>NC_071258.1:25318702-25956202 GCF_023375685.1 Ictalurus furcatus
GTTCACTGCTGCTCACTAATGGTGTAAAATTTTAGCAGTGCAGCGCTTGCAGACCTTAGAAACTGCAGTTTTGTCATCATTCCACACAAGAAACATCTATTTTACGCACAGCACAAAATCGATTTTTTCCCACCATCTTTTGATCGACGGGATATAATCAGCCGTGATTATTGGATGTTATTGAATACATCGGTGCATACACACACACAGAAAAGTTTTAGGCACTCTATTTTTTTATAGTACAAACTTTGTTATAGATTTATTATTTTATGACTTCTACATTATCAAGTCAGTACAAAAAAATATTTTAGATTCCCAAACATTAGTTCCCTTTCAAAGGGAACACCACATTGCGTTAGCAGAACGCTGCAGGAAGCGCCCTCGCATGTGACTGGTATCTGAAGCTCGTGTAACATCATGCCTATTTATAGGCCTGCTGTGATCAGGTGATGTGGCAAATAGGTGTGTCACGTGATATATAAATGACAACTGTGAACCGCGCCATCAGCCTTATTAGCTTCAACACTCGCACAAAGACTTCATTTTCTCTCTAACTTTTCCAATAAAAAAAAGAAAAATCTCTTTTCTTTTCTGACCTTTAAAAAAAAGGGAGAAAAGAATGAGTGAGAGAAAAAAGCTTTTTTGTGAACTTTTTTTGAATGCCTTACAATTAGGCAGCTCTGCTTGCGACTCACTCTCTTCTCGGTTGAAGCGAGCTGGGTTTCAGAGCCTCACCGATCTGGGCCAGTCACTGCTGAGGCAGCCAGCTGTCTCAGGTCCTGGGGATCTCATATGGATCTGGAAGAGGAGCCGGATGCGAGCGCTGATCTATCTCTTGCTCTGTCTTCCGGGTCCGGCTCTCTGCTGGATTTTGGATGTCGCGTTGCGACTCCTGCTGCTGCTATGGAAAGCCCAAAAAAAAACCCCCGCAAATAAATAGATAAATAAATGAAATAATAATAATTCCTCTCTGAGCCAGAAGGGTGTGCTAAAAACTGAGAGCAGCATATAAAGAGCTGCTTGAAGTGACTAATAATGAGCTTTTGTCTCCCAAGTGAAAATAAATCCCTCAAAATGCAGAAAACTCCCCTTTTTTTCCAGAAGTGCATGACAAAATATGCTTCTGGGGGAAAACCATGCATACACCGTATTTATAACCCCGCGATTGTTCGGATTATTATGTCGGATTATTCGGTGGGGAATGAACGGCATGGCTATTTAGCTTTGCTGAAGGTGGAGGAGGTGCTTGCAAGCTACCTCTCTCCATCGATGGCAGGTAATTTAGGGGAGCCGGCTTTGCCATCCAAGCCATTGTGGCATTGGTGTGCAAGGCCTATTCAGTAGTAGTCTTGCTTGTGGGTCACTGCAGACAATGACAGTGTTGCAGGCCTACCAAGCAGACCTGCTGAGTGAGCTCAACATACGGCGGCAGTCTGCCAGGTCCTTCCCTGTTGTGTTGAGTTCACAGCACTAGTGCGAGGGAGACACAGAAAGCGAGTATGGCAGCCCGCCAACCCCGCAGACAGCCAGGGGAACCAGGCGGCCACAGTCACGGCCTGCTACTAGGCCTGATCTGAGAATGGTCAAAAAGGCCAAGCAGACAAAGAGGAGCGGTCCTGAGGGCCCATGGAGGGATGTATCAGGGGACATGACGTTGTTAGTGCAGTTAGCCCCCAGTGCTACTGTAGGGCCTCCCCTATCCAACGCGGTCCCAAGTTTTCAGTGTTCTCTCTTCAGCAAGCTGACACAGGGCAATGAAAATCTGATGCTTTCCCTCAAATATAATGTGGAAAAGTTACCATCACTAAAAGACTGTCTGGCAGCATGGAAACTACTGCCAAATGTGTCGCAATGGGTTCTGTCTACCACAGAAAAGGGTTACCGGGTCCAGTTCAGAACTTGACCCCCCGGTTCAGAGGTGTGCTCACCACATTAGTCAGCACAGACCAGAGATCGACGTTAACACAAGAAGTAAGATCCCTCTTGGACAAAGGGGGTATAGAACATGTACCCTGTTCCTTGAGGGAGTGAGGTTTTTACAGCTGTTATTTCCTGGTCTGCAAAAAATAGAGGAGTACGTGGCCAATTTTAGATCTGCATCATCTGAACTGTACTCTTTGGACATACAGGTTCAAGATGCTGATGCCCAAACTTAGCGTTCAACAGATTCAGTTTGAGGACTAGTTTGTGGTGATAGATCTAAAAGCTGCATATTTCCACATAGAAATATCGTCCAGTCACAGGAAGTTCCTGGAGTTTGCGTTGGAGGCAACGCATACCAAGATTGGGTTCTTCCCTTCGGGCTAGATTTATCCCCTCGCACCTTCACAAAGTGCATGGATGTCAGTCTGGCTCCATTGTGACTCCAGGGCATCTGTGTACTAAACTACCTGGATGACTGGTTAATTCTAGCACGATCCAGGGAACTAGCAGTTCAACACTGAGATGTTGTTCTCGTCCACATGAAGCGCTTGGGGCTCAGGTTGAACCTCAGAAAAGTATGCTTTCTCCAGTACAGTGGAAAACTTTTCTAGGGGTTATTAGGATTCTTCTACGCTGAGGGTGTTTCTATCCCCAACATGCGTAGGGACAATCCTGTCAACATTGAGCAAGAGAAAGCTGGATCTTGGCATCTGAGAGTAATCAGTGTCACACAGCGACACCTACGTGCTCTGAGAATTTGGAAGTGTCCCTGGTTTCTAGCCTTGGGTCACACTCTAGGTGTGTCTCCTTAGCACAAGACGGTAATGACAGATACCTCCCTCATGGGCTGGGGCATGGACTTAGACGGCTGTCCCGCTCACTGTCCATGGAGCGGCCCTCATCTGGAGTGGCATATAAATTGCCTAGATATGCAGGCCATATTTCTAGCACTGAAATGCTTTTTTCCTCAATTGAGAGGTCACCATGTGTTTACAGACAACTCAGCAGTGGTCTCATATATCAACCACCAGGGAGGATTATTTTTGCGCCCCCTGTTCAGGCAGGCGCAACTAATTCTTCTCTGGGCAGAGGGAAAGTTTTGTGAGTGAGTGCAGTGTACATTGGTGAATTGGTGTCATTTATATATCACGCGACGCGCTTAATTACCACGTCACCTGATCACGGCAGGTCTATAAATTAGGCATGATTTTACACAAGCTTCAGATACCGGTCACGCACGAAGGCGCTCCCCACAGTGTTCAGTTAACGCAACATCTCATTCGCTTTTCAGGGAACAGGGTTACATGCATAACCCAGATGTTAGTTAGTTAGCAAAAGTCAGATAAGAAAATTTGCTGTTTTAAGCCTGCTCATAGTTGGTGTGGTCCTTGTTATGGGTCTAAATGTTAACTCTGAGAGGTCTACAACTACTTTTTCCCTTTTCATACTCAAGCTTAAAGAGTCTCTACTCCAAATGTCACAGACCTCAGCGGGTTAATTACTGGCAACATTTAATGTTATTTTATTTTTAATATTCATTTTAGAGCTCCTGGCAATATGATTTCAAATGTTTAAAAAAAGGTACCAAAATTTATCAAGCTTTTAATGATATTTTCATATATACCAAACAGGAATTTCATTGTAACTAAAAGCTTAAAAAACACTTCTGTCATCACATACTGATGTTGATACAGTTCATACTGATCACATATGGTGTCTCTGTGACAACGCAGACAAAAATGTCAAGGTTTCTTCCTCATATCACCTTAGGGAGTTTTTCATTGCCCCATCTCCACCGGCTTGCTCAAGCAGGATAAATTCACAGATGTAAAATCTGTATCATGTGTTTATATGCTTCTGTAAAGCTGCTTTGAGACAATATTCATTGTTAAAAGCACTATACAAATAAAATTGAATTGAATTGAATTGAAATGCTACTGCTAGAAAAGTGTGCATGAATGACAAAATAGTACATATACAATGCTTATATTTTAATACAGAAGTCAACAAGTACATGTTTTTTATACACAAGAATGGTAAGGTGGTGTAGTTTGTAATTTTTGTTTTAGCAATAGGCTATGTTGTATTGTATTACACTTGACAGCAAAGGAAAATATCCTTCTTTATACTATTTCATTCATCATCTGTATATTTTCTTTCTCTAAATTATTTTGGGCTTAATGTTGAATGCTTACTTTTTAACGGCTTTGGTCTAGATGCTATTGAAATACCTTCTCTCAAATGTTTCTGTGCAAAAGAATTTGTCCACTTCAGAGAAAGCTAATTTGCATAATCTGAATACCGCACCCAAAAAATCGACATAAGTACCTGCATAATTTCCTTATTTAAATAGTGAAGTAACTTTTTAGCCTTAATTCACTGATTCTGAACATAGCACTACATATTTATCATTATATGTCATTATATCTTGCATTTAATCAACTGAATTTTATCGGTCACAACAAGTTCAGGTTTCAATACTTGAAAATTATATTTTAATTGTTTTAATTAATATTAATTACTATATCTATTCAACTAGCAACATAGTGTTTATTAATGAATCCAGACACAATAACAATACATTTAAAACATTTATTTGTTTATTACCGTTATGATTTATGTTTTTTATGGGTTTTTTTTCATGGTAAAGGGACAGAAACATAAACACTGTGCTGGATCTTCCCACAAACTTCATAAAACCACTGGTGTGGTTGGTTTGTAGTTAACTGTGAGAGTTTTCAACCATGATTCTGTTACAAATACTTAGTCCATTCTGGTAGTCCTGCTCTTTTATTGAGACATAAATGGAAATGGCTGGTTAAAGATAATTTTAGATAATCCAAGTTGTAGTTTATTTCTTTTTGCACATCAGCATTGCTCATGTTTATATTCCAAACATGTTTCTTTTATTCTCCATTGATATGTAGTCATGATAACCTTTATTGAACAAATAGGATCACTAAAATAACTGGTAAAATTTGAGGTAATTCTTAGTCTTACCTTTGCTGTTCTCTTTGCTGTGCTTGACTCCTCACAGCAGTCCAAACAAGAAGGAATTAGTTCCTCCTGAGGAGTATAGTCTGATGTAATGATCTTTAGTTAGTGTGTGTGTGTGTGTGTCTGTGTGTGTGTGTGTGTGTGTGTGTGTGTGGTGGGTGGGGTTGCTTGTGGGTTTGTCCATGTGTGAGTGCAGCAATAACTCAGCAGAGTTACAAAATGATAACTAGCCGTTATAAATGTTCAGCTTCTCTATCAGTGTCTTCTAGATCTTCTAGATCATTTTCATTTCCACATTCAGAATAGGGTGTGATTCTTTCTAATATCTAACAAAAATAAAGAGAATATAATGCTTCAAAGGAATGAGCGCAATATACTGCTTCCCAGAGATCAGTCAGGTAAAGGAAATGTATGTTAGTTTTCAATATATTAATACAGCATTGAGACAATGTGTCCTCACAGTACAATAAATATGTTATAATGAAGTGAATTACACAACCCATTTGAAACACTTTCAGAAAAGTCAGATTGATTTATTATCTAAGGGTTGACCTTTGGCCTGATGAGATTTTCTATGTCAAGGATTATCAAGTGAGTTGTAAAGAAAATGGAAAATTCTTCTGTGAATTGTAGAAATTATTCCCATTATGTCATTGCTGTTCTAGTTTAAATTAAAACATTATTTGAGTGTTGCAAAAAAGTCAAGCAATTGCTATTATAAAATAATAGACATCCTTATGCCATATTCATGTTACATGATGGTGCAGGGTGTTGCCTAAGTATTCAACCCCTTTGAACATTTTGTAGTCTTACAACCTGTAATTGATGGAATGGATTTAATTGGGATTATATGGCATGAATATCCACAATATAGCCCATAATAATGAACTGCAGAGGGTTCAATTATGTGCTTGTATTTATGTGACTAATTGTACAAGAACTAATTTATAGATTTGATTGCAACAAGGTTGAATACTTGACCTCACTGCTGAACACAATGACCTCATGGCTGACATTAGCTCAGCATGGCTGAGCACAAAACTTTCTCCACACCACATCTAGTTTTTTTTTTCATCTGACTTTGAAACTACAGATCAATATTATCCTCACGTCTCACATCAGCCTATTTCTAAAATGTGAGATATTGTTATATCTCCGTCAGCTTTGTTATTCAAACTAGCATACAACAGCACAACTTACAATTGACAATTCTTTCAAATGCTTTTTGTGTATGCACATTCATTCAGACTTAGATTGCTCTACATAGAACAAATGTAGTGTAGGAAGCTTTCACACAAATAGAAGTAGTGCCAACTGGAAGAATCAATACTCAGGACTGAATTGCCAATTCCAGTTTCAGTCATGGGAACTAGACTGAGCACCTGGGTGAGGTGTGAGGATGAGAACTGAGTTTGACTGGGTGGAACTGGGTTTATAGTGGAAGAAAAATCTAGGACTGAGATTCATAAATCAGCAGGCTATGATCTTTTAAAATAATAATAATAAAAAAATAAAAACAGTGGCTTTTATTTCTGAAAACTGCTCTCATTGGCAGAAAACTTTTAATTTGCCCTGTATTCTAATTAGGTTACAGGGAAATAAATAAATATCTGGAACCAGGTGACTCTCACAATGAAAAAGTACAATGAGCTATAATACATTGTCAGAAAGAATGAAGTTTAGGCAAGGGTTAAATATTATTTTATTTTTCACATCATGTACTGACAGTTAATTGTGCACACAAGTTAGTATGGTGACAAATACTAAGTTATGCTCATGAAATTAATGGGATTTAAGCTATTTTATCATGCTTTTAACTTTCAAAAGATAAGTTTAATAAGGATCAGCTTAAATGATAAGCTGACAGAGCACTCATCTGTTACAAGTATATAAAAAAAAGTATAGTTAATCATTTTGTCCTTATAAAACAGCAATGCTAATTTTTGACTGTGATGGTGGACAGTGGTGTTCAATTGTCTATAACAGAATGGCTCTGACAGTAGTTCCAGGTGCAAATCATAAGCTTTATATTAGTGTCTGGGGCTATTTTTGCCAATATATACAGTATCTCGCAAAAGTGAGTACACCCCTCACATGTTTATAAATATTTGATTATAACTTTTAACGTGACAACACTGAAGAAATGACACTTTGCTACAATGTAAAGTAGTGAGTGTATAGCTTGTATAACAGTGTACATTTGCTGTCCCCTCAAAATAACTCAACACACATCCATTAATGTCTAAACCGCTGGCAACAAAAGTGAGTACACCCCTAAGTGAAAATGTCCAAATTGGGCGCAAGTGTCAATATTTTGTGTGGCCACCATTATATTCCAGCACTGCCTTAACCCTCTTGGGTATGGAGTTCACCAGAGCTTCACAGGTTGCCACTGGAGTCCTCTTCCACTCCTCCATGACGACATCACGGAGCTGGTGGATGTTAGAGACCTTGTGCTCCTCCACCTTCTGTTTGAGGATGCCCCACAGATGCTCAATAGGGTTTAGGTCTGGAGACATGCTTGGCCAGTCCATCACCTTAACCCTCAGCTTTTTTAGCAAGGCAGTGGTCATCTTGGAGGTGTGTTTGTGGTCGTTATTATGCTGGAATACTGCATACTGATCATGCTCTGC
Organism: Ictalurus furcatus; assembly: GCF_023375685.1. Lineage (NCBI taxonomy): Eukaryota > Metazoa > Chordata > Actinopteri > Siluriformes > Ictaluridae > Ictalurus > Ictalurus furcatus. Next base: position 25,326,256 of record NC_071258.1, read on the forward strand.
TTCAGTATTTCACGGTACATGTTGGCATTCATGGTTCCCTCAATGAACTGTAGCTCCCCAGTGCTGGCAACACTCATGCAGCCCCAGACCATGACACTCCCACCACCATGCTTGACTGTAGGCAAGACACACTTGTCTTTGTACTCCTCAAATGGTTGCCACCACACATGCTTGACACCATCTGAACCAAATAAGTTTATCTTGGTCTCACCAGACCACAGGACATGGTTCCAGTAATCCATGCCCTTAGTCTGCATGTCTTCAGCAAACTGTTTGCGGGCTTTCTTGTGCATCATCTTTAGAAGAGGCTTCCTTCTGGGATGATAGCCATGCAGACCAATTTGATGCAGTGTGCGGTGTATGGTCTGAGCACTGACAGGCTGATCCCCCATCCCTTCAACCTCTGCTGCAATGCTGGCAGCACTCATACGTCTATTTCCCAAAGACAACCTCTGGATATGACGCTGAGCACGTGCACTTAACTTCTTTGGTTGACCATGGCAAGGCCTGTTCTGAGTGGAACCTGCTCTGTTAAACTGCTTATGGTCTTGGCCACCATGCTGCAGCTCAGTGTCAGGGTCTTGGCAATCTTCTCATAGCCTAGGCCATCTTTATGTAGAGCAACAATTCTTTTGTTCAGATCCTCAGAGAGTTCTTTGCCATAAGGTGCCATGTTGAACTTCCAGTAACCAGGATGAGGGAGTGTGAGAGCGATGACACCAAACTTAAAACACCTGCTCCCCATTCACACCTGAGAACCGATCCCAGTTTTCCAGAGCCGTGAGAATGGCTCTGAGGACTGTTCTAAGTGCTATGAGGAAGAAGTAGTCCCAAGGGACTGATAAAGTGGGCTATCGGGGGACTTTGAGGTTGTGCTTGCCCCCAGTATTTCTGTAGGGTATCATCTATCCAATGATCTCCATGTCCCTGTTCAGTGAGCTGGGCAGGGAAACGAACCTATGATACTTTTACTTAAAAAAAGTCTCTCTTTCCCTTGAGTCTCAGGGGTGCGGGAACACAGCTGCGTATGTGTCTGTGTTACTTGAAACTGTGCTCATTATATACAAAGTTTCAGTGTGTTACGCTCAGTTTATCATTTGCACATTCTGTTCAAGCATTGATTTGTTACGATAAGATCTGAAAATCACACATTCTTGCATCCATATTCCCCTTCTTCAGTCGAGACTGTTAGGCTGTTATGAATGCAGAATATTTCTGAGGAAATATTTCTTCTCATATTTAAAAGGGGGTATTTATTATCATGGGGTTATTATATTATCAATAGAGGCTGTACAGTCTATTACGCGTCTCTTTCATATCGTGATTCCAGTAGCATAGTGGGACCCAGTGGCTACCAGGATAGTGCTGTGGATTCTACAAATGCTTGCAAATTCACCCACAGGAAAGTGTATGCTCTAAATAGAGTTGCAATAAAAAATATTCAATTCCCATTGCAAATCAGGTTTATTGCCAAAATTTACTGACTTTCAGCTGTTTGCAATTTAAGGCCATTTCTATCAGTTAAAGACAAAATTATACCATTCGCTCAGATTAAACTGTGAGAAGTGTTATTAAGATTTTGAACAAGTATCTTAAGATTGTATCTAAAAATTTGTTTCATAATAAAAATTTGCCACATGCTAACCCCGCCAAGGTTAACAGATGACAAAGGGGCTGTTATTGAGAGAGAGAGAGAGAGAGAGAGAGAATGAGATTGTTTCCATTTCTTGAGAGAGCACATGCATGAGAGTGGCTGCAAACCATGAGAGACAGAGGGGCTGTGATCCTTAAGAGACATATGGGCAATGAGTGTTGCAACCAGTGAGTTACAGAGAGAATGGAAGGTTGTGCCACCTGAAAGATAGAGGGGCTGTAACGACTGTGAGACCAAAGGGCTATGACAATTAAGACAGAGAAGGGCTGATCTACCAGATGGACAACCGCCTAAGTCTGCCCCAGCCTGTGAGGGAGGTGTCTGTCATTACCATTTTGTGATAAGGAGACACCCCTAGACTGTGACCCAAGGCTAGAAACTGGGGGCAGTCAAATTCTCAGAGCACGTAGGCATCGCCGCATGACACGGATTACTCTCAGGACAAAACCCACAACTTCTCAGTCACCACTGAACAGTCTCCTGTGCAATAGGCCCAATGGTATGATGTTGGATGCCCATAAGCTCCAATAGTCTCCCATAGAGACTGGAGGGGATGCCAAGATCCAGCTTTATCTTGCTCAATGTTGATAGGATTGACTCTACGTATGTTGGGGATAGAAATGCCCTCATTGTAGTAGAATCCTTATAACCCCTAGAAAAGTCCACTGCACTGCAGAAAGCATACTTTTCTGAGGTTCAACCTGAGCCCCAAGCTCTTCATGTGGTTGAGAACAACATCTTGATGTTGAACTGCCAGTTCCCTGGATCATGCTAGAATTAACCAGTCGTCCAGGTAGTTTAGTACATGGATGCCCTGGAGTCACAATGGAGCCAGAATGACATCCATGCACTTTGTGAAGGTGCGAGGGGATAAAGCTAGCGATATTTCTATGTGGAAATATGCACCTTTTAGATCTATCATCACAAACCAGTCCTAAAACTGAATCTGTGGAACGACAAGTTTGGGCATCAGCATCTTGAACCTGTATGTCCAAAGAATACAGTTCAGATGACGGAGATCTAAAACTGGCCACATACTCCTCTATTTTTTGCGGACCAGGAAATAACGGTGGTAAAAACCTCCCTCCCTCAGGGAACAGGGTACATGTTCTATGGCCCCTTTGTCCAAGAGGGATCTTACTTCCTGCGCTAATGTGGGGCTCTGGTCTGTGCTGACTACTGTGGTGACCACACCTCTGAACCACGGGGGTCGAGCTATAAACTGGACCCGGTAACCCTTTTCTAAAAGTAGACAGAACCCATGGAGACACATTTAGCAGTAGTTTACACGCTGCCAGACAGTCTTTTAGTGACGTTAACTATTCCACATTCTATTGGAGAGAAAACATCAGCTTTTCATTGCCCTGTGACAGCACGCTGACCACGGTCCTAACTGCCCTAACGACCTCATGTCCCCTGATACGTCCTCCACAGCCCCTCAGGACTGCTCCTCTTTGTCTGCTTGGCCTTTATGACCATTCTTAGACTGTGGCCGTTGAAACCCGGTAAATGGTAAATGGCACACTTGTAAATGGTAAATGGTAAATGGCACACTTATATAGCGCTTTTATCCAAAGCGCTTTACAGTGTATCTCATTCACCCATTCACACACACACTCACACACCAATGGTAGCAGAGCTGCCATGCAAGGCGCTAACTTGCCATCAGGAGCAACTTGGGGTTCAGTGTCTTGCCCAAGGACACTTCAGCATATGGAGTCATGTGGGCCGGGAATCGAACCGCGAACCCTACAATTAGTGGGCAACCCGCTCCACCACCTGAGCCGCAGCCACCCGTAAGTAAGGCGTTACAATGCGCATGCTCCATCCCTAAACACTTCACACAGAAAGTGTGCACTACTCCCCTGTGATGAAACGGGAGCACGTAACACACTTCCTGAATTCTCTCAATCATTTTTCTTTCATGCTCTTTCCTTTTTTCTTCTCTTTTTTTAAAGGGATAGAAAAGATAGCAAGGAAATCTTTTCGTTTCTTTACACAAACAACCGACATACAGTCTTGCTGAAGATAATAAGGCTGATGGCGCAGTTCACAGGTGCCATATATATATCACGTGACGCGCTTAATTGCCACGTCACCTGATCATGGCAGGCCTATAAATAGTATAATATAATAGTATAATATTGAGTGTCTATAGCTGACATATAGCTATAGCAATGGACTCCACAAGACCTCTGAATGTGTGTGGTGGTATCTGGCACCAAGACAGCAGCAGATCCTTTAAATTTTGTAAGTTGCAAGGTGGGGCCTCCATAGATCGGACTTGTTTGTCCAGAATTCAAAGACCTAGGGGAGTCAAGATCAGTGCACACCCCCCAATTCCAGGGATTCTGCTAAATGCAGTCAGGGGAGGTGGTCCTGTGAAATAGTAAATTGCACATGGCCTGGTAGAGTGTCTCGAAATATGGCGCCGCCATGTCTGGATGCCATCCTGGTCGCTCTGCTTAGACTGTGCTTTTATTTACTTTTTTACCTACAGTACTGTGCAAAAGTCTTAGGCACCCTATTTTTTTTACTACAAACTTTGGTATAGATTTTTATTTTATGACTTCTACTTTAACCCTGTCCACTGTATACCCCGCCTTGTGCCCGATGCTCCCTGGGATAGGCTCCAGGTTCCCTGTGACCCTGAAAAGGAATAAGCGGTAGAAGATGGATGGATGGATGGAGGGACTTCTACATTACCAAGTCAGTACAGAAACATTTTAGATTTCCAAAAATTAGTTTTCCAGTACAAAATTAACTGTTACAAAAAAAGTTTATATGTCAGTAAAGAAAGTGGCATATTATGTAAGAGGCCACTTTTCAGACAAAAAACAAAAAACAAAAAAAACATAGTGAAGGTTGCTGGGTTATTGCTGCAAAAATAAGAAGCAAGTACAACAGTCAAAGTCTCCAGAAGAACTGTGGCAGGTTCTGCAAGATGCTCAGTAAAACTTACAAGGTAATTTCCTTATAAAACTGCACAAATTGTACCTGAGATTACAATTATTATTCTTTTAAAGCAACATTTAATTTCATTATTTTTGAAGGCATCTTTGCTCAACAGCATTTCTTTGTATGTGCCTAAAACTTTTGTACAGTACTGTACTTCTAATCTCTTCTTTTGCACACACGACATCTGCACTGATCACATGACATCAGAACACTTTTGAACATTATTAATCTGTCACATTCCTGCTCGCCTCACCTGGAACACCTGACTATGATGTGCCATCCATTCTACCTGCCCCATGAGTTTACATCGGTCATCAAAACAACCATCCAGGCACTGCCTTCAGTGTGGCTTAGGACTTTAATAAAGCCAACCTCAGGCAGGTCAGGCCAAACTTTTATGAAACACACTGGAACACTACTATTCTCAGTTTAGGAATGGCTACAAAGCTAACTCAATACTGGCTTTTGGTAAATCGGATGGCGCTACCATTTTCCGCATATAAACAAAGAATTATACAGGAAGCACCAGAGAGAAAGGTGGTTCAGTGATGGTCTGCCCAGTCGGTAGCTGCTCTACAGGATGCAGTTGATGACGTGGACTGGGACATGTTCTGGTCGAGTTCCACTGATCTCAAGGAGTTTATGGATGTATCAATTAGCTTTGTTAGCATGCTACTTGAGGATACAACACACACTGTCACAGTAAGGACTTCCTCAAATCAGAATCTATGTGTGGATTATATAATCTGAGCCACGGTGAATGTGCGCACAACCGCGTACAATGCAAGGCTTGTGTTGGGGAATATGAATGAGTACAAAGCAGCATGCTATACTCTCTGATGTGCAGTGAAAACCACTAAACTCTGATACAGGGAGCAGGTGGAGTCTGATTTTCAACTCAATAACTCTCGACACCTGTGGCAGGGACTGAGGACAATCAGCACCTTCAGAGGCAAATCCTCCATTGTAAGATCTGACTCTACTTTGGCTGATGAGCTGAACACTTTCTATGCATGCTTCGAGGCTAACCACACTAACACTAGCCTGCCGACTAGTGCTACAGAAAGAAGCGGCTCTGTTTGCAATGCAAACACGATCACCATCTCCGGGGGCGAGGTTCAGAGGGCTCTGAATGTGAACATCAGGAAAGCAGCCAGCCCTAATAACATTTCCAGCCATGTACTGAGATCCTGCACTGATTAGCTAGCTGGACTGTTCACTTCTATGAACAATCCACTTCAACAAGTCTATAGTTGAGCGTGTGGTCCCCATCTGCTTTAAAAAATCTATTGTCATTCCTGTGCATAAGAACAATAAGCCCTCTTGCCTAAATGACCATCATCCTGTAGTCTTAACATTACTTGTCATAAAGGTTTTTGAAAGGCTTATCAAAAACTCTTTCTGCTCCTCAAAACACCCTGACACTCCATTTCACCTACAGACCCAATAGGTCTACTGAGGATGCCACCTCTCATGTTCTTCACGCCACCCTCACCCATAAGAATAACAACAAAGGGAAATATGTGAGGCTACTGTTTATAAACTATTGCTCAGCCTTCAACACCATAGTCCCACACAGGCTGGCCTCCAAGCTCAAGAACCTCTGCCTTAATGCTCCCCTCTTTGACTGGGTTCTGGACTTCCTCACTGGCAGACCCCAAGTAATGAGAATGGGCAAGTTTACCTCCAACACCATCATCTTGTGCACTGGAGCCCCACAAGGTTGTGTCCTGAGCCCCCTGCTCTACTTTCTCTACACACATGACTGTGTGTCCTCTCACAGCTCCACCTCTATCATCAAGTTTGCTATTGACACAATGATATGGGCTTTATCTCCAACAACAACAAGGTCACCTACCTTGACAAAGTGAAAAAAACTTGTAGCTTGGTGCCAGGCTAACAGTCTCTCCCTGAATGTCAGAAAAACTGAGGAGCTCTTCAGGACTTCAGGAATAGACAGCAGAGGAACTACACTCCACTTGTGATCAGCCGGACCCTTGTGGAGAGAGTGAGCAGCCTGAGGTATCATGGAAGACACATCCCTGAGGACATGACATGGATGCGTCACAATAAAGCTCAGGTGATCAAAGCCAGACAATGGTTGTACCATCTGAGACTGCTGAGTTAATTTAGGGTCTCCCCAGCAATCCTGAAAACTTTCTATACTGGGGCTATAGAAAGTTTACTGACTCAGTGCATCTCAGTGTGGTATGGAAACTGCTTGATCCAGGACTGTAAAGTCCTGCAGAAAGTGGTGTGCTTAGCTGAGCAAATCTCTGGGTCTGCTCTCCCCTCTCTGCATGACATCTACACCAGGTGAAAGTGAGAGGCTCAGAACAAGCTTCTTCTCTCAGGCCATCAGAGTCCTCAACAGGGACATGTCCTCCATAATGATCCCTTAGGACGCCATAAAGACTTTACAGTCACTTTGCACTCCACTGACACTCTGCATACTGCACTTTGCATCGTTACTACAAGTAACATACTGCATATTTTGTACATCCATTTTTTGCACATTCCCTGCCTATAATTTATTATTAGTTCTATTCATTCTGATCTTTTTAATTTAGTATTTAATGCACAGTCTAAAGAAGAGTAGGTCAGGTTTTCATTTCACTGCAAGTTATATACTGTATACAATTATGTATGTGACAAATAAAAATCTTTAATCTTGAATCTCTTTACACATGAGAAGCAGAATGGTGAGCCTTTTGTTTACCTGTAGCTGTTAGTCCATTTGGCCTGAGTGAACACAGAGGTCCAGGGAACACATTATAACCTTGTTGTTCAGAGTTTTGGTCTAGTTTTACTATGGGATTATTAGTGTTAATCAACCTTGGCACCTCCTCATCTCTGGCACTATCTTTACAAGATTTCTGGTTTATGGCTCGGATGGTCCTAGAATGTGGATTCAGGGCCTCTCATGGAATTTGGCTCATTGTTCTCTCTTTGCATAACTTTGGTTAAACCATCACTGCCTGGTTTGCTCCAAGGTCCTACAACATGAAGACCAGAAAGCTGTCTATGGGAGAAAAGGAAGCCATTCTGAAGCTGAGAAAAGAGAGAAAACGGAGCCACGGTGGAAGGTTTTGGTCCCAGACATTAACCAAATTGAGCATGCATTTCCCTTCCTGATGAAGAGGCTGAAGGGAGAAACTCCCCAAAACAAACAACTGAAAGAAACTTCAAAAGAACAATGCAACAGTTAGGCTTAAAGAAGTTAAGGGATGAAGGGATATGCACTGTAGGGATTTTAGCCAGCGGTGGGCAGAGCACAGACACACAGGAGACTGTTTCAATGTTATGGGGGATTGATTTAAGATAATCGGTGAACGAGGGTGCACGTGTGGGTGCGTGTGTGGGTGTGTGTGTGTGGGTTGAAGGGCGATCGGGTGGTGAGGGTTTCAGCCATCGGCGGTTACAGCCAAGGGGGCGGGGCAGAGCCGTCACTCGCGTCGGAGTCACCTGAAACCCAAAAAAACACACAACAGCGATTAGCAAACAGGCACGCGTCGGCAAAACTGCATAAAACACGCCAGAAATTCGCACACATGCTTGGAGATACTTCTCTCTTTCTGCGAGTGGAATATCGCCCTTTTATACTCTCCCCTCGCTTGCTGGATGGTGGAATTCTTCCGTACGGTGCACCATTCACGAGCCGTGGGTGTGTCGGCGGCCCCGCCCCGCCGCCACGTGCTCTCTGGATGTCCAAAACATTTGGTGGTGCTGAAGCGGAGCTGTCTCTTCTGCGCCACTGTGGCAGTCGCGTGAGGAGCGATCTTTGTTTCCTGTGCTCCGGCTACCGGCCTGGCGCCACAGCACCCAAATATTGTGTTACTTACTTTAAGACTATGTGTTCAAGTACTTTTGCTCACCTAAAAATTGGGTGGGCTGACACCAATGGTGCCATGTTCTTTAAGTTTAAATTGTTTAATAGACCATAGATGTAAGTATCAGGAAATGAAAGCTGAAATTATGATGTACCATCTCATATTAATCTTTTGATCACAAACTCAAATGTCTTCATTGTATGGCAATGAAAGGCCTTTCCAATACTTTTTTCCCAAACACATATATATATATATATATATATATATATATATATATATATATATACAGTATCTCACAAAAGTGAGTACACCCCTCACGTTTTTTGTAAATATTTGATTATACCTTTTCATGTGACAACACTGAAGAAATGACACTTTGCTACAATGTAAAGTAGTGAGTGTACAGCTTGTGTAACAGTGTAAATTTTCTGTCCTTTCAAAATCTCAACACACAGCCATTAATGTCTAAACCGCTGGCAACAAAAGTGAGTACACCCCTAAGTGAAAATGTCCAAATTGGCCCCAAAGTGTCAATATTTTGTGTGGCCACCATTATTTTCCAGCACTGCCTTAACCCTCTTGGGCATGGAGTTCACCAGAGCTTCACAGGTTGCCACTGGAGTCCTCTTCCACTCCTCCATGATGACATCATTGAGCTGGTGGATGTTAGAGACCTTGTGCTCCTCCACCTTCCGTTTGAGGACGCCCCACAGATGCTGAATAGGGTTTAGTCCATCACCTTCACCCTCAGCTTTTTTAGCAAGGCAGTGGTCGTCTTGGAGGTGTGTTTGGGGTCGTTATCATGCTGGAATACTGCATACTGATCATGCTCTGCTTCAGTATGTCACAGTACATGTTGGCATTCATGGTTCCCTCAATGAACAGTAACTCCCCAGTGCCGGCAGCACTCATGCAGCCCCAGACCATGACACTCCCACCACCATGCTTGACTGTAGGCAAGACACACTTGTCTTTGTACTCCTCACCTGGTTGCCGCCACACACGCTTGACACCATCTGAACCAAATAAGTTTATCTTGGTCTCATCAGACCACAGTACATGGTTCCAGTAATCCATGTCCTTAATTTGCTTGTCTTCAGCAAACTGTTTGCGGGCTTTCTTGTGCATCATCTTTAGAAGAGGCTTCCTTCTGGTATGACAGCCATACAGAACAATTTGATGCAGTGTGTGGCGTATGGTCTGAGCACTGACAGGCTGAAACCCCACCCCTTCAACCTCTGCAGCAATGCTGGCAGCACTCATACGTCTATTTCCCAAAGACAACCTCTGGATATGACACTGAGCACATGCACTCAACTTCTTTGCTCGACCATGGCGAGGCCTGTTCTGAGTGGAACCTGCCCTGTTAAACCGCTGTATGTTCTTGGCCACCATGATGCAGCTCAGTGTCAGGGTCTTGGCAATCTTCTTATAGCCTAGGCCATCTTTATGTAGAGCAACAATTCTTTTTTTCAGATCCTCAGAGAGTTCTTTGCCATGAGGTTCCATGTTGAACTTCCAGTGACCAGTATGAGGGAGTGTGAGAGCGATGACACCAAATTTAACACTCCTGCTCCCCATTCACACCTGAGACCTTGTAACACTAACAAGTCACATGACATCGGGGAGGGAAAATGGCTAATTGGGCCCAATTTGGACATTTTCACTTAGGGGTATGCTCACTTTTGTTGCCAGCGGTTTAGACATTAATGGCTGTGTGTTGAGTTATTTTGAGGGGACAGCAAATTTACACTGTTACACAAGCTGTACACTCACTACTTTACATTGTAGCAAAGTGTCATTTCTTCAGTGTTGTCACATTAAAAGGTATAATCAAATATTTACAAAAAAACATGAGGGGTGTACTCACTTTTGTGAGATATGTGTATATATATATACACACATACACACACACACACATACTAATGAACATTTAATGAATAATGAAGTAACTGGACAAACTAACATAAAAAACTAAATCATTAATTAAATTGTCATTTTGAATATTTGGTTGTGAAGGACTGTTTCAAGAATTCATGAAAGGCTTTCCATGCTTGGAAGTTTCCAGCTTTTATTTTTATTTTTTTAAATCACCCCTTCTCACTATTATCTTTGCACTTTTTGTACATATTAATTAATTTTCAGGTGTATTCAGAGAACAAATGATCTTGCATTTTAGCTATGTGTGTTTCAGTTGTTATACAACACAGTCTGATTCCACCATCAGGTAAAAGGAAATTTTTTAATGTGTCATCAATTCTAATAAATAAGCTGCAGACAAGTTCACATCTGTTTGTGGGCTGCATTTGGCCCTGGGGCCGGATTTGGATACCCCTGCTTTAGGATCAGGCCAAGGTGCAATATACAAGACACTACAGAGACTCCATTAATGGATAGTGCACCTTGACTGTCTTCCCCAAATGCAATATAGTTGATTATTATTACAGGTGACAAGGAGGTATATCATAAAGTTAAGATTAGCACATTTCAGTCATGACAACTCTGACATTATCAGTTTTTATTGATCGAAATGGTGTGTAAGTCTTGGTGAACTAGATCTGTTAATCAGCATTTACTGGCATTTAACAGTGTTTAACAGCCATTATCAGCATTTATTGTCCACTGTCAGCATTCATCACCATTATCAGCATTTAACCACACTGATCAACCATTATGGGTGCACGGTGGCTTAGTGATTAGTACATTTGCCTCGCACCTGCAGCGCGTTCGATTCCCGCCACAGCCCTGTGTGTGTGGATTTTACATGTTCTCCCCGTGCTGCGGGGGTTTCCTCTGGGTACTCTGGTTTCTGCCCCCAGTCCAAAAACATGCATGGTAGGCTTATTGGCATGTCCAAAGTGTCCATAGTGTATGAATGGGTGTGTGAATGTGTATGTGATTGTGCCCTGCAATGGACTGGCACCCCTCCTTGTGCCCCATGCTCTCTGGGATAGGCTCCAGGTTCCCTGTGACCCTGTAGGATAAGTGATATAGAAAATGGATGGATGGATCAGCCATTATTAGCATTTACTAATGTTTATTTAAAAAATATTGCTTTTATCAGCCCTTGTTAGCATTTACCATGTCAGCGTTTATCAGCGTTTGTTGCTGTTTACCGACGTTACATGCGTTTGTCGGCGTTTGTCAGTGTTTGAGTGTCTATAATTGATTGTTAGGTTTTACTGCCATTTATCAATGTTTACAAGTGTTTATAATCAATTGTCAACATTTGCCAGCCTAGGATGCAAAATCTCATATGGCGTGCAGGCTGTAGCTGATGAGTTAGTCGGGATAATAAAGGTTTACATAGATGGAGAGGCGTGGCTGATAGGTTGCTGTGCTGGCATTGAGGGAGCCAGTCGGTGCATGGATAGAGTTTCATGGCTGAACTAGACATTTATTCTTAGAGTGAAATAAAATAAAAGACCACAGTAATGTCTTGTGCCTATGAATAAATCTCATTAATAATGATACCAGGTAAATTATTAATTAGGTTTGTAATTTATTAATGAAGTGCAACTGATCTCGGGAAAATGGGAAAAAATGGTTATCTCTTAAAACTTGTTAAGGATTAGTGTCACTGTACTGTGTAGTATTCATATGTAGCAGAACTCATGTGTGGAGAAGTGGTATTTTATTTGAGGCATGATTATAGCTGAATGGTCAAGGCCAAGCACAGGCCCATACTTGAAAACCACCACATAGGCAAAGACAAAGTCTCAAAAACAGATAAACTAAGGATAACTGAACTGTGACTGGGACAATTCTAGTGTGGTACACAATTTTGTTGAGAAACAGGACATCTTTCATCAGCTGTCCAAGCAAAGAGCCTTGAATGCTATACTTTGATACTGTTTTTAATAGCTCCTCCATTGCACTGTATAATAATAAATGCAAGTTAAATAGTTGTGCAGTAATGCAGTTACCTCCTGGATTCAGATGGATTGCTGCTTCAAAGCGATCCATGCCACCACCTTGCATTTCACTTTGTGATTCCATTTAAGATAAAAGTAAAAGCATTTACAACACTGAAAAAAAAACAAAAAAAAAACAATAAAACTTTTCAGTAGTGACATGGGAAACATATATACATATGAAACACACACACACACACACACACATATATATATATATATATATATATATATATATATATATATATATATATATATATATATATATATAAATTAAATGAAGGTTTAACTTTTCAGTATGTAATTTGTGCATTAAATTAAATTAAAGCAATGTGGTTTGTATGTATTTGATTTCACCTTTTTCCATGAGCATGATTGCTTTTTACTTTTATCTTAAGTGCCAATGTAGAGTGAAGCAACCCCTGCTTTTTTTTGTTTGTTTGTGTGTTGTTTTTTCTTTTTACTACAGAGATCAGTCACCACAATAAAGTGAAGAATTTCTGTAGGGCTTTCTGTAGGGCTCTACTGTGGTTGAATTTCATTCCGACATGAATCTTCTAGTCTCTAAAACCTATGGAATACCTATAAAGCTGTAACTAAAGAGGGATCTCCCCGCTGTTTCTTTCTATTAATTGTGGTGATAAGCTGGTATAACATGCTAATTGTTAGCATTTAGCTCCACTTATTTCTGAGTCTCTCGAAGGGTAAGGAAGTGGGTAAAGTTGGTATAACAGGCACATTTTTCTGCAATTATCTCTAAATTAATTTTCATATATTACCCTTCAAAGTATTTTAGTTCACCACATAGTCAATCTAATCCACATATTTAGCTATAAGTTTGACTGCACAGTATAATAATATGCCTAATATTAGTGACCGTGCTAGAGAACTTGACTGCTGCTCTCGATTACACTATAAAACAGTTCAAAAACAATTGCAGCTTAGCTGGCTGCTTAATCCAAATAGCTATTGTTGAAGAGGCATTGTTAGTGTAGGCTATGATAAACTGTCAGCTTGCTAACCTTAGCACACTGCAGCATTCAGGTAACTGCTTAGCTTAGCTAATTTTGCTAACCTATTGTGTAACTAAATCAGTATTATAGATAAAGCATTAAACCATGCTAAAACAGATGCTAAATATTTGCTATGCCATATGACGGTTTGATGATGTCGCTGATCAAAATTAGAGTAAACTTTGATACTTATGACTTTGCAAAATGTGCAAAATCATTGTGTCAGGTACCACATGGTCCTATATCCTTAAAAAAAACTTTTAATAGTCCTTTCAAAGGGAACTTGAGGTTGCGTTTAGCGTAAAAGTATGGGAGCGCACCTCGTGCGCTACCGGCATCTGAAGCTTGTGTAAAATCATGCCTATTTATAGGCCTGCCATGATCAGGTGACGTGGCAAATAAGCGCATTGCGTGATGTAAATTTGGCACCTGTGAACCCCGCCATCAGCCTTATTATCTTCAGCGAAAGACTGCATGTCGGTTGTTTGTGTAAAGAAACAAAAAGACACTTCATTTCCTCTCTATCTTTTCTCAAAATCTCTGGACTTTTCTATCAATTTAAAAAAAAGAGAAGAAAAAAAATGGAATGAGTGAGAGAGAAAAATATGAGTGAGAGAGATCTCTTATGGATCTAGAAGAGGAGCCAGAGACAAGCGCCGCTCTATCTCTGGCTCTGTCCTGGCTCATCCTCCTTCCGCTATGGAAAGCCAAAACGGAAAGAAGAGGGAAAAAACACACACACACAAAAATAATAGTAATAATTCCTCTCTGACTACGAGGAGCCAGAAGGATGTGCTAAAAACTGAGAGCAGCATAGCTGCTTGAAGTGATTACTAAGGCTGGATGAGCTTTTTTCTCCCCAGTGAAAGTAAATCCCTCACACTCTAGAAAACTCCCCTTTCTTCCAGAAGTGCATGACAAAATATCAGGCTTCTGGGGGAAAACCATGCATAAGCTATATTTATAACCCCACGATGTTGGATTATTCGGCCATTGTGGGGAATGAATGGCATGGCAATTTAGCTATGCTGAAGGTGGAGGAGGCGCTTGCGAGCTACCACTGTCCATCGCTGGCAGGTAATTTAGAGGGGGGCGGCTTTGCCATCCATGCCACCGTGTAAGGCCACCATGGCGTTGGTGGGCAAGGCTTATGCTGTAGTAGTCTTGCTTGTGGGACACTGCAGACAATGCCAGTGTTGCAGGCCTACCAAGCAGACCTGCTGGGTGAGCTCGACATATGGTGGCATTCAGCCAGTTCCTTCCCTGTTGTTTCGAGTTCACCCGGGCATCCAAGAGTGGAGCCTGGGCCAGCACTAGTGCGAGGGAGACACAGAAGGCGAGTATGGCAGCCCGCCAACCCCTGCAGAGAGCCAGGGGAACCGGGCGGACACTGCAACTGCTACTAGGCCTGATCTGAGAATGGTCATAAAGGCCAAGCAGACAAAGAGGAGTGATCCACAGGGGCTGTGGGGGGATGTATCAGGGACATGAGGTTGTTAGGGCAGTTAGCCCCCAGTGCTACTCTAGGGCCTCCTCTAGCGAAGGCTGTCCCAAGTTTTCAGTGTTCTCTGGTCAGCAAGCTGTCACAGGGCAACGAAAATCTGATGCTTTCCCTCCAATAGAATGTGGAATAGTTAACATCACTAAAAGACCATCTGGCAGCGTGGAAACTACTGCCAAATGTGTCTCCATGGGATCTGTCTACCGTAGAAAAGGGTTACCGGGTCCAGTTTATAGCTCGACCCCCCCAGTTCAGAGGTGTGCTCACCACAGTAGTCAGAACAGACCAGAGCCCGACGTTAGCGCAGGAAGTAAGATCCCTCTTGGAAAAGGGGCCATAGAACATGTACCCCGTTCCCTGAGGGGGGAGGTTTTTACCGCCGTTATTTCCTGGTCCTGGTTCCTAAAAAATAGAGGAATATGCGGTCAATTTTAGATCTGCGTCACTCTTTGGACATACAGGTTCAAGATGCTGATGCCCAAACTTATCATTCCACAGATTCAGTTTGAGGACTGGTTTGCGATGATAGATCTAAAAGGTGCATATTTCCACATAGAAATATCGCTAGCTTTATCCCCTCGCACCTTCACAAAGTGCATGGATGTCATTCTGGCTCCATTGTGACTTCAGGGCATCAGTGTACTAAACTACCTGGATGACTGGTTAATTCCAGCACGATCGAGGGGAACTGGCAGTTCAACATTGAGATGTTGTTCTCGCCCACATGAAGAGCTTGGGGCTCAGGTTGTACCTCAGAAAAGTATGCTTTCCCCAGTGCAGTGGACAACTTTTCTAGGGGTTATAAGGATTCTACTATGATGATATATTCTACTGGATCTTGGCATCCCCTCCAGTCTCAATGGGAGACTACTGGAGCTTATGGGCATGTTGCACAGGAGACCGTTCAGTGGTGGCTGAGAAGTTGTGGGTTTCGTCCTGAGAGTAATCAGTGTCACGCGGCAATTCCTACATGCTCTGAGAATTTGAGTGTCCCCGGTTTCTTGCCTTGGGTAACACTCTAGGGGTGTCTCCTTAGAGCAAGACGGTAATGACGGACACCTCCTTCACGCAGGCACAACTAATTCATCTCTGGGCATGGGGAAAGTTTGTCAGTGACTGCAATGTACATTCTGGGAATATGAGGGCAGACATCCTGTTGAGGCAGGGGCTGAGGCCCAGGAATTGGTGGCTCCATCCACAAGTGGTGGAGTCCATATGGCGGAGGTTTGGCCAAGCAGGACTGCATGTGTTTGACTCCGAGGAGACAACACATGGCCCGCTGTGGTTCGCCCTCACTCCTCTCACACAATTAGGGCTGGACACCATGGTGCACATGTGACCGAGGTCACATCTGTATGCTTTTCCCCCGATCACTCTGCTCCCACAAGTTCTAGCGAGAGTTCACCAAGACAGTCTATGTCTGCTGCTAGTTGCACCTTATTGGCCAGCTCAAATATGATTTTCAGAGATAATAGCCCTGCTAGATGGCACTCCTTGGGAGATTCCCCTCCGCAGGGATCCACTGTAGACCCAGTGAACTGCGCAATAGCTACAGTCCTGGAGTTCTTACAAGAACGTTTCTCAGTGGGGTGGGCTCCTTCTACAATCAGGGTTTACATGGCCACCATTTTTGCCAGCCACGCCCCTGTTGATGGAGCTTCTGTGGGCAACATCCTCTAACTTCAAGGTTTTTGCATGGTGTCAGGTGGCTGAGGCCCATCTGCAGGCCACACATACCTTCCTGGGACCTTTCTGTAGTCCTGGAAGGTCTGTCAGGTGCCCCATTTGACCCCTTAGAGTGGATCTACTGTCTCAAGCCGGAGGGTTGATTTATCACCCTCGGCCAGAACTATGGAAACTGTGGGTCTGGCCCATGAGGGGCACCAGCTCATAGATTTTGGTCTAACAACTGAGGTTGTAGAGATCATGTTAAACGCTAGAGCAGCATCCACAAAGAAATTGCATGCACTCAAGTGGCGGCTTTTTGTCTTGTGGTGTGAGGAACGTCAGCTAGACGCAGTGAACTGCGCAATAGCTACAGTCCTGGAGTTCTTACAAGGATGTTTCTCAGCAGGGTTGGCTCCTTCTACAATCAGGATTTATGTGGCCACCATTTCGGCCAGCCGCACCCCTGTTGATGGAGCCTCTGTGGGGCAACATCCTCTAACTTTGAGGTTCATTTGTGGTGTCAGGCAGCTGAGGCCACGGATACCTTCCTGGGACCTTTCTGTGGTCCTGGAAGGTCTGTCAGGGACCCCATTTGAGCCCTTAGAGTCAGCCTCTGAGAAGCTGACTCTAAAGGTAGCTCTTCTGCTGGCCCTGACATCTCTCAAGCGAGTAGGAGATCTACAAGCTCTCTCTGTTGCCCCTTCCTGCCTTGACTTTGCCCCTGGATTAGCCAAGGCCTTCCTGTATCCTAGGCTGGATTATATTCCTAAGGTGCCTACATCAGCTGCCCACCCTGTGGTGTTGCAGGCTTTCTGCCCTCCTCTGTTATTCACACCGGAACAAGAGAAATTGAACCTACTGTGTCCAGTAAGGGCCCTCTGTACTTACGTCCACTGCTCCAGCCAGTGGCGTAAGTTGGAGCAGCCACTGGTCTGCTTTGGCGCCAACAGTAGGGGTGATGCTGTGTAGAAGCAGCGCATCTCTAATTGGATAGTGGAAACAATCACTATCGCATATGAGGCACGTGGTCTTGCTACAACTCTTTGCATAAGGGCTCATTCTACTCTGGGTGTTGCCTCCTCAAAGACTTTGTCCAAAGGGGTATTCTTACAGGATGTGTGTGCTGTAGCGGGGTGGTCTACACCACACACATTCATTCGATATTAAAGCCTGGATATACATTTCACCAAAGTGCTTGAGTGTCTTGCAGTGACCCTCAGGCTTGGATCTTTTTATACAGGCAATACCCTCAGTATGACGAAGTGGGTATTGTCGTTCCCACAGTGTGGACCTCATGCAACACTGAGTTACGATTAAAAAGGAAAGTCTGGGTTCCGTGTGTAATGCTGTTCCCTGAGAAGGGAACGAGACGTTGTGTAACTTTGTCATACTGGGGCATGCCTGTGAATTGCGTCTTCACTTCAGATAATTGAGGCTGACGGCGCAGTTCACAGGTATCATTTTTATATCATGCAACATGCTTAATTACCATGTCACCTGATCATGGCAGGCCTATAAATAGGCATGATGTTACACAAGCTTCAAATACCAGTTACGCCCGAGGGAGCTTCCCACACCATTGAGCTCACACAACATCCCATTCCCTTCTCAGGGAACAGGGTTACCCATGATGTTTTAAAACACAAGTAGCTAGCCTATTTAGTCACATTAGAAAGATGACACTTACACTTCCAGTTCTGGTCATGGTCATCTTCAATTGGAAGCAGTGTGTGATGCCTTTGGAGAATATACACACAAATCATGCTTCAAGAGTAACATAAGGGATAGAGAGTACAAAGAGGGAATGACACATTACCAATCTAGTCTTCTCACACACACACACACACACACACACACACACGTGTGCAGAGAGAGAGAGACAGAGTGAGAGAGGGTGAGTACTGTTATTCTCAAGAGATTACAAATCAGATGGATAATTCGCTGAATGAAAAATCTATTCGGTAAACCATTGCACTTCACAGTGACTCATACTACTCTACTCTTGTTATGAGTGTACAATATTATGTATCATGAATGTACAATTTGTAGCTCAAGTGATTGCTTTGTGAGAAATGCTTTCAGCACCAATGTGTCCTAGCACTTAAATAAGCATTTTGTAATTAGAGCCTTTTGCAGCCTGCAAGATGAACAGCAACGCAATGCAAGCATTGACAAGCATTCTCCTTATGCTAGCCGATCCCACCTCCTCCTTTGATATGACATGTGTCTCATCAGTTGCCTTTTAGGGAAATGGGATAGAACAGCTCTAATTTGGCTGCGAACAAACTTAATCTTCAGGTCAGAAAAATGACAACAGAACCCTGAAATGGTGAGATTATCCTGATACTCAGCATCTAATATTGCAGATCTTTTTTTTTCCCTCTGAAGTTATCTTTAGATATCTAACAACACATTTTAATATTACAAATTATTACAATCCAATTATAATCTTTATGTTTAGTTGCTATTTCCCCTATGTAGATGAGTGTCTGAATGTGTGTGTGGATGGACTGGCGTCCCATCTGGGCTGAATTGTCTTGTCTTGCACCCAACATTCCCAGGATAGGCTCCAGATGTCCCACGGCCCTTACAAGGATAAAGCGGTCACTGAAGATGAATGAATGAATGGGAAGTCTTCTAGCTATCATTATCATTAATGAAATAATAATTTGTATAAAAAACATCAAATGAATGCTATTAATAAATTAAACCAGATGAAATGTTAAAAAAATGAATTCCTCTGATTTGAAAAGAAACATTCATATCCCAAAAACATGTGGGAAGATGTGCGGTATGTATCCATGTATTTACGCATTATCATTATATGGTATGTATGAATGTCTATAATCCAAGGTGAGGAACGGAGTGAGAAATAAAACATACCATAGACCATTAAAAGGATTATTTCACATGTAGAACAATGTTAAGAATACAAACTCACACATGCACACACACACACACGAGAGGGAGACAGGGAGGCTCAGAGGGGGCAGGGGGCTATTCAGCTGTGTGTCCTCTTCCCCCACTGTGACACCAGGTGTGCTGACATTGAGATGCCTGCAAACACACACACACACACACACACACACACACACACACACACACACACACACACACATTTATAAATAAAAGAGTTCAAGTGAGGCTACCTAACATAAGCACAGGCATGACTGGTGGTTGGCTGACCCCAAAAAGCTGAAAGACTGAGAGAGAGAGAGAGAGAGAGAGAAGAGAAGAGAAGAAAAGCACTATAAATATATTTATTATGAGAGCAAGATAGAGGAGAAGGTTGGAGAGAAATGACAGAGGGAATCTGTCAGACCGTGTTGTCCGAGCCATGAATCACCTGACACGTACACTTTTGCTGCGTAAACAGTCTTAGAGAGAGAAGAAACTGCACTGTGTTGTGATTCTGTACCTCTGTCTCTCTTCTTATTTACTTTATAATCTATTTTATATTTTAACTTTGCCTCTGAAACTTCAGGAATGTCTCAGGCTGTACAGTACTGTGAAAAAGTATTTGCCCACTGTTACAAGCGGGGCTCGAAATGGAAGCAATTGCAGATTCAAGTCTTTATTACTCACATCCAGTCAATAAACATAAAACGCGGTCTTCAACATGAAGCAAGATACGAGGCCAAAACAGGAAACTAGATTCAAAGCATGGAATAAGAACAGGTCACAAAAACCACGACCGCTTAGCATCAAGGGAGCTGACAAATACATAGCAAACTTGAACGTAAATAATACTGGGCAAAGTGCGCAGCAACCCGAGGGGTTTAAATAACTCATGTAATCAAACTTGAACTCAGGCAGCTGGAAACAATCTAGACACATCCGCGAACATCCACCAATAACTAAACAGGGAGGAAAAACAACAGAAACCAAAACAAACGCACGTGTCCATTGTAAACACCATAGTTCCTACGTAATCCAAGAGCATGTGCTCGCTCTGGTTCGTGCACGCACGTGCCCTCTGGCTCTCCATGCATGTCGCAGCCACAGCGCCATCTGCAGGGGAGATCATGAAACTGAGGAAACTGAGCGGCCTTCGCCATGAAACAGATAGGTGGAACCCCACCCTCCACGGGCTTCGACATCAGGGATGTGTTCTCAGTGGGGCTGGAACTCGGGATGATGTCCTCAGTGGGGCTGGAGATTGGGGCGACGTCCTCAGCGGGGCTGGAGGTCAGGCACCGTCCTCTGCGGGGCTGGAGCTCGGGGCGATGTCCTCTGCAGGGCTGGAGCTCGGGGTGAAGTCCTCTACAGGGCTGGAACTCAGAGTGACGTCCTCTGCGGGCCTGGAACTCAGAGCAATGTCTTCTGCGGCCTTGGGCAGGAACTTAGCATGAAAGACCATCTCGTCGACCCTGGGCAGGAATTTAGCATGAGAGGCCGTTTCTTTAACCTCAGACTGGAACAGGACTTGGGAGGTCACCTCACTGACCTCTGACAGGATCTTGGCATGAGCAGAGATTGGGTTGGCCGTCTCTTCTACCTGGAACATGAACATGACTTGGGAGGTCATCTCATCGACCTCTAGCAGGAACTCTGAGGTTGCCACGTTGACCTCGGCCTGGGGTTCCGAGGTCGCCACGTTGACCTTGAGCTGGGGCTCCGAGGTTGCCACGTTGACCTCGGGCTGGAGCTCCAAGGTCGCCACGTTGACCTTGGGCTGGGGCTCTGAGTTCGCCACGTTGACCTTGGGCTGGGGCTCTGGAGCCGAGACCTCCTCAGCCGGACAGCTTCCTCAGTGGGACAGGACAGTGGGACAGCTTCCTCAGCAGGACAGGACAGCGGGACAACCGCCTCAGTGGGATAGGACAGCAGGACAATCTCCCCAGCAGGACAGGTCAGCGGGACAGCTTCCTCAGGGGGACAGGGCAGTGTGACGGGGTTCTCGGCGGAGCAGGAAGGCGGAGCGAAGTTCTCACCCCTCCAGAGGCAACAAACAGCTTTCTCCACTGTGCGGAGGCCCTGAAATACATCATCCTCCCACTGCTTCCATAGTGAAGCATCATAGTCCTCCTGCTGCCTGCGTAACGAAGTGTAGTACTCCTCCTGCTGCTTGCATAGCACAGTCTGGTACTCCTCCTGCTATTTGCATAACTAAACAGAGAGGAGACAGAACAGAAACCAAAACAAACGCATATGTCCATTGTAAACAAAGTCACCATAGTTCCTACGTATTCCAAGAACGTGTGCTCGCTCTGGTTCATGCACGTGCGCGCCCTCCGGCTCTCCATGCACGTCGCAGCCGTAGCGCCATCTGCAGGGGAGATCGTGACACCCACTTAATTCTGATTAATTGTTTCAGAAATTACAA
Source organism: Ictalurus furcatus (assembly GCF_023375685.1). Classification (NCBI taxonomy): domain Eukaryota; kingdom Metazoa; phylum Chordata; class Actinopteri; order Siluriformes; family Ictaluridae; genus Ictalurus; species Ictalurus furcatus. Next base: position 25,348,120 of record NC_071258.1, read on the forward strand.
AAAAATCTAAGATAAAACAAAGGCTACCTGAGTAAACACAAAATACAGTTTTTATATACATAATGTTATATATATAATGTTATTTATTGAAGCAAAAAAGTTATTCAATACCAACTGTGCCTGTGTGAAAATGTATTTGCCCCTATAGTTACTAATTCCCCAAATCTATGAAAGTGCATTCATAATGGGGTTCAGCTGGACTAGATGCAACCAAGCCTGATTACTGCCAGTCCTGATCAATCAAAGCAACACTTAAATAAAAGTTTTTGAACAGCATGATGTTGGTTAAAAGTTCTTACCCAATAACACACTATGCTAAGTTGAAAGAAATTCCAGAAACAATGAGGAAGAAGGTGATTGAAATATGCCAATCTGGGAAGGGTTACAAAGCTATTTCAAAGGCTCTGGAACTCCAAAGAACCACAGATTGTGCCATTATATCCAAATGGAAAAAAAAAAAAACTCTGAACCTTCCCAGAATTGGCTGACCTTCCGAAATACCTCCAAGAGCACAGCAGCTACTCATCCAGGAAGTCACAAAAGAGCCAAGGATAACATCAAAGGAACTACAGGCCTCTCTTGCATCAATAAAGGTCACTATTCATGACTCTCCTATCAGAAAGACACCTGGCAAACAATGGCATCCATGGAAGAGTGGCACGTGAATGCCTCTGCTAACCCAGAAGAATATTAAGGGTCATCTGAATTTTGCCAAAACACACTTTGATGATCCTTAAAACTTCTGGGAGAATGTTCTGTAGACTGATGAGTAGAAAGTGGAACTGTTTGGAAGACAGGGGTCCCGTTACATCTGGCATAAACCAAACACAGTGTTCCACAAAAAGAACATCATACCTATGGTCAAGCATGGTGGTGGAAGAGTGATGGTGTGGGGATGCTTTACTGCTTCAGGGCCTGGGCAACTTCCTATAATTGAGGAAAACATGAATTCTGCTTTCTACCAGAAAATCGTGAAGGAGAATGTCCGGTCTTCAATCTGAAGTTGAAACTCAAGTGCATCTCTATTATGCAGCAAGACAATGATCCAAAGCACATGAGTAAGTTCACTAAATTGCTCAAAAAAGCTCAATTAAAGTTTTGAACTAATTGAGATGCTGTAGAAGAACCTTAAATGTACATTTCATCCTCCAAAACCCTCCACTGTTGCTGAACTAAAGCAATTCTGCAAAGAAGAGTGGGACAAAATTCTACCACAGTGCTGTGAAAGACTGATCTCCAGTTATCTGAAGAGTTTTGTTGCAGTTATTGTGCTAAAGGTGGCACAACTAGATTTTAAGTTTAAGGGGGAAATTAGTTTTTCACATTTGTTATAGATGTTGGATAACTTTTTTTTGCTTCTATAATAATAATAAAAAATGTAATAAATAAAAATTGTATTGTGTGTTTATTTATTGCATTTTGCCTTTTTTTATGCTGTATTTCATTTGAAGATCTAAAACAATTTAGAGTTATACACAAAAACAGAAGAAATCAGGATGGGCAGATACTTTTTCACATGGAGCTGTTCAGTCCAGGTTCTGATTGCATTCATCTGCATCTTATGTGACAGAATAATTCCTGTTTCCAAGGGGAAAAAAAAGGCACATCTGAAAGGTCAGAATGCTCTGAATGTTTCCTGCAGACCTTAATGCCTAGACAGAACTGTGAGGAGAGAAAGTGAGATATAAAGTAAGAGGTAGAGAGATAGAGAAGTAGAAAGAGGTCTTCAAATGATTCTGAAACCCCAAAAGGAAAACATTTTTTTTATTCAACCAAAAAGTGCTATTGACCTGATAGCTGACTCCTGAAAATAGTACCTTCACTCAGCAGGTCCTCAGTTACACTCTTACACAACAAAACACAGAGCACACTCATACCTGAAGTGTAAAAGTCAAATAAGCCTTACCCAAAATAGAGTCAAAACCAAAATCAAATAGAAATCACTTCTGAACATGGGAACACTATAGAGATAATGAGTCACCTTCAGACCATTGCAATATTGAATACTGAAGCACATATGGCATAGTAGGACATGGATGCATGGACATTTGGAGGAACGTGGAACACTGTAACACCTATAAAACAATGGATCCTTTATGGAACACAGTGACATGAAACACTGAAATGCATATACACAGTGGGGAAAATAAGTATTGAATGTGATAATGTTTTTTTCAGAAATGTATTTTCAATGAGGTTATTCACAGGAAATTTTCACCAAACATCAGCATTAACTCACAAAATATACAAATATAAAGAATTCACAACATTAAAGTCCATAAATAAAGTTATGAGTAATAAAGTGAGATGTCACAGGAAAAAAGTATTGAACACACTAAGAAAAAGCAGTTCTCCAAGGCAGGGTAAGCCAAGAAACCAGCTTAAATCCGTAAGTAGTTAGAAAGTAATTATATCTCCTATCTGTGAAAATTAATATCAGCTGGGCTAGTAAATTGATGGTCTATAAAAAGGTTTTTCGTTACCAAATTGTCACACAAGAAATATCTCATGATGAGTAAAAGCAAAGAGCTCTCTCAAGACCTTCACAACCTTATTGTTGCAAAACATATTGATGGAATCGTATATTGACGTATTTAAAAACTTCTGAATCTTCCAGTAAGCACCATTAGGGCCATTATCCGCAAGTGGAAGCTACATCACTCTTTCATCAAAAGACTTATTTGACGCACAGGAGCTCCTCACAAGATTTCTAACCAGGGAGACAGAAGAATAATCAGAAGAGTAGCCCAAGATCCAAAGACCACTCGGAAAAAGCTCCAGAAACACTTGGAGGCAGCAGGTGCCATAGTCACAGAGAAAACAACAGGCAATGCACTCCGCTGCTCACGCTCACCCCGCAAGACTCCATTACTAAAGAAAAGGCATGTCGAAGCTCGTTTAAAGTTTGCTACAACTCATTTGGACAAGTCTGTGAAATACTGGGAATCTGTAGTCTGGTCAGGTGAGAGCAAAATTGAACTTTTTTACTGTCATACTAGACAACATGTTTGGAGAAGAAATGGTACTGCACATCACCCTAAAAACACTATACCAACAGTGAAGTTTGGAGGTGGAAGCATCATGGTGTGGGGCTGTTTTTCATTGCATTGTACTGGCAGACTTCATATAATTAAATATGTAGATGTTACTGCCATTATTGCATTGCTTAATAAGAACAATGATTCTTTTTTGGACCATCAACGCTCCATGGCACATTTTATTACATGGTGTGATGATAACTTCCTCCACCTTAATATCACAAAGACTAAGGAACTGTTTTTTAGCTCTTCCAAAACACTGACCCATCCTTCCAATATTATCATTAACGGAGAAATGGTTGAAAGGGTGCTGGTATTTACAAGTGCTGTCAACAGAGACTTACAGTTATTCATAAACTTAAATATCTGTCTGTTCAGCCTAGTCTGCTTCTTCATCTATATTGAAGTATTATTGAGCCGGTTCTTATGTATGGTGCCATTTGTTTTTTCCATATGCTAACAGTTACCAATAAGAACAAACTCTTGAAGTTAACTAATTTAGTGAGAAAAATTTGTGGTATTCCCACCCCTAATTTATCGGTCTGTGTCATTTCATATACGCTCTGGAACGCATATAAAATTTTAAATGATCCAGACCACCCACTTCATCGATATTTCAACCCCCTTCCTTCTGGCCAGCAGGTATAGACTACCCATGTGCATAAAGGCCAGCTGTGGTAGGAGTTCCATTTCAAAGGGAACTTAGCCGTTGCATTTAGCATAACAGTATGGGAGCGCCCTTGCGCGCGTGACCAGTATCTGAAGCTTGTGTAAAATCATGCCTCTACTTATAGGCCTGCCATGATCAGGTGACATGGCAATTAAGCACGTCGCATGATATATATATATATGGCACCTGTGAACCACGCAGCCAGCCTTATTATCTTCAGCAAGACTGCATGTCTGTTGTTTGTGTGACAAAAAACGTTTCATTTCTACTCTATATTTTCTCAAAATCTCTAAACTTTTCTATCCTTTTTGTAGAAAAAAAAAAGAAAAGAGAGGGAAATAATGAGTGAGAAAGATTTCAGAAAGTGTGTTACGCCTTGCTCCCGTTTCATCACGAGAGGAGACGGACACACTTTCTTTGTGAAGTGTTTGGGTGTAGAGCATGCTACAGCAGCCCTCGAGGGGTCTGACTGTCAGCATTGTGAACATTTCACGATTAGGCAACTACACTCTTGGCTCGCTCTCTTCTCGTCCGAAGGGAGTTGGGTTTCAGAGCCTTGCGGATCTGGATAAGGTCATGGGGTTCTCGTATGTATTTGGAAGAGGAGCCAGAGACGAGCGCTGCTCTATCTCTTGCTCTGTCTTCCGGGTCCGGCTGTCCACCTGATTTTGGAGCTCGTGTCGCGACTCCTCCTTACCCTATGGAAAGCCAAAACACCCTCGCTGACTCCGAGGAGTCGGTAGAGGGTGCCATTGCACCAAAAACCGACAGCAGCTCTCTAGCGTATGAAGAGCTGCTTGAGGTGATCACTAGGGCGGTTGAAAATTTGAATATAGACTGGCCCGGGGAAGAGGAAGTGGCTCGTAGCAGGCTGGATGAGCGCTTCCTCTCCAATGAAAATAAATATAAATCTCCCTCACACCACAGAAATCTCCCCTTTTTTCTGGAAGTGCATGATGAGATATCACGCTTCTGGAGAACACCATACACTAGCCGTGTTTATAACCCCGTGACGTCTGATTACTCAGCCATCATGGGGAGTGAGCAGCACGGCTATGTAGCGATGCCAACGGTGGAGGAGGCGCTTGCGAGCCACCTCTCTCCATCAACGGCAGGTAATTTAGGGATGCCAACTTTACCTTCTAAGCCATGTAAGGCCACCTCGATGTTGGTGGGTAAAGCCTATGCGGCAGCGGGTCTTGCTTGTGGGTCACTGCATACAACGGCAGTGTTGCAGGCCTACCAAACAGACCTGCTGAGGGAGCTCGATACTGGGGAGCGAATTGGGCCCGAGGCAGTGTCAGAGCTGTGCCGCGCCACAGATTTATCTCTCCGGGCAACCAAACAAACGGCCTGTCATATCGGCCGTTCAATGGGTAGCCTGGTTGTGGTGGAGAGGCACGTATGGCTCAACCTCTCAGGGATGGGAGACAAAGATAAGGTCTCCTTGCTGGACGCCCCTGTTAAACCTTCCGGCCTGTTGTTGAGTTTGCCCGGGCCTCCACGAGTGGAGCCCGGGCCAGTGCTAGTGCGAGGGAGAGAAGGCGAGAGAAGGCGAGAGAAGGCGAGTGTGGCGGCCCACCTCGCCCCACAGAAAGTCAGGGGGACTGGGCGGCCACAGCCACAGCCTGCTAAGAGGCCTGATCTAAGAATGATCATAAAAGCAAAGCAGGCTAGGAAGGAACGGTCCTGATGGGCCACGGAGGGACGTTTCAGGGGACATGAGGTTGTTAGGGCAGTTAGCCCCCAGTGCTACTGTAGGGCCTGCCCTGGCCAAGGCCATCCCACGTTTTCAGCCTTCTCTGATCAACGAGCTGTCACAAGGAGACGGAAATCTGATGCTTTCCCTCCAACGAAATGTGGAAAAGCTAACATCACTGAAAGACCATTTGGCTGCCAAATGTGTCTCCATGGGTTCTGTCTACCATAGAAAAGGGTTACCGGGTCCAGTTCAGAGCTCGACCCCCCTGGTTCAGAGGTGTGCTCACAACAGTTGTCAGCACAGACCAGAGCCCATTGTTAGCACAGGAAGTAAGTTCCCTTTTGGACAAAGGGGCCATAGAACTTGTACCCCGTTCCCTAAGGGAGGGAGGTTTTTACAGCTCATAGGTTCTTTCCTGGTCCGCAAAAAAGATAGGAGTATGCGGCCAATTTTAGATCTGCGTCATCTGAACCGTACTCTTCAGACATACAGGTTCAAGATGCTGACGCTCAAACTTATCGTGCCACAGACTCAGTCCGAGGACTGGTTTGTGACGATAGATCTGAAAGATGCATATTTCCACATAGGAATATTGCCCAGTCACAGGAAGTTCCTGAGGTTTGCGTTTGGAGACAAGACATACCAATTTTGGGTTCTTCCCTTCGGGCTAGCTTTATCCCCTCGCACCTTCACAAAGTGCATGGATGCTGCTCTGGCTCCCTTGCAACTCCAGGGCATCCGTGTACTGAACTACCTGGATGACTGGTTAATTCCAGCACGATCCAGGGAACAGGCGGTTCAACATCGTGATGTTGTTCTCGCCCACATGAAGAGCTTGGGGCTCAGGTTGAACCTCAAGAAAAGTATGTTTTCTCCAGTGCAGAGGACAACTTTTCTAGGTGTTATATGGGATTCTACTACGATGAGGGCGTTTCTATCCCCAACACGCATTGCATCGATCCTATCAACTTTGAGCAAGATAAAGCTAGGTCTGGGCATCCCCTCCAGTCTCTACGAGAGACTGTTGGGCCTTATGGCAGCAGCAGCCAATGTCATACCATTGGGCCTATTGCACATGAGACCGTTTCAGTGGTGGCTGAAAAGTCGGGGGTTTCATCCAAGGATGAAACCTCTGAGAGTAATCAGTGTCACACGGCGATGCCTACGTGCTCTGAGTATTTGGAGGTGCCCGCAGTTTCTAACCTCGGGTCACACTCTAGGGGCATCTCCTTACCACAAGACGGTAATGACAGACGCGTCCCTCATGGGCTGGGGTGCAGTCTTAAATGGCTGTCCAGCTCACGGTCTTTGGAATATAATCCCAGGCCGGATTATATTCCTAAAGTGCCTACATCGGCTGCTCACCCTGTGGTGTTGCAGGCTTTCTGCCCTCCTCCATTCCTCACACCGGAACAAGAGAGGATGCACCTGCTGTGTCCAGTAAGGGCTCTCTGTACTTACGTCCACCGATCCGGCCTGTGGCATAAGTCGGAGCAGCTGCTGGTCTGCTTTGGCGGCGACAGCAAAGGTGATGCTGTGTCAAAGCAGCACATCTCAAACTGGATAGTGGAAGCAATCTCTATGGCTTATGAGGTGCGCGGTCTCGCCACGCCTCTAGGCATAAGAGCTCATTCCACTAGGGCGGTCACCTCCTTGAAGGCTTTGTCCAAAGGGGTATACTTGCAGGATGTGTGTACTGCTGCAGGATGGTCTACGCCACACACATTCATCCGTTATTACAGCCTGGATATTCATTCCACCCTGGGCTCGAGTGTCTTGCAGTGACCTTCGGGCTTGGGTCTTTTTGAACAGGTCATACCCTCGGTATGACGTTGCATAGCATTGTCATACCATGGCAGGCCTGTGAATTGCGTCTTTGCTTCAGATAATAGAGGCTGGCGGTGTGGTTCACAGGTGCCATATATATATATATATATATATCATGTGACACGCTTAACTTCCACGTCATCTGATCATGGCAGGCCTATAAGTAGAGGCATGATTTCACACAAGCATCAGATACCGGTCACGCGCGCAAGGGTGCTCCCATACTGTTATGCTAAATGCAATGTCTCGTTCCCTTCTCGGGGAACAGAGTTACATGCGTAACCCCGACGTTTTGTTCCTATGGCTATATGAGCGTTAAACACATAGGTAATCAGCCATTGTGATGCCATCTTATGCTCTGGCATTTGTTGTATGATCCTGAGGTTTTTCTTTTTGTTCCCTTCTCCGCTTTATGTCTGTGATTGTTTAATGATGGTTTATATGTATGGTGTTGTTGTGTTTATGTTTTTCTACGCACCCACTGTGGAAACAAATTTCCTCTTTGTGGACAAATAAATTATCTATTTATAACTGAAGGAACGGTGAATGGAGCCTTTTACCTGGAGATTCTTGAGAAGAATCTGCTGCCATCCACCAGGATGATGAAGATGAGACATGGGTGGACCTTCCAGCAGGACAGCGATCCAAAGCATACAGCAAAGGAAACTCTCAATTGGTTTCAGAGAAAAAAAAAAATCAAAGTGTTAGAATGGCCCAGTCAATCACATTGAATCCAATTGAACAAGATTTATAGACAATATGTTTAGAAGAATCAGCCAACACCACACCTGAATACTGCGGCCCATTAATTTCTTCATACAGGAAGCGTCTTGAAGCTGTCATTACAAACAAAGGCTTCTCCACTAAGTATTAAATAAATTTCAACTAGCGTGTTCAATACGTCATTTCCACTTCATTACACATAACTTTATTTCTGGACGTTAATGATGTGAATTCTTTATATTTCCGGATTTCTTGAGTTAATACTGATGTCTGGTGAAAATCTAATGTGAATAGCCTTATTGGAAATATATTTACTGAAAAAAAATGTTGATGCATCCAATGCTTATTTCCCGCACTGTATATAGTACAGGGAGAAAACAGATAAATAAATAATACACTCTCATTTGCATAGACACACTGTGAGTGTGTGAAATGCCTCAGCATCTCTCATGCTAGAGCGGCGCTGCATGGCATTTCTCATTGTGCACATTGTGAGAACTTTTCAATGAAAGACTTTGGAGGCATATACTGAGCTTACTGACATTCTCTCTTGTGCTGAGAAGGTCAACCTTGATAGGCCTGAGCAGGTTCAGTGAGGTCAGCCTTCTAAATTGAAAGAGCGCTTCCTGCCTGGCCCTCACTTGCACACAGTGCGTAGACAGTGCGTCTTTCCTGATCTCCATGAGGAGATAACGAAATCCTGAAAGCAGCCATTCTCAGTGTGCATTACAAATGTGGCTGCCTCTGACTTCACAAATGTTGTGGATTCAGTGGAGCAGAGGTATGCTTGTATGGCAGTGGTTGAAGAGATGTCCATCTCTCACTGTGTCTGGCCTCCTTGTGGAAGGCTCAACCTGTACTGCCTACAAAGCCCTGTAGGAAAACTTCTGCATTGATTGGCAAGTCCTATATGGCTGCTGGCCAGGCTTGTTTGACACTGCACAATATGGCCATGTTACAGGCCTACCAGGCAGACATCCTTAAGGACATGGATAAAGGAGATGGTTTGACCCTGGAGGCAGTCAAAGAGCTCCAAAGGGTGACTGATTTGGCACTAAGAGCAATGAAACATACCGCTTGCACAGTCGGACCCTCCACGGCAGGTTTGGTCGTAGTGGAGAGACATCTCTGGTTAAACCTGACAGGCATTAGAGAATGGGACAAGATCTTCCTTTTCTGATCTCTCAGTCTGGTTTTTTTTTGTTTTGTTTTGTTTTTTGCTGATGCGGTAAGTGTGGTTCTGGCAGCTCATTCCAGGAAGAGCTCAAGAACCTTCAGCTGCTTCATGCTGTCCCCAAGAAAGCTCTCTCCAGCATGCCAAGGAAGCCCAAAAGAGTGGTAAGCCCCCCTTGTGCAGACTGGTGTGCACAGCCTCATCCAACAGCTCAACAGTGCCCCCTTAGGTGTATCGACCTGAAGCCAGTGACTAAGTCCTCCCAGTTCTCAGTGCCGCAGGGCCATTTTTGACAGGAAACAGAGGGCAGCCCCCCTCCCACGAAGTTAGTGTTCAAATTGTTGAAACGTTATTTGCCTTTCTCCGTGCCACCCTGCAGAGCATTGTCCAGCTGTACTGCCGTGAAATGTGCTTCTGTCGGCAGCAGGTTACTTGTACAGGCACCACAACAAAATGCTTCTAGTGTCTCTGCACAACATTGCCCTCGGTGTCTGGATGTTACGCCTTGTGTCAAACGCTGACACTGCACTAGTGGAGTGATGTGCCCCCATACTACATGCTGGGCACCTCCACTGGGTCAGATAATTTTTCCTATGTTTTTCCCTACTGCGCACGCACTTCATGGAAACATTCTAAAGGATCTGGCCTATGCAGAGTCACAAAGCAATTTTATAATGTGAGAGGCTTTCCCCATGCTACAGCATGTCAGGCAATTCTATCGCCTTTGGAGGGCTTCACTGGCATAGCCATGATGTTGAGCCCTTTTCCGAAGTGTCTTAAGCCTCTTTTGACCTATGGGGCAGCATGGAAACTCCTGCCAGGGGTCTCCATGGGTTCTAAAAACCACACAACAGGGATATATTCAATTCAATTCCGTTTTATTTGTATAGCATTTTTAACAATGGCCATTGTCCCAAAACAGCTTCAGAATATCCAAATTCAGAATATAGATTTTAAATGTATGGATTTTTCCCTAATGAGCAAGCCAGAGGCAGTGGTGGAAAGGAAAAACTCCCTGAGACAATATAAGGAAGAAACCTTGAGAGGAACCAGACTCAAATGGGAACTCATCCTCATCTGGGTGACAACGGATAGTTCGATAATAAATAAATCCCTTCTATAAATGTGCTAATACCACATGGTCAAATAGTGTAGTTGTGTAACCAGGAAAATTCATCACAGTATTTATATGAAGTCTGTTTTGTTGAACTTATCCACTGTTCACTGATGGAGACTTGAGTGCAAAACTGTTTATGGTAATTGCAGTGCTAAAGCTATAATAATAATTGTAGTCCCAGACATCATAGAATAACTGTTCATATGAATTGTGGTACAAAGTCATCTTTATGGTTTTTAAATGGTACCATCCTCAGTAATGTGAGTGAGCTTTAGGCTGCACCATGTGGGGCCATCCTCAGCAGCAGCATGTAACATCCAATTGATGAGAACTCCATCCAGAAGTAGGGCAGGTCTGGAGAGCAGAAGGGGTCAGGATCACTGGTATCTCAGGAGTATCATGTGTAGCTTGCCAGAAAGAGAAAGGGAGGGAGTGGGGAAGAGAGGGAGAGATTAGTAGGTATGCTTATTGTCCTGTAATAGTTAAGGACACTGTACTTTGTGTGAGTGCAAGCAGGGACACTGGCAAGACTAGCTATGACAGCATAACTAAAAGGGAGAGCCAAAAGGTAACACAGACATGAGGGCTCCCTGGGGCATAAGTCACTCCACCATCAACAAACCTGGGTGAATGTGTGAATGTGGGGGACGACAGCATCCAAACATCCCAGTTCAGACTTAAACACTGAGACTGTGTCTGAGTCCTGAACACAAATTGGAATGCTGTTCCATAACTGTGGGGCTTTGTAAGAAAAAGCTCTTCCCCCTGCTGTAGCCTTCACTATTTGAGGTATGTTGTGTATAAAAATGACATGAAATAAACATGAGGGAGACCTAGTATGAGTAATATGTAATTTTATTGAAAGTTCACAGGACTGGTGGGTGCGTAATCTTGAGGAGAGCGATAGGGGGAAGAAAATGGGGTGTGTCCTGGGGACATGGGATAGTCAGCAAAGGTGAAATAAGGAGACCACTGAGAGTAGGGCGGACTGACAAGTGAGAAGAGGGAAGAATGGTCAGAGCCCAGACCAGAGAAGGTGACATCATCCTCAGACTGAAAGCTGGAGGGAGGGTCTGTCTGTGTAGAGGCATCAATATACACATTCACGGGGTGGATTCTGTATCTGAGGGGGGGAACCCCGCATTTCCATTTCCAGAGAGGGTGCTGTGAAGAACGTTAAGTAGCACCATGATATCAGCAGTGAGATGCGCGAGCTGATAGTGAGTGTTCAGGTCCAAATCCAGCCCCTCCCGTAAAAGAAGAGAAGGAAAAATGATGACGGGCACCTAGACACACAGAAGCGGTATTAGGCGGATATTGACGAATTGGATTCACACTTTAAGGTCTTTTAAGAGTAACACACTATGGTTTATTAGTCAAAAAGAAGTATAAGAGCTGAGGAGTGCAAACACACACACACACACACACTCTCGTACAGTCAAGGGCAGGCATGTAGACATAACACACACACACACTCTCTCTGTCTCTCTCTCTCACACACACATAACATTATAACTTTATAAGAATAATAAAAAGGAGTATTAAGATATTACAAGGGTAATATCTTATAATAATAAAATATATACTCTTTATAAAATACTCTTTATAAAAATAAAGAGTAGTAGGATATGTAGGACAGTAGAAGGGTAATATAATGATATTATGAAGTAGGAAGTACAATAAACCATTTTGCAAGCAGTATAACTATATATAAAATAGAGATATAGAGCAAATATGAAAATAAATTATAAACCAGAAATACAGAAAAATGTAACTTACTCACTATTCAGATGGTGAAGATTCTTGTCTCGCAAGGAAGGCCTTAATTTTAAGAGAAAACCATGAGGAGCCATTTATAAGGGTAGCTGAGTCAAGCTGCCCCCGTGAGATAACAGTGAGACCAAGGTCTCTCTAAATTGTTTTGTCTCTCTCCACTTTCGAACCTAATGGTATTTGGAAAGTCCTCTTTCAAAACATAATGGTAAATTTGATAAGCCTCTTTCAAAACATAATGGTAATGTAGATGAGCTCTTTTTTAACCATATTGGTATTGATATCATAGTCTTTCTGAAATATACTGGTTATCTACTGTGTAAATACAGTATAAATACTGGAGCTTGAGCTCCGGGTGTCAGATCACTTCTGAGAATTCTCATCGGTGTGGATCTCGTGTGGTGGAACGGAACCAATAAATCTGGTCCCTTGCTTCTTCTCACTCACGGCTGGTGTCTTTTTTTCCTATCTCCAACTGGGTTTACAGATGTGAGTATTTGCTTCTATGTTGAATTTTAAGTGTTTTGGGGTAATAGGCTAAATTTGAGCCAGCATTTGGCGACCCAGATGGGACTGGGCTAAGATCTATATGTCTGTAATCTTTCCCGTGGGACTTCACTCTCTAAGCAACAGATAGGCCGTGTAGGAAGAAGGCATTGCAGACGCCTGTTATTTCAAAGCTCTGTTTTAGTGGTCTGTTGTTACGATTGGGAAGCCCCAGGGTGGGAAGAAAGACTAAAGTTGGTCTCCAAAAGAACCTTGGGTGAGTGAGAAGAGGTAAGAGAAGTGTGAACCAATTGTAATTGTATAAGGGCTATGAATAAGGTTCATAAGACTGTTTAATGAAATTGTATGTGTTGTGTGAGTGAAAGTCCTGCAATACCGCTGGTTAAAAAATTCCAGGGCTGGATAGGAAGCAGGTGGATATGAGGCCTCAAACCCCAGATACCGGTTACTAGAGGTGGCGGCTGCATTGGTGGGGGACCCCTAATACCACTTTATTGAATCCAGGTCTGGATAGAGAGCGGTATAAATCCTGGGCCCAGGTCCAGGTCACGCAACTTAGGGAACGGACCCAGCGTGCCCGGTGTATGAATGTGTAATAACAAATGTGTGTGCTTATAATATGAGTGTGGTGTGAGAGCGTGCATGCATGTGCGATAAGCTCTGAAACTTAGTTTTGGAGACAGTTGTATTTAATTTATATGACTGTAAGCTTCATACATACGGAGCTGGTGTGAAGGCGCTTTATACTCTGAGACCACAATTGTGTGTATGTAATAAAATAAATATGTGTAATAGTGTGTGAATATAATATGTGTATGTGAGCTTGCAGGCGTTGTTTATAAAAAGGAGTGGTGTGTGTGTGTTCCTATCTGTTCTTATCTGCGCAGGCAGGTCTGCCGTCTGTGTGGAAGGAAAAAAAAAAATGTGTGTGTGTGTGCTCTTCAGATTGAGCTGGGTAACACAGAACATTGTGAGATATTTTTTTGAATGTTTTGAATCTGGTACAGACTTTCTGTGAGTCGGGTGTGACTGTGTGTATTATAATTTCTTTGGTATCAATAACTGCTGTGTGAGTGTTTTAAAAATTTGGGGGAGCATGCAAGAACATTGTAAATATTTTAGACATCTGTCAGACTGCCCATTGTGTAAATAAGAACTTCTAGACCTGTAATATATAACAAAAAAAACAAAAACAAAAAAGGAAGATTGAAGGTGGGGGGACAAAAGTGTGCATTTTCAGGGCATTGTTGAGAAATGAGTGAGTCAGTCCATTGGGACCATTCATTTATATTCCATAAATTATGAATGTGTTGTTCAGTTAAATGACAAATAATAATAATATAATTTTCCCCTGTTGTATTCCTTCCCGAAAACACTTATGTTACACATCATGTCCCAGTAGGTTAACAGGCGCTCCTGGCGAATATAACAGGGGTGCTGTTATATTCGCCAGGAGCGCCTGTTAACCTACTGGGACATGATGCCCTGTGTAAGTTGGGAGCTCAGATACAGTGCGAGGCGACTGGGATTTGGGTGACATTCCCTAAATCAATATCCACACAATACCTACTGTTGCACGAACCACCTAGCACCGCCCGTAATGTGAGGATGGTATACTGGTTGGAGATGTCCGATCCATCTAACTCAGAACTCTGGCACAAATACGCAGAATGGAAACCATGGTTACAGTACATGCGGCCCGATTGCACAGAGGCGGAGGCCCCTTTACATTGCACTATTAAATATGATGACGGTGGATGAGACCAGGAATATGCTTAGCTTTGGGAAGACATGGAACAGGAACAAGTAATGGACATTAAAACCATGGATATAATAAGCGGCCCACAGGGAGTGGCGGCTATGATCAAGCTCCCAGAGAGAATCACAAACTGGTATCAGCTGGAAGGGACAGCGCCCCATGTCACACTCATGGTCACCAAAGGCCTTGAACCGGAAGATGTAGGGCCAATGATAAGGCAGGCGAAAGAAGTAAAAGAGTGGAAACCAACTACCAATCCGTCTTTGCACAAGTCGCCTGATGGAAAGTTTGTGCAAATCTCAATAACAGCAGTTGACACCACCATGGCCACTAGTGTCTGCATATGCACGAGCACGGACCGAAGTGGTTTGCAAATGGCAGTTAAGGCAGCAAAAGATCAGGACAATGAGGAAATACTGAAAACTGTTCCAGAACAGCTATGGACAAAACATCCGACCGACGTAGGGCTTGTTAAATCCGCCGACCTAGCTCAGATTAAGGTAAAAGAGAATGCAAGGTTGCCCTACCAGAAACAGTATCCATTGTCAGCGCAAGCTAGAGAAGGCATACAGCCCACAATACACGGATTGGTAGAGGCCGGAGTGCTAATCTCCATGCGAAGTCAGTGCAATACCCCCATTTTTCCAGTTAGAAAACCTGACTCAGAGAAGTGGAGGCTAGTACATAATTTGCGTGCTATTTACCAAATCATGATACCTGAAACACCAGTAGTGCCAGACCCACACACCCTATTGTCGAACATTCCAGAAGGGACCAAATGGTATACTGTCATAGACTTATGCTCAGCATTTTTTAGCGTGCCACTGCACCCAGACTCACAGCATTTGTTTACTTTCACCTATGAAGGGCAGCAGTACACATACACTAGACTTCCGCAGGGATACTGTGAAAGCCCATCCATATTTAATCAGGTACTGGCTCAAGACCTCTCAGCCCTGGAGTGCCGTAGCACCATCTTGCAGTATGTCGACAACCTTTTGATTTGTAGTGCGTCCAAAGAACAATGCCAGCACGACTCACTAAAGGTCCTAAGAATGTTGGCCGAAAATGGCCACAAAGTGAATAAAGAAAAGTTGCACTTTTGTAGACAAAAAGTGGAATACCTAGGTCGTGTGTTAGAGGGAGAAAGCTGTACTATAGCGCCAAAGCATGTAGAGGCCATATGCAAGGCCCCACAGCCAACCACCGTATGACAGATGTTGGCGTTTCTAGGAATGGCGGGGTTCAGTCGCCCATGGATATGTGAATTCGCGCTAAGGGTTCAACCATTACGGGACATGATTAAGGCAGCAGACCAATCACAGCCAAATGCCCCCCTCGTCTGGACTCCTGAAGCTCTAGCTGCACTCGCAGATATTAAAATGGCCTTAATGACCGCTCCTGCATTGGCTAACCAAGACTATAGCAAACTGTTTCACGTCTATGTATCCGAAAGAAAGGGGTACGCGTCGGCCGTCCTAACTCAACAGCAACAAGGCATGGGGAAACAGGCCATCGCCTATTTCAGCACGGCTCTCGATAACGTAGAAAAAGGGATGCCACCCTGTTATCGTTCTTTGGCAGCGGCCGCATTTGCATATCAGAAAGCGTCCTCAATCACCATGGGGCACCCAGTTACATTATATACGACCCATGCACTGCATGCGCTCCTAACGAGTCAGACCTTTGTGATAACGAACTCCCGTCGAACGGGGTATGACTCCATTCTGTCAGCCCCGGAGCTCACTATAGAATGGTGCACCACGGTGAATCCAGCCGATTAACTGGTAACCCCGATAGATGGTGTACCCCATGAGTGCGTAGCGGAATCAGAGAAATTTTTGAAAGTGCGTTCGGATTTGGAGAACTGCCCTATTAATAATGCTAAGCATACGTATTTTGTGGACGGTTCCTGTTATCATACCAATACGGGCAATAAGGCTGGGTTGGCAGTAGTAGAAGCACGACGAAACCCGGCGACGTTTGAGGTGGTGATGAGTGTTCCCCTTCCCCAACCCTGCTCGGCCCAGCTAGCTGAACTACAGGCGTTGACAGCTGCATGTAAGTTGGGTCGTAATGATAGTTGCACTGTGTATACGGACTTGGCCTATGCTCATGGAGTCTGCCATGTGTTTGGACCAATCTGGGCTCAAAGGGGATTCCAGCGAGCAGATGGGTCCGCCGTGACCCACGGGGAAGCAATTTCAGATTTACTATATGCTATGAAATTGCCCACAAAATTAGCTGTAGTGAAATGCAGGGCACATAAGACTGATGATTCCTTTATCACTAAAGGGAACGCACTGGCAGATGAGGCAGCAAAGAAAGCTGCCGTAGGGCCTGCGCAGATGATGGCCCTAACTCAGCCCGGGGAGAGTCAGCTGCGGCATCCACAGGAAGACAATGTGGCCCACTTAGTGGAGCTGCAGAACACCGCAGGTGTGGCTGAAATATCGGCGTGGATAAAACGGGGGCCGAAAAAAGAGGTGGGTACTGGATTGTAGCGCAGCATAGAAGGGTTGTGTATAGCCCCAGCCTGTTACCTCCCGCTCTTGATCAAAGAAGCCCATGGCTTGGATCACGCCCATAGGACCGAAACTATCCGAAAAATCCGTCAGGAATGGTGGTCCCCATTTCTGGCCAGTATGGCGTTGAAAAGATGTGATGTGTGTATCAAGAACAATGTGCGAAAGAACTTTACTGCCCCTTTAGGACATATTCCCCCGCCGACGGGACCTTTCCGGCATATAATGATGGATTATGTTGACATGGGAGCAGACAACCAGAAAGAAGGGAAGCGCTACATTCTAGTAATAGTAGACCACTTCAGCAGGTGGGTGGAGGCAACTGCGACTTCCAAGGAAGACGCGATGGCCGTGGCTAAATTTTTATGTCGCGAGGTCATTCCCCGGTTCGGTATTCCAGATTTTCTGAGTTCGGACAACGGCACCCACTTTGTGAATAACGTCATCGACAATGTTGCATCTGCCTTGGGGGTAGATCATAAGCTAGGTTGTGTATATCATCCTCAATCCCAGGGCATGGTGGAACGAGTGAACGGTACCCTACTAAGTAAACTGGCAAAAATATGCGAGAGCTCTCGCCTAAACTGGGTTCAAGCCTTACCACTGGCATTGATGAAGATGCGTTCACAGACCAATCGTATGATGCACTTGACTCCTCATGAAATGATTACTGGGCGCCCAATGCCCATGGCGTTCACCCGAGGTCCATACACAGGGCCGTCTTTGGCACAATTGGAGGACGAAATGCAGGATTATGCGCGAACCCTCACCCAAATCCATAGACATTTGTATTCACAGGTTCATGAGGCAGTCCATGGAGAGAATGAGGACGTGCGTCTAGTGGCACCCAGGGACCAGGTATACATTCGTGTCTTCAAGAGGAAGAGCCCCCTTGTGGGACGTCGGGAAGGACCCTTCACCGTGGTCGCTGCAACCCCCACGGCTGTGAAAGTTGAGGGGAGGAATTACTGGTATCACTTGAACCACTGCAGCCGCGCCGAACCAGGTAAGGGACCGCTACTGCAAGACACTACCGACGAACAACCATCGACCTCAGGTCTAGTCAGTACAAGGCAGCCCATTGAGGCAGTGGTGTTCACCGATAGTGACAGTGATTTGGATGCATCCCTGAGCCCTGCCTACGGCACTCGAGCCCAGACTAAGCGGCGGGCTGTGGAAAAACGAGATAAACTGTCTCAGTCTGATGCCAGTAGCCCAACTGGCCCTCTGCTTCTCTCCACTCTTTGCTATGATATGGACCTTGTTCTCTCGCCCCGAGTAGAAGTGACGGGTGTCGTAGTTACCAGCCCGCAGGAATTTGTAACCCCAACGGAGGAGGATTTTCTGTCTACGCTTGCCACTCTCTGTCAGGACCTTGACGACCCCGCTTTGCCTCTGAGCCTAATTGACTTGGATACGCTGCAGTCCCTTGAAGCACAGTTGAGCTTACCTGGGCTTACTCCTGAGCTTCAGTCTCTGCATGAATCCTTGCACACTCCCCAACCACCGGTTCCGGAGGGGACCGGTGGCACGAGATCTGCAGAATAGTAGCGCATATGGGGGTAGGGTGATTTTTGCAGCAGGGCTAATAGCACTCTTTTTCTTTTTCTACGACCCAATGTTCAGAAGGACTATTCATACCTTCAATAATTCCCTGGATTCCTATAACACATTACGCCCACGATTGGTTGCTACTTCCCACACAGCCCCCTATCCCCGTATTAGGCATGTTCGATCCTGGACGGCCCCTGGCTTAAATGTGGGTTCACGTAGCTCGATGTGCGCATTAGCTCTCCTTTGACTCGCCCATCCCTGATTGGCAGAAGTCCCTATTTGGCCTCATTCACTTTCTCCAGAGCTCGATCAGTGGAGATTCGCGTGGGACATCTTAGAATTACTGGTAGGGCACGGACGAGTAGGTGCTCCTTTGAGCTGCCCACTACTGGCCCCCTGTGGCTACCGTTCCTTTGCTCGGCTACGGCGTGTTCTTACCATGATAGTACAGGTTCACCTTTCGCATCCTGGGCTCTCCACCCCCTCCTTATTGCCCCGATGTCAACTCCGATCGCACATAAATTAATGAAATTACAACACTATTCAATCTCCACCGATAACACCTCACTTACGGAGGAGCAGAGTAACATGTATCTGGCATGGATGGTCCATACTGCTCGATCTGTGATGGATCGCTCGTGTCTTGTATGTCATGATCGTAGCCTCACCCCCCATTTTATGCTGCCTATGGAGAAACTCACGGAATGCCTCACCACCCCCTATTCTGTTGATTTTTTGTGTCCTACTGTGTGCCTTCTTGGGGCCCTTTCTGCTGACTTTGGCCCATCGTGGATGTACAATGCAAGCTCCTCATGCCTGTTTCACCCTATTTCCACTCAAGTGTCGACTTTTGTCTGCATCCAACCGTCTCTGCCCTTGTTCTTTCCCATCTGCCTCTGCTCCTCTGTTGGCGCGTATCCTGTGGGAAACGTGTCTGCCCGATGTAATGTCTCCCTGTTCGCTAATGATTTGCAAATTGAGACCCTCTCTGTCTGTGATTCATCCCCATGCACCCCCAGTGTGACAATTCCCCTACCTGATCTTAGTGTTGGTACTGTTCCCCTTTCGGATGTTTTCTGGTTTTGTGGGGGCCAACGTGTACGCCAGACTTTGCCTGCGGAATGGCAGGGGTGCTGCGCCCTGGTTAGGTTGGACGGTAAGACCCGTGTTTTGTTGGTGGCTGACCAACCGTCATCCAGCCGGTCCCGTTCACGCCGCGACGTGGCCCTGTGGACTCAGTATGTCCGTGACGCTGGTGCAGCGAGCTATTCTGACTGGGCCGCTGATGAGACCATCCATCTTGACTTTGGGGGCACCCCCGTTGGCGTTCCTGCTCGCTACAGAGCCATGGAGGCCGTTGGCAATGGTGTAGCGTCTATTTTGCTCCCGGTCGTGCAGATCAACCGCAACGTGGTATGGATTAATTACATGTGGTACAATGAGCAACGCTTCATTAACTACTCGGTGAGTGCTTTCGGACTGGTCCGTGATCAGCTCCATGCCACTTCCCTCATGGCTGCTCAGAACCGTTTTGTCCTGGACCAGATGCATGCCCCTGAGGAGGGTGTCTGTGCAATGATTGGTCCCGAGTGCTGTGTTGTGATCCCTTTGCACACTGGTTCTGAGGGTGCTCTCTCCAAGGTCCTGGGTCAACTACAGGCCCTCCAAGCAGAGCAAGCGGCTAACTCTGGCTTTGGGTCTAGTCTCCGCCTCCCGCCGTGGCTCTCCTGGTTTCTTTCTGGAGATTGGACTGCTGCCCTGACCCGCTTGGGAGTGTCCCTGCTCGCCCTCCTTCTCCTTGTGGGTCTGGTGGCCTGCTGTGTGATTCCCTGCGCACGACGGATGGTGATGTCCTCCACCTCCTTTTCTGGCCAGTACATTGTTAAGGGTGAGGCGTTACCGCCTCAACGGGGGGTGGTGATCGAGATCATGCGACAGGAGACAATGAGCAGCGACAGCAGCAACACCAGCGAGACCGGGGGGGTCTACGAGGACATGAGACGGGACATGAGCCAGGACTGATGAGGACAGCGCAAGGGAGCGCAAGGACCCGTTTGTACAAGGTAGTGGCCAACTGCAATAGTGAGACCATGGTCTCTCTAAATTGTTTTGTCTCTCTCCACTTTCGAACCTAATGGTATTCGGAAAGTCCTCTTTCAAAACATAATGGTATTAGGAAAGTCCTCTTTCAAAACATAATGGTAAATTTGATAAGCCTCTTTCAAAACATAATGGTAATGTAGATGAGCTCTTTTTTAACCCTATTGGTATTGATATCATAGTCTTTCTGAAATATATTGGATATCTACTGTGTAAATACAGTATAAATACTGGAGCTTGAGCTCCGGGTGTCAGATCACTTCTGAGAATTCTCATCGGTGTGGATCTCGTGTGGTGGAACGGAACCAATAAATCTGGACCCTTGCTTGTATCTCCATACAAGTCCGGCTCTAAAAAGTATTGGCGCCCGATCTGTCCGGCTTTCAGAAGTATTGGCGCCCTATCTGGAAGGCTCTCAAAATTATTGGCACCCTGTCTGGCCGGCTCTCAAAAGTATTGGCAGCCCGCATGGCTGGCTCTCCAAAGAATATTCCTACATGGCTGGTTCTAAAAAGTATAGCTGCACTACATGGCCGGCTCTCAAAAGTATTGGCGCCCTGTGCCTCTGGCTCTCAAAAGTATTGGCGCCCTATGCAGTTGGCTCTCATAAGTATTGGCGCCCGACACCGTTGACTCTTGAAAGTATTGGCACCCGATGCCGTCGGCTCTCGAAAGTATTGGCGTTCAATGCCAACGGCTCTCGAAAGTATTGGTGCCCGACGCCAACAGCTCTCGAAAGTATTAGCGCCCTACGCGTCTGGCACTCGAAAGTATTGGTGCCCTACGCTGTTGGCTCTCGAAAGTATTCGCACCCTATGTGTCCGGCTCTCAAAAGTATTGGCGCCCTACGCGCCCGGCTCTCGAAAGTATTGGAGCCCTACGCGTCCGGCTATCAAATGTATTGGCGCCCTATGCGTCCGGCTCTCAAAATTATTGGCGCCATACACAGGTGGTTCTCCAGAGTATTGGCGCCCAATCCAAATTTTGCCACAGCAAGCACCACTCACATTTTCTTCAGGTAATGTACCGTTCTAGTTAGTGGTACTTGAAAAGCACTACTATTGTTCTCTTGCATACTTATTATTATAATTAGTGGTGCTTGAAAAGCACTACTATTGTTCTCTTGCATACTTATTAGTGGTGCTTGAAAAGTACTACTATTGTTCTCTTGCATACTTATTATTATAAATAGTGGTGCTTGAAAAGCACTACTATTGTTCTCTTGCATACTTATTAGTGGTGCTTGAAAAGCACTACTATTGTTCTCTTGCATACTTATTATTATTATAATTATTATAATTATTATTCTTCTTCTTCCACTTTTTTTTCAGCGCGTACCTAGTCCCGCACCGTTTGTCGGAGATCGACGGGTGAGGTGTCAAATCGATCGGCTTATTGAGGAGAGGTGTGGTATGACTTTTATAAGTGATTGGAATGTCGGAATTCCCGGTACGGAAGCTCACATTCGGAAAATTTCCCATAGACTTGCATTGGGTTTCGAAAGTATTGGCCCCCAATGAGAAAGCTCTAAAAGTTTTGCCTCCGTACACATTCGGCTCTAAAATGTATTGGCACACGATCTGTTCGGCTCTCAGAAGTATTGGCACCCTATCTGGCCAGCGCTCAAAAGTATTGGCACCCTGCACGGCCAGCTCTCAAAAGTACTGGCGCCCTTGACGGTCGGCTCTAAAAAGTATTGGCACACTACACGGCCGGCTCTAACAATGCTGGCGCCCTATCTGTCCGGCTCTCAAAAGTATTGGCGCCCTACACTGTCGACTCTCAAAAGTATTGGCGGCCGTCCCTGTTTCGCCACCGCAAGCACCACTCACATTTTCTTCAGGAAATGTACCGGTCTAGTTATAATTATTATTGTTCTTCCACTTTTTTTTGGGCGCGTAACTAGTCCTGCACCGTTTGTCGGAGATCAATGGGTGAGGTGTCAAATCGATCGGCTTATTGTGGAGAGGTGTGCTATGCCTTTCGGAAGCGATCGGAATGTCGGCATTCCCGGTACGGAAGCTCAAATCCGGAAAATTTCCCATAGACTTACATTGAGTTACGAAAGAATTGGCACCCTACACAGCCTGCTCTAAAAGAATTGCCTCCGTAGTATTGGCACCCTATATGGCCGGCTCTCAAAAGTATTGGCACCCTGCATGGCTGGCTCGCCAAAGAATTTGCGCCCTACATGGCTGGCTCTAAAACGCATTGCTGCCCTAAACGGCCAGCTCTATCAGTACTGGTGACCTATCTGTCCGTCTCTAAAAAGTACTAGTGCCCTACATGTCTGGCTCTCGAAAGTATTTGCACCCTGCGCCGTTGGCTTTAAGAGTATTGGCACCCTACACGGCCGGCTCTAAAACAATTTCCACTCTAAACGGATGGCTCTAAACAGTATTGGTGCTCGATCTGTCCTGCTCTCGAAAGTACTGGCGCCCTTTCTGTCTGGCTCTCGAAAGTATTGGCGCCCTTTTTCTCCCGCTCTCAAAAGTATTGGCACCGTACACGGCCAGCTCTAAAAAGTATTGGCGCCCTATCTGTCCGGCTCTCGTAAGTATTGGCGCCCTACGCCGTCAGCTCTCGAAGTATTGGCGCCCTATGCGTCCGGCACTCGAATGTATTGGCGCTCTACGCTGTCGGCTCTCAAAAGTATTGGCGCCCTTAGCGTCCCGCTCTCAAAAGTATTGGTGCCCTACACTGTCAGCTCTTAAAAGTATTGGCGCCCTACACCATCGGCTCTCAAAAGTATTGGCACCCTGTGTGTCCGGCTCTCGAAAGTATTGGCGCCCCGTCCCGGTTTCGCCACTTCCAGTACCACTCACATTTTCTTCAGGAAATGTACCGGTCTATTTTCAACTTATCACTGGATGAATAGTTAATCAGAAATGGAAAATTATCCAAATTTCCCCTTCCTATCTGATCTGCCAGTCTCTCCTACATATTTGGTGGAGAATACAGTTATTTAATCGAAATATCTGAACTTTCCTTACATATAACGGTGGAGACACAGAGGCGATTGGAGGGGACTTAGTGCAGTTTTATTTACAATATGTACACAATCAAAATAGAAAGGGTTATCATGAAGGAGAGGAGTGAAGGGAATGCAAGGTGAGTCGATGGTGGCCTGATGATCCATCTTTCCAGCTGAGATTGTCGTGAGGAGAGAAAGTTGTGCCCCATCATGGCAGGGTTCCCATGTACGAGAAAATCATCCACAGAGGGGGCAGCGGTGATGGGTAGCCAGGGAGTGTTGGCATTCTTATCAGTGGAGTCTTCTGAAAGAGGTCACAAAGAAACACAGAGTAAGCCGTTTTGTTATAAAAGAGACTGCTCACCTTGCTGCTCCCAGCGTGACCTTTTATACTCTGCCCCTGTCTCCTGGATGGTAGAGAGCTGTTGCTGCAATCAGCGATCACCAGTCATGTGTGCTTTGGACCGCCCCGCCTTTCAGCCATGCTCTAATACTGTCCAAAATACTAGGGGTGCTGAAAGGACAGTTCCCTGTCCTTGTGCGACAGTTGTATGAGGAAAGTTCTTCCTCGTTTGGGCATGTACCTTCGGTCCGATGTCATCACTTGAACAAAACCACAAGGAAAATTAGCTTTTTAAATCATTTATCATTTAATTTTTCAATCATTTCAAACATTTAATAAAGTTTCCTCTGTTCTTAAAGATATGTGTATGATTGTTTACAGTCTACTGGATTGAATTAGTGATCTTGTTACAATGCTCTTAAAATAATGTTTCACAATATACTTTATTTGTTTTTTTTATGCTTCCTTGTTTTTATATTGTGGTTGTTAATCACTTTGTGAGGTCTGTTCTAGAAAGGTGCTATAGAAATAAAAATTACTTACTTACTTACCTACTTACTGGTCTTTGCCTATATGATCAGTGGCAAACTGTAGTCTTGCAAAGGCTTTTTCCTGGCACGCCTCCCATGCAGGTCAAATTTGTGCAATTTCTTTCTGATTGTAGATGCATGCACTTTAACAGCAACAGTTGCAAGACTTACTAGCAGATCCTGTGATGAATTTTGGGGTTCTTGGGGACTTCTTTTTGCATCAGAGGTCTGCTTTTGGGCTGAATTTGCTGGGACAGCCAGTCCTGGCAGTTGTTTGATATCTACACCATTTGTAAATTATTTTCCTTACAGTGTAATGATGTATTTCAAACAATTTGTAGATCTTTTTAAATCCCTTGCCAGACTCATAAGCATCCACAACCTTTTTTTTCTGAAGGCCTTATAGAACTCTTTAGATCTTGGCATGATGACACCACACACCTCAATAGTAAAGGGAACACCAGACACTAGATATACACCTGACACTAGATACACTAGAGAACACCAGACACTAGAGGGGTATAAATAAAGACATGTTCCAGCTGCACTCCCTAAGCAGATTCTAATCACTGTCAACCAATCTTGATTATAATTTTATAAACACCTGATTATAATTTTATGGATTTGAAGGTGTGATAAATGTAGAGGTGTACTTACTTTTTCCATGTGACTGGTCTGTTTTCTGTTCATTTAAATTGTGAAAATTTCTACAAAATGTAAATTTTATGTATCATTTGATAGAGTGTATCAACTTAATTAATAGGCACTGTTTCAAAGAAGATCAAATGTTTGCTTGTTCAAATATGTAAAAAAAAAAAAAAAAAAAAAAAATCCAACAATTTCCATGGAGTGTACTTATTTTTTCACAAGACTGTATATAAACATTTTGCACGTTTATGTTCCTTAGACTTAGAACTTACGTCCAAATGTAATTCTCAAGATTGCTGCCATTATCAAGAATTAGGGTCAGTTTAGAATGGGAAGGGTTCAAGTCTCAGTCTTAATTTTTTAGGGGGTACCTAGGTAAGTATAGTGTGCATGCAGATCATTTCAGGTTTGAGACTTTTTTCAAGGGCTAGCTTTGAAGAATCAGCCTTCATGGTAGTGGTTGCTCAGTGGTTAAGATGTTGGGTTACTGATTGGAAGGTTGTGAGTTCAAACTCTAGTACCACCAAGCTGCCACGGTTGGGCCCTTGAGCAAGGCCCTTAATAGTCAACTGCTCAGATGTATAAATGAAATAAATGTAAGTCACTCTGCCAAATGCTGTAAATGTGTTTTACAAATGAACAGAGCCATTAACCGAGCTATGTTGTTGTTTCTCCTGTGATAACAGTTTTTGTTCCAAAGAAAAGAATTTCACTGTGCTCTAATGTATATGTGACCAATAAAGACTCATTATTATTATTTGTTCCAAGGAGCTAAGTCCATCCTGAGCCGAGATATTGAGCTTTCTGTAAACAGCTGTATAACCTAAATTTGTTGTGTGCCATGACATAAAGATGACTGTAATATAGGTGGTTTTGCAATGTCAATACATACAGGTAATCACTCAAAACAATTGAAAAATTAAAAATGGTCAAGCAAACAACTTTGCAATTATTGGACCACTTGAGATGGAATGACCCCAGAGACACATGACAACAGAAATGACGACAAAAGAATATTTCTTTTAGTTTTATTATTATAACGTCTGGGAAGTCTGTTGCCATAGTAACTTGCTGTATGCTCTCTCTCTCTGTGTGTGTGTGTGTGTGTGTGTGTGTGTGTGTGTGAGTGAGTGTGTGTGCAAATCAAACAATGCAGTACATTTTGGGTATTTCAGGTCACCTAGGATACATCATTTGTACCTTACCTATTGTGGTGCATTATGGGATTAAAACAGTCCACTGGATATTCTTGACTGTGTTTTCTGAAAGCACTACAAAATGACAGATCGTTTCGTTTTAGGCACAGTAATTGTCTTAGTAGATTTGTTGACAAATATAGATAGATGTGTTGTTTAAGCGTGGACATCACTATTCAGTTCAGCAGTGGCAGCTTTAATGGTCAAAACCCTAGGTGAGGAATATAAAGATGTTTATATTGTTTTTCTGACTATCATGAACTCAGGAACTCTTTATTGAGGAATGAATACTTCAAACTTGTGAAACTAATAGATGTTTGTTTTTGTGTTCTGTGCATGTAGCAAAGCATAAGAAAAACATACAAAAATAGTTTTATCTTTACTGAATGCTTGTGTGCTAAGATGTTGTGTGCTAAATTCATGTATTATATATATAAACTGGTATAATTGTTATTTTTTTCAACAAAACTATTTATAAGGCCACCCACACTGTGATTTACCTTAAAATCTCCATAGACAGCAACAAGGCCCCTACAGAAAACTTTTCTCCTATATTCAGCATGTAAGATTGAGAATTCATTGGCTAAATGGTAAGCTCATAAAACTCTATTACTGTTGGTTCTAAAATGCAAAAGTGCATACAGTGCATGTAGATAGGTTTTAAGTGATCGTGTACTAATATGTTACTAAATGTTCTAACTAGTAGCAATAGTAATTTACACAATTCAGCTGTGGTTAGTGGAATATGGCTTGTCAGGTTGAGAGATTAGAATTTATAATCCAAACAACAATCTCAGTGCTCTATAGTAGTGATATTATGGTGTCTGTAGATGACATCAGTCTTGGGGGATAAAATAAGTTAATTAATTAATTGATTGATTAATTATACGACTACTACTACTACTACTACTACTACTACTAATAATAATAATAATAACTATTATTATTATTATAGTTTCCCTATAGTTTTTCCTTTCCCCACAGTCTTAATTTTTTTGTGCCTGCTCTTAAATGAAACATCCCATGCCCACAACTGTTTTCTGAGATCTTCTGTGATCCTAGTCCCAGTGTACACTTTTAAATGGAACACAGCTTTAGTGTGTGAGCCACCAGAATTAATTAGCTTAACAGTGCTCATAAATAAATAAATAAATAAAGAAAGAAAGAAAGAAAGAAAGAAAGAAAGAAAATGTTGTTATATAGGAGATACATTATGTTGTATGGGTGGACAATGGGTGGTGAGAAAATGAGGGGGGAAAACAAAAAGTAAGAAACATCCTTGTGTATGTATGTTATCTTCAAGACACTGTAAAAACTAAAATATCAAAGGGGAAGGATGAAGACTTCCATAATATGTTTCTCAAACAAGTCTGGACTTTGATCCTTTGCTGGAAAAAATGACCTGCAAAAAAGGCCTGAAAAATGAGCCAGACTGTTAGATAGGCCAATGCTTACTGCATACATAAAGTTGCTTTATTCTCATCTCTAATAAGATACACAATATTGTTAATGCTGACACAGAGCCACAGAGAATGATGTGCATGTTGACCTTGTGAACAACCTCAATGTTCTTTCTTTTTCTTTATCCTATTATGAATTATCACAGCTCACGAATATTCACATCTAAGCATGTACAGTACTGTGCAAAAGTGCAAAAATACACATACAGTACAAAGAAACGCTGTAGGGCTAAGATGCCTTCAAAAATAATGAAATTAAATATATATATATATTTAAAATAATATAAAGCGCAATAAACGGTAATAAATGAAACAAATTCAATATTTGGTATGATGACCCTTTGCTTAAAAATAAATAGTAGTCTCAGGTACTACTACTTTGTGCAGTTTTATAAGGAAATTAGCTGCCAAGTTTTACTGAGCATCTTGCAGAACCAGCCACAGTTCTTCTGGAGACTTTGACTATCGCACTTGTTCTAATATTATTACATAATATGCTGCTTTCTTTACAGACATACATTTTTTTTTTCTGTAACATTTAATTTTGCACTGGAAAACTAGTCTTAGGAAATCTAAAATGTTTTTGTACTGACTCAAAAATGTAGAAGTCATAAAAGAAAATAAATATATAACATAGTTTGTACTTAAACAAAATCTGGTGCCTAAGACATTTGCACAGTACTGTATAATTAAGTATGATCACAGGACACACACACACACCCACACACACACACACACACACACACACACACACACACACACACACACAAGTGCTTCTGTAGATTTTTTTCAGTGCACAGCCAGGCAATTTGAAGCCAATCAATACTCCCAGCTGTGTGTGTGCTACACTGTAGGTAGGAAACAGCAGGGAGCAGCGGGAAGCTAACTAATGTGCAGAATAAAGGATGCAGATGCTTGAAAGTAAAAAAAAAAAACACAAGATGGCAAAGCATTTCCACACCGTTCCATGAACATTTGGCTCAAACTTGTGCAGGCGAGATTGTCACCAATCACATTTTGTTACTCCATTTTCCATCTCCCAGCCTTCAGGGGTGAGATGGCAGACTATAAAAACATAAGACATTTTCTTCCTCCAAGCAGGTGAATAACAGACTGTACATTTCCTTCTAGCACTATCATTATTCTACTACAGTAGGAAACAACACTACACCTACATGGCAGCTAGAATTCTTCACTGTCAAGTGCAATTAATCTTAGGATTTTTGTATGTTAAGTCCTATACACACCGTGTAGCCTGTATTCTTTACATTCTGTGCAACATGCAAATATCATAATTACAATTCTTAGTATACTCTCCACACTAAACAAGGAATAGGTACCAAGGAATAGGTATAAGTGAATATAAATGTCTGTTATTAAATATTTTCTGAGATGAGAATTTTCTACAGTTAATACTAACACCGCTAATCTAAAAGTCTTTTATCTATAGGTTTAACAGGATTATCTTTCAAGTGCACATGTACTTAATAAAGTGATAATTTTGACTCCTCGGCTAACAGTTCACAAGATCCACAAAGATTTAGATTTCTTATTTCATTGCTATTCTGTATTTTTTGTCTATGGCAATAAGTGATTAAACTGTAATAAAATATAAGAAACTACATATGTTCAAAAACTTTTGCCAGTGTATACAGTGAGGGAAAAAAGTATTTGATCCCCTGCTGATTTTGTATGTTTACCCACTGACAAAGAAATGATCAGTCTATAACTTTAATGGTAGATTTATTTGAACAGTGAGAGACAGAATAACAACAAAAAAATCCAGAAAAACGCACATAAAAAATGTTATAAATTGATTTGCATTTTAATGAGGGAAATAAGTATTTGACCCCTCTGCAAAACATGACTTAGTACTTGGTTTAAAAACCCTTGTTGGCAATCACAGAGGTCAGACGTTTCTTGTAGTTGGCCACCAGGTTTGCACACATCTCAGGAGGGATTTTGTCCCACTCCTCTTTGCAGATCTTCTCCAAATCATTAAGGTTTCGAGGCTGACGTTTGGCAACTCGAACCTTCAGCTCTCTCCACAGATTTTCTATGGGATTAAGGTCTGGAGACTGCCTAGGTCACTCCAGGACCTTAATGTGCTTCTTCTTGAGCCACTCCTTTGTTGCCTTGGCCATGTGTTTTGGGTCATTGTCATGCTGGAATATCCATCCACGACCCATTTTCAATGCCCTGGCTGAGGGAAGGAGGTTTTCACCCAAGATTTGACGGTACATGGCCCCGTCCATCGTCCCTTTGATGCGGTGAAGTTGTCCTGTCCCCTTAGCAGAAAAAAAACCCCAAAGCATAATGTTTTCACCTCCATGTTTGACGGTGGGGATGGTCTTCCAGGGGTCATAGGTAGCATTCCTCCTCCTCCAAACACGGCGAGTTGAGTTGATGCCAAAGAGCTCCATTTTGGTATTATCTGACCTCAACGCTTTCACCCAGTTGTCCTCAGAATCATTCAGATGTTCATTGGCAAACTTCAGACCGGCATGTATATGTGTTTTCTTGAGCAGCGGACCTTGCGCGCGCTGCAGGATTTCAGTCCTTCACGGCGTAGTGTGTTACCAATTGTTTTCTTGGTGACTATGGTCCCAGCTGCCTTGAGATCATTGACAAGGACCTCCCGTGTAGTTCTGGGCTGATTCCTCACTGTTCTCATGATCAATGCAACTCCACGAGGTGAGATCTTGCATGGAGCCCCAGGCCGAGGGAGATTGACAGTTCTTTTGTGCTTCTTCCATTTGCGAATAATCGCACCAACTGTTGTCCCCTTCTCACCAAGCTGCTTGGCAATGGTCTTGTAGCCCATTCCAGACTTGTGTAGGTCTACAGTCTTGTCCCTGACATCCTTGGAGAGCTCTTTGGTCTTGGCCATGGTGGAGAGTTTGGAATATGACTGATTGATTGCTTCTGTGGACAGGTGTCTTTTATACAGGTAACAAACTGATATTAGGAGCACTCCCTTTAAGAGTGTGCTCCTAATCTCAGCTCGTTACCTGTATAAAAGACACCTGGGAGCCAGAAATCTTTCTGATTGAGAGGGGGTCAAATACTTTTTTCCCTCATTAAAATGCAAATTAATTTATCAAATTTTTGACATGCGTTTTTCTGGATTTTTTTGTTGTTATTCTGTCTCTCACTGTTCAAATACAACTACCATTAAAATTATAGACTGATCATTTCTTTGTCAGTGGGCAAACGTACAAAATCAGCAGGGGATCAAATACTTTTTTCCCTCACTGTATTCCTACAATTTAAGCAAAGCGTCTATTGTTTATTAGTAGCTGTAAAATAATTAAAGGAAACAGAAATGAAAACCAGAAAACTTGAGTATTGTAACAGATGAAAGGCACTCTACACTGATGCTAAATTCATCATTGTTTGTAAGCTACTAATGATGATTTTGTATGTCCCTTTTTTTTCTCTTTTTTCAATGTCAGTTCAAATCCAGATTGTAGGGCCACATATATCTGTGCCCCTTCCCCTGCCCTATCTCACACACATTTCCAACTGAACAAAACTAATCCTGAAAGTTAGCAAACCTGGTTTAGTATTGATAATAAAATCAATCTCTCTCTCTCTCTCTCTCTATCTCACACACACACACACACACACACACAC
Organism: Ictalurus furcatus; assembly: GCF_023375685.1. NCBI lineage: Eukaryota > Metazoa > Chordata > Actinopteri > Siluriformes > Ictaluridae > Ictalurus > Ictalurus furcatus. The sequence goes on from NC_071258.1 coordinate 25,379,376, forward strand.
ACACAAGTGGATAGAAAAGTGATATGGAAAATGGCTTTCTGTTCAGTCCTAAAAGATACACAGAACAGAACATAATACGAAACACAATACTGAATTAAAACTCAAATGCTTTTAGCACCTCTCTGAAGTTTTCTTTCTCCATTTCTCTATAAAACACATAGACGCAACTTAAGTCCAACTGTTTTGTCAATATTTATGTGGGGAACAATTGCTTTATTCAGACGTGGGTTCCACAGCTGCCTTAAGTTGACAGTAAACAAAATGCTTGTATGTAGTCTACTCAGAGTTTTACACATTTTTATTGACTAGAAGGATCTGAAACAAGCTTAAATAAAATCTAGACCACTGCCTTGGTAACAGACCCTTGTTTTTTAGACAAAAAAAAAAATAAAAAAATTCGGGGGTAGAACTTTTAGAGTATAGAAGAAAAACGTGTTTATATAATAAGCTGTTTTTAAAATAGTACTTGATCCAGCATATCCTGTCATTTTGGATTTCATTAATTTTATTTTATATTGTGTGTTAACAGATAATTGCCACTTAATGTAGTCATGAGATACTAAATCTAGATGATGAAACTATAATGTGCAAGCAGAATGTAAGATATTTTATCATGCTTTAAATTTTGATTTACCAAATTAATGAAATAATGTCAATGGTTTTGTTAATTTAACATGCTCTCCTGTCAAGAAAACATGACATTGGTTTGAAGGATAAGCTGACTGAGCATTTATACTCTACAGTTTTGGCTTACATTAAGTAAGAGTTGATCATAAAAAATTGGTCCTTGAGATAAGTGGTGTCTCCAATTAAATTGCTGTCTCCTTAGATGTCCTCTCGGCAAGGGTAAAAAAAAACAAAAAAACCTTTTCATTTAATTTAAACAGAGAATACTATTAACATGGTGTGTCAATTGTTATGCATTTAATATTGACTTCAAGTTACAATCCATTTGTAAATGTATTTAAAGCTCAAAACATAAATTTAAGTGTAACATTTTAGTTGCATTTGCTATATACTATTCCTTGCCGATATCACACAAGAAAAATGTTCTTAAGTCCAAGGTCAAAATTAAACTGAAACTGAGAGCAAAGTCCACCCTATGTGTAACTCTTGTATAACAGAACAGTACTTAGGTCTGTCTGACTAACGATTTGTGCAATTTCTTTACTAAATACATTCTTATACTTAACAATGGATCAATATTTTTTTCCATACCACAGCAATAGGTGTCTATGAAAAGACAAGAGATTTTAGGGACTCTAAAAAGAAAAGAGATTCTGAGAGAGATTTAATCTGACTTTATCCCAGCAATTAACTGGCTTATTTGTTGAAATTGTTGAAATGCTCAGAAAATGTGCTAGGTTGTCATATGGCAACAACACATTAAAATCAGAATTAAAGGAAACAGAAATGAAAACCAGAAAATTGAGTATTGTAACAGATGAAAGGCACTCTACACTGATGCTAAATTCATCATTGTTTGTAAGCTACTAATGATGATTTTGTATGTCCTATATATTTTTTCTCTTTTTTCAATGTCAGTTCAAATCCAGATTGTAGGGCCACATATATCTGTGCCCCTTCCCCTGCCCTATCCTACACACATTTCCAATTGAACAAAACTAATCCTGAAAGTTAGCAAACCTGGTTTAGTATTGATAATAAAATCTCTCTCTCTCTCTCTCTCTCTCTCTCTCTCTCTATCTCACACACACCACACACACACACACACACACAGACACACACACACACACAAACACAGACACACACACAAAAGTGGATAGAAAAGTGATATGGAAAATGGCTTTCTGTTCAGTCCTAAAAGATACACAGAACAGAACATGATATGAAACACAATACTGAATTAAAACTCAAATGCTTTCAGCACCTCTCTGAAGTTTTCTTTCTCCATTTCTCTATAAAACACATAGACGCAACTTAAGTCCAACTGTTTTGTCAATATTTATGTGGGGAACAATTGCTTGTATTCAGATGTGGGTTCCACAGCTGCTTTAAGTTGACAGTAAACAAAATGCTTGTATGTAGTCTACTCAGAGTTTTCCAAATTTTTATTGACTAGAAGCATCTGAAACAAGCTTGCTTAAATAAAATCTAGACCACTGCCTTGGTAACAGATCCTTGTTTTTTAGACAAAAAAAAAAAAAATCGGGGCTAGAAAGTTTAGAGTATAGAAGAAAAACGTGTTTATATAATAAGCTGTTTTTTAAATAGTACTTGATCCAGCACATCCTGTCATTTTGGATTTCATTTTATTTTATTATATATTGTGTGTTGATAGATAATTGCAACTTAATGTAGTCATGAGATACTAAATCTAGATGATGAAACCATAATGTGCAAGCAGAATGTAAAATATTTGATCATGCTTTAAATTTTGATTGACCAAATTAATGAAATAATGTCAATGGTATTATTAATTTAACATGCTCTCCTGTCAAGAAAACATGACATTGGTTTGAAGGATAAGCTGACTGAGCATTTATACCCTACAGTTTTGGCTTACATTAAGTAAGAGTTGATCATAAAAAATTGGTCCTTGAGATAAGCGGTGTCTCCAATTAAAATGCTGTCTCCTTAGATGTCCTCTCGGCAAGGGTAAAAAAAATAAAATAAAATAAAAATTCATTTAATTTAAACAGAGAATACTATTAACATGGTGTGTCAATTGTTATGCATTTGATATTGACTTCAAGTTACAGTCCATTTGTAAATGTATTTAAAGCCCAAAACATAAATTTAAGTGTAACATTTTAGTTGCATTTGCTATATACTATTCCTTGCTTGAGCCAATATCACACAAGAAAAATGTTCTTAAGTCCAAGGTCAAAATTAAACTGAAACTGAGAGCAAAGTCCACCCTATGTGTAACTCTTCTATAACAGAACAGTACTTAGGTCTGTCTGACTAACGATTTGTGCAATTTCTTTACTAAATACATTCTTATACTTAACAATGGATCAATATTTTTTTCCATACCACAGCAATAGGTGTCTATGAAAAGACAAGAGATTTTAGGAACTCTAAAAAGAAGGAGATTTCATGTGACTTTATCCCAGCAATTAACTGGCTTATTTGTTGAAATTGCTGAAATTCTCAGAAAATGTGCTAGGTTGTCATATGGCAACAGCACATTAAAATCAGGCACTAGTTTATGTAGTTATATAAACCTACATCAAAGATCACCTTTGACTGAATTTTAAAGTTTTAGCTAAATAAAAAGATAATAATAAAAAAATAAAAAGCTTTTCTTGCATCAATTTTACAATATACAAATGTAACATAAATAATGAATAGGTCAATTTACTGCAGTCTGTCAGCCTTTTAAAGCAAAGCAACAGCCATGTTCAACCATAAATCAATATTAATTTCTGTTCTGTTATTTATGCCATTGCAACAACAAAAGCTTGAAGCCATTAGGAGTGCAAGACCAATTTGTTTTTGTACAAAAAAGAGAGAAAAATTATAAAGAAATATGTACTCCTAAAACTACTAAAATAAAACCCTGCAACTATGAATAAATAAATAAATAAATAAATAAATAAATGAAGTTGCAATTAATCATATGAGTCAATTTTTCCTACATCTCATTTTACACTAACTATGCATAATTTAATATGACAATTGAGTCTGATTGTGAATTTTCAAGAACAAAACAAAGCAAGAACAAATCAAGAACAAAAAATATATATATTTGTAAGCACTGTAATCTCTGCACTGCTGAAATTTTACACCGGAAGTGAGCAGCAGTGAAGCGTGAGTTTCGTCGTTGAGTCTAATTCCAATCACCCCCACCCCACCCACGCACGCTGCTCACGTTGAATTAAAGCGCCAGTAGACAATTGAAAGATTTAAATAAAGATGAGTTGATAAAAAAGGTATATACTGCACAGAAAAATATATTTGTAGTGTATTTCATATCCAGTTCATGTTAATATATAAAAAAGTTTATAGTATATATTACCAGTTTGATGTTCAGTGATGAAGTAGAAATGACTTTTGTTTGTGGTGAGTGAATGTGAGACTAACAGGAGGTTTTTTAGAATTCAGTCAATGTTAAAATGAATTAATAACATTAAGTAAATTAAGAAATCTTACTTTAATCTTCAGAATTTAGTTAGAATGTGTTAATGTTAATTTCAGTAATGTGTTTTCTGTTTATGAGACCAGTTACTGTGAAACAACTTGTTGAAATGGAGAGAAAAATTTTTTTATTTGTATTTGTGTAAAATGAATTATTATTAATTTATAAGAAGGCATAAAAGGCAGAACTATCGATATCACTCTGAATAATCGGTTATCGGTATCGGCTGAGAAACTTTGTATAGATGCATCTATAATACATACATACATATATATATATATATATATATATATATATATATATATATATATATATATATATATATATATATATATATATATACTGTATCTCACAAAAGTAAGTATACCCCTCACATTTTTGTAAATATTTGATTATATCTTTTAATGTGACAACACTGAAGAAATTACACTTTGCTACAATGTAAAGTAGTGAGTGTACAGCTTGTGTAACAGTGTAAATTTGCTGTCCCCTCGAAATAACTCAACACACAGACATTAATGTCTAAACCGCTGGCAACAAAAGTGAGTACACCCCTAAGTGAAAATGTCCAAATTGGGCCCACAGTGTCAATATTTTGTGTGGCCATCATTATTTTCCAACACTACCTTAACCCTCTTGGGCATTGAGTTCAACAGAGCTTCACAGATTGCCACTGGAGTCCTCTTCCACTCATCCATGATGACATCACAGAGCTAGTGGGTGTTAGAGACCCTGTGCTCCTCCACCTTCATTTTGAGGATGCCCCACAGATGCTCAATAGGGTTTAGTTTTAGCATTCATGGTTCCCTCAGTGAACTGTAGCTCCCCAGTGCCGGCAGCAGTCATGCAGCCCCAGACCATGACACTCCCACCACCATGCTTGACTGTAGGCAAGACACACTTGTCTTTGTACTCCTCACCTGGTTGCCGCCACACATGCTTGACACCATCTGAGCCAAATAAGTTTATCTTGGACTCATCAGACCACAGGACATGGTTCCAGTAATCCATGTCCTTAGTCTGCTTGTCTTCATCAAACTGTTTGCGGGCTTTCTTGTGCATCATCTTTAGAAGAGGCTTCCTTCTGGGACGACAGCCATGCAGACCAATTTGATGCAGTGTGCAGCGTATGGTCTGAGCACTGACAGGCTGACCCCCCACCCCTTCGACCTCTGCAGCAATGCTGGCAGCACTCATATGTCTATTTCCCAAAGACAACCTCTGGATATGACGCTGAGCACGTGCACTCAACTTCTTTGGTCGACCATGGCGAGGCCTGTTCTGAGTCGAACATTGTCCTATTAAACTGCTGTATGGTCTTGGCCACTGTGCTGCAGCTCAGTGTCAGGGTTTTGGCAATCTTCTTATGGCCTAGGCCATCTTTATGTAGAGCAACAATTCTTTTTTTCAGATCCTCAGAGAGTTCTTTGCCATGAGGTTCCATGTTGAACTTCCAGTGACCAGTATGAGGGAGTGTGAGAGCGATGACACCATATTTAACACACCTGCTCCCCATTTACACCTGAGACCTTGTAACATTAACAAGTCACATGACACCGGGGAGGGAAAATGGCTAATTGGGCCCAATTTGAACATTTTCACTTAGGGGTGTACTCACTTTTGTTGCCAGCGGTTTAGACATTAATGACTGTGTGTTGAGTTATTTTGAGGGGACAGCAAATTTACACTGTTACACACGATGTACACTCACTACTTTACATTGTAGCAAAGTGTCATTTCTTCAGTGTTGTCACATTAAAATATATAATCAAATATTCACAAAAATGTGAGGGGTGTACTCACTTTTGTGAGATATTGTGTGTGTATATATATATTGTCGCGACGGACCCACAGCCGGCGCGCAGGAGAAAAAAGTCGCTCCTTCCCCAACTGCCGCACCGGCACGAAGCGGACAGCCTCGGGCCAAACACGCCATCAGCCGGAAGGACCGTCACGGTGGGGCGGGACCGTTGACGCTACACCGGCCGGCGATTGGGGAATTCGTCGGGAAGATTCCACCACTCAGGCGACGAAGGAGGAGGATAAAAGGACGCGCTTCTGGCCGTACGAGAGAGGAGGAAACGACGGCGAAGAGACAGACTCCATGCGAGCTCTTCAGCGGCATACAGGCGCGCTAACATTGAGCACGACGGCAAGATTGACTCACCCCGACTGCTAATCTCTCTCTCTCTCTCTCTCTCTCTCTCTCTCTCTCTCCGAAGGTGCGAGCGCGGACGAGACCGCCGGCTGGTGAGAACGCACGCACCGGTGGATGACGGCACGGGAGACCCACACCCTCGTCTCAGGAACCCCGACACGCCCCCGAGAAGGTCACATGACAGCCACACCCCCACGAAACCCCACACACTCACACACCCTCGCCCCCTCACGACGGACAGCTCACACTAAGACAAATAAAAACCACCCATTGTGACTGCAATCTGTCTCTTGTGGGTCTGTGCTCTGCCCTTCCCCCGAGCTAACTCCCTACAATATATAAATATATATATATATATATATATATATATATATATATATATATATATATATATATATATATATCTATATCCTTACTGGGTCACAGGGAACTTGGAGCCTATCCCAGGGGGCATGGGGTACAAGGCGGGCACAATCACACACACACACACACACACACACACACTCACACACACACACATCCATCACAGGGCACAATCACACACACACTACAGACATGCCAATGAGCCTACAATGCATGTCTTTGGACTGGGGAAGGAAACCCCCGAAGCACGGGGAGAACATTAAAATTCTGGGAATCGAAACCTCAAAACTGGAGATGTGCGTATATATATATATATATATATATATTATACGCACATCTCCAGGTTTGAGGTTTCGATTCCCAGATTTTTAAATATATATATATATATTTAAGTTAGTACAATTGGGAGTGTTTCAGCACTCAACCGTGACTTTAGAATGAGTTACTTCATGACCCTTAGTAAAAGGGAAAGCACTAATGTATCATTGAGGAGAAGGGAGAGAGAGCAAGAGAAGGAGGGTGAAAATGGGGTTGGCAGTATTAGATGGAGAGCTGGAGAACAATGACAAGTGAAAACAAGCGACGAGAGTGATACACAACGTACCAAACAGACTACAAAGATGGGTAATGTCAACATGTCCAACTGGGGACTTCAACACACCAACGTAGAAAAAACATTTGATACAACAAATCAGCCAATTATAAATGACATAAACAACAAGCAGCCAACTAACAATTGGCCCAGCAGAGCTTTAACAAGCCAAGATCAACCTCCAGAGGAAAGACCCGAAAGGAACAGCAAGAAAGTATGCCAACAACTGATCACAATGGAGCTTCACACTATGCAAGTGAATTTACAGTCTACTAACCATAGTGATTTAAAGAAGATTAAAGTACTTACACTCTCACTAATTGCATTTTTTCCATAAACACATTATGTACACACAGTACCACTATTAGAATTAAACAATGTACGTATAAATGCTGTGTTTTATCCAGGGTGGCCGAGTCTACAAATCATCTCCAGAATAAGCACAAAAACAAAACTCAACATAAGTCCCTCTCAAATGTATACACTTTTTAAATTCAGTATTAACTTTGGCTATTGTCACTATTATCACAAAGTGACATTATACAATACATCATAAACAAACAGTATGACTATGGGAAAGATTCAGTTTCTCTAAATAGCAATAGCTCTCATACCACTGCAAGTGAAATCTCAAATCTGATTGGTCAGAAGGTGTGCATTATTTTTGTACAACAGCACAGCTCAGCCAGTAACACCAGCTGTAACATGAATTATAGGTTTATATTAATTTACTCATTCATTATTGTTTCTAAAGTAACAGCTTATACAGAGAGATTTATATGGCAGGTACTCCACATAATCTAAGACTGATATTAACCAGAGTAAAAACATGTTTTAACAAAGTAAAATGTATAATCATTGATGGGATGATGTTTTTTGTTAGGAGACATTTATTTAACATTTATATAAAGATTCTTGGTTGTAAGTGCCTTGTGACAGTCATGGTGCTTTGCAAAGTTTTCCAGTAGGAAACTAGCAAGACAGCAAACCATGCAGGTGAGGGAGTCTAGTGAGGGAAGAACTGTTTATCATGGCTATAACAAGAGAGAGTGATGGCAAGAACTAACTTGTCTCTCGGATATTCCACAGCATTAACTCTAACTAGAAACCATTAAAATGTGTGATGTGGTGTTCATTAATAAAGTAAACGGTGTAAATAGAGATGCACCGATGTATTGGCCAATAATAGGTATCGGCCGATAGCGTGAAAAATTGCCTTTATCGGCCGATACCGATTATTGGTCCATACATCGGTGCATCTCTATTTACAACGTTTAGTTTAGTTTATAAACATCCGATGATCATGGCTGATTATATCCTGTCAATAAAAAGAGGGCAGGAAAACACATCGATTTCCTGCTGTGTGTAAAGATGATATCTCTTGTGTGGAATGACAACAAAACTGCAGCTCTGCACTGCAAAAACTTTACACCGGACGCTGCAACAGTGAAGCAGGAGATTCGGCGTCGAGTCAAATTATTATTATTTTTTTTGCCACGCTGCTCGAGCTGCTTGTGCTGCTCGCGCTGAATTAAAGTGTCAGTACACTGTTGAAAAATTTAAATGAAGATGAAGTATATAATGCACAGAAAAAAAAATATTTGTAGAATAGTATATTTCATATCCAGTTAATGTTAATATATAAAAAAGTTTATATTATATATTACCAGTTTGAAGTTAATGATGAAGTAGAAATGCTTTTGTTTGTGGTGAGTGAGACTAACAGGAGTTTTTTTAGAATTCAGTCAATTAATTCTGTTAATGTGAATTAATAACATTCAATAAGTTAAGAAATTTTACTTTAATCTTCAGAATTTAGTTAATGCGTTAATGTTAATTTGAGCAATGTGTTTTCTGTGTATGAGACCAGTTACTGTGAAACAACTTGTTGAAATGGAGAGAATAAAGTTTTTATTTGCATTTCTTTCAGAATTGTGGAATTAATTATTATTAATTTAAAAGAAGGCATAAAAGGCAGAACTATCTGTACCGGCCGATATCAAGAATAATCTGTTATCGTTATCGGCTGAGAAATTTAGTATCGGTGCATCTCTATTTGTAAACATTGTTGGAAAATTGCGGTGGTACAAGTGCATAAGCACAATAACTCACTCACTGTGCTGTTATACCAAAAAACAAAACAAAACAAAACCTCTGCTTCACACTGAGTTGCATCATTCCCCCCTTGTGTGCATTATTTTTGCATAACCTCATGGTCTGTTGTGAGTTATTCATTACTTCTTACATACTATATGGTCATAAATAAAGTATAGCTATGAGAATAGAGAGTAGACCAATTCACTGCTGTACAGAATAATACATAGCCTACTGCTTTTCTTTGTTATACATTTGCTGTACTTACACAACCTTATCTTTTGTATCATTTTATCATAACCACAGCACATGCATGTGTTATAGCTAGTGCATTCACTGTTTGACTTTTGTTATATTGTCAATTGGTATATAATTCAACCAACAACACTGACTCAAATGTAGACCAATTCTGTGGGAAAACTGCAGACCTGGCAACACTACTGTTATCCAAATTAAAGAGTAAAAGAAGCTGTTCAAAACAGCTTCAAAGTAAGCACAGATCAAAATTTCTTTAAATATTTTTTTTCTCACTCTTTCACACACAAATTTAACACAGGTCAATCAAAATGGTTTGCGCGTTTGTCTGTGTGGGCAAAAATAAAACTGTGTTTTTTTTCACATATAACAAATGGCCACTCCAGCACAATGGCTAATCCCACATGTATCCTGCTGTTGGGATAAATAATACACTTGAGAGAATAATTTCACATTACAGAAAACAAATCCATTGTGTTGGTCTTGTTAAACATATTTATCAGTGGGGGAAATGGAATCATATGCTAGCCATTGATACAAACTATGGAAGTTTAAAAATAAAAGAGAAAGATTATGTATTTTCAGTGTTATTGATACCAACTGTAAAAAAACAAACAAACAAACAAAAAAAAAAAACACTGAGCAAGCATGTGATATCACCAGGAAAAGTGGCTATAAGTTGCATGTCACAGCAGGGTGCTGTTCAAAAAACTGCATTTATATTTAATTGAAAATGGTATATAAATCGGACGATCTAACACTGATCTTTTGGAACTGACATTGGTAAAGCATGATCATATTGGGACTTTGGACTATATGGACTGACATGATTTATCATTGCTTATTCACCTTTTTTTAGTCATCCTGGTCACGTTGAATGTCGCACCATAATAACTCAAGGTGAATGGACTTGTGTTGTAATCTTGAAAATGATGATCATATGATGTGCTCAGACAGAACCTGAATTCAAACCTGCATGTACAGACCTATACATTTGGAAAACAAAACAATTCCATATTTGCAACACAAGACTGCTGAAGAACTCTTGTTCTGTAAACAGAGAAGACAAATGGTTTGAAAGATGAGGCGATCTATGTCAGTCTCACGAAAAGTCTCAGATTGGAGAAAACAATCTGAGCACCAGCTTCTAATTAATGTTGTACTAGGATATTTACAGTACACACCACTCAACACCCCCAGAGCCCAATGCCATGTCAGCATCTTTATGTCACATGAATGAATAAATGTTAAATGACTTTCCACCAAGCAGTAGAGTGGACCTCTAGTATGTGGCAAAGCAACATTATAAGATAAGTCACCACTATGACCAGTTGCATACTACATGAATTTACTGCTTCATCCTCTGTACCAAAGAGACTGACCTAAAAAAAGCAGTAAGTGCTTTTATTGAATTAATTTGTTGCTCTCACACTGTGAACTGTGCATTGCACCAGCACTTTTAAATCTAAACTAAATTAAAAAGGTTTCCAACATATTCTTTTTCCTAAAGACTCAAAAATATAGAAAGAAAGAAAGAAAGAAAACAAGATTCTTCCTCTTATATTTCTCTCGCAAATGGTCAGCCATAAATTTTTGGCATCAAGTCCTGTAAATTAAATTCTAAACTGTCTTAATGTTGCCCTCCTGTGGAGAGAATCAGTAGTGACAACTGCCATTGACAGCAAATCTCGCAGGTTAGACAGCCTGTGTTTAGTCTAGTGTTTAGCCTTCAATTGATTTAGTCTGAATGTGCCATCTAACATAATTTAGATCTGCTTAAATTCTTACTCCTTAGTGTGTGTGTGTGTATATTATAGGAACTGATGGCCTATATTGGCCCTGCTTTCCATTGAATAGCAGCGGTAGGTTTATTTGATGCACAGCGGCAGACCTCAGCAGGTTTAAAGGCATTTTATAGTTTGCCTTACAGGAAAAAAAAAATGCAGCACCACATGCCATCACCATAGCACTACATGAATTGTATTTCTCCCAAACGGTATTGATCAATACCATTTTTATTTGATTTAATGAGTCTGTTCCCCCCTTGTTTTATTAAGAAGGCTAAACCAGACGCATAATCACTATACATGGATTTAACATTACCTTTACAATTAAATTCTCACTGAAATTACAGAATAAATATATGCACATTTTCTTTTTAAATCTTTGTGTGAGAGAGAAAACAGTAAAAGTGTTTCCTACAAAGCCGTTAGTGGTAATATCCAGAAGCATGGTTGTCTTACGAAAGTGCGTTAAATTCCATAAAATCTTGAGTGTTATGTATTCACAAACATTGATCCTTGGGTGCATCTCTGCAAGAGGACTTTTCATGTCTGTTTTTGATAATATATAAAATAAATAGACCACCAAACATTAATGCATTGCACAGTATGTCCATTGAAGGTGAAGTATCTGTTATTTTCAGCAGTACCCACCCTTGCAGTTGAATGCATGCAGCAAGCTGCAATATTCTACAAACTGTGCCAGGCCTTGGGGCAAATATCCGAATGTGTGTGAGTGAGGAAAAAAAGGTGAAGATGTGACGTTTCTCCCGCAGTCATGCGGCTGTAATGCTGTGTCACTCTCTACCCATGCCACCCACAAACAAATCTGTTCCATATAAAAATAAGGGTCATCACATTGCTGGCTACTCTGAAAAAGGCACTTCATTGAATATCTGAGTATGGCCTTTCCTCCAAAGTAATTTGGGGGAAAATATTTTTGTTTTATATATATATATATATATATATATATATATATATATATATATATATATATATATATATATATATATATATATATAATGCTTTTTTCAATATGTTAGTAGTGGTTGTGGTTGGGGGTTATGTATGGAAGTGAGCTTACTCTCTGTCATCAGAACCTATATGATTTCTCCAAGACTTCGAGGTAATCCGGCTTGGTTTGGAGTTTGGCCCTTAACTCGAGGTATTCATTTTGCTCTGGAAATTCCTTTCCCCCAGTGAAAAGTAGAGTTTCTTTTAATCTGGCATCTTGCTGCAAGTCGGGGTATTGCATTCCTGGAGGATGTGCATGTGCGATGTGCATGTCCTTTAATTTTGGAATGGTGCCATAAAGGCAGTCTACAAACCCCACGGTTGGAGTTGGTCTCTGGCTGTCAATCACTGTGGGGCAAAGCATGCCATTCTCATGAAATCCAGGCACATTTCCAGACTGATTGACCCTGACAATGGTGTTAAGTTGAGATTTCGACACAGCCATAGTCCACTCCTTCTCTTTCTCCAACAGAGTTCTATAATTACTGTTGTTTTCCTTTGTCTCTGAAAAACGTTCTCCATCTATTTCCCCTTCACGTGGTTTGTAAATGGGATTGTTGCACATCTGAGTAACAGGGTGGGGGATGTAATCATAAACATGGCTGGAGGCAGGTTTCTCAGGTGAGGTTTGCTGTTCCTCAAATATCCGACACTGCATCTGCATCCCCGTCAAATCCATCACTTCCTGACGCTTCTTGAATGGGAGTTTCTTCCTTCTCCTTAGTACAAAAGCAAATAGGCCAGCAGCAACAAAGACAGCAGAGATGAACAAGATCAAGAGACTGAGGATGAGAACCGAAAGTGGTACGGCTCCCGTGGAAGGGGTGTATCCTAATCCAGAGTCACTGGTAGAAGTCACATCATTAGCTAGTCCAGGAGAAGCAGCGGAAAATTTCATTTCTGGGCAGATAAGCTCGAGTTCCAGGGTGCGAAGGTCCTTGCCAAACGCAAACTCTGGAGTCTTGCAAATTACTTCTCCAACCACAATGACAGAGCTCAGTTTCTCTATCCACTGCTTGAGTGGAACAATGTCACATGAACATTCCCACGGGTTCTGGTGCAGATCAATCTGTACAATGGAGTCAAGGTGCTCCAGCACTCCACTAACAGGCAGATACAGAAAATAGTTGTTGCGTAGATTCAGCCTAGACAGGGAGGTGCCAACAAAAGCATCGACAGGAAGCGTGCGCAGCAGGTTGTCATTTAAAAAAACCAGCTGCAGGTTTGCCATCAGGCTGAAAGCAGCTGGTTGAATATCTCGAATAACATTGTACTCTAAATAAAGGTAGCTGAGCATCTGCAAACCACGGAACATGCCTGGAGTCAACCTTTCAATATCATTACCATTCAAGTATAAACTTTTCAAATTCGGCAGGTTGATGAAGGCACCTTCTTGAACATATGATATCCGATTGTTACCCAAATGGAGTAAATCCAGACTGGAGAAATTCCAAAAATCTGACCTGTATATTTTCTGAATCAAGTTCCCACTCAGATAGAGTTTTCTGGCATTTAGTGGCCGTGGCAAGAGCTCAGAGATGTTGTGAAAGCCTTTATCTTTGCAATTTACAGTGAGTCCCAAGTCATTGATGTGTAGATTACACATACATCCTGTTGGGCAGATGATGGGAATAGGTGGTCTCGTTTGATAGCCAGGTACAGGGGGTTGGTTTGGACCAGGATAAAGGCTTCGTGGAGTTGGTGGCGTTTTCGTAGGTCTAGGTCGTTTTGTTGGCTTAACATATCTCTCTCTGTACTCCACCGAGGAGGCAGTGTTATGGAAAGATGACAACATGGATGAGGGTTTGGTGGGCCACATGTTCTCATTACTGAAAGGTAGCCTTGGGATGCTGAGTTTTACCTCTATCTCAGCTTCAGAAAGCAGGGGACATAGCTCGCTCCTTTTGATCTCACGGAGATCCTTTCCATGAAAGTGAAATGGATACTCGCATGTGATATCACCCACCAGAGCTGTGTACGGTATTCTCTCCAGCCATGTTTTGAGCTGTACAATCTCACATACGCAGTTCCATGGATTTTCTTCAAGCTGAATCTCCATCAGACTATGACCCACATACTCCAATGTCCCCTTATATGTAAGAGTCTTTAGCCGATTGCCACGCAAATCAAGATGCGTTAATGATACAGACCTGAATAAAAAATTGGGGAGCATGGGTATCAAATTGTCATTCAAAATAAGCACTCTGAGTTTGTGCAGGTTTCGAAAAGCACCACTTTCTATTTTCTTTATGACATTGTAATCAGCCTGAAGGTATTCAAGGCTCTCAAGTCCAAGAAAAGTGTCATTTCTGAACACCTCCAGCTTGTTCTCATGTAGAAAGAGCTTTTTCAAAATATTCAGCCCATTGAATGCACCAGCATGAATGTCCTGCAGTGCATTGTTCCCCAAATTGAGTGACACAGCATTGTTGAGGTGCAAAAAACTGTTAAAATACAGCTTGCGCATGGAGTTCCTCTGCAAATTGAGCGTAAAGGGCCTTGTCCATGATTGGGAAATCTGGCTGACGTTTATAAATCCTTTGCTGTCGCAGTGCACATGAAAAATGCTCTCCTTGACTTCACAGTAGCAAGGGTCGAAGCAAGGCTCGTCTATTTCCTCAGACTCATCCAGCAACGGGATCGGCGTAGTCCACCCTAAAGCTATTGTGCTTAGCAGGGTTACCCACAGCATCCTTCCTCCAAGACCTGATGCAGTTGCAGCTGAGTGCCACTTCACTGCACTGAAACAGACATAGAGAGAAGAATAAGTACTTGGGCAACTAGCTGCAATGTTTGCATCAAATTTGTGTAAATGTTTGGGGGATTTATATGCAACAATGACACATTCAAACATTGCCTTGCTCTGTCATCAGGAAAATATATAATGTATACATAAAATTGCAGCAACATGACATGGAACTAAATCAATTAATCACCTTCATTACATACAATTCAGTACAAAAATCAGGATGAGCGTCATGATGACATGATGTTCTAGTTATGTCGGGACATAGTACACGCCCATGTTTACAGCTAAATCGTTTGGTTTTCTGTAAAGGTCGCACATGTTTTTGGTTTTCCAGTGACAGTGCACATTTTCATAGCACAACTGTTACTCAAATTAATCATGTTGGTCTTCACATCTATCAGATCAGACAGGAGCTCTCATCTTCTCTCATGCTATCTCTTGTTCTCTCTCATCCACCCACCTTCACGCAGACACACACACACACACACACACACACACACACACACAGTTAGTGGGACAGAGCAGACATTTAGCAACTTAACACTTCAGGCAGTGCTCTGCACCCTGCCTTCTATTCTTCTGATTTTACAGCAGAAAGATCCTTATGTTAGCTTTCTTTATCTCACAATCCTCTGACAGATAGAGAGAGAGAGAGAGAGAGGAATAGATAGAGATAGATGCTGTTGCTTCCCCCAGAAGATCTCCTCTCAGATCGGCGATGCATATCTAAGTCTCTTTGCTTTCCACACACTGAACACACTTAATTGGCTATTGGCACATTGGTGGAGATGCTAATAGATGAGATCTGCTAAACGTGTTACAGTCCAAGACACTAGACAGTGTGCTATATTGTCCCAGACATGCTGATATTTGATCAGAAATGTGCTCTCAGAATGGATGATAGACTTCCATTAAGCATGCATGCATAATAGGGGAAAATGGTAGTTGCTGCCTTAGATGAATAGCACACTTTGTACCAGGCAAAGCCTATGCCTCGGCATTTCCCTGTGTGTGTGTGTGTGTGTGTGTGTGTGTGTGTGTGTGTGTGAGAGGATGCATTCCCAAATCCCAAATGTAATGATCGCCTCATAAGACAATGTCACTTCTATTCCCAATACTGCAGGTACCTACTCTGGGGTTTTTTTCAGTGGGTTCCAACTTTACATCTCCTGTGCCAGGATGGATGTAGAGACAGGTGCTCCGGAGGTTTTAGACTGGAAGGAGACATGCACTGAAACAAAAACCAAAAAAAAAAAAAAAAAAAAAAATTCTTCTTTCCATAGAGTCCACCAACTGCAATATATCTCCATATCAAATTTGCACATGCATTATAACTCCATAACATATTCCTGTATAAACTATAAAATCGACCTTTTCAAATGGTGATATAAAGATTTTTTTGTATTCCAAATGACAATCAAAGTAATGGAGTCTTTTTTCCTGCTGAGATTAACAATATCATAGAGAGGTCCTTCTGATGGCAGAAATCAATGAACAGAGAGCAGGTTTGGATTAAAAATAGACTGAGATGTGTTTGTCCTCCCACGTCCAAGGATTCAGGGCAACACTTACCTCTTTTCCTAATGGATTTCAGTAGCTTCCACAAAAAGGGGGCATCAAAGAGTTTAAAGCTTGCTGGATGTCTCCGTTTTGAGCATCATCTCCTGTGTTGAATTCTGCCTTTCTCTATCTCTCCTTGCTCTTTCCACGCAAAGGAGGGAAAGTGAATATGTGATTGGAATGCAATGTCCTTTTTTTCCTCTGTTAGGTTGATTTATGGTTGCACTTCAGATGCAGAAGCGACTGAGATACAGCTTAAATCACGTCCGTAGTACAGCAGCAGCATCAACTCATTGTGGATTCGCAAAGAGGAGACGTGGTACATCGGCACAATGCGAGACCTCACTGTGAAATGAGCTTGAAGGAAAGTGAGCAGGAGGGAGGACGAGAGATTGAAGGGAGGAGGAGGAGGGAGTGCATCAGCCTTTCTTTATTGCTCTCTCTCTCTCACACACTCTCTCTCTCTTTCTCTCTCTGCATGGTTATATATTTGCTGTGATTCAGCACATTACATCTCCAGGCAAATGTAATTGTGTGATTTTATTCTGGAGGAAAACTGGAGTCTGTCGTATCTGTACATCTACTGTTTTTAGTTTAATTGTATTCTGTTATTTATTCAGAACTATGCTATTCTATAAGGATACACAGCTGTGTACGATTGTGCAATCTCTCTCTCTCTCTCTCTCTCTCTTGGTCTGGTTTCGATCTTTCTGCAGCAGGCTGAACTCATGAAAGGCTCTCTGTCTCCACACCGATCTCTCTTCAGCAGGTCTTTATTTTGCAAGCCTGTCCTGTAGTGGGCGACCGAGTTCTGTGACTCTACCTCCCCCCCCCCCCCCCCCATAGCTCTATAATCACATACAGATATAGAATTCTAAAGGATTTATAATAATAATAATAATAATAATAATAATAATGATAATAATAATAATATTTTTTATATATTATTAGTGTTTGTATTTTTATGTCATACCATTATGCCATTAAAATGATAATTATAATAAGTAAATCAATTATTTTACCGTAACATTAAAATGACTATTATTATTATTATTATTATTATTATTATTATTATATGGTGACATGGTAGCACAGCAGGTAGCATTGTGATACTGAGCTTGTGTCCAAGTGGGAGTGGGTTTCCTCTGGGTTCTCTGGACTTGCTATACTAAATCACTCGTAGGTGTGGATGAGCATGCGATGTGTGTGCACACTGTGCTCTGAGATGGCATCCCATCCAGGGTGTATTCCTGTCTCATGGCCAGTATTCCTTGTATAGTCTCCGGATCCACCAAGACCCTGACCAGAATAATAAAAAAAAACCTCTGCTGAAAATGAATTCTGCTTCTTCTTCTTCTTCTTCTTCTCTTCTTCATCTTCTTATTCTTCTTCTTATTATTATTCAAGAGTATTTGTATTAGTATTATTAAGCCATTCTTTTCTTATTTTTTCAATCACTGTGAAGATTGTGTTCATTTATACTAACAGAAGATTCCTGATTACTTAAGCATTATAACCCTGACTGGAAAGGTCACAAGAGAGGAAGTGTGCATTCTTGTCACTGCTCTGGGGGGCAGTTACACAACCTAAGGCCCCAGTAGGACATCACCTGGAGGACTTCAATTGGCCCTTCAGTGCAAAGAATGATATCAAGAGGCAAAGAGTGTATTTACTGCCAAAGAGAGAGAGAGTAGGGGAGAGAGCTCAGAGTGGTTATAACAGTGTGCTGAAGAGCGGCAGGTGCCTCTTGGTGAACAGCGGTGTATAAAGCTGTCACTCAATCTCCTGCAAGAGAGTCCTTTTTTATTTCTGTTCCTGTCAGGTTATCAGTCAGGGCACCCATTGCTCCGTCCATGTCTTTGCCGTTTCCAACTTGTTTCGCTCCATTCATGTTTATACTGGATTACTCCAGTCTACATTTTTCTCTTAATGTTTTGTATACATCTCTTGTCTTTTCTGACCATTTTTCCACTGGTTATTGATTTTATGGCAGATGGAGGATGGGAAGCTACCCATAGCAGAATGAACAGTAGGGTCCAAAGTCTGCACCTCTTTTTATTTCTTTCGGTCCTCTAGATGATAAAATGCTTTTGGGAAAGAAGTAGCACACTCTCACAGACCTTCTCCAGTCACCATGAAATGTGTCAGACATTCTTCCTTAGCCTGTCTGCCATCATGGACTCTCAAAGCACAAAAAAATGGAATGTAAATATACCAGTCAATCTCTACGCAAGCTTACCTTGTGCAAAATTGCTCTCACTATTTTGCTTTCAGTGTCTCTTCCATCCTGTATGCATGCTAGGGTGTACAAGTCTGTTTCTATTTATGCATTCTATTTTAACAAGACTGCATTATCATTCACTAGATGTCCAAAACATGGTATTGCTATTAATTGAAAATTGCAGGGATGATGGCACAGGAATTGTAGCAACAAAAAAATTATATCAGTTAACCATGTGTGTTAGGAGATTACACATCTGACAGTTTTATGGTAGTATATGGTGTGGTAACAATCTAACAATAAATAAATAAATAAATAAATGAGTGAGTGAATGATGTGTTTCAGAGACCCCTTGCTTTCCTCAGTCCTGTTATAGCTCTGCAGTCCTTTGATTTAAATTTCTGGTCACTCGTATAAAGCTACCACATTCCTGATCATTATCAGTAATTTTTGTTGTTGTTTTTGTTATTAGTCTTGTATGTTTCTCACATCAGTGCTCATAGTTCAAGAAATCTTTTATATCCCTTTTTTTGTAGATGTTATTCCATAATGTCTTGCAACAACTTTGAGCCAGATGTAGTGCATAAGCAGTGGAAATCCATCATTATAAACTAAATAAAACAGATATTGCACTAATCAAAAGCAGCAAATACTAGCAAAACAAATACCTGGAATATAGGAGAACTTGGGGACTACAATGAAACTAGGTCCACATGGAAGTGAAACAGTGTATCCATTTATATACTTTACTGCAGTTTTGAACATTTCAGAGTAGAGCTAGAAAACGAGGCAGTAGGAAAGAAGAAAAAATCAGGAAGCTAGAATTGTGTGACCTGCTTATTCAGATAGATTTCAATTATATACAGACAAAATCATGATTAGTTTGAGAGTATTGTATTCTCAACTAATATATAAGTATCACCTGAGTAAAAATGTATTATTTTTAATGCCTGCTTTAAATGCTTAAATTATTTCAATATCAATACAATAAAATGAATGGGAGCTTAGGAGTTAATAGTGTTAACCTTTGAACTAAATATATTTCTGTGTGCATTCATTTTTATATGTTCATTCATTTAGGTGCATGCTCATTCATTCATTCATTCATTCATTTATCTTCAGTAACCACTTTATTATCATCAAGGTCACAGTTAACCCACAGCCTATCCTGGTAATACCAATCCACCACAGTTCAAGTTCAAGTAATTTTATTGTCATTTCAACCATATACAGCTGGTACAATACACGGAAACAATGTTCCTCTAGGACCATAGTGCTACATAAAACAACACTCTAACCACATGAGACGACACAGAGCTAAATAAAATCTACAAACATTCTACATAAAGGGCACATGCAGATGTGTGCTAAAAACACAGGATTGTACAATACTACTAAAACAGGACAATAGGCACAGTAAGTGACAGTGTAGCGCCAAATAGTACACAGTTTCAGTGTGGAAGTGTCTGATATAACAGGTAGTGCAGAGGATAGGTGCCAAGGAGTAACATTATAATTTAAAAATGGTATAAATGTAAACATAACATGCTATGACTGAGTATTCAGCAGATTAGCTTATACCAAATATAGACATAGCAGTCATGGTGGTAGCAGCCAGGTAAAGTGTAAACTGTTCACAGCCGAGTGAACAGCAGTGGACTGAGCACACAGCCCTGAGGGGCCCCCGTACTCAACATGGTGGTGCTGGATATATTGTTCCCGATCCGGACTGATTGAGGTCTCCCAGTTAAGAAGTCTAAGATCCAGTTGCAGATGGAGGTGTTCAGGCTCAGTAGGTTCAGCTTTCCAATCAGCTGCTGAGGAATGATTGTGTTGAATGCTGAACTGAAGTCTATGAACAGCCTTCGAACGTTTGTCCTTCTTGTCTAGGTGGGTGAGGGCCAGATGTAGGGTGGTGGCGATGGCATCATCTGTTGAGTGGTTGGTGCGATACACGAACTGCAGCGGGTCCAGTGAGGTTTGCAGCAGGGTCTTGATGATGTCGAGCCTCTCGGAGCATTTCATGATAATGGATGTGAGTGCAACGGAACGGTAGTCATTGAGGCAGGACACTGGAGACTTCTTCGGCACGGGGACAATGGTGGTAGCCTTGAAGTACTTTGTAACGATGACACTGTTCAGGGAGATGTTGAAGATGTCAGTGAAATCATCTGCTAGCTGATCTGCACATCCTCTGAGCACTCTGCCAGGAATCTTGTCTGGTCCAGCAGCCTTCCGTGGATTGACTTGCGTAGAGTTTTCCTCATATCAGCAAGTCAATCGTGGTTAGACAAAGCATCTGGTAGTTGGGAGGAGGGGTGGTCTTCCTCTCTGCCACGTCATTCTGCGACTCAAACCGAGCATAGAAGTTGTTCAGGGCATCTGGAAGGGACGCATCACAGTCACAGGTGGGTGATGTCCTTTGGTTGCTGATTGCCTGAGTGCCCTGCCACATGCATCGCATGTTGCCGCTATCCGTGAAGTTACTGTGGATTTTCTGGGCGTGTGCGCACTTTGCCTCTCTGATGGCCTGGGACAGTTTTGGCACTCACTGTTCTTAGGGCCGCCTTGTTACCTGCCTCGAAGGCGAAGTCTCAGGTCCCCAGTAGTGGCACTCCGCAGTCATCCACGGCTTCTGGTTGGAGCATGTGGTGATGGTCTTTGAGACGGTGACATCATCAATGCACTTGCTGATGTAGCTGGTAACTGATGCCATGTATTCCTCCAAGATGATGGAGTTGCGGTCAGTTGCAGTTGCTGTCTTCAACATGTCCCAGTCAGTGTGGTCAGTGTGTCCTGAAGAGCAGAGGTTAGGCTGGCTAGGTTTTCACCTGCTTCAAAACTAGTTTGGATCATCTGACGAGCAGTCTGTATGCTGGGATTAGCATAACAGAAATGTGGTCTGAGTAGCCGAGGTGGGGGTGGGGCTCTGCCCTGTATGCACTGGGGATGTTTGTGTAAAAAAGATCCAGCAAACACGCGCGGGGGGAAATGTATAGGACACCATGTTCACATTCAATTTTATATGTGTTCTTAAATAATAAATATCAACTGGGCAATAATTTTATATTAGTTTTGGACAAGTTATTAGTTGACAACCCAGACTTTTGGATGCATTTGTATATTCAGAAATTCAAAATTCTGTCCACTTCTATCCCTTGTCATTGTAAAGGTACAGTGAGTTTAAAATAGTGTCAGTTTGTATAGTAGACATGGACGCATGTGAGTGAAGCATTAGTGTGTCCATGCAGAGGGATTTCTTCCTCTTTTTCTTAATTTTTTCCTCTTTTTTTGTCCTCTAGAGAATAAAAATGCTTTTGGGAAGAAACTGGCACAGGCCTCCCACAGGCCTTTTCCATTCCTCCTGAGACATGTCAGAAATTTCTTCTTGGTCTGTCAGCTATCATGGACTCTCAAAGCACAAAAAGGAACATGAACATGTCAATCAACCTCCACTCACACAGTCCTCAGGCCAAATTGTTCTTACTATTTTCTGTCAGTATCTAACATCTCACCACTCTCCCATTCAGAGTATACAGCAGGTTTCAAAATTGTACTTAATTCATTAGCTGTCAGACATGAATACATACATTTTACTTTTTTAGCTGTTTTAGAAATACTTGCACAGCATTTGCATTTTGTACTAAATGCAATATATTTCATTCAAATTGTAACATAGTATGCACCTAACCCAATGTTGATAATTGCTGTATTTTGCTCTCTCCATTAGTATGAATTTCTTTGTTATACATTTTAATAAAAACACACTGTTTTTAAATGATTTTAGTAAACAAAGAACTGTGTAAATTAGAGAACTCTAAATTAACAAAACAATTTGTTGTAATAACAAAAAATGTAACTGAAAAACAGTTCTTGGTAAGCTTTGAACTCTACTGAGTTTGGCAGAGGGTCTTAATTCATCTGAGTATCAACTCAAATGTTGAATTAGCTTTTTGATAATGGATTAAATAAATGAAGAACTTGGCCTCAGGATAGTGTGGATTGATTGGTACTTTCATATTACTTTTCAGTGACAGTCCAGGATGGACTTGGGAGTGTGGGTTTTAGCATGCAAAGGCCTAAAGAAGGGTAGCTGTTCAAATCTATTGATCAGTTCCTATATAGCATTTAATATATATGGCATATTATTAAGCACACATGTTTAAACTATACACTGCAAAGATCCCATAGTTATTTTATTATCATATCCTGAATGTGTTATTGTCCCTACTGTTTTCTGGCAATTAAGAATGCACTGTTTTCTGCTTATACTGGTGAAGAAGGACATCATTTTGAACTAATAATCTTGATAATTTTGATAACTCATTAAATAAAAACAGATCTTGGCAGTGGACTCTGTCTTTGGGACTAAACTGCATTTGGCACATAATCTAACTTCACCTGTGTCAAGAAATGAACACTCACATTCATTCCACATCTCTATGAAATATGTGATCAGAAGACATATTGTACCACAAGCTCTGCCAAGTAACTAGTTCAGTAGTGAGAGTGTTTGGATAAAGAAACACCCAAAAATAACATGGTGTGTGTGGGTGTGAATCCACCAGTGATGTTGTGCTTTGATGTGGAAGATAGCCCAGTCTTGGTACAAAAATCACACCAAATCGAATGCTACAGGATGAGTAGATGGTATCTCCTCCACTCTACACACTCCTACATGTGAGTATCCCATGCTACTGACTGAATAAAAAATAAAGTGTTTTTGTTCTGCTGTTTTATACATGCCCTGCTTCCAAAACATTTTATAAATCATTGTTATTGTCTTATATTGCCTTATACTTTATATTATATATTATCGTATTGTCTTGTCTTCCCCTCAAGACTTACAAGTGTGCATCACCTACAGTACATTGTATAAGTGTACACTTGGTCCTTGGAGACAAATGTAGCTTTAATAATGCAGTTGAGATGACTTGCTTAGAGATTTGCTAAATGCTGATCAGCTAGCAGATAAAAGTAAGTTACACAATTTGTTATGATCAGAAGCATGGGTTTAATTAATAAACCCCAATTTGAGCAGAGCACATGTAAACTTCCCTTCTGCTGATAAAGTAATTGAAGTAATAGCCATAATGAAGGTAACCATGACAGCACAAATTCAAACAGAGCAAAATTGCATGTGGAATGGTGCAGAAACACAGGCCTGATTTTTTATTTACTAATCTTTTTTATATTATCCTCCTGTTTTCTTTTTAAGTGGTGGAAGTTATTTTAAAATCCATTAACTTCTGAATTTGTTAAGCAATATGGGTATAACACAATGCATCTCTCAGTATTTGTATCTGTTTAGTGCTCCAAACAATACTAAACCTGAATTAACTAAACCTGCATTTGGATTTAAACCTGAACTGGGTGCGCCCAAACCAAATGTTGTTTTTTTTTGTTTGTTTTTTTGTTTCATCAAATGTAATCATTATATTTAATATGTAAAATTAAATACAAATTAATTATATGTGAACCCTACCGTTATGCCCCTGAAATATACTGGAAACCCCAGAGGTAGAAATGGCTGTACTGTCATGATTATCTATTAATTCTGGCTCTGACAGTTCCATAACATCAGCTACATCACTCAAGTTCATCAAATATGAACAAACTAGTAGACTAACTTAAACTGCAACCCTGACCAGGCAGTTACTACAGTAAGAACAAATGAATGAATGCTGTAAATGCATGTTCCTGAACATCGTCTTTCTTTGTGCCCCGATCCTCAGATCTGACCACTCACTTTCCCTCACATAAAGTAACAAAATACATTTGTTCAGAACACTATCTTTTCATACTGAACAAAGTATTTGTATTTAGTTCTACATATCTATATTAAGCATTTTATCTATCACATTGCCAACATTCACAATTTTCTCAATATTGAGAATACTTAAGGTCAGAATCACCACCATTTGATATATAACAAGGAAACTGTCATATATAACAAGGAAAAAAAGAAAAGAAAATATGTCAGAAGGCATAGAGAGGTGCATTCTGGTTGGATATTCATGTACTGTTCCAGATTTTTGGCAGTGAATTCTGTGAAGTTGATGTAAAACATCAAAGATGATCCAAAAATTCTCTTTTATTTGCCACTCGGTTTACTAATGTGATTCTAGGTCATACAGCTCTAACATTCCCAAAGACATTCTGACAGAAGTGTATACAGGAATATGAATATAATTAGCTACAAGCAAGGGTAATTAATTGTTCAATGATAAATGTTGGAGATTGGGCATGGAATGTATTGGTATAAATATATAAAATAGAAATAAAGAATGAAAGAAAATAAAGCACACTGAAAAACTGAAAAAGTCCCCAGTATTTTTAATTACGATAATTACTGCCATTAAAATGCCATCTACAGCAGAGACCAAATGTGGAAAATCAGTGGTGGACATTTCGTGATGTCATTTGCAAATTGTGTTATGTGAAGGCCTCAATAGCTTAAAATGTCACATATAACATCAGAATTAATTATGCACCAATTTAACACTGATTAATATCTGGCCTTAAAGTCTCACAAAGTGAGCCACTGTTTATACACTATATGGCCAAAAGTATGTTGACTACCTGACCATCAGACCCATATTTGGACATTCCCCAAACTGTTGCCACAAAGTTTGAAGGACACACTCATCTAGAATGTCTTTGTATGCTGTAGCATTAAGATTTCCCTTTACAGGAACAAAGATCTAGTTCCAGCATGACAATGCCCCTGTTCACAAAGCAAGCTTCATGACAACATGGATTGGTTTGTATGACCACGAGTGGCCTGCACAGAGCCCAGACCTCAACCCCACTGAACACCTTTAGGAAGAACTGGAATTCTACCTCTCACCTGACATCACCTTCCCTCAGAAATTATCTTGTGGATGAATGGGCACAAATCCCCATAGTGTCATGGGTATGCCAATATCGCCACTGAACTACATTACCCATCAGCCCCAGCAGGTCACATGACCATGTCATATGTCCCACTGATCACTCACACCTGTTCTGTGTTACCCCTAATAAGCATTCCTATTTAAGTTCTAGTTGCTGTATGTTTCATTGTCAAGCTTTTGTTTTCATGGTCCTGTGTAGCTAAGTACCATAGGCTTGCTCATAGTCTGGATGGTTTGTCTTGCATGTCCTGTTTGGGATTATGTTTCTTCTTTTCAGTGTTTTGGTTGTTTGTTTCTTTAATACAAATCTGCACTTGTATCGTGACAGAAAGGTTGACCTAAAATGGATGCAGTAGATATGCTTCAGTGCATGTGGGCCCTCCCTGCTCCATCTTAGACATCACTACACCACTCTGTTCCACTTCAGATGTTGCTCTGCCTCCTTATTCTGCTGAGGACATTGCTCTTCCCCTTTGCTTCATGGAGTTCATCACTTCTCCTTCTTGACTCCTTGGAGAATGCCGCACCCCAAGCTGGCTTTGTGAAGAGCGTCACTTTCCCCTCTGGCTCTGCCTTAGGCTTTGCTTCCCCTGATGCTTCATGGTGTCCGCTCCTCCTAAGAAACCTGATCAGTTTGGGGACATCTCATATAGCATTCCAGGACCCCCTCTTGAACTTGTTTTGTATGGCGGGGGCCATACATTTTTAATGGGGATTCTGTCATTGGTATGCCAAAATTGGCTCTGAACTACATTGCACAACAGCCCCAGCAAATAACATGAACATGTCACATGTCCCACTGATCAATCACAGTTGGTCTGTGTTACCCCTAATAAGCACCACTACAAGTTTTGGTTTCTGTGTGTTTCATTCTCAAGTTTTTATTGTTATGTTCATATGTATGCAAGTTTCTGGTTTTCACTGTATATGGTTATTTGTTGTTGTTTTTTTAGTTTGTTTGTTTGTTTTTTTTGTTTTTTTTTTTTACTTTCTTTAATATAAATCTGCACTTGCATCCACTGCCTCAACAAAATCATGACACATAGCCACCTTACAAAATCTAGTGAAAAGCCTTCCCAAAAGAGTAGAGGCTGTTATAGCAGCAAAGAGGTGACCAAGTCCATATTAATGCCCATGATTTGGGAATGGAATGTTTAAGGACAGGTTGGGGTGTGATACTCAGTTGTCCACAAGCCTTTGGCCTTATAGTGTACCTTTGTTATAGTTACATTTATATAAAACATTTCTAGACACTCAAAGTGCTTTTACATAGGATGGGGTGGAAACTCAACCACCACTAGTGCATAGGATCCACTAATCTTATATTTCTATATTTAGTTTAACTGGAGATGTGAGGATGCAATGATATACAGTACTCTGCAACACAAGGTACATGTAAAGAAATGTTGTAAAGCAACAATGGGTTTAAAAGTAATTAAATTAAACATTTCTATGTCTATAAAGAGTAAGACTGTCTGTTCATTTTCTTGACGATGTGATTACACATAAAATCACTCACATATGCACACATACACAATATGTCCACAAAATGTCCTGTTTTCTGATAGATGTACAAATTGGCTCAACCGCATTAATGCACATAGGCTACAAATCATATATGGCCATTCGATTTTTACACTTTTTTACAACAACCATATTCTCCTGAAGTATGCTTACACTTCAAAATAAACAATATTTACCGGAAAAGTAATTTGAGAAATGATGATTCAATTATACCACATATGTATGCACTGTGTGGATGAAACTGTAAAAAGCTGAGTTCACACTAAACACATTAGCATAAACATGTCATAATCATTCAGTGGGGTGAACATGCTGCATGATACAGACACAGACAAAACTTGTCCCTACCTCACACAGCCATAAAATTGCAATGAGGTCACATAAACACATGCACCCACACACTTCAAACACCTGAAATAGGGTTACCAGAGGTCATAAATTTACACAACCTACAGAACTGTCAGGGAACATGGAGGGTCATAAAATATAGAGGGTCATAATTCAATCAGACATTTTGACAAAAAGTGTCTGTAATAACTACTCACAACCATTTTCCCGAATGGAAAAATCAACATCTCCACACTGCTACCGTAGAAGGACTTCCACCCAGACACAATCCAACGGGTAAATGCAAACCTCTCCTGAGCCTGTGCACTCAAACCTAATGCGCACCTGGCACATCAACCCACACTGGACCTCATATGCCTTTATGACCATGTCCACCTATACAAAGCAACTGTTCCAGTCTTTGCCAAGATGCTAAAAGATGTTGCCCTGAACCGGAACCTAAACACCACCCCCAGGAGAAAGAGAGCCAGGCAACACACACCTTGACTGATGAAGAACCACGTGAGACCTTCACAAAGATCTCAGTCAGTGTGTGTGTGTGTCCTGCCTCCATTCTTTCCCCTCTCAATACAGAGCCGTTAAAAATGTGAGCGGTTGTTGTGTCCGGTTTCAGACCACTGCAGAGTATCGCAAGGCTCGCCACCTCATTATACATGATTTATACTAATTATTCAAACCACTTATATTCATTAATGTTTAAGAGTAATGCAGGAATGGCACTGGATGTAGCAAAGTAAAAGTACATTTTTGTGATTAAAAATTAACTTGAGTAAAAATATAAGTATGGCCAGTTAAACCTATTATTAAAAGTAACTTTTTTCAAAAAGTTACTCAAGTAAATGTAATGTGTTACTACCCACCTCTGACTATCTGTGTTGGTCAGGATGTGTAAATCATGTTGTGAATATGCTCTTTCTGTAACAACATATTTGATAAATGTTGCCACATGTTTAAATTAATGCATAAAATGTTTTAATATTTGGTTTAATTTTGATCGATTCACACAGTACAGGTACTATAACTATTGTATTTAAATTAACATGGGTAAACTGTATGTGGTAGAAGAATGCAGTTGTAATGTGGCTGTTGCAGAACACCAGTGTTGGAATTTTGGGATAAAATAAGATATAAAATTGTATAAACTAATGAATAAAAGATAGATAATTAATATTGAGTCAAGTGAAATCTTAAAACCTAAAGACAGATGGTTTTTGACACTAGATAGTGTGGTGGTTGTGTAAGAGGACACCAGCACGAGAATAAGGAAGTTCAGACAGATGGACTTTCCTACAAAGCCTTACATCATGTCTGTTTATTCTGGTATTTTGACTTTGCTTACGTTTATGACTTCATCTCTTTGTCCTGCCCTGTTTGTGCTGTTTGCCTGATCACCTGACCTCTGCCTGTTAATGATTACTGTCTTCTTCCTTATCCTTTGGACTTGTTGTCATCTCATTAAACTGCCATAGCTGCATTTGCTTCTGTAAGCACCTCCTTTAAGTGACAGAGGAAGCAAAAGTGTAGGGTAAAGAAGAGATCTATAAAGATAAAGAAAGGAAGAAACTAAGAAAGAAAGAAAGAACGAAAGAAAAAATGAAAGAACAGCTATGTATTTAAACCATCTTTACTACTATTAGAAATATTAGACATATCTTTAAAATAGTCAGCTATATGCTTAAAATCCAAATATTTCAATCGAAATCTCTGTGTGAGATGTCACATTTATGTGGTTATTGGATTTGGTGCTGAAATATGCCTTGATGAACATTTTACAGTACTGTAGACTAATAGTAAAAATATAGTATAAAACTCTAGTAAATTATATAAAAAGGAGTGTGTGTGTGTGTATGTGTGTATACCAGAGAGAATTTCTGGTCAAAGATTTATAAACGCACACACTCATTCTTTCCCCGGCCTCCATTCATGCGATTAAAGTGCTGCTGTGTGAACACATAAAAGAGTCAGACATAAGAATACAGGTTTATAGTTTTTTTCACTGCACTGCAAACATATTCTACTGCAATTCTTCTATGTCGGGTTGGATACCTTCAGCACCATTTTTAATGCCAAAGCAGATGAATGATGCAATGCCAAATGTTCACCCAGCAATAACAAGAGGGCAGAAACCATGTAGAGCCTGGTGATAGGAACTTACAAACACAGGTGGTGTGTGTATGTGTATGTATGTATGTGTGTGTGTGTGTGTGTGTGTGTGTGTGTGTATACGCACAGTCCATGACCTCTAGCTGATCCATCTGTTATCACACATGAAATTACGACAAAGATTTATTCCTCTCATTCTTCACTGGACATCAGGAAGATAAACAGCATAGAGAGGAAAAGGGACACACATCAGTATGTTTATTTTGCTTTCCTAGTATATATTTGTGTTTTTGTAGATTGCGGACAACAATATGTACATATTCACACATAATATGTTACTATTTTGCCTTTTGATGATCATACTTAAGAGGAAGAAACCTTTCAGTAAAATAAGAACTAAAGTAGTGTATAAATGTTTTCATATTTTTAAAATGTTTTCAATGCACTCCATTTCATCCCAAAGGTGTTTAGTGGGGTTAAGGTCAGGGCTCTGTGCAGGCCACTCGAGTTCTTCCACTCCAATCTTGGTAAACCATGTCATGGCTTCGCTTTGTGCACAGGGCCATTGCCATGCTGGAACATGTTTGAGTCCCATAATTCCAGTAAAGGAAATTGTAATGCTGCTGCATACAAAGACATCGTATACAGTTGTGTGCTTCCAACTTCAGAAGACCCAAATATGGGTATGATTTCTAGGTCTCCACAAAAGTTTGGCCATATACAGTATCTCACAAAAGTGAGTACACCCCTCACATTTTTGTAAATATTTCATTATATCTTTTCATGTGACAACACTGAAGAACTGACACTTTGCTACAATGTAAAGTAGTGAGTGTACAGCTTGTGTAACAGTGTACATTTGCTGTCCCCTCAAAATAACTCAACACACAGCCATTAATGTCTAAACCGCTGGCAACAAAAGTGAGTACACCCCCAAGTGAAAATGTCCAAATTGGGCCCAAAGTGTCACTATGTGGCCACCATTATTTTCCAGCACTGCCTTAACCCTCTTGGGCATTGAGTTCACCAGAGCTTCACAGGTTGTCACTGGAGTCCTCTTCCATTCCTCCATGACGACATCACGGAGCTGGTGGATGTTAGAGACCTTGTGCTCCTCCACCTTCCGTTTGAGGATGCCCCACATATGCTCAAAAGGGTTTAGTCCATCACCTTCACCCTTAGCTTCTTTAGCATAGCAGTGGTCATCTTGGAGGTGTGTTTGGGGTCATTATCATGCTGGAATACTGCCCTGTGGCCCACTCTCCGAAGATAGGGGATCATGCTCTGCTTCAGTATGTCACAGTACATGTTGGCATTCATGGTTCCCTCAATGAACTGTAGCTCCCTAGTGCCGGCAGCACTCATGCAGCCCCAGACCATGACACTCCCACCACTATGCTTGACTGTAGGCAAGACACACTTGTCTTTGTACTCCTCACCTGGTTGCCGCCACACATGCTTGACACCATCTGAACCAAATAAGTTTATCTTGGTCTCATCAGACCACAGGACATGGTTCCAGTAATCCATGTCCTTAGTCTGCTTGTCTTCAGCAAACTGTTTGCGGGCTTTCTTGTGCATCATCTTTAGAAGAGGCTTCCTTCTGGGACGACAGCCATGCAGACCAATTTGATGCAGTGTGCGGCGTATGGTCTGAGCACTGACAGGCTGACCCCCCACCCCTTCAACCTCTGCAACAATGCTGGCAGCACTCATACGTCTATTTCCCAAAGACAACCTCTGGATATGATGCTGAGCACGTGCACTCAACTTCTGTGGTTGACCATGGCGAAGCCTGTTCTGAGTGGAACCTGTCCTGTTAAACCGCTGTATGGTCTTGGCCACCGTGCTGCTGCTCAGTGTCAGGGTCTTGGCAATCTTCTTATAGCCTAGGCCATCTTTATGTAGAGTAACAATTCTTTTTTTCAGATCCTCAGAGAGTTCTTTTCCATGAGGTGCCATGTTGAACTTCCAGTGACCAGTATGAGGGAGTGTGAGAGCGATGACACCAAATTTAACACACCTGCTCCCCATTCACACCTGAGACCTTGTAACACTAACAAGTCACATGACACCGGGGAGGGAGAATGGCTAATTGGGCCCAATTTGGACATTTTCACTTAGGGGTGTACTCACTTTTGTTGCCAGTGGTTTAGACATTAATGGCTGTGTGTTGAGTTATTTTGAGGGGACAGCAAATTTACACTGTTACACAAGCTGTACACTCACTACTTTACATTGTAGCAAAGTGTCATTTCTTCAGTGTTGTCACATTAAAAGATATAATCAAATATTTACAAAAATGTGAGGGGTGTACTCACTTTTGTGAGATACTGTATATAGTATAGTTAAATTTAAACAAACCCAGGTGCTCTGTTGGATAAAAATTATTTTCTGAACTAACAAGATTTTCTTTAATATCACATTTGCTGTGAATCATGTGTTTTTAGAAAAGTGTTTTCAAATGAAGTTTTAGAAATTATACCCAATATACCTAACACTACATTAGTAACATGGTCTGACACTTGCAAATTTGTAATAATTCACACAACTCAATTTGTATGAAAGGTTATGAAAATATTCGTGTTCGTTTTACTGTTTGGGTTTCTACTAAATTGTGCCTTTATTTCCTCTTGTCTCTTCACTTATTTAAGTGTCTTTTTATTTTAAAGTGTGTAATGTATCACAAAGGCTCACTATGTCATCCTATACATTGTACAATATGCATAATGACAATAAATTTTCTTTGACTTATTAAGATGAAGGTTTGGAATGGAGTTAATGTTCATACAGTTTTGTTTTAAGCAAACAGTATGAAGTTTTCTTTATAGTTGACATTGTTTGACAATCTACATGGCAACAGCTTAAGAACAATGAGGCTTCATCCATGCTTAATTACACTTATTTTGTTATTAACAAACATTAATGAAAAGAAGCTGCTGAAAAATGTTTTTTTCTCACATCTGTGAAAGAAAAAAAAAAAAGACAAATAATTAAACAGTCTACCTGCAGCTTTGTGTGTGTGTGTGTGTGTGTGTGTGTGTGTGTGTGTGTGTGTGTGTGAGAGAGAGAGATTTTAATGAGAAAGCATGAGTAGCTAATACCAAACAGATAATACAGTGTTATTTAACACCCACCTAAACACACTGCATACTATTGAAGATAAGTGAAGGCATTCATTCATTTGCATTCATACACAGAATCCAGACAATACTAATTACCAGTCAGGGTTTTTACTTAGTTTGTCACAGGTCAGTCTCAGTGAGAGTGAACTAATTAGCTTCTAGGTACTTCAAGTCAGTTGTGCTCCAACAAGCTAATAAGAAATACATTACTTGATACATACATACATATTAGGTAGATATTATTAATGTTTAGAAAGTGAAACTACAGTATGTCTGATTGATCAACACTATCCAGGTCAAAAAAGGCCAAGATGTAACCATTCCTTGTGTTATATTTCAATTCTGGGCCAAACGTGGCCCAATTTCATCAATTTTGCATTGTGACTGTGTTCTGGCAGTCAGATTCGGTTAATTTCATCAGCAGCATTCAGCTATGGTATGTGCCAGATGAAGTGCTAAATGTGGGCCAGCAATGAGCCATTTCTCATTTGCTATCAGGGAAATGTTTTATTTCTATTGCGTACTGAAGGACTTGTGTGATCTATACCACTTAACTCAATGAGTCTTGCCTACATTATTCAAAAGATTGACCTAGATATCAACAGTAAGCAAGCATAGGTTTGAGACTGATTTAAACACTAAACTAATCACATTCGGAATGGTACAAATTCAAAACAAGTGAAACTAATTTACTAATTTACTTTATTTCCTATGAATGAATCTTTAATTTAAGCATAACTTTACATTATACATAATAGCTATGATCTTAATGACTATTAACAGACATAATAACAGTGGAAATAAGTATTGAACATTCTTTTCATTAAATATATTTCCAATGAGGTTATTCACATGAAATTTTCACCAGACATCAGTCTTAACTGAAGAAATCAACACATATAAAGAAATCCCAACATTAAAGTCCATAAATAAAGTTATGTGTAATAATGTGGAATGAAACAGGAAAAAAGTATTGAACAAGCTAAGAAAAAGCAGTTCTCCAAGGCAAGGTAAGGCAAGGAAGCAGCTTGAAAGCAGGAAGTAGTTAGAAAGTAATTATACCCTCTATCTGTGCAAATTAATATCAGCTAGGTTAGTAAATTGATGGTCTATAAAAAAGGCTTTTCGTTACAAAGGTGTCACACAAGAAATATCTCATGATGAGTAAATGCAAAGAGCTCTCCCAAGACCTTCACAACCTTACTATTGTGATATCGATAGAATAGGATACAGATGTATTTAAAAACTTCTGAATCCTCCAGTAAGCACCATTGGGGCCATTATCCGCAACATCACGCCATCATCAACCGGCCATGCAAAGGAGCTCCTTGCAAGATTTCTGACAAGGGAGTCAGAAGAATAGTCAGAAGAGTAGCCCAAGAGCCAAAGACCACTCGGAAAAAGCTCCAGAAACACTTGGAGGCAGCAGGTGCCATCGTCACAGAGAAAACAATAGGTAATGCACTCCACTGCTCACGCTCACCCCACAAGACTAGATTACTAAATTACTACATTACTGTTTAAATTTTGCTACAACTCATTTGGACAAGCCTATGAAATACTGGGAGAGTATAGTCTGGTCAGACGAGAGCAAAATTGAAGTTTTTGGCAGTCATACTACACACCATGTTTGGATAAGAAATGGCACTGCACATCACCCTTAAAACACTATATCAACAGTGAAATTTGGAGCATCATGGTGTCGGGCTGTTTTTCATCATATGGTACTGGCAGACTTCATATAATTGAAGGAACGATGAATGGAGCCCTTTACCGGGAGATTCTTCAGAAGAAACTGCTGCCATCCACCAGGATGATGAAGATGAGAAGTAGCTGGACCTTCCAGCAGGACAACAATCCAAAGTAGAGATGCACCGATCAGCTGATACCGATTTTCAGCTGATACCGATTACCAGATTACCGATACAGAGTGATATTGGCACATTAACACATTAACTAAATTCTTTAGATTAAAGTAAGATTTCTTAACTTATTGAATGTTATTAATTCATATTAACAGAATTAATTGACTGAATTCTAAAAAACCTCCTGTTAGACTCAAATTCACTCACCACAACCAAAAGCATTTCTACGTCATCATTGACTGGTAATATATAATATAAACTTTTTTATATATTAACATTAACATGAAATATACTAGTCTACAAATATATTTTTCTGTGCAATATATACTTTTTTGTCAACACATCTCTATTTAAATCTTTCAACGGTGTACTGGCGCTTTAATTCAGCCCGAGCAGCTCGCAGCCCGGCAAAAAAAAATTAGACTCGACACAGAAACTCCCACTTCACAGCTGCAGCGTCTGGTGTAAAAGCACTCATTTGTTAACATGCACGCGGAACAAAAATACACACTGCTTCTACTCTGCTGCAGCATGCCATGTAAAATTTTAGCAGTACAGAGATTACAGAGATTACAAACTGCAGTTTTGTCGTCATTCCACACAAGAGACATCTTCTTTACACACAGCACAAATTCGATGTGTTTTCCCGCCCTCTTTTGATTGACAGGATATAAACGGCCCTAATCATTGGCCATCATCTAAATCATCTAAATCATCATTGGCAATCATCTAAACTATTGGCCAATGGCCGATTGCATGAAAAATTGCCTTTATCGGCCGATACCAATTATTTGCCGATACATCGGTGCATCTCTAATTCAAAGCATACAGCAAAAGAAACTCCCAACTGGTTTCAGAAAAAAAAATAATAAGGCATTAGAATGGCCCAGTCAATCACCTGACTTTAATTCAATTGAGCAAGATTTAAAGGCAGTATGTTTAGAAGAATGGGCTAAAATCACACCTGAATACTGCACCGCTTAATTTCTTCATACAGGAAGTGTCTTGAAGCTCTTGTTACAAACAAAGGCTTCTCCACTAATTATTAAATAAATTTCAGTTAGCGTGTTCAATACTTTTTTTCCTGTGTCATTCCTCTTTATTACACATAACTTCATTTATGGACTTTAATCTTTGGATTTCTTGAGTTAATTTCAAAGTCTGGTGAACATATCATGTGAATAGCCTCATTGGAAATATATTTACTGAAAAAAAATGTTGACGCATTCAATGCTGAATTCCCCCACTAGATGTTTTCATAAAGGTCACCAAATTCCCCACAATTCCCCAACCACACTCAGCAGAGCATATGGTTGCTTTGACCCATGCTGGTCTTTTCACTCTGCTGCATCTTGATGATGATGTAAACACACACATCTCTGGCAACATGTTTGCATAACACATTCAACATGGGGTATTTAAGAGATGTGTATGATCAGCATTAGGTAATAAGCATCAAGAGCATTTCTACAACTGGAAATTTTTCACCTACTCAAATTTTCCTTCCTTGAACACACAATTAATTTCCACTGTTTCTCTAAGCTATTTACCTATTTACAATGCAGTGACCTTGTTACCATATATGATATTTTATCTTATGGTAATACTGTAATGACTGTGCCGGTGCCAGTCTGTCATTTTGTTATGCTTAATGAATGAATCATCTACCCGAAAAATATAAACAGTGACGCTGCTGCTGCTGCTTCTGCTGGTGTGTGTGTGTGTGTGTGTGTGTGTAAGTATATAGTGTGTATATTAGGGTGTAACAGTACAGCGTATTTTATTGTCCTATATGTGTCCAGGCCATCAAAGGAACTGTAGAAGTTCAGGAGTTTAATAAAATTATATTCTGTGTTAGGACCCACGGTTCAAAGGGAAAGACCTCTAAATAAGGGAAGCCAGGAATGACAGACACAAACAGATTTCAATGAAATTGTGATATATTGTACAAATCGGAAAGTGTATATACAACTATACATAGAACATAATACCTGGCATATCTTCAGGGTGGGCCAAGGCCAAAATAATAAACAAAATAATTCTTGGTTTAGAGAGCTAGTTTACCTAAAAAATGAACAACAAAAATACAAATGTACTTCCATAACTCCCTAATCCAAAAACAGAGACAAAAAGGACCCCATTCCCAAAAGAAATGGCAGCCATGCCCCTACTGCCAGTAAACCGAGTGAAACATATATACAATGGTGAATATACACATAAACAGGTTCAGAGATATCCAAACTCACAGTCATAAACAGGCAAAAGTCAGAACCAGAACAGCAGCCAGAACAAAGAATACTATAACCATATGGGCAAGCAACATGAACCAAAAACAATATCCTAACACCACCAAATCACAGGTAACCACCTCCAACATCCTCCTCTCTCTCTCTCTTCTCCTCTTCCTCTTTAAATATGGTCACCATTCATTGATGTCAACTCTGGGAGGGAGTTCGGACCTGCACACAAAACTTTGCACAATACACACACACACACACACACACACACACACACACACACACAAAGGCTTGTAACACCCCCCACCAGAGTGTGAACATAAAAGTGTTCACAAAAAAAAAAAACAAATAAACAACAACCCTTCGATAACATCAAGCTTGTGATAGCGTATCAGCTAGTATATTTTGGACACCCTTCTTATGAGCAATCACTAAATTAAACCTTGTACAATAAGAGACCAGCACATAAGCCTTTGATTAGTCTTACACATATGGTGTAAAAAGCCTAGGGATTTATGGTCGGTAAAGACTTGTACGGGAGTGGCACTATCACTTTTCATACCAGGCCAATAAAAATAACGTAAGGCCCGCTGGTACGTCTTATGGACCCCTGCATGTCCAGAACAAGGATGATCATGAGCTAATGTCAGAACATGACTTCTCAGTGGGCTAGGAAATACCACCTGAAATGCTTCCAACCAACCATCAGTGGAACTAGAAGGAGACCATTTCCTCATTAACACCCCATCATCAATAAAATATAATGACTGACAAGGTTCGGATTCAGACCGACCGTTTACGGATTCAAAACACTGTGCTAACAAAGTGTCTAATTGCTGAGCAGCCACTAACTGGACACAAGACACAGGTAGATTTAGGATGGACCTCTACCTCATGTGGTACTTCATAGGTACTACCAAATTCCTTACAGTGCTACACTCGAAATAGATAAATCAGCATATATCTT
This sequence comes from Ictalurus furcatus, assembly GCF_023375685.1. Taxonomy (NCBI): domain Eukaryota; kingdom Metazoa; phylum Chordata; class Actinopteri; order Siluriformes; family Ictaluridae; genus Ictalurus; species Ictalurus furcatus. Next base: position 25,417,333 of record NC_071258.1, read on the forward strand.
TTGTTGGGCACGCATTAACACACAAACAGGCAACACAGAGGAGTGCTGGTCACCAGCCTGAGAGTTAGCACTCACAGGTTCCGAAACTACTTCAGGTAAGAAAAAGACTTTATTTCCAGCTATCTTATTCCCTAGAATGACAAACACCACTGACTGGCAGAGCTGGATGAACAGCCACCTTCACCAGACCTGAGAAACCCTCGGTTTCCAAATATACCGTGTGCAGAAGCACACAAATTACAGCCAGTTCTATGCCTTGGATTAAAACATCAATGCCTGAGTAAGAAGCTTCAGAGAAGGGTAACACACTTTCTAGCACAAAAGACTGAGCAGCACCAGTGTCTCTCAGCACGCGTACAGGCTCCTTTACATCGTCAGGATCTAAGGACACATATCCTGAATATACAAAAGATTCAAACACTGGCTCAATTGGACAAAAACTTTCAGAAATGCTCTGTGAAGCTACAGCTGCATTAACCTTTTTAACCTTGGTCTGTTGCCTCGCTTGCTTTCACTTAATACTGGGCAATTTGCGATGATGTGACTTGGCTCATGACAATAAAAACAGTCACGAGACCCAGCTGAGGGATTAGAAAAAGTACGGGTTTTACTCACAGGCTTCAACAAACGTGCTGACACATCTTTCAGAGATGGAGGACTGAACACGACTTTATGGGTCAAAACAAACTCATCTGTGAAAATAGAAGCTTTGGACAGTGTATAAATTTTCTGCTCAGTCAAATGCACCACCAGTGATTCTGGCAAACATTCTTAAATTCTTTTAATAATATCAGTTCCTTAAAATGATCAAAATTCCTCATGCTAGCTGAACACCATGTATCACATAGCGTGGCTTTCTCACGGGCGAATTCCACATAGGTTTGGTGCAACGACTTAACAGTGTTCCTAAAATTTTGCCAGTAAGCTTCTGACACACGCTCATATGCTCATATGCGCGGAGAACTATAGCTTTAACAGTGTCATACTCTAAACTCTGTTCTAATGTGAATGTTAGGGCAGAACACACTTCTTGTGCTTTACCAGATAGCATATACTGCAATAACAACATTCACAAACTTTTTGGCCAATGTAAATTAATTGTGGTTATTCTCTCAAATACAGCAAAATAAGCATCTAGTTTGTCTTCTCGAAATACAGGCACTAGCCGTATGTGTCGGCTAACATCAAAGGCAGGCGGCCTCACCGATGCGGAAAGCCCTGGAGCAGGCAGCGGGCTGGAGTGTTTAGCATCAATGAGATATGGGAAGGTTGCTATCGGAGCGCTAAACTTCCGTGGCAGGGGCCCTGGCTATCATCGCTAAGCAGCCAGGTCAAGCCTTCTCTCTTCAGCGTCCAGCTCCCGCTCATGAACTCGCAGTAGCTGTGTCTGGAACTCTTGCCGCTTAATTTCCAGCTCAAGCTCTTTTAGCACTACTTGCCAACCGGGGTTCACTGCGCCGATCTGAGGCTGTTCAAGACCTGAATCAACCTTATCCTCTGGCTCAATCATGGCCTCTGCCCCGCCAGTAACCTGGAGAGGCTGGGTAGGCTGCACGGCAATACCTGGAAGTGGTTCACACTCAGGTAGAACCTGTTAAGCCACAAGTGCCTCATACAACACCGCTTTAACTACCTTTTTGCTAGCTGTACAGGGAAGTGACACATGGAAAAAGTCTCCAATAAGCAGCAGATCATCCTACCTGCACCTATCAAAATGATCTAGCATAGGACAAAAACGTAAACATAATTAAATGAAATGCACCAACACAACATGACACAATACACACACAAACACACACACAAAAGTCTTGCCATCCCAAAGATTAGCGGGTTTTAACATTTGCCAATTGCTGAAAAAGTCATGAACACCTCTGGGTTAAAATCAACATACAGATACAAATAGTCAGAGCAGTAAAGAGATATAGATAAAGATACTGATAGTTACACCCCTAAATTCTTAACTGTGCCCCATCACTGGTGTGCTACACTCAAGAGAATTTTTGTATGTTTGGAATATATATTTTACGTGGAAATGTGAATACAGTGTATGTTTTAAATAATTGGATCTCAAGAAACACTGGTATACCTTTAATTTGCTTTCATTGTTTAACCATTACATACACCACATGCATCTTTCCAGGTAAAAGATTAATACTAAAGGTACAAATAATTTTCCTGTGAGGGTACCACAGTACAGATGTATTTAGTGTTTATGTTTTGGTTAATTTGTGCTAGCTCTTAAAGAAAACCTACTTTTTACTTTTTACATTTTCATTTATAGCTTCTGGGTACTTATTATAAATATTACATTTACATACTTATTACTTATTGTCTTTATATAATTTGGCTACCATCATAATTAATTTATGTAATTTAAATCATTTTATAAATTATATAATTATATTTTGCGCACCGTGGCTTAGTGGTTAGCATGTTCGCCTCACACCTCCAGGGTCGGGGGTTCGATTCCCACTGTGGCCCTGTGTGTGCGGAGTTTGCATGTTTTCCCTGTGCTGCGTGGGTTTCCTCCGGGTACTCCGGTTTCCTCCTCCAGTCCAAAGACATGCATGGTAGGCTGATTGGCATGTCCAAAGTGTCCGTAGTGTATGAATGGGTGTGTGAATGTCTATGTGATTGTGCCCTGCAATGGATTGGCACCCTGTCCAGGGTGTATCCTGCCTTGTGCCCAATGCTTCCTGGGATAGGCTCCAGGTTCCCCCGTGACCCTGAAGAAGGATAAGCGGTACAGAAGATGGATGGATGGATGGATAATTATATTTTGAGTATATATAATTTAATTATACTATATTTGTATGTATTTATACATTTAATATATTATATATTTCATTTATTATAATTTAATGAAATCTATACTTAAAACATCCAATCTGTTATAATGTAGGCTACACACTGATGACGACAATGAACCCAACAGCGGGAAGGTTTATTGATCCAGCGATAACAGACTGAATGAATGAAATGATGATGGCGAGGGAACAAAGATGAGTTGCAAATGATGGCTGAGTAAAACAGAGCCAAAACAGAAGAAGATGTTCTTCTAAACTGAGAGACAAAGGAAAGTAGTAATCCCACAGGAAGTTGAGGACGATAATATCCAGATAAATCCACAGGCAAATGAAGATAATAAATTAAGGAAACAGTACTTCAGGAAGTAGCACAGTCTGTACTAGTCCTGTATAAGACTTGACGGGAAATGAACGTGAGAGTGGGTATTATAAAGAGTCCTTGATAAGTGTGTGATTGTGTGCAAGTGATAGTGATTAGAAGTCCGGAGCATGTAAGGGGAGCCCGGTGTTGGTGTGACACAATCACATCTCATTCTCAGGCAGCAGAGATGACTGCAAGTACAGGTGCATCTCAAAAAATTTGAATATCATGGAAAAGTTCTTTTTTTTTTCCTATAGTTTAATTCAAAAAGTGGAACTTTCATATATTCTAGATTCATTACACATAAAGTGAAATATTTCAAGCCTATTTTGTTTTAATCTTGATGATTACGGCTTACAGTTCATGGAAATCAAAAATCCAGTATCTCAAAATATTAGAATAAATAATTTATAATACAGAATTTTGACCCGAGAAGAACTCTAATCAGATAATTAACTCAAAAGACCTGAGCCTTTTCCTGAGCCTTTAATCTCTCAGTCTGGTTCAGTACACACAACCACAATCATGGGGAAGATGAAAGTAAATTTTGCATTTTATTTGGAAATTAAGGTCCCAGAGTCTGGAGGAAGAGTGGAGAGGCACAGAATCAGGGGGAAAAAAAAAAAAAAAAAAAAAAATTTCCATGGTATTCTAATTTTTTGACGTGCACCTGTACATGTAGGTAAAGGTTTATTGCAACATGTAACAAATCCAAGTTGAAATTCAAAAACAGAGGCCATCAGCAAACAGACTTTGAACAGACAACAGTGTTTGAATCACCATGAGTAAAATGAGTGAAACTTTGCATGTGAGTCTGGGTTATTTATATATGTGTGCTTCACTGAGTCCAGGTGTGTGCATATAATAATCTGGTGACCTTGAACATGAGAGAACCTCTTGGTGGTTTCTGAGCATGTGAGACCATGGCAGAGTCTGATGCTAATATGACACGCATATAAATACAGTTATAACCTTGTCACTTACTGTAACCTTTTTAAATAAAAAATGAAAAAAGAATGTCAATCTTCGAGTATGAATATTACTACCTATGTTCATTCATTCATTCATGCATTTATTCATCCATTCATTCATTCATTCATTCATGCATTTATTCATCCATTCATTCATGTTCAATAACCATTTTATCCTGATCAGTATTGTGGTGGATCTGGAGCGTATCCCAGGAACACTAGGTGTGCGGCAAGAATACACTCTGGACAGGACCCCAGCCCATTTCACTGCACCATGCATGCACACATTAAGACCTAGTTGCAATTAAACATAACCAATTCAACTACTGGCATGGTTTTGGGAAGTGAGAGGAATCAAACTGGGTACCCTGGAGCTGTGATGCAGCAATGCTTCCTGCTGCACTACAGTGTGTGTGTGTATATGTGTGTTTGTGTGTTTGTGTGTGTTTGTATGAGTGTATGTTTGTGTGTGTGTGTGTGTGCATGTGTGTGTGTGTGTGTAGGGCATAGATTCTCAGTGGCTTGATCAAACAACGATGTTTTTCTTTTGCAATTGGAACAAATGAATACTGAGCAATATGAATTTTATATAGCAACGAGAAAGACTGTCTCTAGCTTCAACTAAAATTGACTAACATTTCATTAGCTTGCCCATTTCAGTCCTGGAAGAAACACGTGTGTACAGAAGGTCCAATCAATCACTCTTTGTATCTGTGTGTCTGCCTGGTTTAGAGATTTACTGGGCTGCCAAGCATTCAGTTGATGCAACCCCTTCTGTTAGAGTTACCTCTAGTGGGAAATCAGAGAAGCACTCATCTAATCCATTGAGTCTGATTTGTCCTCGAGTGCTTTATTTGCAAAACATACACAAACTTTGTCTTTTCCTCTTAGCACTCTTCCCATTGTGTGATGTCTAATTCTCCTATTTTTTCAACAAACTGTCAAACAGTACAGACAAAAAAGGAATTCAAATACTATGTTTCCCAACAAGGAATTTCCATATTAGGTTCCGTTTGGACCTTCGCTTGTGCTCAAATAGAATTGTGTTATCTGTGTTTATTATACATTAGTATTGCACACTCTTTTGGTATCCATAACTTTGGAAGTTGAAATTTTCTAATTGCTCATAGTTCATGAGTAATCCCATGTAGACATGTATTAATATGGTGTAACTCATGATTGGCTAAGAGTTTAGGTTTTAGGCAGCTAAGGCCTATGCCAGAGTTCCTTACACAGCACCCTTATTTCCCATTTGCCTGAAACTTTAACCATTTGCACAGCAAGCCAAACTTGTCTACATTATTCCTTGTAGAAAGCACAAGTATATATATATATATATATATATATATATATATATATATATATATATATATATATATATGTGGCACGATTTCCCCTCACTCTGGAGCATGCTACGCTCTCCGAAGCACGTGCTTCCAGGTTTCAGTGACATTGACTTTGTTTACTTCTGACACGTGTTTAGTTGTGATTTCTGGCCTGTCTCTGCCCCTGTATTGTCATTGGTTGTTTCCCGTATGTGTCCTTAGTGTCAGCTGATTTGTGTTTCACCCCTGATATTTATGTTTAACATTTAAACCCCTCATGTCTCTTTGTTCGTCGCAAAGTATTATGTGAGTTTTCCAGAAATGAAGCCTTGTTTCATGTGTCATGGCTTTGATCTTGTTCTCACCCTCGTTCTTTGATTCTGTTTTGCCTCGTTTATTCCCGTTTGCTAATCGCCTTACCTTTGCTTGTGTGGCAGGGTAAGTGATTTGGTTATCCTATTGGTTCTGCTTGGGATATGGGTTCGGCAAACCAATAGGATGAGAGCTACCCGATTATTTAAGGACCCTTATTTTGGTAAGCGGATAGGTGTCTTGGTGATTCCGAGTTTCTCGCGCCCGATGGCATTTCTGGGTCCCACTTCCGTTCAGGTAAGTTCAGGCTTTGTCACGCGTAATGAGGCGAATACCTCAAGGCTAATTTGTTGTTTTTATAGTCTTAGAGGCGCTGGTGGCGCGTGCGTTGAGGTGAGTTGGCGCTGGAGGTCGCGTAAAGTGATCGCAACATTTAGCCGGTGGCTGAATGATTGTGTGTGTGTGTGTGTGTGTGTGTGTGTGTGTCGAGCCGCGGTACCTGTGAGTGATACAACTTCGCGTCTGGTGTTTGTTCAAGCTAATGGTAAGTTCACCTCTCCCTTTTTCACATTGGGACTTAGTAGGCTTAGGTTGACGCTCTGATCTTTGTGTTAAGGTGAGAGTGGGAAGTTGAGCTAAGTCTTCTCTAAGACAAACCCCTAGCTGAAGACGCTACATGTGACGCCGCTGCTGTTTTGCTTTAGTGCCTCAACAATTATTTTGCTTATTTGCTCCAGTAATTGTCTTGCTTTATGTATTGCTTTGCTTTGTTGCTTCAATAACTGTTTTACTTTAGTGCATCAACTGTTTTGCCTTATGTACTGTGTTGCTTCATGGTTTTATGTATTTTGTTTTACTTTAGTTTTGGATGTATGTCTGGTTTGTTTTGTAACCACATATAGTAAGAGTGAGTAGTCTGAGAGTGGTAAAATTAGTGTTTTCTAGCCTCAAACCTGTTACAGGTTTGTTGTTCCACCTAACCACTTTACTACTGAGAGGGTGTATGTTAAGCCTTACTGTCTGTTATATTGGCCATAATTGTCATTTGTACTGTCTACCATAATTCTGGTTCTGCTTGGGTGCTATCCACTGCCTCTGTTTTGTGTGGGGGTGTCAGTGGGCCTGGGTGTTATAGCTACCATACCACAGTGTCTAATATTTGTCTTTCTGTGTCTTGTTGTTTAGTGTTTGTGTAACTTTGGGTTAACTGGTGTCTTCTTTCTCTCCAGCAGCTAGTGAGTCTGGGTGGGACAGGGGAGGCTAGCTGCATTTATTCGGTGGCGTGTGCTCAGCGTGCCAACACAACAACTTCCTTATGGTGTAGGTAGTGTGTGACTTGCAGTGGGTTTGGATGACTTCCCGAGTTGTAGCTGGCCTGCCTTGTCCCTGCCAAGCCTGGGCCTGGAGAAGTTCTTAGTCATTAAAATGCTTGTTGTGCTTCAGAGGAAAGTGATTGATTTTATATTTTCATGTCAAGTTTTAAAGGATGCTTAAGTGTCATGATAAAATATAATTCTTATATTTGTACTTGGGTCTCACTCATGTTCCTTGCCCTGATTGGTGAAACTTCTGTGTGCCTTTTGTTTGGGAGTATTTCCCTGGTTCTCCCCCAGGGTGGCGTAGTTGGATTTACTGAATTTGGGATGGACGTTTTCCCTCCACTTGGGAATATTGCCACATTTTTGGCATAGTTGGCAGGATAAACATCTCCCTTCACACTGAATATCTCCGCACTTGTTTATGACCATGTCTATGTTTCACAATTTGGCTTTTTCTGCCGGTCTTTTGTATAATAAAGCTCCTATCTGTATTTGCACCCATCCAAACCTCCATTATATGAATTACGTGTCTGTCGTGTGTGTATGAGATAGATAGTGGGGGAAATAAGTATTGGATGTGTCAATATTTATTTCGGTGAATATATTTCCAATGAGGCTATTCATATGAAATTTTCACCAGATATCAGTATTAATTCAAGAAATGTGGAAGTAAAAATAATTCACAACATTAAAGTTATGTGTCAAAGTGGAATGACACAGGAAACCTGCTTTAAAACAAACAAAAAAAAAAGCAGTTCTCTTTGAGAGCAATGACTATGGTAAATCTCGTGCACATTGGAGCAACTTCATCCCGACCACTGCCTGCATTCGGGGGCGCTGTGGAGCTCTTCGACCATGCCAATGCCCTACGGAAGTATTACATTTTCACCGGTTCTGACGCATCCGCCAAGTTTCGTGAGTTTTCGGGTATGTTTAGGCCCTTAAAATCCCATGAAAGCATGAAAATAATAATAAGCTTCTAGCAGCGATGAAAGGGCCCTCGCTTCTGGATGCACACTATGCCTATACCTGAATATTGGCATGTAGATGTCTTCAGGCCAGAATTAGTATAAAACTTACATGTTAGGAGTGTGTCACAATGTAAAATGTATCATTTCCTGTTGCCGTCAGGTGGTGCTATGACTATTACTGAATCTTGGCATGTAGATGTCTTCAGGCTGGGACCTTTATAAAACCCGTGAAGTGTGGAGCATATTGGACATTCTATGTTTGAGTTATAACAACTTCCTTTTTCATGGTGAAACATCGAAATTTGTGAGATCGCCACACCCATGCCATGCAGAGAAAACTCAAAAGCTTCACAATGTAGCATCGGCAATGCCTTTAGATGAGACTGACCAAATATGATGCTGATCTGATGAAAGCTCTAGGAGGAGTATGTTAATGTACCAGGCCTGGAAATGGCAAAAAATGGTGCAAAATTTTTTGAGAAAAATCAAAATGGCTTACTTCCTGTTGAGTCTAGGGTATGGGTTCAAGAGACCTTTTTGTACGTATTTGCATCTTACACATGCTTACCGAATTTCGTACATGTAGGTGAAACGTAGCCCGAGGAGCACATCAGTGAAATTTTGTAGGTGGCGCGATCGAGCCATTTTGCCACACCTAAGTTAAATGAGCAAATAAACGTATCATTTTGCCATACTTTAAGTGTGCCAAATATCCTGAGTTTTGGAGCATTTCAATGGTGTCAAATGTACATTTAAAACGTAGGGGGTGCTATGGAGCCTATGTGGCACAACTATGATAAAATGCAACATCATATCAATTAATGTCATAAGACAAATAAATATGCAAAGTTTCATGGATTTTCAACCATGTTAAGTCTCTCAAAACATGTGGGAAACTTTGAAAATCCAACATTTCATCTAACATGGCCGCCATCCAGTTGGGCGGAGTCAGATAAAACCAAGTGAACTTTGTCACACTTGATGAGAGCAATGACTCTGGTAAATCTTGTGCACATGGGAGCAACTTCACCCCGACCATTGCCTGCATGCGGGGGTGCTATGGAGCTCATCGACCACGAATATCCAGGCTGTAATAATGAATGAATGTGTGTGGCATAGACCACCCTGCAGCAGCACACACATCCTGTAAGGATACCCCTTTGGACAAAGCCTTCATGGAGGCAACCGCCCTAGTGGAATGAGCCCCTATGCCCAGAGGCGTAGCGAGACCGCCTCATGAGCAATAGAGATTGCTTCCACAATCCAATTAGAGATGCACTGCTTTGACACAGCATCACCTCTACTGCTGTCGCAAAGAAGACCAGCAGTTGCTCCATCATACGCCACTGGCCAGAGCGGTGGACCTACGTACAGAGAGCCCTTAGTGGAAACAGCAGGTGCATTTTCTCTTCTTCCGGGGTGGGGGATGGAGGAGGGCAGAAAGCCTGCGACACCACAGGGTGGGCAGCCGATGTGGGCACCTTAGGAATATAATCCGGCATAGGATACAGGAAGGCCTTGGCTAATCCAGGGGCAAAGTCAAGGCAGGAAGGGGAAACAGAGAGAGCTTGTAGATCTCCTACTCGCTTGAGGATGTTGCTCCACAGAGGCTCCATCAACAGGGGCATGGCTGGCCGAAATGGCGGCCACGTAACCCTGACTGTAGAAGGAGTCCATCCTGCTGAGTTCTTGTAAGAACTCTGGGACTGTAGCTATTGCACAGTTTACTGGGTCTAGCTGACGTTCCTCACACTACAAGACAAAAAGCTGCCACTTGAGTGCATACAATTTCCTTGTGGATGGTGCTCTAGCATTTAACATGGTCTCTACAACCTCAGTTGTGAGACCAGAATCTATGAGCTGGTGCCCCTCAGGGGCCAGGCCCACTGTTTCCATAGTTCTGGCCGAGGGTGATAAATCAGCCCTCCGGCTTGAGACAGTAGATTCACCCTAAGGGCTCAAATGGGACACCTGACAGACCTTCCAGGACCACAGAAAGGTCCCAGGAAAGTATGCATGGCCTGCAGATGGGCCTCAGCCGCCTGACACCATGCATAAACCTCGAAGTTAGAGGATGTTGCCCCACAGAGGCTCCATCAACAGGGACGTGGCTGGCCGAAACGGCGGCCACATAAACCCTGATTGTAGAAGGAGCCCACCCCACTAAGAAATGTTCTTGTAAGAACTCCAGGACTTTAGCTATTGTGCAGTTCACTGGGTCTACAGTGGATCCCTGTGGAGGGGAATCTCCCAAGGAGTGCCATCTAGCAGGGATATTATCTCTGAGAACCATATTCGAGCTGGCCAATAAGGTGCTACTAGCAGCAGACATGACATGGTTCTATGGCCCCTTTGTCCAAGAGGGATCTTACTTCCTGCATTAACACTGGGCTCTGGACTGTGCTGACTATTGTGATGAGCACACCTCTGAACCGGGGAGGTCAAGCTATGAACTGGACCCGGTAACCCTTTTCTACGGTAGACAGAACCCATGGAGACACATTTGGCAGTAGTTTCCACGCTGCTAGATGGTCTTTTAGTGACGTTAATTACTCCACATTCTGTTGGAGGGAAAGCATCAGATTTCCGTTGCCCTGTGACAGCTCGCTGACCAGAGCACACTGAAAATTTGGGACCGCCTTGGCTAGGGGAGGCCCTACAGTAGCACTGGGGGCTACCTGCCCTAACAACCTCATGTCCCCTGATACATCCCTCCACAGCCCCTCAGGACCGCTCTTCTTTGCCTGCTTGGCCTTTATGACCATTCTCAGATTAAGCCTAGTAGCAGGCCAGGACTGTGTCCGCCCGGTACCCCTGGCTGTCTGTGGGGATTGGGGGGCTGCCATACTTGCCTTCTGGGTCTCCCTCGCACTACTGCTGGCTCGGGCTCCACTCATGAATTCCCGGGTGAACTCGAGTCAACAGGGTAGAAACTGGCTGAATGCCGCCATATGTCGAGCTCACTCAGCAGGTCTGTTTGGTAGGCCTGCAACTCTGTCAACTCCGCAGTGACCCACAAGCAAGAATACTACCGCATAGGCCTTTCCCACCAATGCCACAGTGGCCTTACATGGTGGCTTGGATGGCAAAGCCGGCCCCCGTAATTACTTGACACTGATGGAGAGAGGTAGTTCGCAAACGTCTCCTCCACCTTCAGTATAGCTAAATTGCCATGCCGTTCATTCCCCATAATGGCTGAATAATCCAACATCGTGGGGTTATAAATACGGCTTATGCATGGTTTTCCCCCAGAAGCCTGATATTTTGTCATGCACTCTGGAAGAAAAGGTAGTTTCTGCATTGTGAGGAATTTACTTTCACTGGGGAGAAAAAGCCTCATCCAGCCTTAGTAATCACTTCAAGCAGTTCTTTATATGCTGCTTTTAGTTTTTAGCACATCCTTCTGGCTCCTCAGAGTCAGAGAGGAATTATAACTATTATTTTCGTCTGTGTGGTTTTTTTTTTTCCCCATTTGGCTTTCCATAGCAGAAGGACGGAGCAAGTGGTAGAGCAGCGCTCGTCTCCGGCTCCTCTTCCGGATCCATAAAAGATCCCCCGGACCTGAGCCGGCTAGCTGCCTCAGCAGCGGCCGGCCCAGATCCGCGAGGCTCTGAAACCCAACTCGCTTCGGCTTCCGAGAAGAGCGTGAGTCGCAAGCCGAGCTGCTTAATGTAGGCATTACCATGCGCAGCCTCTCGAGGCTGCCATTGCATGCTACATCCCTAGACACTTCACCCAGAAAGTGTGCACTATTTCCCGTGATGAAATGGGAGCAAACCATAACACACTTCCTGAATTCTCTCACTTATATTTTTCTCTCTCGCTCATTCCTTTTTTTTTCTTTTTCTTTTTTAAAGGGATAGAAAAGTTCTGAGGTTTTGAGAAAAGATTGCGAGGAAATGAAGCGTCTTTTTGCCTCTTTACACAAACAACTGACATGCAGTCTTTCGCTGAAGATAATAAAAGCTGATGGTACGGTTCACAGGTGCCATATTTCTATCACGCAACGTGCTTAATTGCCACGTCACCTGATCATGTCAGGCCTATACATAGGCATGATTTTACACAAGCTTCAGATGCCGGTCGTGCGCGAGAGTCGCTCCCATAGTGTTATGCTAAATGCAACGTCGAAGTTCCCTTTGAAAGGGAACATCTTGTTTAATAGCAGTAATAGCATGCTTTAGCACTTAGCTAAGTGCTGCTAGCATGTTCTAACACGTTTCTAGCAGGTTGCTAGGATGTTTAGAATTTGATGGCATATTTTTATATGTTGCTAGGAATACATTAGTGTTTATCATGTCACTTCCTGTTGCCAGCAGGTGGTGGTATAATGATGACTGAATATTGGTATGTAGATGTCTTCAGGGCAGGATTCGTTTCAAATATGTGATGTTGGTGAAGATTGAACATGCTGTCTAAATTAGTGTAAAATATGCCAGCCCATGTTGGCAGCAGGTGACGTTATGACTATAACTGAATATTGGCATGTATGTAGCCTCAGGCCAGATTTTGTACAAAATATGTGAAGTTTGGTGCAGATTGAACATTGTATGACTGAGTTAGTGTAAAACGTGTCACTTCCTGCTGGCAGCAGGTGGCGCTATGACTATAACTGAATATTGGCATGCATGTGGCCTCAGGCCAGATTTTGTACAAAACATTTTACGTTTGGTGCAAATTGAACATTGAGTGTCTGAGTTAGTGTAAAACATGACAGTTCATGGTGCCAGCAGGTGGTGCTTTGACTATAACTGAACATTGGCATGTAGATGTCTTCAGGTCGGGAGCAGCAAAAACTCAAAAGTTTCTCAAGTTAGCATTGTCAATGCCTTTAGATGAGACTGACCAAATATGATGCCGATCTGATGATATTTCTAGGAGGAGAATGTTAACGTACGAGGCCTAGAAATAGCAAAAAATGGAGCAAAAACTGAAGAGAAAAATCAAAATGGCTGACTTCCTGTTTAGTTTAGGGCATTGGTTCAAGAGAAGTTTTTGTACATATTGGCATCTTACACATGTTTACCGAATTTCATACATGTAGGTGAAATGTAGCACGAGGAGCAAATCTCTGAAATTTTGTAGGTGGTGCTATCAAGCCATTTTGCCACACCTAAGTTAAATGACCAAATAAATGTATCATTTTGCCATACTTTAATAAGTGTGCCAAATATCCTGAGTTTTCGAGCATTCCACAGGTGTCAAATGTGCATTTAAAACGTAGGGGGCGCTATGGAGCCTATGAGGCACAACTATGATAAAATGCAAAATCACATCAATTACTGTCGTAAGACAAATTCATATGTAAAGTTTCATGGATTTTCAACCATCTTAAGTCTCTCAAAACACTGCAAGAATCTTTGAAAATCCAACATTTCATCCAACAATGCCAACTTCCTGTTGGGCGGAGTCAGATACAACCATGTGAACTTTGTCGCACTTGATAAGAGCAATGACGATGGTAAATCTCGTGCACATCGGAGCAACTTCATCCCGACCATTGCCTGCATTCGGGGGTTCTATGGAGCTCCTCGACCACGCCCATGCCCTACGTAATTATTAAATTTTCACCGGTTCTGGCGCGTCTGCCAAGTTTCGTGAGGTTTCGGGTATGTTTAGGCCCTTAAAATTTGATTCATTTTGGAAAAGAATAATAATAATAATAATAATAATAATAATAATAAACGGAGCAGATCCAATAGGACTTTGCATGAAAAACATAAAAAATAATAATAATAAACACCGGAAAAACAATAGGGCCCTGCACCTCCGGTGCATGAGGCACGGCTCCTTCGGTGCTTGGGCCCTAATAATAATTAAAGCTGCAAGCAGTGATGAACGGGCCCTCGCACCCGGGGTGTACGTTGGGGCTGCTGTGCCAGGGGAATGCCATTAAATTTTTTTAGCACTTTTCAGCACTTACATGTCGTTAGGAGTGTATCATGATGTAAAATGTATCATTTACTGTTGCCAGCAGGTGGCGCTATGACTAATACTGAATCTGGGCATGTAGATGTCTTCAGGCCGGGACTTTTATAAAACTTGTGAAGTTTGGAGCAGATTGGACATTCTATGTTTGAGTTATAACAACTTCCTTTTTCATGGCGAAACATCGAAATTTGTGAGGCCGTCACACCTACACCATGCAGCCAAAACTCAAAAGCTTCGCAATTTGGCATCGCTATGCCTTTAGATGAGACTGGTCAAATATGATGCCGATCTGATGAAATCTCTAGGAGGAGTTCATTAAAGTACGAGGCCTGGAAATGGCAAAAAATGGAGCAAAAATTGAACAGAAATATCAAAATGGCTGACTTGCTGTTAAATTTAGGCCATGGGTTCAAGAGAAGTTTTTGAACGTATAGGTATCCTACACATGTTTACCGAATTTCGTACATGTAGGTGAAACGTAACGCGAGGCGCACATCGGTGCAATTTTGTAGGTGGTGCTATCGAGCCATTTTGCCACAGTCAATTCTGGAACCCCTATCAGATGTAAATTTTCACTGGTTCCGAAGTGTCTGCAAAGCTTTGTGATTTTTCGGGTATGTTTAGGCCCTCTAACATTTGATTCATTTTGGAAAAGATTAATAATAATAATAATAATAATAATAATAAACGGAGCAGATCCAATAGGACTTTGCACCAGCAGTGCTCGGACCCTAATAAATGGAGCAGATCCAATACGGCTTCGCACCAGGGGTGCTCGGGCCCTAATAATAAACGGAACAGATCCAATAGGGCTTCGCACCTGTGGTGCTCAGGCCCTAATAATAAACGGAGCAGATCCGATGGGGCTTTGCACCAGTGGTGCTCGTGCCCTAATGATTAAAATCACACATCTGGTATGTTTAAATGTTAACATGAAATTGTGTAATCACCTGAAAAAAAAAACCCCAAAGCATTCCTACCTCACAGATCCAAATATGTTGGTTGGCTGCTAAATTGTACGAGTTTAAATGTGTGTGTGTGTGTGTGTGTGTGTGTGTGTGTGTGTGTGTGTTCATGGTGCCCTGTGATGAACTGGCATCCTATCCAGGGTGAATTTGTCTGCTTTGAAGCCAGTGTTGCCAAGATTAGCTCTAGATCCACCGTGACCCTGACCAGATTAAAATGGTTACTGGAGATGAATGAAGAAGAATGAGTGAATAAATGTATGAATGTAGACACTATACTCCACTGAAATAATTGAGACTAAGAGAGCGAGATAGGATCCATGCATGAAAGTGAAAATTGTAAGTAAAAAAGTCAGTCAAATAAGGTAGCATTCAGAACACAGAAACTAACAGGATAATTGAGTGATGTAATGGTAAGTACATGTGTCAATAAGGGACTTTCAGGTAAGCTTCATATTGATGTTGTGTTGTTTTCCTGTAATGACATCACTGTTGATAACTTGAAGTCTCATTTAGAAATTGCTTTGTCAAGCTTTTTCACAATATCCCATACAATTTATGGGTTGTTGTCAGTGGTAGTATAGCGTTGGAGCTTTGTCAGTTGTGGTCAGTACTTGGACTGGAGATGAAGCTAGCAAGAATAAAATGATTATATTATGCTCATCATTTTCATTTTGTACCTTCTGACCAGTTACACAAGCATTTTATCACCCTCTGACTGTGGACAAACATATTCAATCTCAAAGCTCCATTCACTGGCCATTTTATAGAAACACTGTCACTGTTCAGCTCAAGCATACAATTTTTTATATACACACATGTATACAGTGTATATATACACACATCATATATGAGGTATTTTATAGGAAATATTTTGTATTGTGTATACACACACAAACACACACACACACACACACACATGAGGTCAGGGCTGTTTGTGCAGGCTACTCAAGTTCTTTCACTCCTACCTTGGCAAACCATGTCTTCATGGAGCTCGCTTTGAGTACAGGGACATTGTCATGCTGGAAAAGGTTGGGGTTCCAGTGAAGGGAAATTGTAATGCTACAACATACAAAGACATCCTAAACAATTGTGTGCTTATAACACAGTAACCAAGCCATCTCTAAAAAGAATCTGTGCAAATGTTGCATTATATAAAAATCTATGTTTGTGGCTCACATAAATTGATCTATATAAAAATATTATACCTGTGAATTCAAGTTGCAAAAATTTCATATTTAACTGGATAACTATCCAGCATTTAGGGCTGATGCTGATACTCAGTATGGGATTCGTACATCAGAATTAAAACTGGCTATTTTTGGTATGCTGGTCTTTATCCAGCAGTTGCATTAATCTGCCATCTGTACCATCAGAACAGGTTTTTTTGCCCTCACATTCAGACTGAATGTGCATGCTCCAGTCTCTCTCTCTCTCCCTCTTACTCTCTCTCTCTTTCTCTCGCTCTCTCTCAATTTTTTTTGTTGTACAGATATTTCAGAGTGAGTTCAGCCATAAACCATCACACTGTGATGCATGGAGTACCATAAATCTAATGGAGACAATGATCTTTAAAGGAGTGCAATCAAAGAATCATCATCTGAAAAGACTGTGCACTTAAAATGCACTTAGTGTGTTTCTCCTTTACAACTATTGTGTTGTCTGGACTTCAGGAAATAATAATAATAATGATAATAATAAATGATGAAGAAAAAACATTTTACGGCTGCAAAAAAGAAACTTTGTGTGTGTGTGTATATAAAAGAATAGTTAAAAATTATGTGTGACATAATCATCCAAAAAAAACACCTAGTTTGACAAGATAAATCAAAACGGCAAATGAGAACGAGCAGGGGAGATTTGTGTAATGGTCAATGGCTTCAAACATTACCGATTACCATTTAGTCTCACTTAAGTTCTAATGACAATCCGTAATATACCTAACCACTTTCCTACCTGGTTAAGTAAATCAAGTTAGCCAGTTTTGATTCATTTAATTCATCACTTAGAGGACCACCCAGAAACATAGTGCAGGCTCTAATGCCAAACCCGAATATACTGTACATTGCTCAGAGAAAAACTCAACCCAACAGCATATGTAGAAACAGTTTTACGCTTATTTTAATGTTTACATGGAAACAATAACTTTAGATTTGTTCTTTTATGTGAATCAATTCACCCAGTTTACTGGTAAGTCACTGGTAAGTTCTTAATACCTTACATTAACTAGCACTTCCTTAACTAACATTATTCATGGAATTAGTTAACGGGATCCAAGTCAAGATCTCCACAACTGAAATGTTTTTCGTTAATTAGCAGAGTTCTTATGTTAGACAAATCGTTAGCGTCCAATATGTAAACCCAACAACCTTGAGTTCAATTTATTATCAACATTCACTAACATGATGTACAGTGCCCTCCACTAATATCAGCACCGTTGTTATATATGAGCAAAACTTTTTGATCCTTTTGTTCAAAAAATTCACAAAAATACTCTCATGGATATCAAACAAAACACAGGTTTATCCAAAAAAAAAAAAAAGATATATCTTTTCTAAATATAGGTGTGCAACAATTATTGACACCCCTATGAGTTCATATGAGAAACATATATTTGAAGAAAATTCCAGCAACTTGAGATGATGTCCTACATTTTGATTGGAAATTAAAAGTTTGAACAGACTAACTGTGGAAGTGGGGTGTGCTCGGGTGAAAATTTGTGAATGGGGAGTGGAGTTGGACAAGGTGAGTGGAAAGGATTGCACATATGCGGGAATTGTTGCAGTGAGCCGAGTGCACATTGCCAAGCAAAATACAGTGACATGCAAAATACATTCTTTCCTTATGCTCTGCTCATATCATGTTCATGTAAACTTCAACTCATATAAACATTTACACACCTTGTTTTCCTGCTCAGCATGAGAGGATGTTACTGTTTCAGTTTTAACCCATTTAATGGTTTTTAAAAAAAATTAGTGGTGTATATCTGTTTTTCCTCACACTGACTGTGTGGCAGAATTGAGAGCTGTCAACCAATAAGACACAAGTATTTCCAGAGTTATTCCTGTAAGCCCTGTCTGATTGGTCTTGCCTCCGTTCACTGAGGATATAAAATTACAGGCAGTCTTCTTTTATTGATGCTCAGTTACATAGTGGAGAATTATTTGGGGCTAAAGAAAAAAAATCTTCAAGAGCGTGTTCAAAAGTTTGCTTTTCAAATGGTTATAATTGTTGAACACTTAATCCTAGAGAAAATAAATTTAGTTCATTTGTAATAAGACTCAACCCATTAGGGTGGGGCAGTGGTAGCTTAGCGGTTAAGGCTCTGGGTTACTGATCAGAAGGTCAAGGGCTTCAAGCCCCAGTACTGCCAAGCTGCCACTGTTGAGCCCTTGAGCAAGGCCCTTAACCCTCTCTGCTCCAGGGGTGCTGTATAATGGCTGACCCTGTGCTCTGACCCCAACTTCTTAACATGCTGGGGTATGCGAAGAAAAGAATTTCACTGTGCTGTAATGTATATGTGACAAATAAAGTCACTACTCCTTGTTCAAATTGATCAGTGGACAGAGCCGCACACAAATGACTGAACAGTATTTTGAAATTCATTTTTGTTGAGAAGTTATGATGTGGCAAATTTAACAATGTTGATCCAAAATTGGATCAGAGGCTATATCTCGGCCATACTTCAATCAATCATAACGAACCTTGGTACACTCCATGCAGGGCCCATGCTGAATTTGAGAAGAGTGCCACCTTCACATCATGAAATATGAAAAATTAATATTTTCGCTTATAACTTTTGAATAGTTAGTTTGACTATTATGATCTTGGTGTCTTCAGATTTACTGGGACATGGAGAATCCATGGACACCAATTTTGCCAGGATTGGATGAACCAACTGTCTGCCATTTTGAAATTTGTCATATCTTTTAAAATATTTAACATATTGGCACAAAATTTGGTAGGGATCGTGCATAGTTTAGTTTAGTTTATTCATTTATAAAGCACATTTAAAACAACAGATATTGAAACTAAAGTGCTGTACAAGACATAAAACAGAATTAAAACAAATTAAGAGTAAACAAAAACCAAAATGGCCCAATGAAAAATTTACACCCTCAATTAAAACGTAAAGAATACAAATAGGTCTTCAAAGAGGATTTAAACACAGAAACGGAAGGGGAAGATCTAATGTGAAGAGGAAGACTATTCCAAAGCCTAGGAGCAGACATCGAGAAAGCCCTTTAGCCTTAAAACATGAATGAGGAACTGAGAGTAGTAATTGACTGGATGATTGAAGGTGTCTTGAAGCAGTGTACTGGGTGAGAAGATCACAAAGATACTGCGGAGCAAGTCCATGCAGAGCTTTAAAAGCAAAAAGCAAAATTTTAAAAACAACAGAGAACTTGACCGGTAGCCAGTGAAGAGAAGTGAGCACAGGTGTAATTTGCTCACTTTTTATATAGTGCCAGTCAGTAATCTGGCTGCTGCATGTTGTAAAAATTGTAAACGATCAACAGTTGTTCTAGGCAAACCCAGATAGAGCGAATTACAATAGTCCAACCTAGATGTTATAAACACATGAATAACAGTTTTGAGGTCCTTCTTGGAGAGCATTATCTTGATTTTAGCAATAGATTTAAACTGAAAGAAATTGCTTTTTACAACAGCACTAATCTGCTTATCAAAGCACAGTGTGGAGTCAAAAATGACACCAAGGTTTTTGACACACGCACATTAGAAGAGAGGGGACCAAGCTGACTGACAATGTCAGAGGACAGAGTTGATGGACCAAAGACGATTATTTTTGTTTTTGTCATTGTTTAGCTGTAAAAAGTTTGTCCATCCAGCATTTAATGTCATGCAGACAGTCAAACAAACTAGACACAAAGCAGGTCTTATTTTTCACTGATAACGCTGTGTCATCGGTATAGAAATGATAAGATAACTGGTGTCTCTCAATAATATGACCGAGAGGAAGCATATATAGAGAAAAGAGAAGAGGACCCAAAATGGAACCCTGGGGAACACCATAGGACATAGGATGTCCTCTAGGTACCTGAGAAATTTGAATGCAGTGCAATCTAGTGTTCTAGAGATATAAAGTTTTTTGTAAAAACACATAACTTGTGAAAACATTATTTTTTTTTCTGTGTCATTATATTCCTTGGTTTATGCCGATTCCAAAGACATCTCATTTGTCATTTTCCATCATTTTGTCTGTCCGCTATATTGTTTTTTCACTACTCCTCCAACAAATCTTGTTCAGTTTTGTTCAAAATTGGCCCAGAAGATGTTTGGACTGAACTGCACAGAAATAACTGAAGAGGTTTTTTATATACGCTACCATTCCTGAGAAATACATTTATCAATTCAGCCGTGCCCGTGTTTGTGGTCTAATGCTAATTAGCTTAGCATGCTAATCAGTTAACATTCGAACTAAGGCATTTGTATGCTCATTCTCAACTTGGAAGCTCTCCTCAGCATCAAGACAACTGTGTGTTCTCTGTGTGACTCATTGTGATAAATGGCAAGCATCAAGTCTAAAAGTCCTGGGTTTGATTCCTGTGTGGTGCAAGTTCTTAAAAGTTTGCGTAATGTGTCTTTTGGTTTTCTTTCTTTTGTGGTTCAGCATTGCACTAACCTTGCAACCTCTTGGCATGCAAATAAATGTCTTTGTTCTGTTAAATTTCTATTCAAGCTCTGCATTGCGCTTGCTGCGCCTTCTGTTTATTTTTTAAAAATCTGGCCCCCTTCCAAGCTTGTGTTAACTATGACACATTTTTTAATAAATGAATGCATAAAGTTGATTAAAGTTATGCAGAAATGTTTGACCATGTCACAAAAACCAATTTCACCAGTTTATACCTCAGATCGCAAAGGGCCTGATACTACCCCTCCCCTTTTATCCTTCACTGTTTGCATTTGAGCTGTTATTCAGTGTGAACTGAACCCGCTTTGGACCCCTTATATTATGCTTTGATGTTGACCTCCAAGTTATCTTTGGATAAATCTTCCAGACATGAGATGCACTGTTTGATCTTTTGTTGCTGTAGCCCAAAGAAACAGCCGACTTTTCAATTAACTCAAATGCAGAGAGCTTTGATGTGTGATTGTGCTTGAAGAGTGCAAGAATAATGATGTACAGTTCTATGCAAAAGTCTTAGACACAAGAAATTTATAAAGCAAATCTGTCTTAAACATAAAGAAATCAAACATTCCCTATATAAAAACAATAAAAACTTTGTCAACTGAGATTGATATTTCTCTTTGACCACACCAGCAACATAAACGACACGTACAATACAGCACAAATGTTAGCAACATCATAATACAAAAAAACAGATACAAAACAAATTAATGGCAATATTAAAACAACTACAACTGTTCTCCTTTTGCTTAGAGACTTAAGGAAGAAAAACATTTAATCTTGTTATTATGATTAATATATCCAATCACCACAGGTAAACATGATCTTTTCTAAATATTATTTTTTGCCCTAGGCATTACATAGCGTCTTCCGGAAGGCAGTACAACAAACTGATAATACATGGGATAAGTAGTATCTTTTAGAATACACTTTGCTTTCTCATCTTAAGGTATACTCACCTAGTTTGCTCTATCGGCTGCAAATGATTTTGCTGGCTGTATTAATAACTCCTGCCAGTGTATTTTTCTGTTTACTGTTGAGGAGACCATACCGAGATGTTAAGTTATCTCTTCCAAAGGGGCATCCTTAAGGCAATGTTTTCTGCATACTAAATATTACATGTATGTACTTTATTTATTTTTCACGGAATTATAATGCTTGGTGTATTTAAAGAAGAGTGTATGAAGAGGCCTTTACTTATCCACACACAGGTGTGAACACTCAATCCTTATCTGTTTGTTCTCTGTGACTCTTCTCCATCTTCAGTGTGAGTCTGTTAGCACATTTACACTTCACAATTGCCGCTACCATATTTGTAGCTGTCGTGGGTTTTGCATTATCCTATACTGTTTTCCTATTGATGAACTTTAGATGAGCACAGCAGTAGTGGTCACACTCTGATGTTTTAATAGAAATTTTCTAACATTGCCAGAACTTTGTTGCCAGCCCTCTGGTAGCAATGGCACTAAATCAGCCAATGGTGACACATCACATTATGTATTCTAAGTTCACTGATCATGACCAAATAATTCTTCCAATTTTTGTTTATTTTTGTAAAACAGCAGACCACACCCAAAACAATCGTACAGCATAAACCTAGCTTTAGATGGAGTTTCACAATATATAATGCAAAGGGACATAAAAAATACTTGTCTAAACAGCAGGCCTCTCATACTCACAATCTGATTAAACCTGATTGAATTGATTAAGGTAAATCAGGTGTGTGTGAAACAGAAGGAACATGCTGTGAAATGCTGCACAGCAGCCCATGAGGACTGGAGTTTATGCACTTGGAAGTTAAGTTACTTTGGGAAAATTGCTGAACCTCCTTCAGGGAACATCTGTCAAATTCTTAACCAATTACAGTAGGAGTCCAAGCTGAAAAGATTTCATTTTCACCAATTACTGTTTATCATCAAAAGTAACTAGTTTTTTTTTTTTTTTTTTTTTTTTTTTTTTTCTTCTGTTACCATTGCAGATAATATGTAATATTCAGGAATGCATTATTTAAACCAAATTCCTCATATGCAATTTAAATAGATCTGAATATTGTGGTTTATTTCTTTGTTAATGGTTAGCATATAGACATCTGCTCAACTCATGCAGTCGCTCCAATTTGACATCTGATAACTTCTTAACCATGAGCTTTAATAGATTTTGGATTAATATTAAAGTGCACCTATTATGCTATATAAACGTGCCTAATTTTGTTTCATAGGTCTCATACAATAGGTTTACATGCATCCAAGGTCAAAAAACATAAATAATCCACTACAGATTACTAATTAGTACTTTAATATTGTAATCTGGTTACGTTACTGATTACTGCATGTAAAAAGTAATTAGATTACTAGTTACTTTACTTTCATGTTACTTTCAAAACCTATCAAACCTATAAAAATACACTACAAAGTGAAACTCATAGGTCTTTCAGTAATTTTAGTGTGTCAATGTATGAAATGATCAGAAAAAAATTGGATTTATCATAAAACTTGCCTCGGGTGTTGACAGTGTTTGTAGGACTAGCAGACCCAATAAAATATAAAACTTTTCTGACTAGGCTCATTTGGTGTCACTAGCCAAGGGGAGAAACAGCTAAGCTATCATTGTTTTGGTTGCAAAGTATATCTTTCTTTATGCTCTGCTCATATCATGTTCATGTAAACTTTAACTCATATAGACATTTACACATCTTGTTTTCCTGCTCAGCATCAGAGGATGTTAGTGTTTCAGTTTCCACTTTATTGGTTTAAAAAAAAAAAAATCGGCATATATCCATTTTTTCTCACACTGACGGTGAGCTAGCGTTTGGCAGAATTGAGAGGTGTCAGCCAATAAGACACGAGTATTTCCATGTATTTTCCTGTAAATTCTGTCGCCTCCGTCACTAAACATATAATTACAAGTGGTCTTCATTTACAGTTACGTAGTGACAAATCATGCCAAGTGGAGAATTATCCCGGGCTAAAGAAAAAATCTTCTGGGCAAAACGTGATTTATTTTAAAAATGAACTGACCACTTGAGACGTGGTTGACTTTATAACTCTGATATTAAATAAAGTGTAGTTGTGGATTGCTTTTAAGCCAAATGTTTTGAAATGCATATTCTGTCCCTTTCCTGCTAATGCTGGATCTGCTTTGCTTCATACACAACTGAGCATGTCTAATCTTCATGCAAGGAGAACTAGAGCAGAGCAAACTCATGGCACCCCAATCCCAAGATGCATTGCTGTGTCCTACTCACACAGCTGCATACATGCTGTATCAGAAAATCAAGACAATAGCTCAATTTGCAAACACATTAATAAATACTTCCCCTGCCTACCAAACTGTTCATTCTCAAGTGTACTATTTTGCAGCACATTTAATATCCCTTGTTGTTTTAAAGACTTTGGGTGTCTTCACAGTTAATTTAAACTCTTAACTGCTGTGGTTTTAGCTCTTAAAAGTTAAAACATAGTCATCCATATAACAGTTTCAAAATGGTAATTCATGAATTTATAAAGTACAGTGTCTTTTTGGATGACCTTAGCAACCATTTTACCTTCCAAATATATTCTTGTAACTCCTGTCAATCCAAATTTATAGCATTGCCGTTTCTTAAAATCCCTAAAAGCTACTTTAAATATGTTAACTTTTTGACTTGTCTTAATTTATGGAAGTATTGTTCTGGAAATAAGATTATAGGATTACATAGCAATGCAATGGGAAGTCTCTGGTTCAGTCGAGAGCTTGGGTTGCTGTCTGTATGGAGTTTCTTTACATGTTATGCCTGTGTCTATGTGGGTTTCCTCCTGGTTCTGATTTCATTTAACCAACAATTGTCCTATTTACCAATGCTACTAAACAAAGAGCAGTTTGGGAGCTAAATAAATCTGCCAATCACTTATTTTATAGTGAGTTTATTTGATTCACTAAAGTCAGAGCAGTAGAGGCTTAAATCACAAGCCTCATGTAAGAGAAGTATCTGTTTATTTTAGGCAGCTAAGGCAGTTGGCAGATATGCTATCCAGACCAATGACTATATATATGGGTGGAGATTATGGCACAGAGTCAAAACCCAAAATATCAATTTGCTCCCTCAGCCAGGAACACAAAGTGCTCCCTGTGCTCTTAAAATGTACACATCCTAAACCAGAGCACTCCATATAGCCTACAGAGGAAAAGACTGCAAGAGTAATACATTAACAACTATAACCATCTGTTTTATCCCATGTGATATCCTGTAACTATAATGCTTATAACCACTAAGTTGCCACTAATTATTTCATTTATTTAGTATGTATTAGCATAGTAGTACTAGTATGATTGTTTTTGACTATTAGTCGTGTGTTAACAACAGTCAATATATGCCAATATATTTGTGGTATATGTGTGTTTGTTGAGTGATGTCCTGAAGGAAATTTGGGTAGAATGTCGTTATATGTATGTGTTAATATTTAGGAACAAATTTTGATCCACAGATCATGAAAAGTGTGGAAACACCCGTCTGCAGAGACAATGGACTGATTAACGTCATAGGTGGAGAATATGGCTTACACCCTGCCCTAGGACAATGTTTGATTGCAGGAAACATTCTGGGGTTGGACTTGCCAGAAAGGGTTAAAATCCTATGACAATAAAGTAAAGTAACAGGTCATCTCAGACATCAGAGAAGAACAGGGACAACAAACGGATGACGGACAGAGTAGGCAGAGATTCTCGAGAGCCTTCAGAGATTTCTCCCCAGTCAAACTCTTTGGGGAGATCACATTTGCTTGGCCTACACATCTGCCTCAGCCTACAGCCACCGTCAGCTCTTCAAATCTTCCACCTACCAGACTCCATTCCATTCATCATTCCGATTGGTGTTCCGTCATGCAACTCAAATGCCAATCAAACCAGTGACGAATAGCCATTGCAGGAATCCCTTCTACACACAGATGTAACAGGGGAATCCCTATTTGGGAACAACCATTCAACAGGCAAGCGCTGTACCTCCAGATAGCTAAACTGGTGCATATAAAAAGTTTAAAGCCCTTCTAAAAGAAGCAAATTCATCATCTGGATGGGGAATGTCACAGATTGGAAGTTTTCATAACCAGGCCAACGTCACTGGATCTACCTGAGACAGCTGGGACATGACCTGGTCATGCCACACATACAGAGGAGAGATGCTACTGCCATGCTTCAAGCCCCAATCCGAGCAGCAATGACCGTCATGGTGTGAGGAAAACTCATCCAACGTCCAACGATTGGCTGGAAAAGCTACTCAAAAAAGGTGTAGCCTTTGCTCCCGAAACACATACAGGAAGGTAGGAAATGTTTGCTCCTTCTGTCACATGCCAGTATGCCCTGAGCATAGCTTGAGCCAAATCATGTGCTATAACTCCCTGTAGCATGTGGTGTTTATAGTTCAATGTAAACACCATTCATTTTACATTAGGTTCAAATTGAAAAATCTAAATCTGAATGACATTTTTCAACCTTTATTTTGACAGGGGGTCATACTGAGACCAAGGTCTCTATCTACTTTTGTATTGAAAGACAAATAAAATAAACTTGTTCTTGGTATAAAAGTTGCAATTTGTATTAAAGAAAAGTATATATTTTAATTTTACACGGTATGCAAATTAACTAAGTTTCCTAAAATAATAATAATAATAATAATAATAATAATAATAATAATAATCTGGGTTTTTATCAGATAATATTAATTACATAACCAATAATGTTTTTAAGAAGAAATAAGTTAACATTTTACATTTACAGTAGTTTATTCTGACCCCAGTCAGTGGTCCTTGTATGTTAAATATGTTGGTAGGATGAGGGTTAATATAAAGTTTTTCTATGTTTAGGATATTACTGCTAATGGCCACCGAGTTAATATCTAATGCATATTTAATAAATACACTAGTTTCAGCTTATCGCTAGACAAGTTCAGTTGATCAGAAATATTAAATAAGTAAAATTTTCCCCTCCGAGCTGATCTGCTAGTCTCTCCTACATTTTGGTGGAGAATACAGGTAACTTAATCTAAATATGTAAACTTCCCTTACATATAATGGTGGAGAAAACAACAACTCAATCTAAGACGGCTAATTTTCCCTACAGTAAATAAAACGGTGTGGTTAATGGGGTAATTGACAGTGTTGTATATGGAAGGTGCACAATTTCCAACATGCACCTAAAGCTCTTGACAGTTCTTTAGCTAAGCCATGTCTTGTTCTGCTGTAAACTCATCTAACAGACCCTCAGCAGGCAGTTCTTTGTAGTTTTTCAAGTATGTTGCTCATTTCAATTAGCTCATTTTCAATTATAAATAGCAAACCAAGGTTGCTAACACTAGTTAAATTTTATAATCTACAATTTATAGTATGGCATTAGCAAACACTCAAAATATTTTAGTAACTTTAGCCAGTCACTTCACTTTAAATGAACTGTGCTGACAAAATGAGTAGAGAATAAAATGGAGGACTTCTCCATTCAGATGGGTAACTTTCTGCATGTGTCTGAGCTAGATGAATATCATAGAGAGCAGTGAATTTTCTTTATTTTCCCTCAAAAAACGGGTTATGAGTGTAAATGTTGACTACAGTTTACCAGTATATTTTAAGTTGGTACCTCACATTAGCTACTGACATTACTTTGATTACAATTATGGATAATGTCAGCTAGTTAGCAAATAGTAGCTCAGTAGTCAAAGCTCTAAAACCTTTTCCTGACAATGGTAAAATCAATAAATCTGAAAAATTTACAAGACTACAGTTTAGCATATTAGATATAATAGAATATTAGAATAAAGAATTTATAATACAGAAAAGTCGTCCTGAGAAGAGCTCTAATCCACTAATTAACTCAAAACACCTGCAAATGTTTCCTGAGTCTTTAATCGCTCAGTCTGGTTCAGTACACATGACCACAATCATGGGGAAGATGAAAGTAAATTTTTCATTTCATTCAGAAATTGAGGCACCAGAGTCTGGAGGAAGTGTGGAGAGGCACAGAATCAAAGTTGCTTAAAGTCCAGTGTCAAGTTTCCACAGTCAGTGATGATTTGGGGTGCCATGTCATTTGCTGGTGTTGGTCCACTGTGTTTTCTCAAGTCGAAAGTCGATGCAGTGTCTACCAGGAGATTTCAGAGCACTTCATGCTTCCATCTGCTGACAAGCTTTATGGAGATGCTGATTTCCTTTTCAAGCAGGACTTGGCACTTGCCCACAGTGCCAACACTATTAGTAACTGGTTTGTTGACCATGGTATTACTGCTCTTGATTGTCCAGCCGACTCACCTGACCCGAACTCCATAGAGAATCTACGAGAGACACCAGACCCAATAATACAGACGAGCTGCAGGCCGCTATCAAAGCAACCTGGGCTTCCATAACACTCAGCAGTGCCACAGGCTGATTGCCTCCATGCCATGCCACATTCATGCAGTAATTCATGCAAAAGAAGCCATACCAAGTATTGAATGCATAATTTAACACACTTTTCAGAAGCTCAACATTTCTGTATTATAAATTCTTTATTCAAATATTTTGAGATACTGGATTTTTGATTTCCATGAGCTATAAGCTGTAATAATCAAGATTAAAACAAAAATGGCTTGAAATATTTCACTTTATGTGTAAGAAATATAGAATATATGAAAGTTCCACTGTTTGAATTAAATTACAGAAAAAAGCATGGTTTGTCAATGATGCAGCCTAGAAACAATGATTGACCAAGGTCAGGAGTCTTATGATGGCCTTTATTATGTTTTATTTTTGTTGTTGCTTCAGATGCCTGCAATGGATTCAGTTCTGACTCACCTTGTGTTCACAGGATACACCCTGGATCCACCAAAATGAATGAATGAATGCCTGTTTCTTCAGAAAATATTAGCTGTGCATTTAGCTAATTTGTGTTTTGTTTCGTTTTCTTTTGTAATTTTTCTTTTCACAAGTTTTTGCAGCCAACTACATGCTAATTGGCATAAATGCAGTACCTGTCCGACTAGCTTTTTTTGGGAGAAAAAAGAAAGCTGCTCTAAGCATTTGATTACCTAAAGTCTATTTCTTGCTAAAACACTTCATTAGCATTTTAATGCTTTAAATTTAGGTTTAATTAAGGCTATAGCATGATTATATGCTCTTTTATAATATGCTGCATTACACAATTCAAGTACTTAAATCAGTACTTTTATGTCCATGACTGAAAGCATACCTTAATGCAATCATACTAAGCTAAAATGACAAGAAAAGGTAAATACACCAATCTTGTGGATGTGGGTATCTTAAGTATTGGACACTCTGGGCATTTAAACCCTGTCCCTCAGAATGCTAGAATGCATTTTTTTTTTTTTTTTTTTTTTTTTTTTTGGGAAACACATCTTGCTTTTTTTTGTGTCTATCCCTTTTTATTTCTTCATTTTTAGCCTTTATTAGATTAAACACTCATGAGGAACAAGTTTTCATGAGTCACACTGATTAAACTTCAGCAGTACAGAAGGAAAAGGCATTGTGTGAAAGGTTGCTGGAGAGTGAAAAAAGAAATTTTAAGACCAAAGGATTGTGTCCTTAGAAGATGCTAATTAGGGATTCCCTGAGAGCGTGTACATTCTTGTATATTTCTGATGCTAAACCCCATTCTGTCATCATTATTCACTGCTGTGTCAGCTCTCCGTATATCCAGGTGTGTGTAATTAGGCATATTCCTGAGAGAACAATTACAGTCACATCTATTTCAAGCAATGGACACAAAAAGCCAAGTGCATGCTAACTATGTAGCCCATAGGATGAGTGTAGCATTCCAAACACTGCTTGTAAATTTGGTTCAAGATACGAAAAAGTATATTTTAATACATACAAACAAACAAACAAACAAACAAATAAATAATTTTTCTCTCTCTCTCTCACACACACACACACACACACACACACACTCTTGTGTGTGGTATCTTTGTTGAATACAGAAGAAGGGTTCTGCTGTAATAAGTGCTTCCTAAAGCTGGCCCCCAGGGACTCTTCTCGCTTTTTTCCATTCCCCAGCATGCATTGCATGTTATGCTCTCTACTGAATTTGCCTCTGTTCCAGTGCATGCACAGGCAGCATGTCCAACACAAGAGATAAATATATGAGCTCAAAGCATGAAAGGATTAAAGTGGTTCTACATGATCTCCACCAAGGGATAAGACCTTGTTTACAGAGACACTCTAACACATTCAAGTAGGATATTGCATAGAATTCAGACACTTCCTGACCTGTTTTTTGGGCTCTTTATTTATTTATTATTTGTGTATTACATCTAGCACAAAATCTTTATGAATGCATTACTTAAAACTGAAAAAATTCTCATATAAAAATTAAATATGCCTGAATATCCGGTACTTAAGTAAGCAGAAACATGCACTCTCAGGTCACAGCCTTATCTATATAGCAGAAGGAGTGGAGTCATATTGGTTTGAAATCTTCAACTAGCTGACACACTGAGTGAAAATGCTGTTGCACTACAGGAGGAAATATTTTTAGGCTGACATTAGGGTTGTTTAATGAACAATATTTGAGTCTTTAACCCTACAAAAACTCAGGTAATAGTGTTAGTTTCCCCTTGGTTCCCATGGTGATAAATGCCATGTGTTTGTATTTTTGGTTTCTGTTCTAGTCTTGTCTCCACACCACCTGTCATTGTTTTGTGCCTTCATTGCGTTCATCTGTTCTGTGTTTAGTTCTGATTAGTTTGTCTATTAGTTATATACACAATTATATAGTAGTTGTGCCACTGACTCGCTGCAATGTCATATTTTGTTGTTTAAGTCCAAGTCTTGTTTACCTAGTCCAAGTTCCTGTTTCATGTTTAATGTTCCTAGTTTTGACTCGTGCCCGAGTTACCATTGCTGATTATGGATATGTCTATAATTACTCTGACTTACTAACAATACAGTGTGCTAAGTGCAAGACACTTTGGAGAAATGACAGCATGTGGCTCTTCTGTGGAGTAAAATAGTGGCATCTCTTGCTGCTCCTCATGCTACCCATGACCCCAACAAAGATGCTCTCTTTGTAAACTCAGGTAAGCCCCTCTCCTTCAATGCCTTTTGACCCAGTAGATTTTCATGTAACTCCATTTTGGCATTTTCTCCCAAAAAATTATTCTCCACTGTAATATATATTTCCAATACCTAAGGTTCAGTATGAATGTCTCTGTGCCAAGACTGCTTCACCACTCTCTTGTGCTGAGGTCACTGTGGACAAGAACATAATGCCATCTTTCTGTGGGGAAGAACTCTTGGGGCCTAGCTCTATGGCATCGTTGTGCATTGAAACCAGAGTTATCAAAAGTATGTTATCGACATTTATATGTAATTTAAGGTTTAACTCTTTATATTGACTTACATTATATGGCCAAAAGTATGTGGACCCCTGACCATCTCACCCATATGAAGGTCTTCCCAAAACTGTTGCCACAAAGTTGTAAGCACGTAATTATCTAGAATGGCATTAGGATTTTATTTCACTGGAGCTTTAAGGCCTAAATCTGTTCCAGCATGACATTGCCCCTGGGAATAATACAAGCGTCGCTTCAGGTTTCAGAGTGTGCTGCATGCTCCAGCGCTTTGCGCGAGGGGAAATCGTGACAGCTCAGCAGACTCAAATTATGTCAGCAGACTCAGGTGCAAGCATAATGTTTTGGTCGTGACATCGACCTCAGACAGGAACAGGGTTTGGGAGGCCGTCTCTTCGACCACAGACTGGAACTGGGCGTAGGAGGTCACCTCGTTGTCCTCTAGCAGGAACTTGACTTAGGAGGCCCTCTCATCGACCTCAGACAGGAACTTGGCATGCTCTCTGAGGTTCAGGTGTGGGGCGGTCTCTTCCGCACTGCAGAGAGAAGACATGATATCCCCAGCCTTGCTTGAATGAGGAGCGATGGCTACAGCACATCCAGCTGGAGGAATGAAGCTCGAGGTGGAGCCTCAGGGGTTAGAGGCATTTCTCATGAAGCTAGAGGGGGGAGTGATGTTCTCTGTGAGGTCTGAGGGGGAAGCGAAGTTCCCCGTGAGGCCAGAGGGAGGAGCGAAGTTCCCCGTGAGGCCAGAGGGAGGAGCGAAGTTGTCCGTGAGGCCAGAGGGAGGAGCGATGCTCTCTGTGAAGCATGAGGGGGGAGTGGGAACAAAACAAAGAAAATGAGCGAAATCTTCAGTTGAGTATGGAGGGGAAGCAATGTCTGAAGCGGAGCAGGAAGGCGGAGCGATGTCCGAAGTGGAGCAGGAAGGCGGCATGACGTCCTCAGCCAAGCAGGAAGGCGGCGCGACGTCCTCAGCCGAGCAAGAAGGCAGAGCGGCGTCCTCAGCCGAGCAAGAAGGCAGAGCGCGTCCTCAGCTGAGCAGGAAGGTGGCGCGATGTCCGAAGTGGACCCTGGCTCAGTGATGTCTGAGGCAGAGCAGGGAAGAAAAGCAGAGCTCTTGGCCATACCGGGAGGTGAAGCAATGTCTTCAACTGAACAGGGATGCTGAGCGGCATCCTCAGACGAGCAGGGAGGCTGAACAATGTTCTCTGTTTACTAAGCAGGCTGGACGAGATCCACAGTGGGGGAGGGAGGGTGGGAGATGGTTCCATCCTGGTTGGAAGGCTCCTCCTTGACATACCCCATGATAGCATACATCATGTCAAGCCACTCCCAGATGGCTTAAATTTCCCCTCCTTCTCCCTCCTTGGCTATTCCATTTCATATAGGGCTTCTTGGCCTCTGAAAAATTCTACTGCATCCATATCGCAACAAAGTATTCTGTCACGAAATGGAGGCACAGACAGAAGCAAGTATGGCAGTTTATAAAAAACTTAAATAACAATAAGTCCAAAGGATAAGACAGAAGTCAATAATCATGAACAGGCAGAGGTCAGGTGATCAGGCAAACAGTTCAAACAGGGCAGAGACGAGCTTGTAAACGTAAGCAAAGTCAAAAACCAGAATAAACAGACACAGTATTAAGGCTTGGTATATACAGAGACCCTAAGCAACTGAATGTATACTTCACAACTTGATAAATGAATGAGAGTCTCTTAAAAAGATCAGTGTGAGTGTGATTGTAAGCAGGTGTCTCTCATTTGAACTCTGGGGATGGTGAACGTGTGTGTGTGTTTGTTTGTGTGTTTGGGAAGTGTAGTTATCGTCGGCCATGTTTGTAGTTCATGGTGCATTCTGGGAAATGGAGTTGCTGGTGTGCAGTGGTATGACACATACTGTAAAGTTTAAAGTAATAGCATGTTGCAATGCATCTTTAAATAGGGTGCAAAATTGTTTATAGGACTACTTATTCGTTCGTCCATTTTCAGTAACTGCTTTATCCTGACCAGTTTCATGGTGGATCCAGAGCCTGTCCTGGGAGCACTGGGTGAGTGTCACAGGAAGCAGTGTCACAGGAAGCAGTCTCGCAGGAACAGTGTCCCTCGAGTTGATGCTATTTTATCTAAATTTCTATACTTTAAAAATATAATCTTTACTTTTATAATGTTTACATATATCACTGATACTATTTTAGATAAAAACAATCATAACATTGCGCTGTCGCTAAGTTTCATCTGATCTTACAAACATCCGTGACTAGCTTGTAGCCCTCTAGCTTCACCTTTCTGCTAGCCTTGTTTTATATTTCACATTTCTCTCAACTACCACGGTTTATAAAGGCAATTATGTCGGTTGTTTCTCCACCTTTGAGTGCAGATGAGGACTCACTCGAGCTGCACATGGTGCTGTTGGAATTGGAGGCCATGGAGAAACAGATCCGCGACTCACTTGACAAGCAGGCCCAGCTGCATGAGCGGATAACCGCACTGGAAACATCTTGTGCGATCACCTACAAATCCAAGGTAAGCACGCGTGGTACTACCGCTCCCAGCCCCTCTACACCGTGTGTTTTCTCTGTGCAGGGACCGTCCGCCCGGGACATATTCAGCCCAGGTCTCCATCACACCCGTGCTGACACACCATGGACCTTGGGTGCACCAGCAGCGGAAGGCACGGACCAGTCCCCGAACAAGGACCTCTCCCCCTCTGCTGCCCCCAGTCTCCAAGATCTACACCAGGAACCGCTTCACCCCTCTCCGTGAGACCAAAACAAACGCCATGGTCTTCAGAGACTCCATTGTTCGGAACATCCGCGTCGCCTCATCTAAAGGTAAGGTGCGCACACAATGTTTCTCTGGTGCTCGTGTTCTTGATGCCACTGCGCAGGTATCCACAATCCTGAAGAAAGACATGAGCTGTTGTGCTGTACGCGGGGGTGAATGACAAGAGGGAATTCGGCAGCCTGATTGAGACGGTACGAAGCAGATCGCCCACGACGAAGATCATGATGTCTGGACCTCTCCCTACGTACAGACGTGGAGTTGAAAGGTTCAGTAGACTTTTTGCCTTGAATGAGTGGTTAATATCATGTTGCAACAAACAGAATCTGCTCAAGCCAGCCTGGTGAAGTCCTTATATCCTCTTTCCTGGAAATGCAACAGGAAAGTTTCCTCTCTCTCTCTCTCTCTCTCAGTCTCTATCTCTCTCCTCATCTTCCTCATTGAAGAAGGTGTATGCATGCTTTTGACACGGGCAACAGCCAACATGATTTGATCATGTGTATTTTAAACCCAGGAATAAAATCAACCTCCTCATAGACAGTCACCAATGCTCAGGTTTGAAACAAAGACTTTCACACTGGGAGGATGTGACACTACGCACTATGTCCATGCTACAGTCCTCTTTGAAAGTATTGGAACTGCAAGGCCATTTCATTTGTTTGTGGGTTTGAGATCAAAAGACATAAGACACTGACTGCATCCAAAACTGTATACTTACCTACTATATAGTAGGTGAAAAGCAGTATGCCAGAGGGATAGTATGTCCGAATTCTAAGTATGCGAGAAACAGTAGGCAAGAAATATCCGAACGGCGTACTGCTTCCGCCGAGATTTTGCAGTATGCAACTGATGGACAGTACACAAGTCAAACAATCCCACAACGCAATGAAACTGGTGCGGACGAGCTCAGAAAAAAAAATGCAGAAGACAGTGTCAGCTCTTTTTAAGTATTAAACCTTGGTTGAACAGGACTTGTTTAACATTACCTCAATAAATTGTTAACTTATTTAAGATTTTTGTGTTTATGATGATGTCAAAGGTCACATTTCAATGCTAACATGGCAGATGTAGTATGTCCGGGATTGTATTCATAATGCACACAGATTAGTATGTACTGTTTCAATGGCAATGCAGTACATACTGTCATAGTATGCGATTCCAGACACAGCCAAAATTCAGGTTTCATTTCCTGTTTTTTTTTTTTTTTAACATCTTGATGTGTTAAACAACATAAAACATAGAACCTTTTGTATCAAACCACCCAATTTTTAGGCAAGCGAAAGTATAGGAACAGATAAGTCTTGAAGTAAATTAAAGTAAATAACATTTAATTTTGGGGTGCATATCCCATGCTTGAAATAACTGCATCACGCCTGAGACTCACTAACGTCACCAAATTGTGATTATTTGCCAGACTTTTACCACACCCTCTTTCAGATGTTGTTTGTTTTGGGAGGTTTCTCCTGTCAGTCTCCTCTTCAAGAGGTGAAATGCATGCTCAATTGGGTTAAGGTTTGTTGATTGACTTGGACAAAACCTTCCACTTTTTCCCCTGATGAAATCCTTTGTTGGCAGTGTGTTTTGGATAATTGTCTTGCTGTATGATAAAGTTCCTCCTGATTCATTTGGATGCATTTCTCTGTAAATTGGCTGACAAAATGTTCCTGTACATTCTGAATTCATTCTGCTGATACCATTTTGGGTCATGAGCAGATCTTTTCTTTCTACACACTTTGGCCTTTCTATCACATTGGTAGTGGTTAATCTTGTTTCCAGAACTTTTGTGGCTCATCTGTGTATTTCTTTGTGAATTAAAATCTGGATTTCTGATTCTTACTGCATCTTGTGGTTTGGCCCCTATATTTCTGGTCTCAAAGTCTTCTTTGAATGGTGGATTATGATACCTTCACCCCAGCTCTGTGGAGGTTGTTGGGGATGTCACTGTTTTGGGTTCTTGTTTACAGCTCTTTAGGACTAAATATAAAGTGATGGCTCTCCTATGACCACGGATGGAAATAGGTGCAGCCAAAGGTTAAATGTGTTATAATTGTATAAATTAAAGATCTGATTCCAATACATTTAATTAATTATCTGACTCCAATATACTATGTTAATGTAATCCATTCCAAAGAATAATGTTTTAGTTACTGCTGGAAGTGTAATATCTCAGTGTGCCGAACATATTTTTATTGGCTATTCCCAATGTTTGTGCAATGCATCTGATTTTCCCTCATTTCTCAGCTTCAAAATGGCTTTCTTTGCTCCCATCTACATGTTAGCGTATCCTCTTTAACAACAAATGCAGTCTTTACAGATAAAAACAGAAGGCTAAAACTAAGTAGATGTTCAGAACTCTTAAGTGTCTAAACAATCAATCTAACCTGGCACACATGGGTAAGGAGTAACATCTATCAGCCATATCTTGCAGTATTTTTCCTCACCTACAAATTGGAAGGTCTGATGCAAAATATGCTATGTTCTACGTTGTTTAACACATTTACATACATATAAATGCCAGGAAATAAAAGCTGAAATTACAGAGTACTTAAAATAAATTTATAAACAAGGTTGCATACTACAGTAGTTACAAAAGTATTTGGGAAATGCTCATAATTTAATTTAATTTAAAAGCGTTTTTAAGAAGATTACAAAGTACTAAGCATTATAAACATTTTAGAAAATCCACCCCTGTATGTGTTATTGTATTCTTACAATACAGTAACAGCAATGTTACACTATCTATACAGTAATGTCCTTTTGATATGGTACACACTGCGAATAATGTTTTGTTTTTTTTTCTTTCCCCAGAATAGCATGCTGCTGTGATGAGTTGTAAAACATTCTGTACTGTTTCATACGGTTTTAATACAGCATTTTATTGTAGAAATCATAGATATATATAGTTTTAGAGGAGCAGCAACTGAACCAATTATCCAATCCATGTTTTTATGTCCTAATTAAGCTGTCTCCCCCTCTCTCCGTCTTTCACATCAAAAAGGCAGTTTGTCTCATCACTCACTCTTCAGAGGTGTGACAAATCTTTTCAGGTCACGATTTGGGACACATCTATTCATCTATACATCCATCTGTTCATTTGTGAGAGATGTTCTTCAGAATTCTGATGGGGCACCTCTAATAGATTTTGTGCATGCGTGTGTGTGCATGTGTACGTAAACCGAGAGACAGTCTACACTAATGTCTTTCATCTCATCTGGCTATAAAACTGCATTGTGACATACAGCAGAGTTTCCCTTAGCCGGAAATACCGTTTTTTGACCTTTTAAAAATTCAAAATGTCTGATAAAATCAAAAACTGTTGGACACAATGTCCAGTAAAAATATTAACGCGAAACAGACATATGTTAGACAAAGTATATTCGCAATTGCACACCTAAATAAGGTATCTGTCTGCCCAAATATTGTTTTTCACATGCTTCTCCTGTAATGTATACTCTGATTTGCTCACATTATTCAACTTCAATCACACACACACACACACACACACACACACACACACACACACACACGTACGTGCATGTCTTTGTGCTGGTCTTGTCTCTCTCTCACTCATACGCTCACTACGAGAGGGACTGAAAGCACAAACAGACACACACACACACACACACACGTAAACGCCGGCTAATCCAGCACAGGTGAGAATCACATATTACCTGCCGAGTTGACCCGCCTCCTCTCTATCCACATCTGAAGCTTGAACACACCGCCACAATCACATATACCATGCATAGCCCAAAACATTACAGTGCAAATGTCCAGGAATGGTATATCACCATGGGCAATTCTAGAGTCTGTTGGGGACCTAGGCAAAAATTCTCAGCGGGCCCCTTCAACCAGTGTTCATCACTTTTATGTTATAAATAATATGACATCAACCAAAAATGTACACAACCTAAACTTTTGTATTTATTTCAAATGTTCACATTAGTACAATTTTCAAACTATAAATACAAAGAACAATAAAAAATTTAATAAATAACTAAATAACTCCAGGTTAAAAGACCATTAAAATTGTAAATAAAAATGTATAAAAATATAGAACAAAATACAGTATAAACATGTAGAACAGAGTTGGACCCACACTCCAGGCTGGAGTCTCCACCTCAGTGGAGTAGGCTCCAGAGAC
The DNA here is from genome assembly GCF_023375685.1 of Ictalurus furcatus. Lineage (NCBI taxonomy): Eukaryota > Metazoa > Chordata > Actinopteri > Siluriformes > Ictaluridae > Ictalurus > Ictalurus furcatus. Next base: position 25,455,178 of record NC_071258.1, read on the forward strand.
CGGAGTAGCTTTCATTATTTACAGAAAAGGGTATCGTCTAGATGTTTTGTCCCAGGAAGGTTAACTAACAAAAACTTGAAGGAATAAATGCCATTATTCCGCTAATGTTAGCTGAAGTAATCAAAGTGTCTCCCCCATTAGACTAGTTAAGGCTAGACTAAATAACAGCATTCGGTTATTTACTGTTATACTTTAAAAAAAAAAAAAAAAAACAATCATCATTATCTGATCCACTTACCACTGTCCTTTCTTTTTTCTCATTCTTTTTTTTCCTCTTTCTTTTTTCACTTCCTGACGGAAAAGTCCTCTTCATTTTCCTTCACTGGCAGGGCACATTATCCTGCTGAAAGAGACCACTGCCATTAAGGAATACTGTTGCCATGAAGAGGTGTACTTGTTTAGGTAGGTGGTACATGTCAAAATAACATCCACAAAAATGCCAGGACCCAAGGTTTCCCAGCAAAACATTTCCCAGAGCATCACACTGCCTCCGGCAACTTTCCTTCTTCGTATAGTGCATCTTGATGCCATCTCTTCCCCAGGTAAGCAACACATGCACATAGCCATCCACATGATGTAAAAAAAAAATGTGATTCATCAGACCAGGCCACCTTCTTCCAATGAGCCATGGTCTAGTTCTGATGCTCATGTGCCAATTGTAGGCACTTTCAGTGGTGGTCAGGGGTCAGCATGGGCACTCTGACCAGTCTGAGGCTATGCTGGCCCATAAACAGCAAACTGCAATACACTGTGTGTTCTGACACCTTTCTAACATAGCCAGGATTAAATTTTTCAGCAGTTTGTGGTACAGCAGCTCTTCTTTGGGATTGAACCAGACGGGCTAGTCTTCACTCCCCACATGCATCATAGAGTCTTGGACGCCCATGGCCCTGTCACCAGTTCACCAGTTGTCCTTCCTTGGACCACTTTTGGTAGGTACTAACCACTGTATACTGGGAATATCCCACAATATTTGTCATTTGGGAGATGCGCTGACTCTAGCCATTACAATTTGTACCCTGTCAAAGTCACTTAGATCCCTTTGCTTGCCCATTTTTTTTATGTGTCCAACAGGTCAACTTCAAGAACTCACTGTTCACTTGCTGTCTAATATATCCCACCCCTTGACAAGTGCCATTGAAATGAGATAAGTGTTCAGTGATATTCACTCCACTTCTCAATGGATTTAATGTTGTGGCTGATTGGTGTATACTGTATATTAATTTTCATTAGGAATGCCAGTAGTTCTGGAGGACACTGTATGAACTGTGAACAATCATGAACTGGTCTACACATTTACATAGACATTCTTTATTTGTTACTTTATCTGCACAGTAAAATCCCTAGTGTTGAGTTAACACCCAGAGTGTTTATATGAGTCCAATGGACTCATATAAACACTGTAGGGTGTGAATTCAACACTGTGGGTGTTAAATCAACACTGATGATTTTGCTGTGTGTAATAATACAAAACCAAATGTGGTATTATGGTCTCAGTCATATAATAAACCATTAGGGCGATGAGTTTTTAGTTCTGCTGAGATATATATATATATATATATATATATATATATATATATATATATATATATATATATATATATATATATATTGCTACTTTTAGTGCTATATGTACTTCTTCTGTTCATACATCACTGATAACTGTGTGATAAACTCAGAAACTACACAGTATAACTTGAGAAATCAGAAAACATAAACTAAGAACCACAGTCTCAGGATTGCTGGAACACTAAAGAGTTGACTTTATAAAATAAATAAATAAACAAACAAACAAACAAATAAAATAGTGATAGACAATGCAATTTTAACAAAATTGTATCATATATAATTTCATAAATCTGTCATTTGTAAAGAACCATAAATTTCATCTGTGGAACTTGCAAATAAATCAGTATTCACACACGCAGTTCCTACTTAAGGTCTCACTTTAGGGGTTGATGCATCTGCTCTCTGGAACCCTCTGCCATGACTGTCCACCTCAAAAATGTTACACTAAAACCATCATGTGCTTTGGCAGCATAAATAGTGATGATGGAAGGCTTTAAGACCATAAATTCTGAGTTTTATGGAACTTATAGGCTATAGGCTGTAAACACAGGTGCGTCTTTACAAATCTAATTATGCATTTGATGCTCATGAAATTGCAATCTTATTATTGCATTTACATACAATTACTTTTGGCAAGAACAAAGCAACAACACAAACAAATGGGCATAGATATACAGTACAGTGAGTTATTATACAAAAGGAGATTCATGCAGGATTGCTACCAAACCTTGGTTTTCTTGCAGTTACTGCATGTACCCTAGTAAAGTGTTTAAAATGATGCTTCTTGGTATCAACAATGATCTGAGAGTGTGGTTACATACTATTCACACTGCTATTTTGATGGTTATGTTAGTTGTGTTTATGTCATGGAATTCCTACAAGGTGGATCTTGCTCAAGGCTGTGACTGGGAATTTCATATTTGGATGTCATCTTTATTATACAGTGGCATGCAACATTCATCCCTGATGGTTTAGCTGTTTGTTCTGTGTTGTAGTGGGTCACTCACATATTAGAAAAGCTCATTCAACTGCCATCACATAACACTATTCAAGTGTGAGAATATTATATAGAGAGAGGAAAACATGGAGGTATTTAGCAATGTAATACATTCAGCTAAAAATGCTAAATAGCCAGTTTATTACTTATACTGATCTATTCCCCAATAAACTGGCAGCTCTGTGTATAAAACACAGCCTACTTTTGTTATTTTTATGATCTGTTGTTGTTTTTAGACTTATTTTTTCCTAACTTGTCAAGTTTTAATGGGAGAGTATGAATGTGCTTTTATATACACACATAATGTACTAATAATGCAAATAAATTTATATGTATTCATTGTAAGTAGTGTTTATGCTGCTTTATTACTTTTAAATGTTGTCAGTAGAATTAGGCAACTGGCAATTAAGTGTAGTTATTACACATGTTGTCTTTTTATGGTCAGTACTTTTTATGGTCAGAAATGTAGCAATAAAATATAGTGGAAAAGTTTATACTTTGACCAGGAAAAACACTACATTTATGAATAAATCTGATAGGCTTCTGGTATTTAGTGTACTGTATGCTTGGATTTATATTATCTAAATATTTTGATAATTAGATGTCTCAGGTGGCTCCCTGGGATAGGCTCCAGGTTCCCCGTGACCCTTAAAAGGAGTAAGCGGTTGAAGATGGATGGATGTCTCAGGTGTGTAGGTAATTAGGTAGTTAGTGTGAGGGAAATTATTCATTTTTACTTTGTAATAATTTTGTTCTTGTTCTGTTATTAGATTAATACAAAATGTTTATCTGCTTACAGAGACACAAACATGTTTGAACAAAGCCTGTTTGAACTGCCTCAAACTGCTCCTCATGGGTACATAGAGGTGTATCATGCCCTGTGCTTCATATATATATATATATATATATATATATATATATATATATATATATATATATATATATATAGTAGATGTTCACCACAAGCACCCCAGAGAGCTCTCATTCTTCTATACTGTACTCATCCTTCTGTAATAAACCTTTTCATCTGAGAGGACGAGTCTGCGAGTGTTGTCTAATTTCCGTAACAATTGGCATCTTCTGGCTGGGCTGCGCGAGTCTTTCAGCTTTTGTGGACAACAAGCAAACCGGAGGACGCCCATGAAAATATTTCACACTGAAGTCCGTGTTGACGTGCAGGCGGTTTGCCCTTTGTTGTGCAGAGCGAAAGACCGATGCAGCCTTACCACTGACTGGTAGGAATCATCAAAAAACAGCCTTAAGGTAAATTAGAATTTTATATCATTGTGTATTGCTGTCTGTATGGAAGGGAGTCAATGATATAAGAAATGCATGTATTACATTGAGCGATATCTTATAAGAAGTTCCGGGAATATTGGTGTTTCTTAGATCACAGCTTCAAAACTAAGATATATATATATATTTATTCATTCTCTCTCTCTCTCTCTCTCTCTCTCTCTCTCTCTCTATATATATATATATATATATATAAATGAGAGAGAGAGAGAGAGACATAACGGTAAAATATTTGCTAATGGAAAGAGTCAGTTTTGAGCAATCAATAAGTACAGAGAGTACTTATTAAGAATCGCAAGAGGTGCAGTATTTTTGCGATGGGTTATCAAGTGGCATGCCCCATTGGATCATTCCATCATATCTGTACATGATATGTTTGGCAAATTTAACGCAAGTAAATTTTGCTGAAGGAAAAAAAAAAAAAAGAACGGAAGAGAAAACTGTAAGTCCTACCAAATTGCTGTATGTGGACTCGTCCTCACAGGTAACTCTTAAATTCTTAAGGTTTGCTCTATTGAACCAATAGGTTATATGATTAATTCAATGTCTAGAGATTTGGCACACATTTTGAACCTTTTCTGTCTGTGCATGAGAATGCATATTCACTCGGTTTTCATAGCATATTAAATTGATTAAAACTTTGAAAGTAACAGAAGCTGTAAAAAAAATTGTTTTTATAAAAATGGGAAAAACATGTAGCAAAGCACATCCTATGACACATGCTATGGTATGTACAGGGTGCTCATACGTCGGTCCAAATATTACGTTTATGTGAGTGAACTATGGAGAAGGCCGTTTGAACCAATATGATGTATGGGTTAAAGAATGTGCTTTCCCAGAAAAAGGTAGTTTTAATCTCAGACAGTTAGAACAACTGAAACTTAATTTGGAGACCAAGGAGAGAGAGGCCCCTAAAACAAAGAGTGAAGTGCAGTTTTTGGCTGACTGGAGGGCATTTGCTGAATGGCAAAGTGAGGCACATAAAAGAGAGAAAAAAAATGTCAGGCAGGGCCCTCACCCATTTCTCAGTGTGCTAAATTGCAGAACGCTGATACCGACCTGGACTCTTCCCCACCGTGACGCCCACAGACAGTAAGGAGGGAGGAACATGCAGTTTCAGAGGCACCTCCTCACAATGAAGAAGCCCAGCCTATGCTACTCTATCCGAACCCGTCAGAACTGAGCCACAAACCCCCACCAAACTATGCACCAGCCGTCCTATCTTCAACGGTGGCGTTACACACGAGATGCCAAGTGAAGGGACCCATAGCATTGCTGCCTGAGGGCTTCAGACCAATAAAATCGGACAGAGAAGGGACAGTGTCCCAATGCTAGAAGTGGCCAGTAAAGGAGGCCCTATGCTAGTTCAAAGACCATGGACATTGGATGACATCAGGAGCAGCATGATGCATCTGCCGGCGCTCCGCGAAGTAGGAGGAAAAAGTTTGGGGATGAACTTCAGATATTCTTCAGAGAATTTGTAACAGATAGCTGCACAGTGACGCAGAGGCGGAGTCCGTTCTATTCCGTGTTTTAATTAACGGAAGAAAAAAAAAAAGAGAGAGAGATGAAGAGAAGGGTGTGGTCTTCGGAAGCAATAAAAAGAACAGGTGACTAAAGGAGGAGGAGATGAGCAGGAACTGGAAATGAGCGGGACGCGGAACTGAGAGCCAGGTGGGAATGGCGGAACTGATGGTGTGCGTTTGCCAGGGACCATGCTAATGCTTTACTGTGGATTAGAATCTTGTGGATATTGATTCCGGAGGCTGCTGAACACTTCGGGAATATCCTGCCAAGGTGAATCAACGAGCGAGCGGAGCTTTGAGGGTTCGGAGGCACATCACAGGTTTGAGATCCTTTCTTTCATACTTTGTGGAGAACCAGTATGCTTAAATCGTTGGATGTTACTGTCTGTAAATAACTCCGAGTATTAAGCGGAATCTGACTGCCGGTTTCCCATGCTTTCAAGTTCACGAACTCCCGTATGCCTAAATCACCGCCATTGAAGTGCCGCTTTTAAAGTGAACAACTTTTTTGTTTTGGTTAAGAATTATTTTGTGGTTAAATGTGTTTTTTTTCTGCTTTTTGTGTGTGAAAATCTTCTCGTATGAATAGAGGCTTGTTTCCTTATGGGTTCGTCTGTTAATCCCACTTATGGGAAGTTTTGGTTTTCATTATTTCAGTTTCTATGACTGAAACGATCTGTAAATTCTTACATTTATTGCATAAATAATAATCTTATTTTGTAAGAATTGAGTAGCCTACTGATGTTTTTTGTTCTGAGTGATGTCCAAATTATAAATTATAAGTGACGGTTAATTTGAACTGTCTGGCGCCCAAACCCCATAAGGTACCACGCTACAGAGTGGTGCCCAAACAGGGACTGAACTGTAACATTTAGAAAGTGTAGTTGGGGTACTGAACTTAACAGACTTGCACATTTGCATTATTGATGGACTTATTATTATTGTGGAATACTGTGTGTGTGTGTGTGTGTGTGTGTGTGTGTGTACTTATATTTTCAGTTTTTCTGGTTAATGTTTACATGAAATGTATATTGAGACTGCAGGAGTCTGTGTAACTACTTGCTGCTCTGTATTGTTTCTCTTATTCCCTGGCCATGTCTACCCCTACACTTCCTGTTTCCCTTTTGCCTTCAGTAGATTGGGAACCATTTCCACCTGACCTTTCTACACCTATACATATACATGCTTTGCCAACCTTAAGTACCCCAAGGCCTGGTCCTAGTCCACATAACCCATCACAAAGCCCATCTCATTCACAGTCTTTGGACATGGAGATTGCATCATCTGCAACAGCATCCTCAGTTGGGGAAAATACAAAGAATCCCCTTGCGGTGCTGTCTACACATGAAGGTGCTTCTGCTGACTCTGTTCAGTGTGAACTTCCTTTTGTGCTCCCTACCCCTGGAAGGGAATTGGGTCGGCTTACAGATCAGGCCCACGTCCATTTGGATATTCTGCAACAAAGGCAGGATAAAGTGTTAAATGAGTTGGCCAAACAGGTACAACGTAGTAGATTCCAGATTCCATTAAACAAATTCACTGAACAAACGGAACAAAGTTTTCGCAACCTGCATACCGTTGTAACTTCCAATAAGGACAAGCAAGCCCAGGAAATGGATACTATAATGAAAGCAATTAAAACACTGTTGTCAGAAGAAACAGATAAGATTAAAGTCTCCCTTATGTCTGAGCTGGGATTTATGGTTGAGCAGATGCAAACTGAGTTGCAAGGTGAGTTACAAAGTACACAGAAATTTTTGGAAGGGAAAAATCTTGAAATTGTTAAAAGCTTTGGTGAATGCTCATCAATGTTAAAGATGCTGTCTGCAAAGGTGGATGATGTGAATTGAAAGATGGATGTACTTTCTACAACTCACCAGAGTGAAATGGAGGAAATACACAAAAAATTCAAGCAACTGACTCTTCCAGCCTCACCACTGTTAAAAAACCCTTCAGGAGTAGATCTCCCTGTATCCAGTCTTACTTCAAATCCTAAAAGTGATCACATCAAACTAACTTTTCCTACATACGGAAGGCCTGGAGATGATCCTGACCCCTTAGTTTATTTATCCAAACGTGAGGATTTCCTTGTCTTACATCCTTTATCCGACAATGACATTCTTGCTACCTTCAGAACAGTCTTCCATGGCACTGCTCGAGACTGGTGGGAGATAAAACGTTCCAAAGTTGCATCTTGGGAGGAATTCAAGACTGCTTTTGTGTCTGCCTTTTTGGCTGAAGACTATGAAGACGAGTTAGCTGAACGTGTCCGAACTAAAAACCAAGGCGACGATGAATCCATCCGAGATTTGCCTATTCATATAGAGCTCTATGCACACGATGGAATCCTAAACTGACTGAATTAGACATTGTAAAGCTCATTCTGAAACACATAAAACCTTACCTCGCCAGTCAGCTCCGTGGAGGAGTTCTCAATGTGGACGATCTTGTATGGCTTGGTTATCAATTTGAGAGAGACCATGACCAACAGCTGGCATATGAACGCAACCTCCAGGGAAGAAAAGTGAACCAAATGCAGAAAGGATTGCATCCGGGTAGTCAACAAGGAGAAAAACTGCCTCTGTGTTGGCACTGCAAAGGTGCCCATTCCCCTGGATCCTGCCCTCAGTATACATCTACATCCTCTTCTAATTTTCCTTCCCAAAATAAGCAAAAACCTTATCACTCAAAAACCAGTGGACCCTCCAGCAACTCTTCTGCGTCAACAGTAACCTCCAAGCAACCTCAGAGAAAAAATACTTTGATTTCTTCACCAATTTCTCCTTTTGATTCACTGGTTATTCCATCACAATTGGTGGTACCCATACAGATTAAGTTGTGATATGGAAAAGCTATCGTTGGCACCGGGGCCAGCTATACTCTCCTACACGAACATCTCTGGGTTGAACTGAATAGTTCAAATGAAAGCCTAAGACCGTGGACCCATGGTCCTTTGTACTTAGCCAATGGGGAAGCAGAGTCCCCTTTGGGTTGGGTTGTTTTGGACATTGAGTTTCATGGAAAGGTCATTAACACCCCTGCAGCGTTGCTTCCAGCCAAAGCCCTTGTATATGGAATTGTCCTTGGCCTGGACTTCATTTCCCGTAGCCAACTACAAATAAATGTAGCAGATCGGGTATATGGGTTTAAACTTATACCTTCTGTTATATATTCCTTCCAACCTGGCAGTGCTCGCGTGTCTGGATGGAAAGGTCCAGAAACCAAGAAAAGCATAGGAAGGTATGAACAGAAACATCAGCTTGGGCTCTTCAGCTCCACTCCCCCAACTATGTGTTCTTCGGAAGTGATTCAACTGAATGTGGAAGATTACGTTGATCAGGCAGTATCATCTGCTCAGCTGAATGAGGCTGAAAAGCAGCAACTGAAGAACATGCTTCAGTCCAATCCTCAGGTGTGTACACATAAACCGGGTAGAACCAATGTACTACAGCATCACACACATTCCACAGCTACCATTCCCATTAAACAAAAACCCTATCGAATGTCTTCAGAGAAGCAGACCATTGTCAAGGAAAGCCTCGAGGAGATGTTATCTGGTATTATCGAACCATCACGTTCTGGTTGGTCTTCTCCGGTAGTACTAGTTCCAAAAAAAAAAAAATGGTGGACATAGATTCTGTGTGGATTACCGGAAGCTTAACTCACTCACAGAAAGTGATGCCTATCCACTCCCTTCCATTGCAGAGATTCTAGAGTCCCTTGCTGGGTCTGTAATTTTTTCTACCATTGACTTAAACAGTGGATACTGGCAAGTAGCAATGTCTTCAGAGAGCAAACTCAAAACTGCCTTTATCACCTCTTCAGGCCTCTACCATTTTAATGTGATGCCATTTGGACTTAAAAATGCCCCAGCCACATTCCAGAGGCTAATGGAGATGGTCTTAGAAAGTCTACGTGGTCAGTGCTGTCTGGTTTACTTGGATGATATTATCATCTATTCATCATCAGTGTCTCAACATTTCTTGGACCTTCAAAAGGTATTTGATGAACTGCATCGAGCAGGTCTCATTATCAATTTGAAGAAAAGTAAATTCTGCTTGCTGGAAATCAAGTTTTTGGTACACATCGTGAGTACCCAAGGGGTTACAGCTGATCCAGAAAAGGTGCGGTCCATACAGTCCTATCCAATCCCTAAAAACCTCAAGGAAGTGCAAAGATTCCTTGGCCTGTCTGGCTGGTACCACCGTTTTGTATCTGGATTCTCCAAGATCGCAGAACCCTTGAATGATTTGAAGAAGAAGGGGCGTCCTTTTCTCTGGACTCTTAAGTGCCAGCAGGCTTTTGATCAGCTTAAAGCATGTTTAACTTCACCTCCAGTTCTAGGCCATCCCAACCAACATCTTCCATTCACAGTCTACACTGATGCGAGTGAGACCGGTCTTGGAGCTGTTCTTGCACAGAAAATGGGACCAGACTCTGAACAGGTAATAGCCTATGCAAGCCGAACACTAAATAAATCTGAAGTGAACTATTCTACAACAGAAAAGGAGTGCCTTGCTGTTGTATGGGCCCTAGAAAAATGGCAATATTACCTGGAACAAAAACGGTTCACTGTGGTCACTGATCACTCAGCCTTACAGTGGGTCTTGACTTCCACCAAAACCACTAGTCATCTTTTGAGATGGGCCCTAAGAGTACAAAAATTTGAGTACTAGAGTACCGTAGTAGTAGAGTACCGTAAGGGTAAGCTTAACGTAGTCCCGGACGCTCTTTCTCGCTTTCCTACCACTGCTGGGTATGTTCTAGTTTCTTCAAAAAAGGAAATTGATGACCTCCCGTTCACTGCCGATCTCATTTGGGAAGAACAACACAAAGACCCTGAGATTGAAAAAGTGATTAAAGCAATAGCAGAAGGAGATAAAGAGGCTATGGAGAAATACACGGTTCTGGAAGATAAGCTATACCTAACAATCCAGCTGACTGATCAACAAACTCACTATCGTATTTACATTCCAGCTTCACTTACTTTGCAGATGTTCCAGGCTTATCACCAGAGTCCTCTCAGTGGCCATCTGGGGATTTTCAAGACCTTTTAAAAGGCTTCATGATGTTGCATTCTGGCCCGGGATGTGGTCAGATGTCAAAAACCTCATCAAAGGTCGTGAGAAATGCCAAGTATTGAAGGCCGACAACAAGAAAGCAGCCAGGAAAATGCAGCAAACCATTGTTAACAGTCCTAATGAGATGTTAGGAGTTGACATCATGGGCCCCTTTCCTCGTAGCTCTCAACAACATGAGTATGTGATTGTGATTGTGGACTACCATACCCAATGGGTAGAGATTTTCCCCATGCAAAACGCAATTGCTCTGACTATTGCACATCTACTCAGATCAGAAATCTTTACAAGATGGGGAGTTCCAACATCTATCCTTTCAGATAAAGGTTCTCAGTTCGTTTCCGCAGTGTTTCAGGAACTCAGTGAGCAATGGACAGTTTCACCAAAGCTTACCACCGCATACCACCCTCAGACCAACATGGCCGAACGCATTAATCGTACCCTAAAATGTATGATTGCGTCTTATGTTGAGGATAATCACCGAAAATGGGATATGTATCTTCCAGAATTAAGGTTTGCGTTAAACTCTGCAGTACAGGAAACTACCGGACTGACCCCTGCGGAACTACATTTGGGAAGGAAACTTCGGAGTCCTATGGACAAACTCCTTCAAGCGGATATTCCAGTGTCTCCAGATGCTCTCCCTTATGAGACTGTCCACCGACTGAAACAGTTTCAAGCCAATGCGGAAATCAGTTCTAAGAAAACACGTCTTCGACAACTTAGGAATTACAACAAGAACCGAAGGGAAGTTTCTTTCAAATTTCAAGACCGAGTCTGGGTAAGAAGTTTTCCACAGTCAAGTGCATTACATCACTTTACTGCCAAGCTGGCTAAAAAATGGAAGGGTCCTTACAGAGTAGTAAGAAAACTGGGACCTGTGTACTATCAAGTTGTCTTGGAAAGAACTGGGGAAGATGTTCGGAATGTTCATGTGTGCAATTTAAAACCTTGTTACCCTACAGCGGAAGAAATGGACAGAAAAGAAAAACAAAAAATTCTGGAAATCTTTTTAGACTCCTCAGATGACGACGATTTCCTTGGCTATCAAGGCGATGTCAACCAAGGGTTGACTTCCCAAGGGGGGGAGAGAGTGTAACGGATAGCTGCACAGTGACGCAGAGGCGGAGTCCGTTCCATTCCGTGTTTTAATTAACGGAAGAAAAAAAGAGAGAGAGAGATGAAGAGAAGGGTGTGGTCTTCGGAAGCAATAAAAAGAACAGGTGACTAAAGGAGGAGGAGATGAGCAGGAGGCGGAAATGAGCGGGACGCGGACCTGAGAGCCAGGTGGGAATGGCGGAACTGATGGTGTGCGTTTGCCAGGGACCATGCTAATGCTTTACTGTGGATTAGAATCTTGTGGATATTGATTCCGGAGGCTGGCGAACACTTCGGGAATATCCTGCCAAGGTGAATCAACGAGCGAGCGGAGCTTTGAGGGTTCGGAGGCACATCACGGGTTTGAGATCCTTTCTTTCATACTTTGTGGAGAACCAGTATGCTTAAATCGTTGGATGTTACTGTCTGTAAATAACTCCGAGTATTAAGCGGAATCTGACTGCCGGTTTCCCATGCTTTCAAGTTCACGAACTCCCGTATGCCTAAATCACCGCCATTGAAGTGCCGCTTTTAAAGTGAACAACTTTTTTGTTTTGGTTAAGAATTTTTTGGGGGTTAAATGTGTTTTTTTTCTGCTTTTTGTGTGTGAAAATGTTCTTGTATGAATAGAGGCTTGTTTCCTTATGGGTTCGTCTATTAATCCCACTTATGGGAAGTTTTGGTTTTCATTATTTCAGTTTCTATGACTGAAACGATCTGTAAATTCTTACATTTATTGCATAAATAATAATCTTATTTTGTAAGAATTGAGTAGCCTACTGATGTTTTTTGTTCTGAGTGATGTCCAAATTATAAGTGACGGTTAATTTGAACTGTCTGGCACCCAAACCCCATAAGTAAGGTACCACGCTACAAATTCAGACCCACCACTCATGAACTACGACAACTGCTCATGATGAAACTTGGCACGGACTGTGTCAAGGTTTCACATGAATTCCCAGAGGACAATGTCCACCTGATCAACCCACAGTGGGATGATGGAGTCAACACATCACCTGGGACACTGGAAATCTGACTCAGGTAGAAGAATATGCAATCCATGCATAGAAGCTCCTACGAGTGTCAAAGGGAAGAATGATTGAGAAGAGACCTTCACACAACCTCTCTCACCATGATGCAAGCCATCAGCACACAACCACAGCAAATGGAAGACAGAGGAAGAGGCCCAGGGTGGATAGAAAAACCAAAAGGACGTGAACGAGGAAGCCCAGGTGGCAACCCCCATAGATCCAACGTCACATGTTTTATCTGTGGAAAAATTGGACATTTTGCAAGAGACTGTCCAGAGCAGAACCAAGAGGAGGCCAACTGAGGGGAGGAGGAAAGGAAGGGTGAGGCACCTGGGAACAGATGAGATGACATCAGACACCCAAACTGAGTTAGCTCACAAAGAACAGGAATATATGCACACATCCACATCCAACATTAGTCAGACTGACAATTCACAAATGTCTGAACTAGTCATGACCCTTAACCTTTTAAAATACAGCACCTCTCCTTTTACACAGTTACCATGTATATCTCTTGTAATTAATGGGCAAAGTGTCACTTTTTGGTAGATTCAGGAGCAATGTATTCAGTAATGAAACACTGCGAATTAAAAGAATCCCTGAAAATGAGTTCACGGTCACTGCGCTCCATGGGCGTGATGGGACATTCAGTATTAGAACGTTTCTCTGAACCGCTAGTTTGTGAATGTGAAAATGGGAAAAGATTAACCCACCAATTCCTAATTTCATCTTCATGTCCAGTCAATCTACTGGGCAGGGACTTAATGTGTGTTTTACACTTAAATTTGATCTCCTCACCTCAGGGAGTAACAATAACTGATGACTCATCTTTGGGAACTCTGTTTGTTAAAGAAACAGAGCTCTGTGTTTATCAATGGCCCATTTATAACAAGCCTAGAGCCTGTGCTCACCAGATGGCATCAGCATATGATAAGATGAAGGACAAGTGTGTTGATTTTATGCTATCCTCTGCCCTCCATTGCACAGCATGAGGAGAGATACTGAGTTTGAAAAAGATTGGTTTATGGATATCCCAGAAAGCAAAGAGCTGTACTAAAAGACACTATATTGGTGTGACAAATTTTGTGTATGTTCAGTCAAATTGAGTGCCATTTGCGTTTATTTTTCATCCCAGAATCAGCGCCTCATGTCTCATTAGCCAAAATAAAGAACAAACAGTGGAAAGACATGGGACTGTGGGTGGGATTATGTGAGAGTGAAAAAATTACAAATTGGGAACAGGAACCCACCTCCAACATATGGTACAGCCCAACGCTGGGTGTTTATAAAAAATTATTTCAGGAAATGTGCAAGGTTAACCGGGATGTAATATGTCTGGACAAGGGAATGTTTCTGAACCTTAGGACAAGCCCCATACCCCTAGAGAAGCGCCCACAATTGAAGAAGGTGCCTCTGGGGCTTTGGGCCCAAGGGAAACATGACGTAGGCCTGATTAGAAGTGTACCACAAGTCGTGATCACGCCCAAATCTGACTTTAGGCCCAGACAATCTCAATACTCTCTTAAATCAGAAGAAGGGAATTAGGCCAGTATTTAATTCACTACTAAAAGCAGGGATCATTATTCCCATTCACCAGTGCGCACTCCAATATTTCTAGTAAGAAAAGCAAGAAAACCCCCACAACCTGATGAATGGTGATTTGTGCAAGATTAGCAAACAGTTGAGAGGTCCTGCATGACATGAACATCAATGTAATGGAAACTGTTCCCTCTCACCACGGGTGCCCCTTAGAACAACTCTGTCTTGCTGATGTTCCTTCTCCTGGCACCAGTTCTCCATGTTTTTAATCTCCTCCAAGTAGGCCTTCTCGTCAGTGTTGTCAGCAAACTTGGGGATGTTGGTGGGTTTCCTCACATGAATTGCTTGCTTCAGGTCCTTCCACAACATTTCTATTGGTCAGCACTTGGATTTGGCCATTCCAAAACATTAACTTAAAATTATTCTTTAACCATTCAATTGGTAGAATGATTTGTGTGCTTAGGGTCACTGTCTTGCTGCATGGGCCACATTCTTTTGAGATTCAGTTCATGGACAGATATCCTGACATTTTTTCTTTTTTGCTGGTATAATTCAGAATTCATTGTTCCATCAATGATGGCAAGTTGTCCAGGCCCAGATGTAGCAAAACTGGCCCAAATCATGATAATACCACCAGCATATGTCACAGATGGGATAAGGTTCTTATGCTGGAATGCAGTGTTTTCTTTTCTCTAAACATAACCTCTCATTTAAAACAAACATAATATTTTGGCCACAAAATATTGTTCCAATAGCTTTCTGGCTTGACCACATGATATTTGGCAAACTGCAGACAGGCAGCAATGCCCTTTTTGGAGAACAGTGGCTTTCTCCTTCAACCCTGCCATGCACACCATTGTTGTTCAGTGTTCGCCTGATGGTGGATTCATGAACATTAACATCAGCCAGTGTGAGAGAGGCCTTTAGTTGCTTAGTGGGCTCCTTTGTGACCTCGCAGACTATTACACATCTTGCTCTTGGACTGATATTTGTTGGTCAAAAACTCTTGGGGAAGGTAACAATGGTCTTGTCTTTCCGCCATTTGTATACAATCTGTCTGACTGTTGATTGTTGAAGTCCAAGCTCTTTTGAAATGGTTGTGCATGAACAACTCTTTTTCTGAGGTCCTCAAAAATCTTCTTTGTTCATGCCATGATACACTGAAGATCAGACACTGATCTTCAGGTCCTCCAACTTGGTGGTGAGTTTGGAAGGAATTATAGTGTTAAACGCTGAGCTGCTGTCCACAAACAGCACGTTAACATAATTTCCCTTCCTGGTCTCCAGATGGCTGTGTGTAGGAGTCATTGATAGCTCAATTGTGATGGTATGCGAATTGTAACGGGTTCAGGGTGTCAGAACTGATGAAGTCTCTGACCAGACTTTCAAAGCACTTAATCACAACTGATTTCAGGGCTACTGGGAGATAGTCGTTGAGGCAGGCAGGCTGGGGATTCTTGGGACAGGAAATATAATGAACTGTTTAATGCATGTTAGAATTACTGACTGGGAGAGGTTGAATATCTCAAAGAACACCAGTGCTAGCTCATCAGTACAGGGTCCAAGGACCTGACCTGAGCTGGTATCTGGTCCTGCTGCCTTCCTGGTGTTCACTCTCCTGAAAGCCTTCCTCATGTTGTGCTCTGAGTTGAGGAAAGTGTTTCCTGCCATTAGCACTGTGGGCACTGCAAGCGCTGTTAGCTGCAGCCTCAAACGAGTGTAAAAAGTGCCCACTTGTTCAGAGACGAGGATCCTGGGGGATGGTGTTTTATAGTCTGTTATCATACTCCATCCATGCCACAAGCTCCTACAGCCACCCTGTTGGAAATGTGACTCTAATTTCATCCCATAGCACCACTTCACCTCCTTCACCACTCTGTGCATGACGTAAGATGAAACCTTGTACTCGTCCATGTTCCTGGTGGCGAGTCCCACGTTATAGGCAGCAGTGCAAGATCTCAGAGTGTCGTGGATAGTTTTATCTACCTATGGCTTTGTGGGGTTTTTTTGGGCAGCTGATGTACTGTTGGAAGTTGAGTCTAGATGGCCCGTATGGGCTACAATGAGTCTAAATGGCCTGTATGGGGATCAAACCCACAACCTTGGCCTTACTATCACCATGCTCTAACCAACTGAGCTAACCAGGACCAGCATAATAAATATTTGAAAGTTGCTGGTGTATGCTTTAAATATCTGTACAATATAATATACAATATCTGTAAAATATAAATCTATATGACACATTCCTACTGGGAAAAAATCTGGTACATCTTGACCGCAGTGGATATATAATGCATATCTACATATTTTATGCATATTTTCCTTGTGTCACACAAACACATTGGGTAATGTATATCTTAGAAAGAGTTGTGAATCTATGGCCACTAACAGACCAGAATAAACTTATAAAAATAAAAGAAGAAAATTTCCCTTCAGTTATTGCCAGTGTTCAGAAACTACTTTGAAACTGTAGCTTTTCAAGCTACAAGCTACTCATATTTTGAAGTAGTTAAGCTACCCTTTTAAAAGGTAGTTAGCTACACTACAAGTTACTAAGAAAAAGTAGCTAATTACATTGAAGCTCCATGGGCAACATTTTTAGTATGATCATGAATCAGCTTATGAATAACTGTGCATAAAGAAATTAAACATGATTTTTTAAAGATAATTTGAACAATTATTAGTAGATAGAGTCTTGTTTTATTAACAGACCATCCAAAGATACAATAAATACTCAAACTGTATATTACTACTGTCATGAGTCCCCTTTTGTGCAGCGCGCTGTGGAGCATGTGGACAGTTGTGACATTTCGACACGTGCATCTGTTTATGTTTCTGTTATGTCTCCTCCCCGTCCTGTCATTGGTTGTGGTGTCACGTGTGTCTGTATTGCCTTCAGCTGTTAGCAGTTACGAGGCTGATCATGTCGGCATATATACCTTGTGCCTCCCAACACTCAACGCGGAATATTAGAGTAGATAGATTAGATGATTTAGATGTAGATGTGTTTCATTGTGAATGTCATAGTCATAGCCCATGTCTTAGTTCATGTTTAGGTCCGTTAGTTTAGTTCACGCTGGTTTCTTCGCTACCAGTCCCTCGCTGTTGTTTATGTTTCTCATTTTGTTTATCGACCCTGTTTTCCATGACCACGACCTTGATTCCTGCCTAGCCCTGTGTATGCCTGTTCGCCGATCACCTGACCTCTTGCATGTTTTGGATTACGTTTCTGGATCACGTTTTGGATTTACCTGCCTGTGTTTCTCAATAAAGAGAACCGTTCCAACTGCGCTTGCATCCGTCCTATCTTCCTCTACGTCACGAAACGTGACAACTAATAGTACTAATAATAATAAGATACATGACAGAATATTCCTCCTCACAATGGATGCAGCACGAGAACGGAGAGGACGCAGAACCCGGAAGTCCACGCCAATCATCCCCGCCTTGGACTCGATGCAGTTTCTACAAGAGACTTTCGTGGACCTTCCCGATCGGTATGATGGGTTCTTTGGTTATCCGGACTATTTTTTGGTAGACTGTCAGTTCTACTTCTCCAGCCTGTTTGAGGTCATGAAGCATGAGGTCAACTTGGTGACCTTGGAGCCCCAGCCAGAGACCTGCGGGGAGGTCTCTGCCACCGAGAAAGATGCCCTGCTGTCCTGTCCCACCGAGGAAGCTGTCCCATTGTCCTGTCCTGCCGATGAAGCTGTCCCGCTGTCCTGTCACACCTACGAAGCTGTCACGTTGTCCTGTCCCACCGAGGAAGCTGTCCTGCTGTCCTGTCCCGCTGAAGAGGCTGTCCCGCTATCCTGTCCTGCCGAGGAGGCTGTCCTGTCCTGCCGAGGAGGTTGTCCCGCTGCCCTGTCCTGCCGAGGAGGCTGTCCCACTGTCCAGTCCTGCCGAGGAGGCTGTCCCGCTGTCCGGCCCCGCTGAGGACGTCCCTCCGAGTGCCAGTCCTGCTGAGGATGAATAATTTTCCAAGTCTAACTATGACTCCAGCTTCTAAGTAACTGGAGAAAAAAACGGGGATTGTCCTGACAATGACAAAAAGGAAAAACTTTTCCACTTTTATTAAATCGCATGTAATGTACCTCCAGTCTCCCTTTCTGGAGACATATCTTGGAACATGTCTTGTTTGACTATTACTCACAGGAAACACACTTTTCCAACTTTCCACGAATAGATTTCACTTTTAGCTAAAATGCATTCAAAATTTAATCCCTCCTCCACATATACACACACTCACATGCACTCAAGTTTCACACAGACACAGGAGCACACATATGCACTTGCTCACACAAGCACCTATATCTCTCTGTCTCATTCTCCTATGCCCCCAGGCATGTCCACGCAGATAAGAGCACACACCCACCCACCCACACACACACACACACACACACACACACACACACACACACACACACACACACACACTGGGGCTTTTGAGCACTAAACTAATTTTCAGAGATCATCAATCACAACTGTCTCCATTATTTATGGAGCATGTTTACATCCACACCGTATTCCAGTTCTAATTCATTTATCAGTTGCATGCAATAACAGAGAGTGATATCTTCCCAATGTAAGGCTCCTGGAGCGCTGCCCCTCACCTAAGTGGAATCCTGCTTGTCATGGACACCCTCAACTCCTTCCACCACTCACTAAGCAGGGGGAGTCCAATGACCGTGCACCACAGTAGTATTGAACCCCACGAGTCCGCGATCCTTACCACAGGAGAATGTCACTCAAAAATGAAGAAAGCAGATATGCTGATTCAACAAATTGCAGTGCTCTCCTGCTCAGATCAGATGTGATACAGTAGATGTTACAACTGAACAGCATTGCAATGTTGTGTAAAAGTAAAGAAGTTACACCAGAAGTACATGACCACCTGGGACAAAGCGCGACAGAGAGTCTGCAGAAATTAAGAATTATATAATGATCTAGATAACATTTTGGGTCCAAGCACTTGTGCAAATCTAACAAATGTTGTCAAGAGGGTGGACCTGCCAAGTGTGGACCTACAAAGTGAAGAGGAACAAGGTAAATTTACAATTCTACCACCCCATGTAAATGTTAATACTTCACTTATAAAAGAGATGCTTTGATCTCAATGCAATGCAGTCACATGGTTCATGTAGCTTTCAATAGTTCCAAACAAATTAATGCTGTCAACTTGATTGAATGTGTTGAAGTGGGACAGATAGCAGCAGCAACTATATTTGCAGCAATTTTTGGTAAATCTTAACACATAAAGTGGTGCTTGAAAGTTTGTGAACCCTTTTATAGAATTGTCTATATATCTGCATAAATATTACCTCAAACATCATAAAATTTTCACACAAATCCTAAAAACAGGCAAAGTGAACCCAATTAAACAAATGAGATAGAAATACTATACTTGGTCATTTATTCACTGAGGAAAATGATCCAATATTACATATCTGTGAGTGGCAAAAGTATGTGAACCTCTAAGGTTAGCAGTTAATTTGAAGGTGAAATTAGAATCAGTTGTTTTCAATCGATGGGATAATGATCAGGTATGAGTGAGTGCCCGGTTTTATTTCAAGAACAAGGATCTATCAAGGTCTAATCTTCACAACATATTTGTGGAAGTGTATCATGGCAAGGAGATTTCTGAAGACCTCAGAAAAAAGTTGTTGTTGCCCATCAGGCTGGAAAATGTTACAAAACCATCTATAAACAGTTTGGACTCCACCAATCCACAGTCAGATGTGTACAAATGGAGGAACTTTAAGACCATTGTTACCCTCCCCAGTAGTAGTCAACCAACAAAGATCACTCCAAGAGCAAGACAAAAAATTGTCTGACAGGTCATAAAGGAGCCAGGGTAACTTACAGCAACTAAAGCCGTCTCTCACATTGGCTAATGTTAATGTTCATGAGACCACCATCAGGAGAACACTTAACAACAATGGTATGCATGGCAGGGTTGCAAGCAGAAAACCAGTGCTCTCCAAAAAGGACATTGCTGCCTGTCTGCAGTTTGCTAAAGATCATGTGGACAAAGATTAGATTGTGAACCAAGATTAGATTAGTTAAAGTCATAGAAACAATGGAAACTCGAAACTTAGGATCACATACTTTTATTCAGGTTCCTAAAGGAGAGGAATGTGAAATTCAGAAAATGTGTTTTTTTCTGAAGGGAAATGATTTTAAAAATAATTCACTGCTATTTAATTTTAGCTTATTAACATACCTGACATGTCTGATGTGCTAAATGTACTTTTAATTTATTTATTTTTTTCACTTTTCATTAACAATGACAGAGACAGAGGTGGCACTGCAGACAAATGTCAGTTTTGTCTTTTATTTGCTATTTCCTTTTTTATTCATTGTGGCATAATGGAGTGCAAAAAGTGTCCATCAAGCCCCACGTAATTTGTTTATCAAACACAGATTGTTTTCCTGGTACTATAATACATTAATTCATATTTCCAAGTGTGAACCCACTAAAAAGCTAAGTATATTCAGAAATGGTCTAGAACAGTACATGTGTACAGTCAGGTCCATAAGTATGTGGACAGTGGCACAATTTTCACAAGTTTTGGCTGTTGTGTATGTTTACAATATCATGAGCTTTTCCTTTATTTTTGAAGATAACAATAGGTTTCTCTTTTCTTGCCATGTAATAAACAGACCATTAAAATATAAGTGTGATGTGATAAGAAAAGAAGAGATGACTGTAGATGCTTTTTTACATATAAAATAGAAAAATATAGAGAAAAGAAAAGAAGCGACAGTGAATCAAATATGGAACTCAAACTCCTAATTAAAGGCTCTATCCGTTAAATGATTTTCTGATGGTCTTCCCCACATTTTTCCAACAGTAAACCTATTCAGACCTATGTGATATTAATATTCCATATTTATTAGATTATATCTCTGATAAGGGCCTGGTTTTCTTGGAACTTCAACTAACAGAGGTTCTGCCAAATAGATTCTCTTCAACTCTCCAGCATTCTGATTAGGATTAGCTGTGTCTCTTTTGAACTCTGTGTATACTCCTTAGATATATCTTGTTTTGTGCCCTTTACTTCATTGTTTGTTTTGTACTACTTTTATGGTTTTGATGACCATTTTCGTTCTTTTTTTTTTTTTTTTTTTTAAACTAATGAAACTGTTTATTTTAAGCTGCATACGTCTCTGCTAGTCTAGTCCATACCTGACAGAAGACATAGTCATAGCCAAGGACACGGTAGGTTCTGATTCCACCAAGCCTGTGGAAGCTCAGTTAACAATAACTGCTCTCCACACATGGAGCCCCTGTAGCGGGATTAACACATCAGCGGCAACAGCTAACCTCTCTTACCCCCACTGTAGATTATGTCACTATACCTGTGAACATGAATTTTCTGTCTGGTTGGGAAATTTCTTGCACCAATTCCCTAAACTGAGACCAGAAGTGCTGGGGTCTGAAGGCACAGCTGCACATACTGTGTAATGTAGCTGTACCCAATAAAATAACCAGTGATGAACAAATTTCATTGGCAACAAGGCTACAGTCACAGTAGATAATTGGTATTTTCACAAGATTTCTGAACATGTTCAAAACAAACATTTACAGTGTTAATGCCTCTGAAACAATTATTGTAATGTATATAACCCTGACACATATTTTTATTTATACACATAGTTATACACATGCCTTTATATATACATATAGCTTCTTCTTAATTTACATACTGTTAGCTACTTCATGGCAATTGGTGAGACCAAATTGGAGAGAAAATGAAACACACATGCACATCATGGGTTACTGATATAGGCAGTGCAACATAAATTTTCTGTTGATGTATACTACCTGCAATGAAGTATATATTGACTGATACTTTCACTGCTGTTTTCCAACATTTTTTTTCTTCAAAAATCTACCCTGCATGCAAAGGACTATGGGTTATTCACCAGTTGTGTCCTAGGGACTCTAGAAGATGAATGATGTGTTTTTCAGCTGCATTTGCAGTATCCTTCACAATGGGATTGCATTGACATCCTTGACATTGATACATGGTTATAAGCAGTACTAGTATGACAGTATGGCAACCAGCTCCAGAATTATTGGCACTCTTCAAGATGGCAAAAATGATTGCATAAAATAAAGACAAGTATTTGTTATTAATATTGACACACTGTTCATGAAGGGTGCCAAAAATTCTAAAGTAGATTGTATATATTGTTTGCTACATTTGCATCAAGATCCCTGCATGTTAACTTGGACTCTCTAACATTTGCATCACCTATTGGGTTACAGTTTTTTGCATTTACACTTATATAACATTTGCTTAAAATGACTGCATTTACAATACCAAGTGTAAACAGGGTTTAAGATCCTCTTGAGTTAAACACACCTGTGTGGTGGCAGGGGCATGGTCAAGTGCCACTTTTGAATGGAGGGCAGAGTCTTGGAGATGGAGTGGGTAATTGCATGAATGAGCATACACCTGTGTGTGAATAACCGTACTCTTTTTTATATTCTGTGTCTTGCAGTGAGGAGAATGATGAGCGGAGAGAGCCTGAAAGTGCAGAGCAATGCAACTTCCCCCAAAAGCATCCTGCTGAGCTTGTGTGTGTGCATGTGTGAAGTATTTATTTATGTTGAGTTATGTCAGTAAAGATGATTGGCGACCTGAAAAGCACAGACAAAAAGACATAAATAGACAGAACTCTGCTCCCTCTCATGCCTCCTCATGCTCTCCTCACACCGACCAGTGTGTCATAACCTGATCGTCGACTAATGACTGAGCATTTCATTTGAATATGTAGGCCCTGTCCACATGTATATGGATATTTTACTGTAGATTTACCTCTCTATTAAAAAAAACTGTTCACATGAACAATCTTTTTTTTTTTTTTTTTTTTTTTAAATATCCCCATCCAAATGAAATACAAAAACTAAAACCTTTGCAAAACTACTGAGGTTTGCATGTTGTCATCATAGCTAGTTACAAACATGATTTCTGCATATCATGATGGTACAGTTTTCACAAACTATGGTCTAGTCTATGGTCTATATGGTCTAATGTGTATGCTCTATCTGAGGCTTTGAAGATATAGGTGTCATTGGGCAAAGTCAACTGGGGAAAAAAGTGTGGATTTGTGGGCTGGTTAGGCACAAGTGGATCACCTCCCACAATTACCAGGAAATTTGAAGCAGGGCAAAAAGTGTTTATTGGGTGCCTTTTTAATGCACAGATGATTTTCGGAACATAACTGGGAGGGTGAAGTGGCACCAAATTGTCTAGATGGGAATGGTTTCTTCCCCAGTTGTCCTACAAAGACATGGTTCTCAATAACTTGGTTGCTTCCACCCTGTGGTGCAAACTTAGTGTGCTACAATGACCTGCCATTTAAAAAAAAAAAAAAGAATCAACCCACTACTGGATTTGAGTAGCTATACTACAGTATGTCTCCCAGTACACAAGTGGGTGTTGAGTACATGGTAAATACAGTGGGAGTATTGAACGTGTCAACATTTTTTTTCAGTAAATATATTTCCAATGGAGTTATTCACATGAAATTTTCACGACATCAGTATTAACTCAAGAAATCCACAAATATAAAGAACTCACAACATTAAAGCCCATAAATAAAGTTATGTGTAATAAAGTGGGATGACACAGGAAAAAAGTATTGAACACGCTAGGAAAAAGCAGTTCTCCAAGGAAAGGTAAGGTAAGGAACCAGCTGAAATCCAAAAGTAGTTAGAAAGTAATTATACCCCCTATCTGTGTAAATTAATATCAGCTGTGTTAGTAACTTGATGTTCTATACAAAGGCTTTTCCTTACCAAGGTGACCAAGAAACATCTCATGATAGGTAAAAGCAAAGAGCTCTCCCAAGACTTTCGCAACGTTAATGTTGCAAAACATATTGATGGAATCAGATGCAAACACATTTCAAAACTTCTGAATCTTCCAGTAAGCACCATTGGGGCCATTATCTGCAAATGGAAGCAACATCACTCCATCATCAACCGGCCACGCACAGGAGTTCCTTGCAAGATTTCTGACCAGGGAGTCAGAAGAATAGTCAGAAGAGTAGCCCAAGAGCCAAGGACCACTCGGAAAGAGTTCCAGAAACACTTAGAGGCAGCAGGTACCATTGTCACAGAGAAAACAATAGGCAGTGAACTCCACTGCCATGGCCTCTATGCACGCTCACCCCGCAAGACTCCATTACTAAAGAAAAGGCATGTCGAAAGCTTGTTTAAAGTTAGCTACAACTCATTTGGACAAGCCTATGAAATACTGCGAGATTGTAATCTGGTTAGACGAGAGCAAAACTGAACTTTTTGGCTGTCATTCTACACACCATGTTTGGAGAAGAAATAGTACTACACATCACCCTAAAAACACTATACGAACAGTGAAGTTTGGAGGTAGAAGCATCATGGTGTGGGGCTGTTTTTCATCGCATGGTTCATATAATTGAAGGAAAGATAAATGGAGAACTTTACCGGGAGATTCTTGAGAAGAATCTGCTGCCATCCACCAGGATGATGAAGATGAGACATGGGTGGACCTTCCAGCAGGACAACAATCCAAAGCATACAGCAAAGGAAACTCTCAGTTGGTTTCACAGAAAAAAAAAAATCAAGGTGTTAGAATGGCCCAGTCAGTCACCTAACTGGAATCCATTTGAACAAGATTTAAAGACAATATGTTTAGAAGAGTGGGGCAAAATCACACCAAAATACTTTGGCCCATTCATTTCTTCATACAGGAAGCGTCTTGAAGCTGTCATTACAAACAAAGACTTCTCCACTAAGTATTAAATAAATTTCAGTTAGTGTATTCAATACTTTTTTCCTGTGTCATTCCTATTTAATACACATAACTTCATTTATGGACTTTAATATTTGGATTCTTTATTTGTGTGGATTTCTTGAGTTAATAGCAAAGTCTGGTGAAAATTTCATGCGAATAGCCTCACTAGAAATATATTTACTGACAAAAATGTTGAAGCGTTCAATACTTATTTCCCCCACTGTATGAGGACCAGGATAATGACATTCAAGACTCCAAGCTGCCCAGAGGCTATTGAATCATGAAAGTACAAGAGACTAAGTTGGTGGATCTTTTACAGGTCAATGTTGGAATAGTTGAAGGGTTTCTTTTCTGTAAGGATGCCTGACACATCCATTGTGGTGTGGCATTGTTTAATAATTTTTACACATTTACAATAAGGACTCTTTCCTTTAGCCAGTCTGTGAGCATGTCTGAGGGCTGCTGGGTACACAAAACTGGGTCATATTATGGGCATTGATTTGGCAGCCATGGGCGAACATTCCACAATCAATCAGGTTGGGTTGAATACTGGATTACTCTGCTCACAGCAGAGTCTTGGTGGTGACTGCCCACAATATATCAGGGGTTCCTGAATGACTCATCTGCCATTGCTCAGTGGCGTTAGGGAAGTCAGTACTACTATCCGACCCTCACCATCACTGCTGTTGTGGATGAGTGGAATGAGGATGAAGGGTGGCTGTCTAGAATGAGGTGTCTTCAAGCCAACTTTTTAGTTGTAGTTGTTTATATTGTCCAAAATATATGATGCACACACTCATCTGCCTTCCCCCTCCCTTTTGCACTTTCTCTTCCTTCCTGTCTCTGTGTCTCCTCCTTTGCCCTTATTATCTGTCCATCTCTTTATCATTTGATTTTTTATGCCTTGTCTCTCACTCACTCACAAACAAGTAATTTGTCTCTCTTCCATCTTCTTCATTATTGCCTTTTGCATTTGTTTTTTGACTTTTCTCACACTGTCTCACTCTTCATCCCCCTTTTTCTCCATGTTTATTCTTCCTTTTATTCATTAATATCTCTATCTTTCCCTTTCCTCCCTAAGTCTGTCTGCCTCCCTTTCTTTCTGCACACTCAAGCACACAATCCTATTTAGAATAGTTTAAGCCAAATTGGTAAATTCTGTGTTTTTGTATTTCTTGCTTTTTTTTGTCTCAACAAACAAACAAACAAACATACAAACAAACAAACAAACAAACAAATAAATAAAGACAGAAAGAAAGAAATTCAACAATTTCTTCTAGGCCTAATCAGTATAAGATGAACAGCAGCCACTCTTTCTACCTAAGGCATCTCATAAACATCCATTTGAGTGTGTTGCCTCCTGGGCACTGTGGCTGATGCCAAGTTGTGATTACGAATGTCTTACTGCACTCTCACCTCTTTAGAGCAGCTGCCCAAACAGCGAATACTTCTCTAACACACTTCATTCAGCTCAGCCTTGTCCAGCCATTTTAGCAGTAAGGGGTTGAAAATGAGACACTTACTTGGCAAACTGTGTTATCTAGAGTGACATTGTATATAAGTGTTTGCCTAGTTGTAGAAGATGTTCATATATTAATGAACTATAGAACTTGGATAACTTGTTAAACTCCATAAATGATATATTACTTTTTTATGTCTATACAATATATGCAGATACCCTGAACTGATATCCAAAGGTAAACAATTAAAAATGACCAGGGTGACTGATAGCCTCCATATTGTCAACACCACCAAGCATTTATACTATTTCTTCATTTACGAGTTTGCCTTTTAGATATTCTTTTTAAATTGCTGCATCTCCAAGATGGACCTCTCGTAAGTTCATTTGCAAATTCTCACTCATTTTTAGCAAGACATATTTCTTTATATGGTAGTGAAGCATCAGTTATTACTTACACTCTCCCACCTTTATTTTTAGTTAGTCAATATCAATATTAAGGAATATAACACATGTATGTCTCCTTGTGTTTACTGGTAAACAAAGAAGTAAAAAAAAAAAAGGAAATTATATGCTTCTTGAATGAGTGGGGAGAAACATGCCCAAGATTATGACATATTATATGGTCCCTTTAATTTACTTTCAGTAGACAATGAATGAATGAATGAAAAAATCTCCAGACTGCAAAAAATATTTTCTGGCATAACCTTTTTTTTTCATTCATGCCCAGTTTCTATATTTGTAGTTAGTCATACAGTCATGTGAAAAAATAAGTACACCCAATGGAAATTCTTGGCTTTTTTATTTATTTATTTGACATATTTTGACAAGCAAACATTTAGTCATCTTTGAAACAGTGCCTAGTAATAAAGATGATATATTTTAACAAAACCAAAAGAAAAAAATGCTTTTTCAATAATTTATTTAACAGAAATATCAATAGATGTGATATTCTTCTGTGGAAAAAGTAGCATGCACTTGGCCTCAGAAGATAGTATTACCCCCTTTAGCAGAAATAACTTGTAGGCATTTTGCATAATTCAAATTCCCCCACAACATTTCAATAGGATTCAAGTCTGGACTAGGCCATTCTATAACCCTTTGTAGAGGTGGGAGGAGGGGTGTGCAAGCGCCGTTTTGTGAATGGACTAGCGGAGCCTTTTGTTCTTTTTGAACCATTCCTTGGTGGATTTGCTAGTGTGTTTAGGATCATTATTTTGTTGAAAGGTCCACTTTCAGTTCAACTTCAACTTTTGGACAAATGGCCTCACATTATCTTCAAGCACTCTTTGATTTCATGCAGAATTCATAGATGAATCAATGAATACAAGCTGTCCACTCCCTGAGGCAGTGAAGCAACGGCAAACCATAACATTTCCAACGTGCTTCACAGTTGGTATGAGGTGCTTCTTCCGAAAAACTGTCTTTGGTCTGCGCCAAACATGTTACTGTGGCCAAACTACTCTTTCTTGGGTGGCTGTGGCTCAGGTAGTGGAGCAGGTTGTCCACTAAATGTAGGGTTGGCGGTTTGATTCCCGGCCAATATGACTCCACATGCCGAAGTGTTGGGCAAGCCACTGAACACCAAGTTGCTCCCGATGGCAAGCTAGCGCCTTGCATGGCACCTCTGCTACCATTGGTGTATGAATGTGTGAATGAGAACCAGTGTAAAGTGCTTTGTCGAACCGCTAAGGTTAAAAAAAGTGCTATATAAGTGCAGACCATTTACAATTTATATCTTTGATTTGCCTGTCCAAAGCACATTATTCCAACAGGCCTGGTATTTTTCTATATGCCCATTGGCAAACTGTAGTCTTGCAAAAGCATTTTCCTGGCATGCCTCCAATGCAGGTCAAATTTGTGCAATCTCTTTCTGATTGTAGAAGCATGCACTTTGACACGAACAGTTGGAAGACTTAATAGCAGATCCTGTAATTAAATTTTGGGTTTCTTGGAGACTTATTTTTGCACCAGATGGCCTGCTCTTGGGCTTAATTTGCTGGTATGGTCAGTTTCTGGACAAATTGGCAGTTGTTTGAAATCTGTAAAAATTTCTTGATAATTTTCCTTACAGTGGAATTATGTATTTCAAATAATTTGGAGAGGTTTTTAAATCCCTTGCCAGACTCATAGGAATCCACAAACTTTTTTTCTGAAGGTCTTACAGAACTCTTTAGATCTTGGAATGATGACACCACACATCTCAATAGCAGAGGGAACACCAGACACTAAATACAAGAGGGGTATAAATAAGACAGGTTCCACCTGCACTCCCTAAGCAGGTTCTAATCACTGGCACCCAATCTTGAACTACTGATTCTAATTTTATGGATTTGAAGGTGTGATAAATATAGGGGTGTACTTACTTTTTCCATGTGATTGATGTTTTTTTCTTGTTAATTTTATTTTTTTTAATTACTACAAATTGTCAATTTTATGTGTCATTTGATAGATTGTATCATTTTTATTAATAGGCACTGTTTCAAAAGTGCCTTAATGTTTGCTTGTCCAAATATTTTTTTTAAAAAAAGAAACAAAAAAAACATTCCCATGGGGTGTACTTATTTTTTCATATAAGTGTATGCAAATGTGCGTGGACTGAAATGGATGGAAAAGCACAATGGTAGAGACATTTGAAATCTGCTGGGGCAGTGGTAAGGGATCTAAGACCATTCCTCCATACAGAATCTCTCCAAAACCTTCAAATTTCAAGGTCCACACTGGTTTCAAGTCAGCGGAATGGGATGGTCATGGCAGGACGTTGATTTTATGGTCAGTAAAAAAGTTTGTGTTGATTTTGATGTATGTTTTGGATCATTGTCCTGCTGAATATGCAACCATGGCTTATTTTCTGGCAGAGGCAGTCAGGTTTTCATTTAATATCTGTTGATATTTGAGTCCATGATGCCATGTATCCTAACAAAATTTCCAGGCCCTCTGAAAGAAAAACAGCCCCAAAACATTAACGAGGCACCACCATATTTAACCTTGAGCATGAGGTACTTTTCCATATGTCTGTCTCTCTGTGTGCACCCTAAGGACCTCTGGGGTTTATTGCCAAAAAGCTTTATTTTGGTTTCATCTGAGCATAGAACCTGATCCCATTTGAAGTTCCAGTAGTGTCTGGCAAACTGAAGATGCTCGAGTTTGTTTTTGCATGAGAGTAGAGTCTTTTTCCTTGAAACCCTTCCAAACAACTTGTGGTGATGTAGGTGACTTCGGATTGTATTTTGGGAGACATTCTGACCCCAAGACGCAACTAACTTCTGCAATTCTCAAGCTGTGATCCTTGGAGATTTTTTGGCCACTCGAACCATCCTCTTCACAGTGTGTTGTGACAATATAGACACACGTCCAATTCCAAGTTGATTCATAACATTTCCAGTTGACCAGAACTTCTTAATTATTGCGCTGATGGTGGCAATGGACATTTTCAATGCTTATGCTATTTTCTTATAAACACTTCCCATTTTGTGAAGCTCAAAAACCTTTTGCCACACATCACAGCTATATTCCTTGGTCTTGCCCATTGATATGAATGACTAAATGAATTTGGTCTACGTGGTACCTCATATTTATACCCCTGTGAAACAGGAAGTCATGGTTGAACAGTTTCTTCTATCTAGTCACCCAGGTGTACTAAAAATAAAATAAAATATCAATGGGAATGTACTTCAAATACATCTTTATCATTTGAATTCATAGGAAGAGTCTACTTAAACATCTTATTAGGTGTGAGATGATCAACTTAATGTACAAGATCATTAATGACTGTGTTGATGTACCTGTCTCTGTAAACAGATGCAGTGTTGATCCCAAACATTTATCAAACTGGGTGAGTGTGAATGTGTATGTGATTGTGCCCTGTGATAGATTAGCACCCCATCCAGGGTGTACCCCGCCTTGTGCCCCATGCTCTCTGGGATAGGCTCCAGGTTCCCCGTGACCTTGTTGGATAAGCAGTATAGAAAATGGATGGATGAATGGATATTGTTAGAATTTCTAAAGTAAGAGGGCCTTTCAGAAATGGAAATAAGGAAAACTATACAGTGCATCCCAGAAAGTATTCACATCACTTCACTTTTTCCACATTTTGTTAGGTTACAGCCTTATTCCAAAATGGATTAAATTAAATATTTTCCTCAAAATTCTACAAACAATACCCCATAATGACAGTGTGAAAGAAGTTTGTTTGAAATCTTTGCAAATGTATTAAAAATAAAAAACACAAAAAGCACATAAGTTTTGTAACGCTTTGATAACGCTTTTCCTCTATCTCAGCTTCTGGTATTGTTGCAACGTGAGTGGTATATTGCCATAGAGAACATTAAGAGTTACTTCACACAATGTCACAATGAGCTTGTCTGTGGCAGATTTAAAATAACCTGTCTCTGTTTGGGTGTTGCTTTTAATAATATTTTTTTAAGTTTTAAAATTTCAAATAAACCGTCTCTGTTTGGGTGTTGCTTTTAATAATATTTTAATTTTTGTATTATTATTTCATTTATTTTATTTATTTATTTATTATTATTATTTATATATTTTTTTTTTACATTTTTTTAAATAATATTTTTTATTCTACAAAAGTCTAGCTGACATTTTCACAGTCCAACAGTTTTTCATTAACTTCTTTTCTGGAGGTATATTACAGGATACGGTGAAAGTAAATCTGTACTGAGCTGATAGTGTTCAGGTGTTTCTGTTTTATAATCAATTATCAGGTATCAAAAAAGTTTGTTGGTTGCATCTTGAGTCCATAAAAAATGTTGTGTTCCCGGGGTACATTTGCCTTCCTAGTACATTGACGTGATTGGTGTCTCTGGGATTTTTAAACAACATCAGATTATTTGTGTTTAAGCTGATGGTTCTGCTGGATTTACCTTGGCAAAATAAATTCTGTACGATATAAATAGCGCTAAGATTTCTGCGGTGAACATTCTGAGTGAACATTTTCTCCACCTCATTGCTCGTGCTGGCCTCTTTCATCAGATCGTCAAGGATCAGCAAATTAATTTTGTTGACGGGGAATCATCATCATTCAGAGTCTGTGGTAACCCTTCAACAAATTTTATTTTGTACATTTTCAACAACTCATCATACAATGGTTGCCAACAATCATAAATATATACAATATTTAAAAAATAATTTTAGAAATCAACTGTACAGCATTTTGCAACAACATTTGTACAAAATATGACATTCCTGAATTTCAATGGCCACTTATCACAAATGAAAATGGATGCTGTAATCTAAAATCAAAACCA
The DNA here is from genome assembly GCF_023375685.1 of Ictalurus furcatus. Lineage (NCBI taxonomy): Eukaryota > Metazoa > Chordata > Actinopteri > Siluriformes > Ictaluridae > Ictalurus > Ictalurus furcatus. The sequence continues at coordinate 25,486,825 of NC_071258.1, forward strand.
TCTGTGTCTTGCACACCGCTAGTGTGGATGGGTTTTCCTTCCTCATGGCCTTAGCTTAATTGTCATTTCAATGTCAAACTTTTTAAAGAAACACTTGGTATATTGCTTGATACTGGCACAATTTATATATATATATATATATATATATATATATATATATATATATATATATATATATATATATATATAATTATATATATATATATATATATATATATATATATATATATATATATATATATATATATATATATATATATATATATTGTGTGTGTGTGTGTGTGTGTGTGTTTGTATGTGTGTGTTTACATGCACTCACTCTGGTACGTAGAATCTCAAGATCTCTAATCATGTTCATGATCCTGAAGTTGTTCTCAGAAATACAATGTGAGAGAAAGAAAACATCCACATTTTGACCTAGCTTAGAGTGAATAAAAATTCTGAGTATTGTCTGCATAGAAGTGATAATTAAGCCTGAGTGATCTTAAGAGCAATCCAAGAGGAAATGTATAAATACTAAAAAGTAAGGGGCCTAAAATTGATCACTGAGGTACACCAGTAGGAACACAACCAATCTCAGACCTGAAACCACTTATAAAAACAAACTGGCGGAAGTCAGATAGATAAGATCTAAACCAGGTTATAACAGTCTCAGAACCACCAAAGACGGTTTTAAGTTAGTTGAGTAAGAGGTTGTGATTGACAGTGTCAAAAGCAGTGCTAAGATCAAGAAGGATAAGGATGGAAAGAGAACCAGAATCTGAGGCTATTAACAGATCATTGGTGACCTTGACCAAAGCTGTCTCTGTACTGTGAAGTTTACAAAAAACAAACTGAAGGGGTTCAACAAGATTATTAACAGTAAGGTGATTGTGAAGTTGCAAAGCCACAACACGGTCTAACATTTTTGCCAAAAAGGGAAGGTTTGATATAGGATGATAATTATTTAAATTGTCCAAATCAATGTTATGCTTTTTTGGAACTGGGGTTACAGCAGCAGTTTTCAATGCTGCTGGTACAACAGCCGTGTGCAGAGAGTCATTAATAATGCTAAGAACAATTGGGCGTAAAGAGTTAAAACAAGATTTAAGTGGAAGCTTTCATATGTGATGCCTCCCTTGTAAGCAACTCTGAGTCAAAAGGAGTTGAAATCACAAGCCTGTAGAAGTTTTCAGTCTACACAAGCAATCACTCACTAAACTGTAATGGGGGGTGTCAAGAAAAAAGTGTTTAAAATGCTGAACTGCAACACCAGCATGTATGTATGTGTTTGTCTGTGTGTCTACAGTATGAATGTGAAACTCATGCGTTAGCTGGACCTTGTTGTCTGCCGGCACAGACTCCAGCATGTAGATGGTCAATTGTTTCCTCACTGCTGGAATTGTGTGTACATCCTAGGAACATCTTCCTCTTCTTCTTCTTCTTCTTCTTCTTCTTATTATTATTATAACTAGTTTATATGATGTATTGTAATATTAATCAAGCAAGCATCACATGAGTCACTTCAGGGTGCAGATCACCCACATACAGTGCTGGCATCATGGGACTGGGGTTCATTTGACCTAAATAAAGAGATATATGCACCATTTGCATGGTTCAGGAACTGAATTTCCTCAACAATGTCAGAAAGGTCTGCAACACATGGAATGTTAGAGATCCTGTTTAAGCATAGCATCAGAACAGTGACTCGCTTATAAAGAAATGTTAATAATAATAATAATAATAATAATAATAATAATACAAAGTAATAAACCATACTTACTGTTAAGATAGACAGCCTTCTTCTCTTGAACTGTGCTTACATTTCAAATAACAAACTTGCTACAAAAGGGATTTAAGAACAAAGATTCACTTATAGCCTACCACACAAACACTAACACACATATATGGTTTGACAATGACCAGGGTGACTGATTCCATTTTTAAACAAGGCATGTATGCTTTGGATTATATAAACTGTGAAAAGCAGGACTCCCTCCTTAAAAATCATTGACATAAACATGTCGTAATCATTCGGTGGGGTGGACATCCTGCTCGATACACCCCCAGGAAACACATGTCCCTATCTCACACAGACAGTCACACAGCTGCCAGGAAGTTCACATGTAGAGATCAATAGGTTTACCAGTGGTCATAAATTTACACGACCTACAGAACTGTCAGAGGGTCATAAATCAGACATTTCGACAGATAGTGTCTGTAAGAACTACTCATGTTCGCCTCACACCTCCAGGGTTGGGGGTTCGATTTCCGACGCTGCCCTGTGTGTGTGGATTTTGCATGTTCTCCCTGTGCTGCGGGGGTTTCCTCTGTGCACTCCGGTTTCCTACCCCAGTCCAAAGACATGCATGGTAGGCTGATTGGCATGTCCAAAGTGTCCGTAGTATATGAATGGGTGTGTGAAAATGTATTTGATTGTGCCCTGCGATGGATTGGCACCCTGTCCAGAGTGTACCCCACCTTGAGCCCAATGCTCCCTGGGATAGGCTCCAGATTCCACCATGACCATGAAGGATAAGCAGTATAGAAAATAGAAAAAAAATTTATAACATCCAATCTTTTTTTTTTTCCTGAGTAATTTTGTAACATTAATTTAGTGAGTCAAGGCCATTAACTGAAAAATACTCTGTAGAAACAAGAAGGAAATGATTTACAGAATTGAGAGCTGAACTGTGCATGGTGAGTATTGGTGAGACAAATCCATTACAGCTCAGTTTGAAAACTTTGACTAAGATAAATGCAGTGCTGGTTTGTGTCTGTCAATAGCTTTTCAATTTTTCCACATGACAGCTATTATAATACAGCAATATCTGGAGAACTGCAAACCTATTAAGAACTCAAGGTTAGGTCCACAATACTTGACTCGATTTGGAATATACCACAATCAGTATGAAAGAAGACAGAAAGAGAGGAAGCTCATACAGGCAAAAATATTTGATTGAAGGCTTCATGACTCCTTTGTTGGAATCTGTCATTGTTGAATCAGGTGAAGTAAATGTTTTGTTGTCAGTCCATCCATATTGTTGAAACGTCCCTGACCTTGATGCATAATGGAAGACAATAATAAGGCTCCAATACAAAGGACTACATAAGTTTAAGTATTGCAAGAAGTATAAAAGACCTGATACGCAAAGTCTGACAGATGCTATACCGTGCCTTCTTCTGTGAAAAGTTGCATTCAAACACAATGCAAAGACTACAGTTGGTGGCTGACATGAATGTGATGTATGCACCTGTATACATGGAAATAACTTTCTTTACCAAAAATTGACCATAGTCTGTATTCATAATCAACAACAATGAAACAAAAAGGAGCCAGTCATACAGAAAGACCAAGCCTGTTTCCTAAATCAATCATTCATTCATTCTTCATCAGTAGACATTTTGTTCTGCTCATGGTTGTGGTGGATCTGGAACCAGTCCAATTTAGAGCAGTTTAGTATAACCGATCTTTCTTCCCAAGTGTTTTTGGACAATGAGAGGAAACCACAGCACCCAGAGGAAACCCATGCATATCCGTATAACATCACAGCTCAAGGATTTGGAGTCTGATCCAGGGCTTGGAAACCCTGCTGCATATTCCCTGTGTCTGTGTGAGTTTCCCTGCTTTGCTTACCCCTGCAAAATAGACTGGCTACCTAAATTGCTCCCAAGTATGAATGGGCATGCATGTGCAAGCATGTGTGTGTGTGTGTGTGTGTGTGTGTGTGTGTGCGCGCGTGTGTGTGTTGCGATGAGATCAGCATGATATCCTGCTGTATTCCCTCCTTGCACCCAACATTCCTGAGACAGGCTTCATTGCAAAACTGACCAGAGTAAAGTGGTTGCTGAAGATGAATAAATAATTAAATATATGCAACATCCTGCGTGGTAAATAGGTACAGTTCAATCCAGAAGCCATTATTACTAAAATATATTATGTATATCTCAACACATCATAATTAGTGCATTATAATATTACTCTGGTTTGCTATACTGGAATGGAAGAGACAACAAGCAGATGAAAACAAGTACAGAAAGAATATAGCAGTGTGTGATATACTTCACTGCAAAAACAATAACAATAATAATTCCATTTCCTGCCATGCTGTGTAGTGTGACACAGTCAAGCTGGCTGCTAAGTAGACCTCAGCTGATGAATATGTATGAGCTAGGGTACAAGGTGGTAAATTGCATGTTCCTATGATTGCCAACTTCTTTTAAATTATTAACCACTGGGTCGAGAAGGAAAGATGGCAAAACTCCTTTCAACAAGGTTCAGGGAGCTATAGTGTACCCTTGCTTCCCACTTGCCAACAACCTGTCTGTCTTTCCTCTGCCTTTGATCTCTTCTTTCTCTTTGTATAAAGGTCATCAGAGATTAAAGCGTGTGTAATAAAAGCAATAATCCAGCCGTTGTTAAGAAGGGCACTGAAACGGAATCTAGGCAACAGCACATTTGGGTATCTGGCAATCTGCAAAGGCTTTTCAACAGGAAAAAGTTCAACACTGGTTAGTCTTTAATTTAAGATCTGCATAGTGGAAAATTATGTTCATATTGCAGACATATCGTGGCAGAACTTAATTTCACCAAATAAGTTTTGAGGATGGGGCGCACGGTGGTTAGCGCGTTAGCACGTTCGGCTCACACCGCCAGGGTTGGGGGTTCGATTCCCGCGGCTCTGTGTGTGCAGAGTTTTCACGTTCTCCCCGTGCTGCAGGGGTTTCCTCCGGGCACTCCGGTTTCCTCCCCCAGTCCAAAGACATGCATGGTAGGTTGATTGGCATGTCTAAAGTGTCTGTAGAGTGTGATTGTGTGCCCTGTGATGGATTGATACCCTGTGCAGGGTGTACCCTGCCTTGTGCCCGATGTGCCCTGGTTTCCCTTGACCCTGAAAAGGATTAAGCGGTATGGAAGATGGATGGATGGAATTTTTGAGGATTTATTACTAGAAAAGCCACTGTTATTGACTGAAAATTGGTAAGGATGTTAACACATATAGAAACAAGTAGAAAATTGTACTAAGTTAAGCCATGTCTCAAGTTTTTGTCAAAATTTATATCAGATATTTATGTTTTGTTCTACATACTTTCAAATGTTTTGCTGCATGTAATAATTACTTTGTATTTACTAGTGACTATGTTTTTTTTTAAGTGTATTGGTGCATGTAAACAGGTTTTCATTAATTAATTCATCTTCAGTAACTGTGTCATCCTCGCCTATAACAATGCACCATGTATTTGCATACATTTACACACACCTAGAGGAAATTTAGAGTAGACAATCAAACCACCTGCATGTTTTTGGAAGGTGGGAGGAAACAAGAGAACCCAGAGAAGACAGGGTGAGCATGCAAAACTCAACACAGACAGTAACCCAAGTTCAGGATTGAATCAGTGACCCTGGAGCTGTGAGATGGCAATGCTAACTTCTATGCCACTATGCTGCCCCAAGCAGGTCTTTTTGCTGTTTATTCAAATGGCTTAAATGTTTGACCCCTACAAAGGAGTTTTTCAGAAATCTTACTGTGAATGGTCATAGTCATGATCACTTCAGGATGGAAGACAGCCTTAATTTGTTTGCAGTTACTGTACACTTCACAATCTGATAATTTTATTGTACTACAATTGTACTTCTCAGTGTTAATGCACAAAACACTTATGTGTACATAATTGTCAATAATAGTGTATACAGCAAGTACATTATAATGTAAAAGTATAATGATATGTTTGATAAGCATATGTTAATGCTTCATGTTCTTCAGTTTCTGTTTGAAACCTTAATGTATATATGTACCATAATGTATCCTATAATTTGTGTTATGCTATATAATCTTTATATGCTTTTATTTCTTGTTATTCTTTTTGTTTCTTAGAAATGTTCTTAAACTGAGCATACACTAGTATGTGAGTTATCCTAAGAGATCTCAAAAACTGAGAGCACCTCACATGCATTATTTATTTTACAATTTCTTATTTTTGTCAAACTACATATACTAGACAGAGGTCCAGAGGTTTGTCTTCCATCTCTGCAGTCCACCTCATATTCCATCTCTGCTGTCCTTTGCACCTTTACCCTAATCCTAATTGAATGACAGAAATAAGTTTCAAAGGCATAGACTAGCAAAGGCAAGACACTACGTATGACCAAATCATTCAAGACCACTCATGTTCAGTGTTTGGTAAGTTACTCAAAAGAAGTAATACACTACAGATTACTAATTACTACTTTAAAATTGCAATTTGATTGCATTACTGATTACTTTTTACATGCAGTAATCAGATTACTAATTACTTTACTTTCAAGTTACTTTCAAAACCTGTCAAACCTATAAAGATACACTACATAGTGAAACTCGTAGTTCTTTCAGTAATTTTAATGCATCTCATATCATATCTTATCATATACTAGTGATATGACATTGTCTGGTTTGCTGTGATATGACATTGTCATATCACAGCAAACCAGCGACTCCATTTCTCAGAATGGCCTCCATTTCCCATGGGCTGAGTATGCTCAGAACTCCCTCCGTCATCTCACCCCGTTCCAGTGTGTCTTGGCTACCAGCCGCCTCTGTTTCCATGGAAGACCAACACCACCGACTCTCCGTCCATCAACAAGTGGTTCCAAAGGAGTGAACAAGTTTGGGAGAGCACACACCAATGCCTAATGTAAGCTACGCGCACCTGCAAGCAAAAGGCTGATCGTCATCGCAGTGAACACCCCCAGTACCGACCAGGTGACAATGTGGCTCTCAACCAAAGATCTCAAACAACCATACTCATGCAAAAAAATCAGCCAAGGATACATTGGACTCTTCAAGATCATCAAACAGATCAATGAGGTCATGTACAAGCTGGACCTACCCAGATACAGCCGCATAGCTCCGTCATTCCATGTCTCGCGCCTCAAACCAGTCGTCCCTGGCCCACTAGCCATGGCGGTACCATTCGACTCCCCACCTGCTCCCTTGGACATCGACGGCCAGCCGGCCTACCTTGTAAAGACCATTCTTAACTCCAGGCACGGAAAGGGCAAGCTAGAGTACCTTGTCGAATGGGAGGGTTATGGGCTGGAGTAAAAGTGCTGGGTTCTTTCTCAGGACATTCTAGACCCACGTCTATGCAGAGATTTTCATGCCCTACATCCAGAAAGGCCAGGTCCACGACCCGGGGTAGATCCAGAAAGAACTCTGCTCGCAGAGTGAGCCCTGTCATATCACAGCAAACCAGCGACTCCATTTCCCAGAATGCAGCACTAAATACAAACATGGCCAAAGAGGACTACACCCCCCAACACACACACACACACATTCACCTTCCCTGGAGTTATAATCACACACACCTGTTACCAATCTCACACACTGACTCCACATTACATAGAGACTGTTTGATCACAATGTCTTTGCTAACTATACGCTCAGTTGTCTTGTTCCCTGTCTATACCAAGCCGTGATATTGTGTTTGTTTGTGGATTTTCCCATTACCCTTTGGACTTGTAGCTTTTGGATTACTACCTAACCTGCACTTGCTTCTGTCCGTGCCTCTTTTACGTGACAGACATGATTATAAAAAGTTGGATTTATCCTAAAACTTGCCTCGGGTGTTGTCACTGTTTGTAGGAGTACCAGACCAATAAAAAATAAAAGTTTTCCTACTAGGTTCGTTTGGTGTCGTTAGCCAAGGGAAGGCACAACTAAGCTTTGGGTTTAGCTGCTACAATGCCATGCAAAATACATTATCTTTCCTTATGCTCTCCTCATATAATACACACCTTGTTTTCATGCTCAGCATGAGAGGATGTTACTGTTTCAGTTTCAACCCCTTTACTGCTTAAAAAAAATAAATAAATAATCGGCTTATATCCATTTTTCCTCACATGACTGTGTGAGCTAGCATTTGGCAGAATTGAAAGTATGTATTGAATGTATTTTCCTATGAACCCTGTCTGATTGGTCTCGTCTCCGTTCACTGAAGATATAAAATAACACCACCGTCTTCTTTTACAGATCTTCAGTTATGTAGTGACAAAGCGCTCCAAGTGGATAATTAGTCAGGGCTACAACCCTGAATGCCCAGGCCAGGTTTCAGCACTGGTAGCTGTGCAGAATGTGATATATTTTAAAAATGCATTTTACTTAATATTTTTTTTTTTAAATAATACATTTGTAATGCAAGTAACATACTTTTATTGACATCAGTAACTGTATTCAAATTATATAAATTTAAAATGTAATGTGTTATATTAGTGTTATCAGAAAAAGTAATTAGAATACAGTAACGAGTTACTTTGTAACACATTATAGCAAACTCTGCTCATGATACTAAATATATACTAGAGTCTAGAACATTGGAAGTAGCATCAGTAAAAATTGAATGGAAAAATATTTGCTCAGCCTTTGACTTTCCCTTGACTGTGAACCAATTTTAGTAATCAGTGGAGGCAGAGCATTAGGATCATCAATGTAATTTAGGAGGAATATTTATATTGCATCAAATATGATGTGTGAACATAAACAAGATATTCAGATAAATTTAACTGAAAAATCAGTTTCATATGATGTTTCTCGCGCACGGTGGCTTAGTGGTTAGCACGTTCGCCTCACACCTCCAGGGTCCGGGATTCAATTCCCGCCGGGGCCATGTGTGTGCGGAGTTTGCATGTTCTCCTGTTTGCATGTTCTCCCCGTGCTGCGGGGGTTTCCTCCGGGTCCTCCGGTTTCCTCCCCCAGTCCAAAGACATGCATGGTAGGCTGATTGCCGTGTCTAAAGTGTCCGTAGTGTATGAATTGGTGTGTGTGAGTGTGTATGTGATTGTGCCCTGCGATGGACTGGCACCCTGTCCAGGGTGTACCCTGCCTTGTGCCCAATGCTCCCTGGGATTGGCTCCAGGTTCCCCCGTGACCCTGAAGAAGGAGTAAGCAGTAGAAGATGGATGGATGGATGGATGGATGATATTTCTCACATATGTAAACAATGCATGTCTCATTTTCACTGTCTTCTTAAAATTTTGAGGATCAACTTAAATTGATCAGTGCTTATAAAATACTTTCAAATGATGACTTCTTAACAAGACACCTGACCATCGAAAAACAATACAGTCTATTCAACTAAGCACTTATAATCTTCACATAAATACTCCTATGGCTCACACACACACACACACACACACACACACACACATTTGAAGGCTTGTTTCTCTCTCCTGGAGAACACACCATGACCTTCCAAGTTACATAATTCCATTTATTTAGATGGCAATGAAATTAGGATAGATCAGTCCATCCATACATATAAAGCACATTACATTAATGTAGCCAGTGGACCAAGATACTGCAGGGCCTCATTCCCTCTGTATTGATCAGATGTTTAGTGAAATTCTTCCTCTAATGTGAACATGCTGACCTTACCCTACATACTGAGTCAGACATCCACCACATGAGAGAAAATGATTTACTGCAGTTATGCATTGTTAGTAACCTGTTGTCCCATTTCATGTGAATTGCTATTTTTTGCTAAAATGTAAGTGATAACATCTTTTAAATATGGTGATATCATATTGTAAAAATATTAGACTCACTGAAACTCACTGAGTTATAGAAGCCTAAATTCAGCTCTTTGCTTGGATTGGATTCTGCTTCATTTTTAACTAGTTGACAAATGAATTAAAAATTGTATATGCATCTTTTAATAAGCAATAATAAACAGTTAATATTTTTATATTATTCAAAGTGAGTTACAATTAGTGTAAGTCCTTAAGGTTCAAGGTCCTTACTCAAAGGCATACCAGTGGCTCTTTGGAAGAGCTAGGATTTGAGCTCACAAACTTCTTATCCTGTTGCTGGCTGTTGGATTTCGCTTACAATGTTTGCTTAGCAGGGCGTAGCAGTTAGGTTTGTGGTTTGCACTGAGTCTGCACTGGATGATTTGAGAGTTGAGCCAGAAGGATGATGATCCTGAAGCAATACTGTAACGCTTTGAAATGCATTAAGCCTTTGAGGAGGTGACACCCCTAGTGCAATGAGCCTTTGTGCCTAGAGGCATAGCGAGACTGCACAACTCCTAAGCGATAGAGATTGCTTCCACTATACAATTAGAGATGCGCTGCTTCGACACAGCATCACCTCTACTGTTGCCACCAAAGCAGACCAGCAGCGGCTCAAACTTACACCACTGGCTGGAGCAATGGACGTAAGTACAGAGAGCCCTTACTGGACACAATCAGTGCAATTTCTCTTGTTCCGGTGTGAGGAACAGAGGAGGGCAGAAAGTCTGCAACACTACTGGCTGGGCAGTAGATGTTGGCACTCTAGGAATATAATCTGGCCTAGGATACAGGAAGCCCTTGACTAATCCAGGAGAAAAGTCAAAGCAGGAAGGGGCAACAGAGAGAGCTTGTAGCTCTCCTACTCATGGTGATCTCTCAATTGAAGAAGAAAGAATTTCAGTGCTAGAAACACGGCGTTCATTTCCAGGCGAATTATAGGCCACTCCAAATGCGGGCCGCTCCAGAGACCATGAGCTGGACAGCCATCTAAGACTGCACCCCAGCGTGTGAGGGAGGTGTCTGTCATTACCGTCTTGTGATAAGGAGACACTCCTAGAGTGTGACCCAAGGCTAGAAACCAGGGACACCTCCAAATTTCGTAGTAGAATCCTTATAACCTCTAGAAAAGTTGACCTCTGCACTGGAGAGAGCATACTTTTCTGAGGTTAGACCTGAGCCCGAAGCTCTTCATGTAGGCGAGAACAACATCTCAATGTTGAATCGCCAGTTCCCTGGACCGTGCTAGAATTAACCAGTCATCCAGGCAGTGTATTACATGGATGCCCTGTAGTCGCAATGGAGTCAGAATGACATCCATGCACTTTGTGAAGGTGTGAGGTGATAAAGCTAGCCCAAAGGGAATAACACGATATTGGTATGTGTTGCCTCCAAATGCAAACCTCAGGAACTTCCTGTGACTGGGCGATATTTCTATGTGGAAATTTGCACCTTTTAGATCTATCGTCACAAACCAGTCCTCAAACTGAATCTGTGAAACGATAAGTTTGAGCATCAGCATCTTGAACCTGTATGTCCAAAGAGTACAGTTCAAATGACGTAGATCTAAAATTGGCTCCATACTCCTATCTTTTTTGCATACCAGAAAATAACAGCAGTAAAAACCTCCCTTCCTCAGGGTACATGTTCTATGGCCCCTTTGTCCAAGAGGGATCTTACTTCCTGTGCTAACGTCGGGCTCTACTCTGTGCTGACTACTGTAGTGACCACACCTCTGAACCGAGGGGGGTCGAGTTCTGAACTGGACCCAGTAACCCTTTTCTATGGTAGACAGAACCCATGGACACACATTTGGCAGTAGTTTCCACACTGCCATATGGCCTTTTAGTCATATTAACTTTTCCACATTCTACTGGAGGGAAATCATCACATTTTTGTTGCCCTGTGACAGCTCGCTAACCAGAGAACACTGAAAACTTGGGACAGCCTTGGCTAGGGGAGGCCCTACAGTAGTACTGTGGACTAACTGCCCTAACAACCTCATGTCCCCTGATATGTCCCTCCACGGCCCCTTAGAACCCGCCTTCCTTTGTCTGCTTGGCCTTTATGACAGTTCTCAGATCAGTCTGAGAACTGTCTAGGAGTCCTTCAGACTCCTAGACACTTCATACAGAAAGTACTGGTCCTGCACGAGGGCACTTCCCACAGTGTGTAGCTCACACAACATTGAGTTCCCTTTGAAAGGGAACACACATTTTTGTATGTATTAAGATAGAATTTAGGTTTACTTTTAAGATAATTTAATAGTTATTAAGGCCTTAAACTTGTACAGTGTAATTTTAGACAAATTAACATGTTCAGACATGAAGTTATATGCTTACAGTCTCAGCCAATACAGGACACAAAATGTATATGTAATATGTTCTTATTTAGTGTGCAAAATGCCTGTTCCTGACATTTATTACTTCCTGTTGTGCTTGTTTCATTCAGCTTTTAGTTTTGGTGTATGTTATGCAAAAAGTATGTAATATAGTGTAGAGCTAAAATATAAAGGTTTTATTACTTAGTCAACTGCTCTCCTATAACCAAAGATGGGATTAGGTGCAGCCAAAGGTTAAATGTGTGTTTTAGTTTATGATTTAAATATCTGACTCCATTTAATTAATTATCTGAGAGATCATAATTATATTTATATTAACATTTGATTATCCTATTTAATCATTTACTTAGATTGTGCTCATTCATTCTAGATCTTAATGGTGATTTGAACTGCTGCCGAGTGAATGAGACCATATTTCCAGATGCACTGAGACCTTTTGATTGAGTCTCAACTGTATAACAAACTTTAAACATACTGTATAATGTAATGCCTAATATAGACCTTGGGTGAGTTTAAGGTGGTCTCAACACAGAGAGAGACAGAAGGGTGGGGGGAGAGAGAAAGAAGGAAGCAATATTGTGAGGTGTGATCTTCCAGTCTCCACTCAGTGTGATGTGTTATCTCGAATGAAGATGCTAATTCTGTGGGAGAGATTTCAAGTGTTAATTCTCATAATAGTCCTTTGTCCTCAGAGAGCTGTTCTCTCCAGGTTCAGATAGCTTGGCACCAGCCTTACAATTTGCCAATTTGCCATGTCAAAATTCTGTGTGCGTTTAATAAAAATGTTACGAATCCTTAGTTTAACATCTGCAAGTTAGAAAGGAGTGGAGGAAAACTTCAGGAACTTCCTGAAACACAGAGAACGATACTGTATATATAAAATAAATATTACAAAAAAAGCTGGTCTTGGCTGAGAAGACATGCTTTCCTTTATTTAGCAGCAGAACTGTTTCCCTTCTCTGCTAACTTCTTTAGCCAGCTGCTTTCTGCAGTCAATAACACTTCATGTCTTGACTTTCTCTTCTTCAGATCAGAGAACCCCACTTCCTCCATGTCATCTCTGCCCTCTTGTTCCCTCTTCATTCTTTACTCCATCCCACTTGCAAACATTTTGCTAATAAAACCAAAATCTGTAAGCTTATGTTACATGTCAGTACAATGAAATATTTAATAATAACTTTTAAAAACTGCAGAGGAAAAGAGAGAGAGAGAGTGTGTGAACGGTGTTTAAGTTAAGCAACCATTTGAAGGAGGTTTTTCATTTCCTTCTTCCTTCATTTTTTTCCCCAAATGCATTTTACATAATTCAAATGGTTTCTCTCAAGCTCCTCATTGCCTCAAGAGATTTTGAACTCTATATTCAAGAGTTTATCATTGTTCTAAGTGCTCAGACTAGCAAATACTACCTCATGTTTAATGCATGATGCTATGATTTTGCTATCTACTGTTATCAAATAAATCTGATATGAGTAATCTGACATGGCAGTCATAAAGGGCCTGAACTGCTGCCAATACTCTTGCATAACTTTTATTTCCCACATCAAACAAATATTTAAAAAATACTCCAGTTATTTCTGTAACAAAAACACCTCTATACCACTTCAAGGCATTTCCTGAAATTCAGGTCGATTTTGGAGTGCTTAGTAAAGCTGGTTTCACACTGTTCTTGGCATATGCTGTGCTTGCCATTCTTGTGTACACCATTCTATAAAAAATATGCCAGGCTTGGTGAAACAGTGGGATTGTCACTCTGGAGAATGGAGAAAGTGTCTTGAGCATTGGCAAATGTGCTAGAAATCTTGCTTGGACCAAAAATAAAGAGTCACAAATCTCCATTTGTCAGATTTATTTGCTTCTCCAGGAATACCCTTTCTCCTTAATGTTTATAATAATCTGATGATCAGTACAGATATTTGTGTTATAATTATGTAATCAGTGAAGAAAAATATAGAAATGGATGCAGTGAAATGCATTGTAGGCACACTGTGATGTGCTGTGCATACAACAGTTTTTCTTTCTCTTTTTCTGACTGATATTGTGTTATTGACTTCATGTAGACATAGTGAATATTGTACATAATGAATATCTGAATAGTGATTTCAGTATTAATATACTGGTGGCTCAAAAATGTATTTGAATTCCAGTGTACACCTCTAGTCTGTACCCACAACTTATATACAGTATGTTAGTTTGCTGGCAGATGTGTTCAAAGTCCCATAGATACTTTGCATAATCTATTACCAAATCAAGACTCCTGAAGTCCCACAGTCGATTTTAGTGACCAAAAATAATGGGTTTTTGGAATGCACATGAACATGTCTGTTTTAGTGTCACACAATCACTAACCGTTATATGAACAAGTATTGCAATTGTCAACCGATGGACTAGGCAACAAAACAATACCTAGACTGCCAACAATTTCATTTAGGAGCTGCTGTTCACCTTTTTTGTACATTTACGGAGGCAAACAAGTCTAAATGCATGAGCTATAAACTGTTAGCTATGAGTTATTAACTGTTATCTAGTAATAAATTATATATATATATATATATATATATATATATATATATATATAATCATAATGAATGATAATGATAAATATGAAGTAAATATGAAGTAGCAAAAAGCAGTTACAATTTAATTTTGATCATTTATAATATTTATTACTTGGGCTTGACCTACATTTAAGCTGCCTGTTTCCGTGGCCAGATTTTTGTTTACAACCCCAATTCCGAAAAAGTTGGCACAGTATGGAAAATGCTAATAATAACAAAGAGGAGTGATTTCTAAATGTACTTTGACTTGTATTTAAACAAAAAAACATATGAAGACAACGTATTTGATGTTTTACCTAATCAACTGCATAGTGTTTGGAACATAAATGTTTATTTCGAAATTGCTGCATGCAACACATTCCAAAAAAGTTGGGACAGGGACAATTTCGGACTAATAGTGATGTGACAACTTGAAATAAGAAGGTGATGTGAAACAGGTGAGGCAATCGTCTAATCATAATACAGTGAGGGAAAAAAGTATTTGATCCCCTGCCGATTTTGTACGTTTGCCCACTGACAAAGAAATGATCATTCTATAATTTTAATGGTAGACTTATTTGAACAGTGAGAGACAGAATAACAACAAAGAAATCCAGAAAAATGCATGTCAAAAATGTTATAAATTGATTTGCATTTTAATGAGGGAAATATGTATTTGACCCCTCTGCAAAACATGACTTAGTACTTGGTGGCAAAACCCTTGTTGGCAATCACAGAGGTCAGACGTTTCTTGTAGTTGGCCACCAGGTTTGCACACATCTCAGGAGGGATTTTGTCCCACTCCTCTTTGCAGATCTTCTCCAAATCATTAAGGTTTCGAGGCTGACGTTTGGCAACTCGAACCTTCAGCTCTCTCCACAGATTTTCTATGGGATTAAGGTCTGGAGACTGGCTAGGCCACTCCAGGACCTTAATGTGCTTCTTCTTGAGCCACTCCTTTGTTGCCTTGGCCGTGTGTTTTGGGCCATTGTCATGCTGGAATACCCATCCACGACCCATTTTCAATGCCCTGGCTGAGGGAAAGAGGTTCTCACCCAAGATTTGACGGTACATGGCCCCGTCCATCGTCCCTTTGATCCGGTGAAGTTGTCCTGTCCCCTTAGCAGAAAAACACCCCCAAACATAATGTTTCCACCTCCATGCTTGACGGTGGGGATGGTGTTCTTGGGGTCATAGGCAGCATTCCTCCTCTTCCAAACACGGCGAGTTGAGTTGAAGCCAAAGAGCTCCATTTTGGTCTCATCTGACCACAACACTTTCACCTAGTTGTCCTCTGAATCATTCAGATGTTCATTGGCAAACTTCAGACGGGCATGTATATGTGCTTTCTTGAGCAGGCGGACCTTGCGGGTGCTGCAGGATTTCAGTCCTTCACGGCGTAGTGTGTTACCAATTGTTTTCGTGGTGACTATGGTCCCAGCTGCCTTGAGATCATTGACAAGATCCTCCCGTGTAGTTCTGGGCTGATTCCTCACTGTTCTCATGATCATTGCAACTCCACGAGGTGAGATCTTGCATGGAGCCCCAGGCCGAGGGAGATTGACAGTTCTTTTGTGTTTCTTCCATTTGCGAATAATCGCACCAACTGTTGTCACCTTCTCACCAAGCTGCTTGGCAATGGTCTTGTAGCCCATTCCAGACTTGTGTAGGTCTACAATCTTGTCCCTGACATCCTTGGAGAGCTCTTTGGTCTTGGCCATGGTGGAGAGTTTGGAATCTGATTGATTGATT
Organism: Ictalurus furcatus; assembly: GCF_023375685.1. Taxonomy (NCBI): domain Eukaryota; kingdom Metazoa; phylum Chordata; class Actinopteri; order Siluriformes; family Ictaluridae; genus Ictalurus; species Ictalurus furcatus. The sequence continues at coordinate 25,502,975 of NC_071258.1, forward strand.
GCTTCTGTGGACAGGTGTCTTTTATACAGGTAACAAGCTGAGATTAGGAGCACTCCCTTTAAGAGTGTGCTCCTAATCTCAGCTCGTTACCTGTATAAAAGACACCTGGGAGCCAGAAATCTTTCTGATTGAGAGGGGGTCAAATACTTATTTCCCTCATTAAAATGCAAATCAATTTATAACATTTTTGACATGTGTTTTTCTGGATTTTCTTGTTGTTATTCTGTCTCTCACTGTTCAAATAAACCTGCCATTAAAATTAAAATCATTTCTTTGTCAGTGGGCAAACGTACAAAATCAGCAGGGGATCAAATACTTTTTTCCCTCACTGTATATAAGACGCCTCCAAAAAAGGCCTAGTCCTTCAAGAGCAAGGATGGGTCAAGGCTCGCCAATCTGCCAACAGATGCATCAGCAAATAATCCAACACTTTGAGAACAACATTCCCCAAAGACAAATCGGTAGGATTTTGGGCATTTTACCTTCTACAGTGTACAATATAATTAAAAGAGTCAAGGAATCCGGTCAAATCTTGGTGCGTAAAGGGCAAGGCCGAAAACCACTTCTGAATGCGCATGATCTCAGATCCCTCAGACGTCACTGTCTTAAAAACCACCATAAGTCTGTAATGGATATCCTGACATGGGCTTGGGACTACGTTGGTAAACCTTTGTCAGTCAACATCATGCACCACTGTATCCATGGATGCAAGTTAAGGCTTTACTTAAGGCTTTAAAGAAGCCATACATCAACACTGTCCAGAAGCTCCGCCGACTTCTCTGGACTCGGTCTCATCTGAGATGGACAGTAGCCCAGTGGAATCGTCTTTTGTGGTTCATAGAAATAGAGCAATGAATCATTAGAGGAAAAATTAACATTTTTTTAAAGTGTGCGTAGACATAAATGCTTTTCATTTCATTTAATTTTCAACTGACGCTTCATATATGGCCACTGGCCAAGAGTTGGCCAACTGGCTTGAGGCTTGTAACTCTCTGGGGCAGACACTTGTGACTGGTGGTAATCCACAAAGAAACTGTCAATGATCCCCTGTCGACAGTGTGTTTAGTAACCACTGATCTGTGGTTCTTATTGTCCTCCAATGCTTTAATTACATAGGAGTAATCCAGCCCACCATCAACTCCTCCATAGTTTCAAAAATAGTTGCTGGACTTCTCCAGCTATTCTGGTGAATTGTGCTTTGGTGGATTGACCAGTATTTATTATTATTATTATTATTATTATTATTATTATTATTAGTAGTAGTAGTAGTAGTAGTAGTATTTACTTTTTTCTTTTTTTATCCTACCTTTGCATTCTAGTCTGCTGCAGAGGTACAAATGTGGTGTGTGCTGTATTCTGCATACAGTAACCCCTTTCATCCACCATTATGGTCTTTGAAACTCACTCTGAAATAATGTGACCATGGGTAAAGGCACCATTATCCTGCTGTCCCATATGCTTAGTCTGCATTTCAACCAAGTACAGGAGATCATCCAGTTCTTCCTGAACCTCTGTCCCAAAGACCTGGCCAGGCACCAGAAGCAGCTAGTTGCCAATAGAGTTTGTGCAAGCCACACTTGCCATCTCATTAGTGTCAGCAGACCCAGTGATTTTCCCTTGTCCCATTATTGTGGCTACTGTTGTTTGTAGTGCTGCCTGTATGATCTCTGTTCCCAATTAATTGCTTGTCATGGGGTGCTTTCACATATGCAGCATTTAGTCTATTTGAATAGAAATCTAGCATGTTTTCCTCCATGGTGGTTTGTTTGGGCAGGTTAGAACATACTCAGATGCAGACCAAAATAGCCATTCTGGTTATAAGTGAACTCTAGCAATCTGATTACAGACAGATGGCAATTCAACCCTGCATCAATCCAGCTGCAGGAAGTGGATCAAACAGATTGTATATTTTTGGTTGTAGGGAGCATTTTCTTTAAAGTGCAAGCTACTAAATTGAGCCATGACATATAAACTGAGCTGACGGACAAAGCTGTTGTGCTGCAGAAATGCCATGCATTCTAGATTATTGAGACTGATGAACAAAAAGAGAAAATAAATGCTGGATGAAACACATAGAATGTTTAAACTAGTTATTTATATACTGATCAAATTATGTATTTAGTGCCAGCAAAGTTTTCTCTTTTTAAAATGATTTTATGCAATCTTATGAAGATTTTTGAGTATCTCTTAGTGTATTGAATCCACTTCTTCTGCTCCTTCGCAAGACAAGAATAGGAAAGCGGTCAATGATGACGTAGCAGGGGCCTTTTATAGGCTACAAATGTGAGATCATGGTTATAGCCACAAGATGGCTATTAGTACTCAGCTAAGAAACGAGCAAAGGAAGAAAACTCCAATAGTTCTTGAAGGAAACCACCTTGGTCAAATGGAATATAAAAGAAGTTCTATTATTAAAATATCAGTTTGTAAATTTTAGGGCCTTCTGCTGCCCTAAAATAAAATAAGGCAGTTTAAGAATTACACACACACACAAAAATAATTCTGGTATATTAAAGTAAATGTGACTAATAAAACTAATTATTTCTTTCTTCAAGCAGTCAGAATATAGGGAAGTGCATCTTATAACATATTTTGATGTTTCTCATCAAAACCGGCAACGTTTTTAATTACTGTCCCATGAATAAATTTGAGGTCGCGTGTACCAGGGGAGCCCTACTACTGTAACAAACACTTAAACTAACGTAAAACCTCCTGTTCTGTCTAAAAAGTGAAATTAGAAGTATCCTTGCTTCTTCTCTTTTTTTCAATTCCAATTCTTTTTTAAAGTCATCTTCTTATGGATTGTATAATTAATGTATTCTTTCAGGGATGCTTGCTCACACTGTCATCGTGTGTGTGTGTGTGTGTGTGTGTGTGTGTATGCACGTATATGTGTATGTGCATGTGTGTGTGTGTGTGTGTGTATGTGTGTGTCTTATTCAATGACAACGGCTGTCATCTAGTTCACATTCTGGTGCTGGGACACGTCTCAAACAGAAAACTGGCCACTAGATCATAGGGTGGACTTCCATTAGTGCAAATCAAATTAAGCCCTGCATGCCAATCTCATTTCTCTCTGTGCCTCTTTTTAAAATTCCAAGTCTGAAGATGAGAGACGGAATGTGTGTGTGTGTGTGTGTGTGTGTGTGTGTGTGTGTGCGTGTGTGTGTGTGTGTGTGTGTGCGTGCCTCAGTGGTGTTTTGATGATGTCCAAGTAGGAGAAATCTGTGCTCTTAAACACCTGCTAGATGAAAACTGTGTGAGAAAAATTGAAAGAGGGGTGACAGATGAAGAACTACAGGACAGGTACCTGTAGCACCAGATCTCTTATCATGACATACACTCCCATGATGCTCATGCTCTTACACAAAAATAATTCACCCCCCAAAAAATAATTCACCCAACATCAGAGCTGTTTGACCTCCAGCATTATTTGTAGCATTTCTAGGCATCTAATATTAGTCTATTCCATCCATCATTTTATCAGAGAAAGTGGATGCTAGGGACTTTTTTATTATTTCTTTCCTCTCATTGGTATCATATGATGATTGCAGCTCTCACAGTCTCAGTTCATGTTGCAATTTAATTTCAACCTCGAAATGATGAGACCATTTTAACCTACTATCTGTTTCTCCATCTTTCTTTCTTTAATCTCTGTCTCTTTGCAGATGCACAACTACAGGTCAAACATAGACCTGCTGATAATATTCTCCTCTCTCCTTTTACTCTTACTCTTTTCATGTCACTTTCTTATCTTTATTTGTCACATTTCTCTCTTTCTTCTCTCATCTTAAATTCATGAGCCCTTTATTGGCATGATTATATCAAGTACAGCATTGCAGAATATTGTATAACAAAAAATAAATCCATAATAACTATAATAATAATAATAATAATAATAATAATAATAATTCTCCCTCACAATCTTCAGAAACTACTTTGTCCTGCACAGAGTCACAGCAGAACTGGAGCCTAACCCAAGAAGAGTGGGCACAAGGCAAGAGAATTCACCCCCTTGTGGGCCATCAGTCCATTACAGGACACCATGCCTCACTCATTCATTCCTAGGGGCAAAATAGTCTAGCCATTCTACCTACCTGCATGTTTTTGTACAGTGGATAGAAGCTGGAGAACTCAGAGGAATCCAGGGACCCTGGAGCTGTGAGGTAGCAAGCCTACCTGCTGCACCTCCATGCCACCTGGGCCAGCTGGAAAACTCAGATGAAACCCACACAAACACAGGCAGAGCATGTGAAACACCGCACAGATAGTTCCCAAGCTTAGGATTGATCCAGGGACTCTGGAGCTGTAAGATGGCAACATTACCCGGTGCACCACCATGACACCCAGGCTCTCTAACTCTAAGCTAAATTTAAAATTAAATTGAGTGCCACCACTTGGTTGTTTACTTTTGCTGTAATGAACTGTTTGGGGAAAAGCCATAGAAACATGGAAATTCACTTATATACTATTCTCTTATCAAAGTAGAATCATGGTAATGATTAAAATGTTTGATGTAAAATTCAAACTAATGTGTGTCTGGCTGCACAAAATTAAAATATAGTAAAAATAAAATAAAACAAATAAAAAAATTACAAATAAAAATCTTAACAAATCTGTCTGCAAGTTTACCCACAAGGCTTAAACATTTAAATAAGTCAAAGGGAAAAGCTATCCTATGCTAAGTTACTTTATCTATTTGTTTAAGTCTTGCTAATTCCCTGAATTGTGGTTAAGAGCATTAAAAGCTTAATATTTTACAATTTGGGGTGTGAGGTTTTTTTTGTTTGTTTGTTTTTTGGCCAGGAGTGTATAACAACAATGTAATGAGAAACAGGACTCAAGTTATGACTAACAGAAAAAAGGTGTTCACGGATGATGCCACATACACTACTGTAAATAAACTTTTAATTAACCTTTCCTGTTGTTTAGGTCATCAGGTTTACTGGTGAAGGACGTTGGATTTTATCTGTTGGTTAAGCCATCTGTCTTGGTGCTTTGTTTACCTTAGCATTAGGAAAGCACATAGTTCATCTAGATTGGAGTAGGTGTGAAATGGAATTAGGTCAGAAAAAGGTGTTCTCAGAGTCTGTTACTTTTATGATGTAAAATGAAAGTGGTCCAGGATAGGGTTTTTTTTCCCTCAACCTACTCGTGGCATAAATAAATAAATTAATTAATTTAGCACTTAGGTGCAAAGTGTTATTTTTATGGGACTTTGGAAGACTGGACTTGAACAGATTTTTTTCTTTCAAGCCCTTGAACGCCGCCTCACAATCCTTAGTCGAGCTGATTGGGTTCTTTACGGTCTTCACCAGCAAATTGGTTAAAGGCATGGCGATTGAGTCAAAGTTGGGTATGAATCTCCTGTACTATCCCACGAGTCCCAGGAAGGATCTCACCTCCTTTGTTCTTGGCCTTGGGCTTCATCGAATTGCATCTACCTTGTTGACTTGTGGTCAAAGTTTGCCATTACCCAGGTGATACCCCAGAGAACCGGTCTCCTGCTGCTCCCATTTGCATTTTGCTACATTAAATGTCAATCCTGCCTTCTGGATTCTCTCCAGTGTCTGCCATAGGTGTTCAAGATGGTCTGTCCAAGTGTTATTCTGGATAATGACATTATCCAGATAGGCAGCAGACCATGCCTCGCACCTCTGGAGCACTTGAGCTGTCAGCCATCAGGAACGTGGCTGGTGCCCGTTGCAGGCCAAAGGGCAGGACTGTGAATTGGTACAGGCTCAAAGGGCTCTTAAACGCAGTGTAAGGTATTGAGGCGGGATAGAGGGGCACCTGCCAGTGTCCCTTGCACAGGTCCAGAATGGTGATTAACTGGGCCTGACTGATTTTCACCAGCAGGTCATCAATTCTCGGCATCAGGTAGGCATTGCAAGTCGCTTTGGATAAAAGCGTCTGCTAAATGAATAAATGTAAATGTAAAGCAAACTTCGACTGGCCATTGAGCACACACCTAGGTGCCCCATCACACATAAACATGGTTTCACCAGCTTTTGGCAGCACTGCGCCGGCATGGTGCAGAACTGACGGGATAAATGTCCACCGACTATGAGCGCTCGGTTTGGCCGCTGTCACAGCTTCCACCATCCGAAAGACTGACTAAACTAGACAAAATACCTCACAGGTAACACAAATAGCCATTCAACAATGTGTGAAAATGTGTGATTCATGTAATCAGAGGGGAAATGTAATATGAAAGTGATTAGTCCAAGCGCTGCGAAATCAGCGTGTGCACCCGCATCTCGAATAGCAGATAATGGCAGGGGAATGTATGAAAACGTGGCATGGGTGTGTATGTGTGAGTAAATGTCAGCGCCGATTAGCAAACAGGTATGGTCACAACCACACACATCCACACACACACACACACACACACACACACACACAGCTGCACACCTGTTCATTCATGTAATTATCCAATTATCCCACCTTAAGTGGACATTTGAAGATTATAAAAATGAACAGGTGATGTTGTCCAATCTTCAGTTGTATCTCCATTTTGTGACCCTGGGCCCACTGTAATCTCCTGTTCTTGGCTGACAGGATTGAAACTGGATGAGGTCTTCTGCAGTGGTGTAGTCCTAAAAACAAAGTGCTTTACTATTACCCAGGTCTTGTGATACATCACAATATAGCACAAAGCATCTTATTTTTTTCACATATTACACCAAGATTACACCAAATTCTGAAATAGATTTACTGTTTAAATGTAACAAAAGTGCAAATGTAATTAAATGACAATTGACACCAATTAAGGAATAGCATAAGCCATTAATTTAAATACAAATGTTTTATGTTTATTTGTAACTTTGCCAACACAGTATGTCAGTGTGAATATTTAACTATGGATTATTGTTAATCGGTTGTGGCGAAAGATAAGCCCATAACGGAAATCTGATGAAAAATACCTTAATTTAAATGTAGAGTAAAATTAATGAAGGGCATTACAAAACACCTGTAAGTGGGAGGGGGATACAGAGAACATGCTTTGCTAAACTGGGCATAAGAGGTTTCCAACTCCTGAGCCTTCCAAGAGGCGGACTATAATATGGAAGGGCTTATTTTAATCATTTCATTTCTTCATCTGTCATGTAATGATTTTTGTAAAGCCAGTACTAGTTGCAATAGATATATAAATAAATCGTGTTGGGGAAAAAGTAAGCATATGGCTGTCATGCCCCTGTGGGTGTGCCTGTGTGTCTTTTGTCTATCTTGCTCTCATTCCCTGTCATTTTCTTAGGTTCAACCTCTCTGAACTCCTGTTGGTTCGGGACGCTGTCAATCTTTATCAAATGGCGTGACATCATCTCCTCCGCTGCCAATCAAATTTACTGCCAGCATTTAAAAGCACGCCAAAATAAACGCGAGGCAGTCTACTTCGCTTCACTGCCTCTTTGCTCTGTGTTGCTCTTTTGTATTGCCCCTATCGTTAGTATTGTTTGCTCTGTGACAGTCTTAACCCTATCACTTTTAGTTTGCCATCTTGTTTTGTATATTGTTTTGCTACTTTTCTTTCTGGTTTTTGATGCTGTTTTTCTCTGCCCAAGAGGAAGGTGGACAGCTTAAATGTCAAGTGACTTACATAGTGCAACACTTAGGTAACTCGATGTACAGAAACCCCAGGTAAGAAAGTGAACGCTACCTTTGGTAAGTTGTGTATTTGATGGGTAAGTTAGGGCATTTGATGCTGAAGATTTGATTTCTTTTCTTTTCTTTTCCTGTTAGTTAGGTTAGAGGATTAATTACAAGCTATAGCTGAGTTTTGTTTTGTTCTTTTCTTTTCTTTGGCATCACTTGCGTCCCTTTTCTCTTTGCTTTAATTATTTAGCTTATATTGTTTTTGAATTGTAAATATTTGTGTATTTTTCTTTGCTTATTTTCATTATTATTATTATTATTATTATTATTATTACTACTATCAACAAATCTTTGTACATTTATTTTCAGTTATGTATAATAAATTACTCTTCTTTTTCATTATTTCATTTAGTGTTGTCTCTTGCCACCACCATCACTCCAAATTTTATCATAATCTCAATGTTACCTCTTCTAACCCTAGACCAAAGTAAGAGGTCGTAACAACGTCATATATGTGCGTATGACCCCAAATACATAACTGGTGTTCTGCTGTTGTCCATCTGCCTCAAGTTTTGATGTGTTGTGCATTTTGAGATGCTTTTCTGCTCAATACTTTTGTAAAGAATGGCTATTTGAGTTACCATAGCCTTCCTGCCAGCTTAAACCAGAATGGCTACTCTCCTCTGCACTCTCCTAATCCTGTTTTTTGCACCATTTTCATTAATTTCTAGGGACTGTTGGGCTTAAACATCCCAGGAGGTCAACAGTTTCTGAAATACTCAAAACATCCCATCTGGCACTGGCAAGCATGCCACTGTTAATGTCACTGAGATCACATTTTCCCTATTCTGATGTTTGACGTGAACATTAACAGAAGTTCTTGACCCCTATCTACAGATGTGGCCATTAAAAATGTGCAAGAAAGAGATTCTGCAGTACACTGCAGTATGTCACTCACTCAGTCAGTGCTGGCGAGACAAGGCCTTTAGGTGACAGTCGTGCCACACTCTTTGAGCGAGCAAACTGATTTCTAAAGGTGTAGTGAACGTGACATTACATTACATCAAACATTTAAATGAATTACCTCATCTTGATTGACAATATGTTATTTAAAAGCTAAGGCTCTGATATTTGACCACTATTTTATTGTAGTGTCAATGTTATAGTGACGGTAATTTCATAATTTTATTGAACAATAATGGAGGCTAGCTGGTACATCACTCCCCTGGCCTCTAGCGTGTCCACCTCCCATACCGGAGGATGCTGGTTCGAGCCCCGGTCTGAGCAGGCAGACCGGCTACAAGAGCATGTTTCAAAAATAAAGTTGTAGCATTATGAGATTGTGGTTATAATATATTGAGAATAGAGTCATAGCATTTTGAGAATAACATACATTAATGCTAGAAAAACAGCACGATTATCACAATGATAAAAAGCTGAGACAGCAACTTAATCAATGCAAGAAATTGATGTCAAGGATTTATTTAGTTAAATCAGACATCAGGACTGGGTTCAGCAAAAATGAAATTATTTGTGTTTTTGACAAAGAATCTGACGAAGGGCATTTACCACTACTGTCACCTCTCAGGGACTTCTGACCCCTCTCACATAGCTCAACTTGATAATGTGGTTCATCATCACTGTGAAAAATTATTGAGATACATGTTCGAATCTAATGACAAGAGGAAATATTATATAGGCTTTTTTCTGAATTTGCGTAATTAGACCACAGTTTACAATTAATGGACAGTGAAATATTGAGTCAAATTTCATTTGGGTGCAGGCTTTTCTGGATAGGTTATTTCATTGCTTTGTTTAGCAATTATTTGATGATAAAGACAAAACTTTTGACTGGCAGTTTACTTTCAAAAATGATTTAACTTTATCTTCATTAAATGAACGTTGTTCTTTTGACTAATGCAGAAAATGTTTGTAAAATAAACCATGTCAGTAGCAGAAATAAACAACGACATTTTAGGCTTCCAATAAAAACAGATGATGATATGTATGATATCCTCATAAGAGAGGGAGCACTTGAGTCCATGCACCACCTGGTGATTATTCTGGGAAGTGTAACAAATGTATTTAATTCTAAGAAACTGGTCTGTCTAACTCTGTGGCATTCTGCGTGATAGGCTTCCTGCATTAAAAAATGTACATTTTTTAAGGTCACATCTGTACATTATTTCTATATTTCTGCACTAACATGACTAAAAGTGCTAAAAGTGGACAAAGAGAACCCAATTAAACAAATCAGACAAAAATTTTATATTTGGTCATTTACTTATTAAGGAAAATGATCCATTATTACATATCTTTAATTTGCAAAAGTATGTGAACTTTTGCTTTCAGTATCTGATGTGACCCCCTTGTGCAGCAATAACTGCAACTAAACATTTCCGTGACTGTTGATCAGTCCTGCACATCAGTTTGGAGGAATTTTAGCCTGTTCCTCAGTACATAAAAGATTCAACTCTAGGATATTTTGAGTTTCCTCAATGAACTGCTTACTTCAGGTCTTTCCACAATATTTCTATTGGATTAAGGTCAGGACTTTGATTTGGCCATTCCAAAACATTCACTTTATTCTTCTTTAACAATTCTTTGATAGAACGAGACCCTATGCTTAGGGTTGTTGACTTGCTGCATGACACACTTTCTCTTGAGTTTCAGATAACAGACAGATTACTTGAAATCTTTAGAATTCACTGGTATACTTCAGAATTCATTGTTCTATCAATGATGGCTAGCCGTCCTAGCTGAGATGCAGCAAAACAGACCCAAACCATAATACTTCCATGACTGTGCTTCACAGATGGGATAAGGTTCTTATGCTGGAATGCAGTGACAAACATAATGCTTCTCATTTCAACCCAAAAAGTTTATTTTGGCTTATCCATCCACAAAACATTTTTCCAATAGCCTTCTGCTTGACCACATGATCTTTAGCAAATGCAGGCAGGCAGCAATGCTCTTTTTCAGGGACTTTCTTCTTGCAACCCTGCCATGCACATCACTGTTGTTCAGTGTTCCTCTGGTGGTTGACTCCTGGACATTAACATTAGCCAATGTGAGCAAGGCTTTTAGTTGCTTAGAAGTTACCCTTTGTTCCTTTGTGATCTTTTGGAATATTACAGTCTTGCTCTTGGACTAATCTTTGTTGGTCGCCCACTCCTGGGGAGGGTAACAATGGCCTTGAATATCTGTCTGACTGAGGATTGCTGGAGTCCAAACTCTTAAGATATGGTTTTGTAACCTTTTCCAGCCTGATGAGCATCAACTCTTTTTCTGAGGTCCTCAGAAATCTCATTTGTTCATGCCATGATACATTTCCACAAACATGTGTTGTGAAGATCAGAGTTTGATAGATCCCTGTACTTTAAATAAAACAGGGTGATCACTCACACCTGATTGTCATCCCATTGATTGAAAACACCTAACTCTAATTTCACCTTCAAATTTGTCAAGTGAAGTCAATTGTCATTTCAACCATATACAGCTGGTACAGTACACAGTGAAATGGAACAACATTCCTCCAGGACCATGGTGCCAGATAACACAACACACTAACCACATGAGACAACACAGAACTAAATAAGACCTACCCATTTCTACATAAAGTGCACATGCAAATGTGTGCAAATAGCACAAGACAGTGCAGTAACTACTAAAACAGATCAATAGGCACAGTAAGCGCTGACCAGTACACAGCTCTAGTGTGGAAGTGTCAGATATTACAGGTAGTGCAAAAGAATAACAATATCATCAAAATGCTGTGAATGTAAACATAACATATCATGACATTGTATTCAGAAGATTATCTCATACCATATATGGACATAACAGTTAATGCCATAACAGCCAGGTAAAGAGGCTAGTGATAACAGGAAATTAAATATATTTTTATAATTACATTAGCAGCAAAAAATGGCAATAGGAGTGGGATGCTGTTCAGTTCAGTGTGTGTGGTGTGTTTGCTTGTCAGTCCAGTCTCTGAGTACTGAGGAGTCTGATGGTTTGGAGGAAGATACTGTTACACAGCCTGGCCATGAAGGCCTGGATGCTTAAGTACTTTTTGCCAGATGGCAGGAGCATGAAGAGTTTGTGAGGGGTGTGTGGGGTCATCCACAAGGCTGGTGGATTTGCCGATGCAGTGTGTGGTGTAAATGTCGATGATGGAGGGAAGAGAGACCATGATGATCATCTGAGCTGTCCTCACTATCCGCTGCAGGGTCTTACAAACCAATATGGTGCAGTTTCTTAACCACACAGTGATGCAGCTGCTTAGGATGCTCTCAATTGTTTCTCTGTAGAATGTTGTGAGGATGAGGGGTAGGAGATTTTTTTTCAGCTTTTTTCAGTCTTCTCAGAAACTTTCTGGACTTTCTTGGTTATGGATCTGGTATTGAGGGACCAGGTGAGGTTCTCTAGACTGACTGAGTTCTCAGCGTAGGGAAGTCCAGGATCTAGTTTCAGAGGGAGGTGCTCAAGCCCAGCAGGTTCAGCTTTCCAGTCAGGTGCTGAGGAATAATTGTGTTGAATGCTGAACTGAAGTTGATGAACAGCACTCAAACATAGGTGTACTTTTTGTCCAGTTGGGTGAGGGACAGATGTCTATTGATGTCTATTGATCATTTGGGACGATATGCGAATTGCAGGGGGTCCAGTGAGGGGGGCAGCAAGGTCTTGATGTGCCTCATTACCAGCTTCTCGAAGCACTTCATGATGATCAGTATCGTTGAGATAGGACACTGAATACTTCTTTGGCACGGGGATAATTGAGGTGGTCTTTGTTGGAATGACGTTGCTGCTCAGGGAGATGTTAAAGTTGTCAGTGAGAACATCTGCCAGTTGTTCTGCACATCCTCTGAGCACTCTGCACTAGCTGAATGGTGGCATCTGGAACACAAAGACAAAGAAAACAAAGACGCAGCAGTCTCTAACCTCATGCCACGTAGTCAGCTGGAGTCGGATGTAGTCCAATTTATTGTCTAGGGAGCAGACACTGGAGAAGAGGATGGACAGAAAAGCTGGCTGGCTTTGTTTTTAGCCTAGCATGGACCCCCAACCTCTTGCTGCACTTCTGCTTCCTTGCACACCGCTTACGATGTCCCCTCCTCCGGCCACCGGCATCAGATGATGCGGCGGACTGATGGCCTGGTCTCCACAGCAAGCTGAGATCGCATAGGTTCTCCTGCAGATCATCATGCAGGTTGGTTGTTGCATGATTTCTGTACTTTAGCAGTGTCTGGCGATGTTAGACATGGACATCCGTTGTGCTGATGTCTATGTACTGTAAAAAATCAGGCTAAGAAACAAAAATAGCACCATTTTGGATCCAGAGAGGGCGCTGCATGCTACTGACGTGCCGCCATCTTGATCGTATCCAAGATTAACTGTTATTCCTAGAGGTTCACATACTTTTGCCACTCACAAATATGTAATATTGGATCATTTTCCTCAATAAACAAATGACAAAATGTAATATGTTTGTCTCATTTGTTTAATTGGGTTCTCTTTATCTACTTTTAGGACTTCATCTTCAAAATCAGATGTTTTAGATCATATTTATGCATAAATATAGAAAACCACTGTATATAATTGCATGAATGAACAGGTATACATATGGTCCTAATAAAGTGAACAGTGTGTGTGTGTGTGTGTGTGTGTGTGTGGTGTAAACAGTTGGCATGAATAATCTTCAAAATTATTACACAAACATTCTATCTGAAATTACACAAATTAGACAAAAAGATGAAAATACAATATAAATTAATACAATAAAACAGTTAGGTATGTTTGGTCTTTGATATTGTTGTGTCATGTCACGATCTCAGTTCAGTGTAATATCACAATTTTGGTATCATAGGTGTTATACTGTTACGACACGGCGAACTCGGCGCGGCAGCTCACAAAGTGTAGTGCCACCCAGGGACGTGGCGGAGGAGGACTACACTTCCCAGTCATACCCGCGCTCGAGTTCGCTGGAGTTCTAATTACGAACACCTGCAAACACCTAAGGTTATATAAGGGCCTCCCTAGCATGAGCCGCTTGCGAAGTAACCGCTCAGCAGCCTCGTCTCTGTTTGTTTACTAAGCCGATATCATTAGAAGTGTTTTCCCGAGTGCTCGACTTCACGCTCGTCTCTCACTACGCTTTTGCCTACGTCCCTGATACACAGCTTACCTGTCCTGGCCCGACTCGATTCTCGCTCTGGATTCTTCCTCTCGTCATTCCTCCGCTCGCCCGCGCTTGTCTCCGTCTACGCTTCGTAACAGATTACTTCGCCATACTATGGAGGCAGCGGGCACCTCGGATTGGGAAGATGTCATCCTGGAACAAGACCGCGCGCTAGCGGTGTGCCGGGATGAGATATCCGCGTTGCGTGCCGAAGTCTCGCGACTGAGCGTTTCCGCATCCACCCACGCCACGTCGCGTCACCACCGCCGACCACCCCAGCGCATGTTCAGCCGACACCAGCTGCGCACATTCCAGCGCCGGCTGTTCACACTCCTGCGCCGCCGGCGCATGACCCGCCTCTGCCCACACCAGAGAGATACGCTGGGGAGCCGGAGCGATGCAAGGGCTTCATGTTACAATGTGCGCTGTTCTTTGAGAGTCACCCAGAGATGCCTGAGGTCCGTAAGTTGACCCACTCATGCAACTCAAACAGGGCTCTCGTACTGCAAGAGAGTACGCGCTAGAGTTTCGCGTTATCGCTGCCCAAAGTGGCTGGAATGAACCAGCCCTTAAGACCGCGTTCCGCCGTGGCCTCGATCCGGAGTTACTGCATGAGTTGGCCTGTAGGGGTGAACAGCTAACTTTTGATGACCTCGTGGATCTGACCATAAGGCTGGATCGTCTGCGCCGTACCAACCATCCCATACCGCATAGTTTACTGCCAGCTGAGCCGGGCACAGCAAGCGAACCCGTGCAGCTCGGAGGGGCACGGTCCCGCGAGGAGGAGAGGGAGAGAAGACGCGAGGAGTTCCGGTGCTTCTACTGCGGTGAGGATACCCACGCCATCCGCCAATGCCCGCACAGGAGGCGCCGAGGGAACGGGAGGCGCACTGACAACCCACCTTGTCATGCCCGGGTGAGTCCTAACCAGTCTTTTATGGCTCACGTATTTTCTGTACCTGTCGTGATAGAACATTCAGGCCGTTCTTTTGTTCTTTCAGCACTCATCGACTCCGGAGCAGTGGAGAACATCATAGATGAGAAGACGGCGCAGGAGCTCGGCCTTCCCATACGTCCCCTCCTCTGTCCTCGTGAGCTCCAATCCATTGATGGGTCGCCTATAGGGGGAGGCGTAATATCTCACAGCACACACCCTGTCTGCCTTCAAGTTAGTGCCCTTCACCATGAAATTCTGGTCCTTTACCTCACGGTCTCCACCAGACACCCCGTTATACTCGGACTCCCCTGGCTGGAACTGCACAACCCCCAAATCTCCTGGACTGACAAGCAACTCACCCAATGGTCCCCGTATTGCTTGCAGAATTGTTTGAGGGGCCCCACGGTCCCTTTGGCCACCACGACTGTGGAGAGTCCCCTGTCGCCTACCTCAGTTAAAATCCCCCCCGAGTACCACGACCTCCATGAGGTGTTCAGCAAGGAGAGGGCCAGTTGTCTCCCACCTCACAGGCCCTACGACTGTGCCATTGACCTCCTCCCCGGGGCCAGCCTACCTCGGGGCCGTGTTTACCCGCTCTCCCAAGCGGAGCAGCAGGCCATGGAGGAGTACATTCAGGAGGCTCTCCAGCAGGGGTACATCCGACCGTCCACATCCCCTGCCTCTGCCGGGTTCTTCTTTGTGGAGAAGAAAGGAGGGGGCCTCCGACCATGCATTGATTATCGGGCCCTCAACCAAGTGACCGTTAAGTACGGATATCCGCTGCCTCTCATCCCCTCAGCCTTGGAACAGTTACGGTCCGCCACCGTCTTCACTAAGCTGGACCTCCGCAGCGCTTATAAGTTGATTCGTATTAGGGTGGGGGACGAGTGGAAAACGGCCTTCAGCACCACCTCTGGACATTATGAGTACCTGGTCATGCCGTATGGGCTCGCTAACGCCCCCTCCGTGTTCCAGAACCTGATCAACGACGCTCTGAGGGACATGCTAGGAAGGTACGTCATCGCCTACATTGACGACATCCTGATTTATTCGACCTCCCTGGAGGAGCATGTCCAACATGTCCGGCATGTACTGCAACGCCTCCTGCAGTACCAACTGTACGTAAAGGCCGAGAAGTGCGAATTCCACTAGCACACAATCTCTTTCCTGGGGTATATCATTAGCCCAAGGGGAGTCGCCATGGACCAGCGTAAGATTCGGGCGGTCGTGGAGTGGCCCACTCCGCAAACCGTCAGGGAGTTGCAGCGTTTCCTTGGCTTTGCAAATTTTTACCGAAGATTCATTAGAGACTTCAGTAAAGTAGCGCAACCCCTGACGTCGCTCCTGAGAGGTAAGCCCAGGCGACTGCTTTGGACCCCAGTTGCCCAGGAGGCTCTGGAGAGACTTAAGCTGGCTTTCACCACAGCTCCCATTCTCAGACACCCGGATCCCTCCGGGCCGTTTGTCGTGGAGGTCGACGCGTCAGAGGTGGGAGTGGGAGCAATTCTATCGCAAAGCTTTGGCGAGAGTCCCAAGTTACACCCCGTGGCCTTTTTTTCCCGGAAGTTGTCGCCAGCAGATCGCAACTATGATGTGGGGAACCGTGAACTTCTGGCCATCAAGCTGGCCCTAGAAGAGTGGAGACATTGGTTGGAGGGGTCAGTACACCCATTTGTTATCTTCATGGACCATAAGAATCTGGAATATCTACGAACCGCCAAATGGCTCACTCCTCACCAAGCCCGCTGGTCCTTATTCTTCTCCAGGTTCCAGTTCACCCTCTCTTACCGACCTGGTTCAAAGAATGCAGCAGCCGACGGAGCAAGAGAGTTACATTATGCCTCCCTCCTGCATAGTGGGCACCCTGGAGTGGCCCCTAGCACAGAACTTAGCCCGTATTCCCAGCGCAAGAATCCAGGCAGCCTGTCCTCCCGACAAACAGTTTGTGCCTAAGCGGTACCGTCTCGAACTCATCACCTGGGCCCACACAACTTTGGCCACGGGCCACCCGGGGGCCCACCGCACTTACCAACTGCTGGCCGAGAAGTACTGGTGGCCCAACATGCCCAGAGAGGTTCAGCGCATCATATCCTCGTGTTCCTCTTGCGCTCAGTCCAAAGGCCCACGTGTGCTCCCGGCTGGGAAGTTGGTGCCCTTACCCATACCTGAACGTCCGTGGTCCCATCTGGCCCTCAATTTCATAACCGACTTGCCAAAGTCGCAGGGGAACTCCGCAATACTGGTGGTCGTAGATCGGTTCTCGAAGTCCCTGCGCTTAATTCCATTACCAGCCATCCCATCTGCCTTCACCACAGCGGAACTTCTGTTTCAACACGTCTTTCGCTACTTTGGCATCCCCGAGGAGATTGTGACTGATAGGGGGCCACAGTTCACATCGCGGGTTTGGGCCAGCTTTATGAGGAAGATGGGGGTCGCCATTAATCTCACGTCCAGTTACCACCCCCAGGCCAACGGACAGGCAGAACGGGCCAACCAGGAAGTCATACGGTTCCTTCGGACTTACTGCTCTGCCAACCCAGGGGACTGGAGTAAGTACCTTCCATGGGCGGAATACGCCCAGAACTTGCTACGGCATTCCGCCACCCAGCTCACCCCGTTCCAGTGTGTCTTGGGTTACCAACTGCCACTATTCCCCTGGAACGCGTCTCACATGGACTCGCCAGCAGTGGATGAGTGGTTCTGCCGAAGTGAACAGGTCTGGGAGCGTGCCCATCAACAGCTAGTGCAGGCGTCCCACATCGCTAAACAAAAGGCCGACCGGCGCCGGAGGGCTCACCCTAATTATCGACCCGGGGACCGGGTGTGGCTCTCCACAAGAGATCTGAGACCCTTCACTGGCACAAAGCTTCAACCGAAGTATATCGGGCCCTTCCGAATACTGAGGCAAATTAATGAAGTCACGTATCGTCTGGACCTTCCGAGACACAGTCGCATTGCCCCGTCTTTCCACGTCTCACTTCTCAAACCTGTGATCTCAGGCCCCTTGGCCACAGCGGTGCCGGAGGATTCCCCACCGGAACCGTTGGAGATAGAAGGCCGCCCAGCCTACTGCGTCCGCGACATTCTAGACTCCAGACGGAGGAGAGGGGGACTTCAGTATCTGGTAGACTGGGAGGGGTATGGACCAGAGGAACAGTGCTGGGTCCCAGCCCGAGACATTCTGGACGCAGGCCTGCGTAAGGACTTCCACGCGGCTCATCCAGACAAACCGGCCCCCCGGAGGGGGGGGAGGCCTCGGAGAACTTCGGCTCCCGGAGTGAGCCCTTTGGGGGGGGGCTCGGTTATGACACGGCGAACTCGGCGCGGCAGCTCACAAAGTGTAGTGCCGCCCAGGGACGTGGCGGAGGAGGACTACATTTCCCAGTCATACCCGCGCTCGAGTTCGCCGGAGTTCTAATTACGAACACCTGCAAACACCTAAGGTTATATAAGGGCCTCCCTAGCATGAGCCGCTTGCGAAGTAACCGCTCAGCGGCCTCGTCTCTGTTTGTTTACTAAGCCGATATCATTAGAAGTGTTTTCCCGAGTGCTCGACTTCACGCTCGTCTCTCACTACGCTTTTGCCTACGTCCCTGATACACAGCTTACCTGTCCTGGCCCGACTCGATTCTCGCTCTGGATTCTTCCTCTCATCATTCCTCCGCTCGCCTGCGCTTGTCTCCGTCTACGCTTCATAACATATACAAATCTTGCAATATTTTAAAAATGTTTTCTGGGACTTGGCACCAGTAGCTACATGAAAGAAATATGAATATCAACTGAATATTTTCTATATGGTCAGTTATAGGGGTCAGATAGACAGTCTAACAAAACGTGGATGGTTGGAGCTAGAATGTGCTACGATTGGTCAGTGCAATGTTATCCGATTGGCTTGAGAAGATGGTGGGCAGAGTCCAACTATTTGTGGATTTGTGTGCACTCTTGATGCAAGAAATGTTTCAAAATCCACAAAAGCATGCAGCAATCCACAAATGCACAGGATGTGATCCACAAATACACAGGACGCGATCCACAAATGCACAGGACGCGATGCACAAATGAATGCAAGGAATGAAAGAGTTTTGTTTGTGACACAAAAACATATTTGTAAAAAAATATTATGTGCAAATCTCAATTTAATTTATTTTTGTGAAACTACTAACATATATTTATGGATCTCATTCAGTGCATTTGTTGTGAATTTGTTTAATTTTTGTAAATCTTGCTACATGTCTTTGTGGATCGTAATCTATTTATTTGGAATTATGAAACAATTCTAACCCCATAGGCTTCAGATAACTTCTCTATTCTGTTCAAATCTCTATTTTGTTCAAATCAAACGGGGTCTTTATCCCGATTGCATTTGTAGTTTAATATTCTTGCTATCTTGCGGTTATGTATCTATTGGCTAAATTCTAGCAGGAGTTTTCCTACTTCCAAACAAAATATGTTTTTCAGTTGGAGCCTATTTTGTTATGCCCTGATATTAGCGTTAGCTAATTCAGCAAATTGTTAGCTAGCAAGTTTGCTATTTGAAGAGAAATTATTTTGGAAGTTCAAGGGCAACTTTTGCCATTTCTGGCATTTCAGGGAAAATGTTTAAAAATAAATGTTTCTTCAGAGGAACTGGCTGAATGAAACCGTAACATTAACTAGTAATTCAAGGCCGCGCACATACAATTTTCACAGGTTAAATTTTACATTGATCTCCCAATTGAATGTTTACCTATCTTTTCTGCCAAGGGGACTTCTTACTCGATGTATAGCATTTGTTAATGTCACATTTGCTGTCTTTTGGTCATTGAATTAAAAACAATGTCTTACATTGAGGGGGAGTGATGGCAAGCTAAAACCGATTTAGGGGCAGTGTGGATGAGAGCACCATTTTCCTGTGTTGATACTATAAATGTTATGTTGTTTTAATTTTAGTTATGATACTCTGTGAAGTCCCATGAAGGCAGCATGTAGCCCAGCTACATACTCTCTCGCTCTTTTCTCTCTCTCCCTCTCTCTCCCTCAGTCTCTTGCTTCCTCTGATAACAAGGATTAAGAGCATGCTAGCAGCTGTGGAATGATGGGACCATGGTTTTGCCCTAATAAGCCATCTTTATTCACTCTGTACAGTGTTCCCTCATGACATACTGTATAAATGACATATGCACACTCTGTAATGGAATTTACTGAAGTGCAGCCAAACGTCAATTAATAGAAGCAGTGCACACAGCCTAGTGTAAAGTAGCACTATTACAGCATGATTTAAAACATGCATATAAATAGCAAAACAAATCTACTCTTCCTTCTCTCTCTTTCTGCTGTTTTTTTCCTCACACTTATATCTTGACTTGATTTGCAGTGTTTTGTTTCCTGGTCAGAACACCACCAAAGGCTCTTTTGATCAAATTTATATACCTCCGTCATATATTAAGTTGTATAAATGTCATGCATTGTCAGTGAAATGGCATGTTTGTGTTTTTATATATGTGAGAGAGATGGAGGGAGAGATTTCAGAGGCAGGTTGATGAGGGTTGTGCTAGATTAGTATCATCATATCCACTTTGGCCTAGTTTCCATTCACTAGTGCTCATCCTGTTTCCAAAAACTCAACATTCAAACACTCCAGAATCAAAGTAAAAAAGAAAGAGGGAAAAGCTAATTAACAGATGGAGACAGATCAGTGATCTTAGATAGGCAGACTAGAGAGAGATACAAAAGAAAGTAGCTGTGTTTACACTCAATACTTACTTCAATCTGAATGCATTCATTAAACATTAAAGTGAACTGATATATTCACCCTAATCTCAGCAATCTCATGAATAAATAAATAAATAAATAAATTGTTATGACCCAGTCTAGGTTAGGCCACACAGACTAGATTAGCTCGGGATTCAAAATAAATGATATCTTTATAAGGGAAGCCAAGAATGAGAGACAGCTAAAGGTTTCAACAAAGGTGATGGTATATTGTAAAAGTAGGCAAGTGTATATAAAACTGTAGATGAAAGGGGGAAAAAAATGAACCAGGAATTACTTCAAGGTGGGCCAAGGCCAAAATAAAAACAAACAAATTCTTATTTTTAGAGCTTCCTTGTCAAATACTAAATAAATAAATAAATAAAGAAAGAAATGTATTATTACAAAATAAATGACAGACACCAAAAGGTTTCAACAAAGGTATATTGTAAAAGTAGGCAAGTGTATATAAAACTGTAGATGGAAAAAAAAAAACCCCTCCAGGGTCCGGGGTTCGATTCCCGCCGGGGCCATGAGTGTGCGGAGTTTGCATGTTCTCCCCGTGCTGCGGGGGTTTCCTCCGGGTACTCCGGTTTCCTCCCCCAGTCCAAAGACATGCATGGTAGGCTGATTGGCGTGTCTAAAGTGTCCGTAGTGTATGAATGGGTGTGTGTGATTGTGTATGTGATTGTGCCCTGCGATGGACTGGCACCCTGTCCAGGGTGTACCCCACCTTGTGCCCGATGCTCCATGGGATTGGCTCCAGGTTCCCCAGCGACCCTGAAGAAGGAGTAAGCGGTAGAAGATGGATGGATGGATGGATAGACTTCCCTAACTCCCTAGCGCAAAAACCCCTACTGCCTGTGAAGTAAGTGATATGAACACACAATAGCCAAGTTAAAGTGAAAACCAAGCTCAAGGCACAAGTCAAAACAGACGACTCTACTACAACCATGAGGTTAAGCAAACAAGCAAAAACAGTATTTCCTAACACACACCCACATGAAAGCCACTTCCACCCTCCCTTCTTCTTTAAACATGGTCGCCTATGAGTGCCGTCATTGTGGGAGGCGGGAGCAAGGCAGGCTAGGGCAGACCAGAAACTCTGGATGGGAGTTGAACCTGCACACAAAACATAGCACAGACACCCAAAAACAGGACTTGCAACAAAAGATATCACGGATCGTAACAAATAAAAATAAAAATAAAATAAAATAAAATAAAATAAAATTCCCATTTACATTCATCAAAATAAGGCATGGCAATTACTTGTCAATGTTACGTTAAGATCAACATCAATAGTGTGTCATGTCTTAATATAACACGTAACTAACATTAGCTTAGTGAGTTAACCGATTGTTCACTTGCCTCATTGTTTTTAATGGAATACGTAGAAATTATAAGCTTTCTATGTGAACTGTATATTTCAGGCTATTATCATGGCTTGCTAAATGATTCTACCCAGCTATCTAGAAATTCTAATAAAAAGTACCTAACATTTTTGGGATCTAAATTCATTTTGTTCAATATGGGCATTTGGAAGATGTTTTGCTAATATTTAAGATGTATTAAACCGTAAATGGTTCATGTAAAAACTGTAAAACTGAAAATAAAAATGCTACAGAAATGTGAAATTGGGTTATTTGAGTCCTAAAGTGTTTTATTTATTTATTTATTTATTTATGTATTTTTATAGTAATGAGTTAATTTTCATAAGTGATTTTATATTCTTGCCCAATAAAGGGTTAATGAGCTCAGTAATGAATAACAAACATACCACCATTATCTCTAATTGAGGCTTTTTGTTTTGTAGTGTTATATCTAAGAGTAGCCTAATAACATTTAATTTTGCATTGATTAGATATATAGATGGGTGATAAATTAAGGGGAAAAAGCATAGTTTCTTAGTCTTAGTAAGGTGTTGGTTCAACACATGCTACCAAAACAGCTTCAATACACCTTGGCATAGATTGTACAAGTTCTGGAGCTGTACTGGAGGGCGGAACACCATTCTTTCAAAAGATATTCACTCAATTGGTGTTTGCATGATGATAGTGGAGAGCTCTGTCCAGCTCATCAGTACAAACTCTTCCGTTGGTGTACAAATGGGTTGAGGTTCGGTGAAGGCCATAGCATATAATTTACATAATTTTGTACTCATCAATAAGTTATATATCTTACTGAGCACTTGTGTCCTGCTGATGGGGCATCATCATCCTGACAGAGAATATTCCCGCCAGAATAGAATTGTTTCATTATAGGATAAAGGTAATTGCCAGAATAAGTTTGTGTTGATTTGTAGTAACCCTTCGCTCTAGGAGGGCAACTGGACCCAATACATACCAGAAAAATGTCCCCAGTTAATAGTACACTATATTGATCTGACAACTACAGGTTTTCGTGAACTGAAATAATGTAGGTTACTGAAGAGTAACATTTTAACATCTGATTACCCCGAAAAGTAAAAAGGCAGAAAATTGCATTTAATGATTTCAAACACCTTCTGATTCTACTGAAAGACAGCAAATAATTTATTGTCTAAAAGCAACTGTCTAATTGTCGAATAGCAAGGTTATTTGTCGATTTAATTTGCAAATAATAATATGGATGTCATCTGCAAATTTTAAGGATGGCCATAAAAATTATGGCTCTCTTTATTGCAGTCTTTATATTTAGAAGTCCAGCCCATCCAGCAATTGTTCCATATTTAATCATAATATCATTTAACTTTCATGAAAGGGCAAACAGTTTAAATAAGAAGTAATTTTTTACTGTACATCTAGATTATCTAACTTATTTTTAATCCATAATAACCATGATGACATCTTTACATTATCTTAGTTAAAATATTGTAATACTTTCCTTTGCTGACAGGCGATAAACCAATGCACCACTTTTCTCTACATTTATAACCCATTAAATAGCATACATGACAGATTCATAGGTTTACAACAGTACATGGGTTATGACTTTGAGTATCAACATGTACTGTATGTGAGTTTTTGTCTCACCTAAGGTGGATGTCAGTCGAGGCAACAGGAGCTTCACTGTCACCCTTTGTTCAACAGGTCACTGCCTGCTTCTACATTGGTGGGTGTACGGTATGTGAGATGGGGAAATTACCATTACATTAAATGTTAGGAGTTATTATTATTATTATTATTATTATTATTATTATTATTATGCTAAATGGGGCAACAATCCAGTGTACAAAATAATCTCAGAATGAGATGCGACTCAATGATGGTTCCATCACCAAAATAAGAAATGGTAATGTAAGTATATAGTAATAGTAATAATAGTAGTAAGTAATAGTAATAGCCTATTATCTGAAGGATATTTGATTTACATCAGGTGAATCCATTCATAGTTTGTAGAACTCATTTGTGACAAGAAAGAAACACCCACAAGTAAAACATATGAAGTTTAATAATAAGAAGAATCAACATACTACAAAATATATGGTAATGTAAAATACAATGCCCTCCAATAATGTTGGCACCCTTGTTAAATATGAGCAAAGAAGGCTGTGAAAAATTGTCTTTATTGTTTAACCTTTTGATCTTTTGTTAAAAAAAAAAAAAAATCACAAAAATATTCTGCTCTTATGTATATCAAACAGACTCAGACTTTCTGAGGCCAAAAGGAAACTTCTGCAATTTTCCAGCTGTGGTCCTTGGAGATTTTTTGGACTCTCGAACCGTCCTCTTCACAGTGTGTTAAGACAATATAGACACACATCCAATTCCAGGTTGATTCATAACATTTCTGGTTGACTGGAACTTCTTATTTATTGCCCTGATGGTGGAAATAGGCATTTTCAATGCTTGTGCTATTTTCTTATAGCCACTTCCCATTTTGAGAAGCTCAACAACCTTTTGCCGCATATCACAGCTATATTCCTTGGTCTTATCCATTGTTATGAATGACTAAAGGAAATTTTGCCTATATGTTACCTCATACAATTCAGCCATCATTACTTAGGGGGAAGCTTTTGGAGCTGTTTGGAGTTGACCGTCATCTGGCCACATAGATCACCAATTATCTCACTGACAGTCCACAGTATGTGAGGCTCCAGGGCTGTATGTCTGATGTGGTGGTTAGCTGCACGGGAGCACCACAGGGTATAGTGCTCACTCCCTTTCTTTTCACCCTGTACACAACAGACTTCAGGCTTAAATAAAAGGCTTAATAAAAGAAGCTGCCACATGCAGAAGTTTTCTTCTGGCAGAAGTTTTCAGTGATACTCTCATTGTTGGACGGGTATCAGAAGAGAATGAGCAGGAATACTGGGAGGTCATCACTGACTTTGTCAACTGCTGTGCCACCATTGCCTCAATGCCAGCACAACAAAGGAGATGGTGGTCGACCTCTGTAGGAGGTCACCCCAGACATCCAGGGTGTTGACATAGAGAGCGTGGAGACATACAAATTCCTGGGTTTTCACAGTCAGGTGGTAGAGCTCATGTGGTAGAGCGGGTTGTCCACGGTTCGATTCCCGGCCCACATGACTCCACAGTGTCCTTGGGCAAGACACTGAACCCCAAGTTGCACCCGATGGCATGTGCCTTGCATGGCGGCTCTGCTACCACTGATGTGTGAGTGTATGTGTAAATGGGTGAATGAGAACCAATGTAAACCGCTTTGTAGAACCGTTAAGGTTAAAACAAAAAACACTATATAGGTGCCAATATATACCAATAAACTGGACTGGTCCATAAACACAGATGTCCTGTGTAAAAAGGGCCAAAGTCGTCGCCACATGCTGAGGATGTCATTCTATGACATTGTGTGGTTGCGTCTGCTATCTTCTATGCAGTAGTCTCCTGGGTAGCCGGGAGCACATAGAGGGAAAGGAAACATCTTAACAAACTGGTTAAGCGGGCTAGCTCCGTCCTGGTCTGCTCTCTGGACAGCATAGAGGAGGTGGGGGAGAAGAGGATGTTAGCTAAGCTGGCATCAATCATGGGCAACTCCTTTCACCCCCTGTATGAGACATTGGGGTCCCTGAGCAGCTCCTTCAGCAGCAGACTGCTGCACCCTCAGTGTAAGAAGGAGCGCTACCACAGGTCCTTCAACCCTACAGCAGTCAGACTCTTTAATGCAAAAACAACATAATGTGTCTCGCTGTTTTTGCATCATCAGCCAACACCTTCAAAATATTCTGCAATATGAACATTTATTCATTTATTAATGAATAATAAATTATTCCCCTATTTCCCCCCCTATTATCCCCTCTCACAATCTGCGATCTATTAGCGACCAACGTTTAGTAGTTCCCACTCAGCGTGGCGCAAGGTCCCTTTCCAGAACCTTCACGCTAACTGTTCCTCAGTGGTGGAATGAACTTCCAATCTCAATCCGGACCGCAGAATCTCTCACCATCTTCAAAAAACAGCTAAAGACCCACCCCTTCCGTGAACACCTAACCAACTCAAAAAAAATAAATAAAAAAAATTGCACTTACACCTCTACTCTGTGCTTCTTCTGAAACTCAATTAATGGATCTTGTATGGTAGCACTACTTGTATTGTTCTCTGCTTGATATATCGCTTTGCTTGTATTTTTCTCATTTGTAAGTCGCTTTGGTAAAAAGCATCTGCTAATGAATAAATGTAAATGTAATGTATTACTGTTGCTCACCCTCTACTGTGAACTGTGCAATATTCTGTTTGTCTCTTATCAATAACAACATAATGTAGCACAGCTAGCTGTTTTTTTGCAACATCAGCCAGACATAAACATACATCACATACATAAAATTCTGCTCTATGTATATTTATTAATTTATTACTATTTGTTGCTCACCCTCTACTGTGAACTGTGCAATAGTCCATTTGTCACTTATCTGTATATAAACGAGGTGTTACTCATCGATATATATTCATCTTCGTATTCATCTGTACATACATTGAGGTGTTCATAGTGTACATATTACAATTATTATTATTTCCTACTACTATTATTCTTATTTTCAATTCCTATTATAATTGTTTAAGACTTTTTTCTATTCTATTCCTATTTAGTATGTATTCTTTCTTATCTGCTTTGTGTAATTGAGCTGCTGTAAAGAGGGAATTTGCCCATCGTGAGATCAATAAGGTTTATCTTATCTTATCTTATTTATACCCCTGTGAAACAGGAAGTCATGGTTCAACAATGTCCTGTTCCTAGTAACCCAGTTGTACTAAAAAATGTTAAATATAAATGGGAATATACTTCAGATAAATTTTTCTCATATGAATTCATAGGGGTGCCAATAATTGTTGCATACCTATATTAAACAGATATATTTTTAACAAACCTGTGTATTGTTTGCAATTGTTTGATATCCATGAGAACAGAGTATTTTTGTGCATTTTTTTGAACAAAATATCAAAAGGGTAAACAATAAAGACAATTTTTCACAGCCTTCTTTGCTCATATTTACCAAGGGTGCCGATATTAGTGGAGGGCACTATATATACAAATGTAGTGAAAATAAATAGACAATTAGATAATGAGTCGAATGAAGATTAATGGCAGACATACATAAAGAGTGTAGGCAGTGGTTTAACATACTAATTTTAGCTAAAGTACCATGCCAACATTGAAGATGGTTTGTAGAGAAGCTTTGTGGTTTATGGCATCAAATCTGCTTCTCTGGAGATCGCTGATGAAGTCATGTGACTCTGTGTGGACAGAGATCAGCAAGAACCAGCAGTAACTTCAGTTGAGTCAGCTTATCCAGAGATCATCGTTCTTCAGTGAAATTTGCACAAAAAAAAAAAAAAGTTCTCATGCACCTTCATCTTGAAATGGTGGAGATAAGGCTATGGTTAGTGTGGGATCAGCTGATTTTGAGTCAAAATCATGACTCTGAAGTTTATATTTAGAGATCCAAATGGATGGAAATGTAATGCCCAACAGACATTTGTGAGTTTCTGGAATTCATGCTAAAGAGTGAAGAGGTATCTCAGTGTCCATGCCTCTTCTCATCCAATGCTGTTGATTTGATTGGTTGCTGTTCATAGGGAAGAATTCCAATTCATTGTGAGGTTGTGATGAACTCTGGGAAATGTTGGTCATGGCGAGAAGCTGACAGTTAGATGACAGAAATGCATGTATATATATATTCAAGCCAATGATATAATTTATAGATATTTGGAGCAGTGTTTCTACGAATGACAATTTATTTCTAATTATTTAGATACAGTATTTTCATGGGGGTCAATAATTTTGCCATGTTTTCAAGAGAAAATAAAGTTACATAAAAGGTTCTTCTCAGAATGATACTTGTTATCATTAAGAAGGGATAGGTAGACTCTTGACTTTTGTCAGTTGAAAATTTTAATCATAGTGTGTAATGTTTATTTTATACACTCATTTTTTTGTTATTTTCAATACTTTCACTGTAATTATGTCTTGTGCTGGGCCCACATTGTATGCATAGAAACATAAAGGGAGTGAACTGACATCAGACTGCGAACTGCACTGTTTCCCCCCCCTATTCCTGATTAATACATGACTTTAAGTGTCTTCATCTTTAGTAGTTCAATGTCAAGAAATCCCAGCCCACTTAAAAAAGTCCACTCTTTTATTCCACTTACTACTTTTTTCCCTTTTTATTTCTCTTCTGTTCTTTCCCCCCACTAATCTGTAGCTGCTGCTCATTCCGATTCAAATCCTCAGTGAGAGCGGAGGTCGGCCTTCGACTCACGTTGCCATAGCTCCCCTGCTTCTGTGGTCTATATTTCATATGAATGATGGATAAAAAAAATCCTCTTGGGTCCATAAACTTAGAAACTTAAAACTCCAGCAATAAATGGATATAGAGTGGTGCTTGAAAGTTTGTAAACCCTTTAGAATTTTCTATAAACCTGCATTGTGACTTAAAACAACATCAGATTTTCTAAAAGCCCTAAAAGTAGACAAAAATAACCCAATTAAACAAATGAGACAAAAAAAAAAATGATAATTGCTCATTTATTTATTGAGGAAAATGATCCAATATTATATATTTGTGAGTGGAAAAATTATGTGAATCTCTAGGAATATCAGTTAAAGTTTGAAGGTGAAATTAGAGCCAGGTGTTTTCAATCAATGGGATGACAATAAGGTGTGAGTGAGCGCCCTGTTTTATTTAAAGAACAGGGATCTATCAAAGTCTGATCTTCACAACACATGTTTGTGGAAGTGTATCATGCAACGAACAAAGGAGATTTCTGAAGACCTCAGAAAAAGAGTTGTTGATGCTCATCAGGCTGGAAAAGGTTACAAATCCATCTCTAAAGAGCTTGGACTCCAGCAATCCACAGTGAGACAGACTGTGTATAAATGGAGGAAATCCAAGGCCATTGTTACCTTCCTGAGGAGTCGTCAACCAACAAAGATTAGTCCAAGAGCAAGACATGTAATATTCCAAAGGTCACAAAGGAATCCAGAGTAACTTCTAATCCACTGAAGGCCTTCCTCACATTGGTTAATGCTAATGTTCCTGAGCCCACCATCAGGGGAACACTGAACAACAATAATGTGCATGGCATGGTTGCAAGGGGAAAGTCGCTGAAAAAGGAGTATTGCTGCCTGTCTGCATTTGCTAAAGATCATGTGGACAAGCAGAAAGCTATAGGAAAAATGCTTTATGGATTGATGAGACCAAAATAGAACTTTTTGGTTGAAATGAAAAGCATTATGTTTGGAGAAAGGAAAACACTGCATTTCAGCATAAGAACCTTATCCCATCTGTGAGACACAGTCATGGTAGTACCATGGTTTGGGCCTGTTTTGCTGCATCTGGGCTAGGACAACTTGCCGTAATGAATTCTGAATATAGTATACCAGTGAAATCTAAAGGAAAATGTGAGGACATCTGTCTGTGATCTGAATCTCAAGAGAAAGTAGGTCATGCAGCAAGTCAACAACCCTAAGCACACAAGTCGTTCTACCACAGAATTGTTAAGAAGAATAAAGTGTTTTGGAGTGGCCAAGTCAAAGTCCTGACCTTAATCCAATAGAAATATTGTGGAAGGACCTGAAGCAAGCAGTTCATTGAGGAAACTCAAAATATCCTAAAGTTGAAGATTTTCTGTATTGAGAAATGGGCTAAAATACCCCCAGGCTGATGCTGATGACTGATCAACAGTTACCGGAAATGTTTAGCTTCCGCTAATTATTATTTATATTTATAGACCCCCAGGGCCATATACTGAATGCCTTAGTGAATTTGCAGATTTTCTCTCAAACCTGGCTGTTTCTCTAGATAAAGCATTAATCGTTGGTGATTTTAATATTCATTTTGATAACCCGGAAGCCCATCTGAGAACAGCGGTTGTGTCCATTTTAGATTCAGTAGGGATCAATTAAAGTGTAATAGGACCTACTCATAATGGTGGTCACACTCTTGACCTGTTACTAACATACGGATTAAATATAGAAAATATAGTAAACTTTCTGCAGTCTGAAGTTGTCACAAACAACAAATCTTATGTTGTCTAAAATACGTATTGATCATAATATTTGCACCTCGTGCTAGACATAACCAGTCGTCCAGGTAGTTTAGTACACGGATGCCCTGGAGTCGCAAGGAAGCCAGAGCAGCATCCATGCACTTTGTGGAGGTGCAAGGGGATAAAGCTAGCCCGAAGGGAAGAACCCAATATTGGTATGGGTTGCCTTCAAATGCGAACCTCAGGAACTTCCTGTGACTGGGCAATATTCCTTTTTGGAAAAATGCACCTTTTAGATCTATCATCACAAACCAGTCCCCAAACTGAATCTGTGGCATGATAAGTTTGAGCATCAGCTTCTTGAACCTGTATGTCCGAAGAGTATGGTTCAGATGACACAGATCTGAAATTGGCCACATACTCCCATCTTTTTTGCGGACCAGGAAATAATGGTTGTAAAAACCTCCCTCCCTCAGGGAACATGGTACATGTTCTATGGCCCCTTTGTCCAAGAGGGATCTTAATTCCTGCGCTAATGTCGGGCTCTGCTCTGTGCTGACTACTGTGGTGAGCACATCTCTGAACCGGAGGGGTCGAGCTCTGAACTGGACCCGGTAACCCTTTTCTATGGTAGACAGAACCCATGGAGACACATTTGGCAGTAGTTTCCACGCTGCCAGATGGTCTATTAATGACATTAACTTTTCCACATTCTGTTGGAGGGAAAGCATCAGATTCTCGTTCCCTTGTGACAGCTCGCTGACCAGAGAAGACTGAAAATTGGGACGGCCTTGGCTAGGGGAGGCCCTACAGTACCACGTGGGGCTATCTTCCCTAACAACCTCATATCCCCTGATACGTCCGTCCGTGGCCCATCAGGACCGCTCCTTCTTTGTCTGCTTGGCCTTTATGATCATTCTCAGATCAGGCCTGTTAGCAGGCTGCCCGGTCCCCCTGTCTCTCCGCAGGGGGATGTGGGCCGCCACACTTGCCATCTATGCCTCCCTTGCACTACTGCTGGCCCGGGCTCCAGTCATGGATGCCCCAGCGAACTCGACACGACAAGGAAAAAACTAGTGGAATGCCGCCATTTGCAGTTTAGCTTTGCAAAACCTGTCAACGATGGCATTAACCTTGCCACCAAACAGACCGGAAGGTTTAACGGGCATCCAGCAAGGAGACCTTATCTTTGTCCCCCATCCCTGAGAGGTTGAGCCATAGGTGCCTCTCTGCCACTACCAAGCTACCCGTTGAACGGCCGATATGACGGGCCATTTGCTTGGTCGACCGGAGAGACAAATCTGTGGTGCGGCACAGCTCTGCCACTGCTTCAGGCCCAATTCCCTCCCCAGTGTCGAGCTCACTCAGCAGGTCTGCTTGGTAGGCCTGCAACACTGCCATTACATGCAGTGTAGCTGTCGCTGAAAACATGTATGGGTCTTTTCTTTCTTTAAGCCTTTAAAGTATTTATTTGTTATGTTGTTGTTATTACAATAATGCAATGTAAATATTAATAATAATTTGCCTATATGAGTTTTGTTTTACAAGGGTTGCAGCAATAGTGACACCTACAGGTTAAACTAGTGAGCTGCATTTAATTTAAGTTACTCTGGTCATGTGATTAGCCTAACTAATAGCAGTGCAAAAATGTGCATGCAGTTTTTGGTGCTACGCTGTACACGGAGTTAGGTGCTAAAGAAGAGAATAATTAAACAGTAAAGCATTACAGCTATTCCTAGATTTCTGGTCGGAAGGTGCACACGGTATGTTGGTTTGTGATGTTGTGCGTTTCATGTTTGTATTGTAATGTAATAGTGCAAATGTTTCCTAAGGCCATTAATGCTAGTTTAATATGTGAGCAAGATGAATGAATACTCATGGACTCTTAAGAACATGCTTATGTACAATATGCTCATGTGAGAATGTATTATGTACTTTATTTCAGTTTTTCACGGTGTTTGACGGTGTTTGACAGTGTTTGATAGTGTTTGACGGTGTTTGACGGTGTTTGATGGTGATTGAATGCGCTTAAGTTGTGAAGGAATGCAATAAAAGAACTGACAAACATCAGTTGAAGCGTACGTTTTAATCTGACCAGAAGAATAAGTTTGGGAGCAGCTACAGTGAAAAACGTGGCCTACTGCCTTTGGTAAGGCAGTGAAGAAGAACGTAGGCCTATTCTGGAAAAGCAGTGAAAAACGTGGCCTACTGCCTTTGGTAAGGCAGTGAAGAAGAACGTAGGCCTATTCTGGAAAAGCAGTGAAAAACATGGCCTACTGCCACGAGCCACAGTGAAGAACATACTGCTTCGTGAACTGCAGTGAAAAAGTATTGTTTGGTGTGGTGGAAAACATCGCCATCCATGGACATGGACAACGTAGCCATTGGGGAGTGAGCATATTGTACGGGCTTGCCCCTCGTAAAGTCTCTGTCCCGCACTCAACGTAAAAGACCTGCCTACCCATCCTGGCATTCGTCCAACGTGACATCGCGAGCTTCAGTTCAGCGCGAAAGTGGAACCCAGAAGAAGACGGTGCTGCAGCTGCCAAGAACAGCCACAGGGAAGCAACAACGCGACATCTTTGGACAATTGAGTTTGTGAACATTCATTACATCTGGAGTCCAGGTCAGACTGTACATTTACATTTCTCAGTTTTGTTTAAATTGTTATTTCTTGAAATTCCAATTTATTATTTGAAACAAAGGAAAAATGAGAACTGCATGTGAATAGTTTTGTAAGCAGTGTGTATATAACGTACTTGTTTGATCATTTGAAAGTGTGTATTTTCCTGGTGATTCTAGTTTACCTTTCATCATTTAATATTTCAATAGTGTTGTTTCAAAATAGTTTGCTAAAATGGATCAAAGCACACCAGATGTTTGTGTACTAGAAAGAGTACTACAGGCTCTAGAAAACGAGAAAACAGAATTAGAGAAGACATTAGAAACTGAACTTGAAACTTGAACTTGAAGAATTGAAGAACGGTTTGCTGAAATTAATAAATATCTCCAAATACATAGGATAGGGCTCCAGGAGCCAACACCTGGCGCTGAACAAGCAGTGAGGCGGTCAGAAAGAGAAAAACACCCAACAGAAAAGATGCTTGAGCTCATAAAACAGGAGAGCACAAAAAAGGAAAGAAAGTTCATGTTAACATATGTAAACTTCAAAGCTGAGGTTCAGTATATTAGAACTAAACTAAAGGAAGAATGTTGTAAATCAGACTTAGGTGAAATGATAAGAACCTTGGAAAAGTATGAGTCAGAACTAAAGCAGGAATATAAGAGCTTACGTGCACTGACCACACCAGCCCAAGATATACGAAGGGGAATGGATATCTGCACATCAGTGACTTCTGAAATAGCTACACTTCTGAAAGTGCGTTACGCAGAAGCTGATAAAGAGTTTAATGCCAAAGCTGTTAAGGAAACTCTTTCAAAATTACTCCAGAGAGAAGACGCAAGGTCAATTTATGGGTCAACTGTGTCAAGAGCTGGAGTGGGTAGTGTGCAAGATAGTCAAGTGTCATTAAAGAAGGCAGAGGCGGCGGCACGCTTGGCATCGAAACGTGCTGAACTTAACAGGGAAAGGGAAATATCTGCACAAAGAAAAGATGTGCTAGCTCAGCAAGAGAGGTTAAAACTGATGGAAGAACAAAGGGATCTTGAAGCTGTGGAAGCTGAATACAATGTATATGCTGAAGAGGAATTAAAATTGAATGCTGAAATAGGAGAAACTAGAGAAATCTTCACTTTGTCTCCAAGTCAGCTTCCAGTGCAGCATAACAGCACTCCATGCACCCAGAATCCCAAAGACCTTTCAATCCCTTTTTGCTCTGAAAGCAAAATAGAACCAAAATCAAATGAAGCCTCGCTAGTTCAAGCATTAAAAGAATCCCTGGCAATGACTAGACTTCCAGCAACAGAGCCGTTCATGTTTACAGGAGATCCACTTAAATTCACTGAATGGTGTACCTGCTTCAAGCCCTTAATCGAAACAAGTTGCACAAACCCAGCTCATAGGCTATATTACTTGAAAAAATACATCAGTGGAGAAGCACTTTCTGTGTTAGAAGGAACATTTTATAGAAGTGATGAGGAAGCCTACACACAGGCTTGGGATGCCCTTAACAAAAGTTATGGCCACCCCTTCATAGTTCAAAGAGCATTCAGGGGGAAGCTGAGTAGCTGGCCCAAGATTGGAAATTGAAATTAAGGGAATTTAGTGATTTCCTCATCTCCTGCAAGAATGCAATACCTTATGTTCATGGTCTAAAAGTTTTAGATGATTGTCAAGAAAACCAAAAGTTGCTACAAAAACTTCCTGACTGGGCAACAACCTCGCTGGAACCGGTACGTCACTAAAGCACTAGATGAAGGGAAGCCATATCCTGCCTTTAAGTAGTTCTCAGACTTTGTAGCCGAAGAGGCACGCGCTGCTTGCAATCCAGTTTCTTCTCTTTTTGCATTAAAACAAGCAGATGAGAAAAATGGAAAGGAACAGAAGCGTCTCAATGCCAGCACTCTAGCAACGTCAACAAAGGTGTCTCAAAGATCAAGCTTCACTTCAAAGGACTCAAGTGCATCAGAAAGTTCTACAGCCAACTCTCTTGCCACTCAAACCAAAAGACAAATAGATTGTGTGTGCTGTCAACAAAATCACTTTATTTATAAATGTGAAAAGTTTGCAGCGATGCCTCTAGAGGAAAAGAAAAAATTTGTCATTAGCAGCAATATGTGCTTTGGGTGCCTCAGAGTCGGACATGTTGCAAAAAATTGCAGAAAGAGGGCTACTTGCAATATTTGCAGATGGAGTTATCCATCTCCACTTCATGAAGAACGCCCTGTAG
Source organism: Ictalurus furcatus (assembly GCF_023375685.1). Lineage (NCBI taxonomy): Eukaryota > Metazoa > Chordata > Actinopteri > Siluriformes > Ictaluridae > Ictalurus > Ictalurus furcatus. The sequence continues at coordinate 25,537,697 of NC_071258.1, forward strand.
GAGAAAAGCTAGAAGCATTACCACAAAAGGACAATTCTTCCATTGCCTTATGCACCGTGAGAATGGACAATGGTGATCGCACTTCCATGATTGTTCCGGTGTGGCTCTCTAGTGCGGCCAAGAATAGTCCAGAGACCTTAGAGTATGCATTACTGGACACACAGAGTACCAGTACCTTCATTGACCATGATGTCTGTGGAAAAATTCAAGCACACACAGAACCTGTCAAACTGAAGTTGTCAACAATGACTGACAAGAGTTCAACATTGAATTGTCACAGAGTTGTTGGACTGAAGGTGAGAGGGTACAATTTACAAGAGTACATTGAGCTACCTCCAGCACACACTCAAGAATACATCCCACTAGAGAAGAATAGCATTCCCACTCGTGAAACAGCAGCAGGGTGGACTCACCTTCTGAGCATAGCCGAAGAGATGCCAGATTTGTTGAACTGTCCTGCAGGACTTCTGATTGGCTATGACTGTGCAAGGGCTCTGAAACCAAAAGCAGTGATATCAGGGGAAGAGTATGAACCTTATGCATTCAAGACAGATTTAGGCTGGAGTATAGTTGGAGCCAAAATGCCTTGCACTGACATAAGGGATGGCGAAGGGTTCTGCCATCGCATCTCTGTGTAAGAACTTCCACCTATCACACCTGCCTCTGTGATCAAAGCATTAGAGAGAGATTTTCTTGACACAAATCCAAGAGAAAAGACAATATCCCAAGACGACATTCAATTTCTGCATCTCTTGAATGGGAAAATTCAACATAATGAAGAGGGACATCTGGAGATGCCTCTACCATTTAGAGAGCGTCCTCAGCTTCCAAACAACAAGCAGCTGGCTACAGTCAGATTGAAACATTTAAAAGGAAAAATGGAAAAGAGTCCAAAGTACAAGGAAGATTATATCAAATTCATGGACAATGTCTTTAGAGATGGTGATGCAGAAGAAACAAATGCCACCCCAAAGGAAGGCAACACATGGTACATTCTGCACCATGGGGTGTATCATCCTAGGAAGCCTGAGAAGATTAGGGTTGTATTTGACTGCTCTGCCAAATGTGAAGGCACCTCTCTGAATGACCACCTCCTCACAGGACCGGATCTAACAAATACTCTGAAGGAGTGCTGTGTAGGTTTCGCCAGCATCAGATCGTGATTAATTGCAATGTTGAGATTGTTTTGCGATGTTTCACCGCTTCCACGTAACCCCAGAAGGTCGGGATTTCTTGAGGTTCCTGTGGTGGGAAAATGGGAACACAGCAAGAGAGCCCAAAAAATACCGGATGCGAGTTCACATATTTGGAGCAGCAGCATCGCCTGGCTGTGCTAACTATGGCATGAAATACCTCGCCAGCAAATGTGAGAATGATTACCCATTGGTTGCAGTCTTCATCTGGAAAAAATTCTATGTGGATGATGGGCTTATCAGTGTCGATTCAGTTCAAAGAGCCAACCAGCTTGTGAATGAAGCACGAGAAGTCTGTAGTAAAGGACAGCTGCGCTTACACAAATGTGTCTCTAACAACAGAAAGGTTTTGGATGCAATTCCAGAGAGTGAACGTGCAAGTGCAGTGAAGGATGTGGACCTGAACTACAGTGAGCTTCCAATGCAGAGTGTGCTGGGAGTGAAGTGGAGCATAGAGGCACATAAAGACGGGTCTGGACCCATTAGTGTAGAGGAACGAAGAGAAGCCGCTCTTGTGCTCATCAGAGCAGCACAAAGAGAAGCCTTTGAAAAGGAGCTGAAATTGTTTAGTCAGGAATCCACAAAGCTACCAAAAACTCGCAAGATGTATCAACTTGACCCTATCTTTCAGAATGGATTGCTCAGGGTTGGTGGCAGGTTGAGAATGTCCTCCGCATCAGTTGAGTTGAAACATCCAGTGATCCTTTCTAAGGAAGGCATTGTCACACAGCTTATACTTGACCACTGTCACAAAAGGACACAGCACCAAGGCCGAGGGCAAACCTTGAATGAGCTCAGAGCCAGCGGATATTGGATAATAGGTGCCAGTGACCCACGAAGAAGACACGCTGCCGCATAGGCTTTGCCCACCAATGACAAGGTGTGCTTGGAAGGCAAAGCCAGCCCCCCTAAATTACCTGCCATCAATGATAGCGGTGGCTCGCAAGCGCCACCTCCACCTTCGGCATTGCTAAATAGCCGTGCTGTTCACTCCCCACGATGGTCGAATAATCACACATTGCGGCGGTTATAAACACAGCTAGTGTATGGTTTTCCCCTGAAGCATGATATTTCATCATGCCCTTCTGGAAAAAAGGGGAGTTTTGTGAGGGAGATTTATTTTCACTGGGGAGGAAGCGCTCATCCAGCCTGCTATGAGCCACTTCCTCTTCCTCAGGCCAGTCTAGATTTAGTTTTTCAACTGCCCTAGTAATCACTTCAAGCAGCTCTTAATATGCTTGAGAGCTGCTCTCTGTTTTTCGTGCAATGGCATCCCCTAATTGCGCTTCGGAGGCAGAGAGGGTGTTTTGGCCATAGCAGAAGAAGGAGTCGCTACGCGCGCTCCAAAGTCCAGCGGAGAGCCGGACCCAGAAGACAGAGCAAGAGATAGAGCAGCGCTCGTCGCCGGCTCCTCTTCCAAATCCATATGAGATCCCCAGGACCTGAGCCGACCTGCTGCCTCGGCAGCAGCTGGCCCAGATCCACAAGGCTCTGAAACCCAACTCCCTTTGGCTGAGAAGAGAGCAAGTCATGAGCGGAGCTGCCAAATTGTAAGGCGTTCACGATGTGCACAATCAGACCCCTCGAGGGCTGCTGTGGCGTGCTCCACCCCTAAACACTTCACACAGAAAGTGTGCCCTTCCGTCCCCCATGATGAAACGGGAGCAAGGCGTAACACCCTTCCTGAATTCTCTCTCGCTTATTCTTTTTTTTTTTTTAAAAGGGACAGAAAAGTAAGATTTTTCTTTCTTTTTCTGAAAAGATAGAGAGGAAATTAAGTGTATTTTTTTCGAGCATTACACAAACCACTGTCATCCAGTCTTGAAGATAATAAGGCTGACAGCCGGTTCACAGCTGCTGTTATATATCACGCAATGTGCTTAATTGCCACTTGACCTGATCAAGGCCTATAAATAGGCATGATGTTACATAAGCTTCAGATGCCAATCACGCCCGAGGGTGTTACCCACAGCATTGAGTTAACGCAACGTGGGGTTCCTTTTGAAAGGGAACATTATGTATCATGCAAAAGTTGTTTAGCATGGTAACTGATTGGATTCTCTCTCTCTCTCTCTCTCTCTCTCTCTCTCTCTCTACTATCAGTCTGTTATACTGTTATCTTTCCTTCCTCCTTCGTTTGGTCCCTTTATCTGGAAGAAATCTAAAATCTGCCCTCCACTAAACCATTTCCAAAAGGTCAATCTTGAAACGTTCCTAAATGATTAGCGTACAAATGAACAGCTATGGCATTTAATGCTCAAACTACATCTGTTCATGTGTGAAACACACACATACACACACACACTCACACGCACACACACACACACACACACACACACATCATACTATCTCTATGAAGACCAGTGATATAATTATTGATGCAACTTATCCTTGTGGGGACCAGCCAAATGTGAGGACATTTAGTCCCCACCAAGATATAACCCACCACGCTAGCACAATACTATAGGTAGAACAAACACCAAATTCCACTTTAATAAGATGTGCCTATTGCCTGATCTTGCATTTTATTTCCCATTATGCTCATTTATAATCACATAAAAAGTGTTAATATACCACTAAATAAGTTCACTGCAGGGGAATACCCAAACACGCGCACGCGCACACATGCACACGCACACACTGTTCACAAGTGGCAGATGTGGTACTTCAGAACAGACAGAATCTATATCAATTAGTGGTTTTATTCAACAATTGAGTGTTTGACAGATATAAATACATTGTGTATCCTAAATTTAATGACCAGAATACAGAAAATTACAGAAAAATACAAAAAATTATTTGGCAAAAAATATTACATCTGAAATACATATATATATATTTTTTTATTTTCAGGTTTAAAGTCTTGTCTATAACCCTCCATCCATCCATTTTCCATACCGCTTATCCTACACAGGGTCACGGGGAGCCTATCCCAGGGAACTTTTAGGCACAAGGTGGGAGACACCCTGGATAGGGTGCCAACCATCACAGAGCATAACCGCACACACCCACTCAGTCACTATGGACAATTTGGAAATGCCAATCAGCCTACAATGCTTGTTTTTAGACTGAGGGAAGAAACCGGAGTACTTGGAGGAAACCCACGATGCTTGGAGAGAACATGGGAGGAGCAAGGCAAACATGCTAACCACTAAGCCACCATGCCCCCCCAACTTTTGTCTATAACCAAAGAGCAAAATAAAAGTTTGTAACTGGAAACAATAAGCATATAACTACAAATGAATTTGATATATTTGTAGGTATATTGCTTATTACAGAATTGGCCAATTATTTTTCAACAATGAATTTCGACAAATTTTACATGAAAGCTTTAACCCTTAACGATTATATGAGCCTATTACGGGAACTCTAGGAGTTAGGCATACAATTTTCTGCCAACAACAACAATAATAATAATAATAATAGTTAACTACAATAATAATTACTCTATGGATATAACATTTTAATATCAATATTTAAGACTAAACCAGATGAGTGAGCTATCATTATACAGTAAGTCCCTCTACGAAGAACCATCAGTTATCAAAAGCTAATACAGCATTTTTCTGAGTCAGTATTCCCTCATCATTCATCTTCTGTAACCACTCTATCCTGGTCAGGGTCACAGTGGATCTAGCACCTATCCAGAATACTGGGTGTTAGATAGGGACACACCCTGAATGGGTCAAATCTTTTTAGAGCTGTTTAAAAAATCCTTGTATGATTTCAGTTAGTGTCACCATTGATAACACCTACACTTCTTCCACATAGTGTTACATTTTTTTTTTTTTTTTTTTTTTTTTTTACAATCGCTCGGACCCATTTGTCAATACTTAGGTCACTTTTTCAAAACTCTTCACACAGTTCTCCTAACCAACTTTCAGCTTGGCACAGCAGTTCATTTCACACCAAAAATGCACTACAACTACCAAATCATTTCATACATGTCTCAAATCAACTCATCCTTCCACAACACTAGCAAAGCTCACTTTGTCATTCATAAAAGAATTACCTAAAAAATGCTAACAACAGGGAGTATTACACAATGTTCCCTTTCAAAGGGAACTCCACGTTGTGTTAGCTGAACACTGTGGGAAGTGCCCTCGTGCGTGACTGGTATCTGAAGCTTGTGTAACATCATGTGTTTTTATAGGCCTGCCGTGATCAGGTGACATGGCAATTAAGCACGTCATGTGATATATAAACGACACCTTTGAACCGTGCCATCAGCCTTATTATCTTCAGCGGACTGCATGTCGGTCGTTTGTTTAATGAAAACTCTTCATTTGCCAGAGGTAGTATATCCAAATTATCAGTAGGAAAGAAACAGTAGGTGAGAAATAACTGGATGGCGTACTGCTTCCGGCAAGATTTTGCAGTATGCAACCGGTGGACACTATGTGGGTCAAAAATCCCATAATGCAATGGGACTAGCGCGTCGGTTCTTTTTAAGAATTAAACCTTGGTTAAACAGGACTTGTTTAATAATACCCGAATAAATTATATCTTTGTTAACAATTTATTAAATCGTTGAAGGTTTAACAAGAAAACAGTTGTCACAGAGTTTGAAATCTTTTTGTGATATCTGTCATGCCTTAGCCAGCTAAGCTAACGGCAACGAATTTACCTCAGCCTGTTAACACTGTCCACATTAAATTGCTAATTCAGTTAACTTTCCTGATATGCATTTTGCCGTTAGTGCAGTTGCATTCAATCTTCAAGACATGGTGTGCTTGAGCTGGAACACATGAAAAACCTGAACTGGTTAAAGGCAGAAAATTTATGAAATACTGTATTTCACGGGGCAGAAAAAGGAAGCTATCAATGGCTGCAACCAGATTTCTGAGAAGGCAGGTTGTGAAAAACCCTTGACTGCAAAAGACATGCAGCAAGACTTGGTGGCAACAGGCACTGAGGTTTCAGCAGGTACAGTACATGCAGAAGGTTTCCACGTACACCACTACTGACCCAAAAGCACAAGAAAAGCCAGCTCAAAATCATATAAATAAGCCATAGAAGTTTTGGGATTCTGTTCTGTGGAGTGTTGAAACAAAACTGGAACTTTTCAGCATGTTGGATCAGCGGTATGTCTGGAGAAAGAAGAATGAAGAAAGAACACTCTGTCCACAGTCAAGCATGGTGGTGGCTCTGTGATGCTCTGGGGCTGCTTTGCATCCTCTGGGACTGGAAAACTGTAGCATGTGGAAGGCACGATGGAGTCAGTGAAGTATCAGGTATCCTAAGAGAAAACTTCATGCCATCTGTGAGGAAGCTGAAGCTTGAGCGTCATTGGACCTTCCAACAGGACAATGATCCCAATCATACCTCAAATTCCACGAAGGCTTGTATTCAGAATTGTATTCAGAAGTCGTAGAAGATCCTACAAGGCCATCCCAGTCACCTGACTTTCAACCCCATAGAAAATCTCTGGTGGGATTTGAAGAAGGTGGTTGCAGCACACAAACCCAAGAATATTACTGAACTTGTCCCTTGTGACAAACTAATTCCCCCTTTAAACTTAAAATCTGTTTGTGACACATTTAGCAGCAATACTGCAACCAAATCTTCTGCTAACTGGAGATCAGTCTTTATTTACTTTTAGGACTAGGGCTTACTCCTGTGCTTTGGATCATTGTCCATCCATCCATCTTCAACTGCTTACTCCTTTTCAGGGTCACGGGAAACCTGGAGCCTATCCCAGGGAGCATCGGGCACAAGGCGGGGTGCACCCTGGACAGGGTGCCAATCCATCACAAGGCACAATCACATACACACTCACACACCCATTCATACACTACGGACACTTTAGACATGCCAATCAGCCTACCATGCATGTCTTTGGATGGGGGAGGAAACCGGAGTACCCGGAGGAAACCCCCGCAGCACGGGGAGAACATGCAAACTCCGCACACACAGAGTCGCGGGAATTGAACCCCGACCCTGGCGGTGTGAGGCAAACGTGCTAACCACTAAGCTTTTAGAATTTTCTGGTAGAGAGCAGAATACATGTTTCCCTCAATTACTGCAAGTTGCCCAGGCCCTGAAGCAGTAAAGCATCCCCACATCATAACACTGCCATCATCATGCTTGTCTGTAGGTATGATATTCTTTTTGTAGAATTCTGTGTTTGGTTTATACCAGATGTAATGGGACCCCTGTGTTCCAAACAGTTCCACTTTCAACTTATCAGTCCACAGAACATCCTCCCAAAAGGTTTGATGATCAGCAAGGTGTGTTACGGCAAAAATCAGATGAACCTTAGTGTTCTTCTGAGTTAGCAGTGGTTTTTGCCTCACCACACTTCCATGGATGCCATTTTTGCCCAGTGTCTTTCTGATAGTGGAGTCATGAGCAGTGACCTTTATTGATGCAAGAGAGGCCTGTAGGTCATTTGATGTTGTGCTTGGGTCTCTTCCTGGATGAGTAGTTGCTGTGCTCTTGGAGGATTTTTGGAAGGTAGGCCACTTTTGTCAACGTTCACTACTGTGCCGAGTTTTTCTATTTGGAGATAATGGCTCTCACTGTGGTTCTTTGGAGTCCCAGGGCCTTTGAAATAGCTTTGTAACCGTTTCCAGAGTGATGTATTTCAATCACCTTTTTCCTCATCATTTCTGGAATTTCTTTCAAATTTGGCATAGTGTGTTACTAGGTAGGACCTTTTAACCAACTTCATGCTGTTGAAAAAGTTTTGGTTAATTTTATTTGATTGAACAGGTTTTGCAGTAATCAGGCCTGGTTGCGTCCAGTCCAGCTGAACCCCATTATGAATGCACTTTCATAGATCTGAGGAATTAGTAACTACAGGGGCAAATACTTTTTCACACAGGCCCAGTTGGTATTGGATAACATTTTTGCTTCAATAAATAACATTATCATTTAAAAACTGTTTTGTGTTTACTCAGGTTGCCTTTGTTTTATCTTAGATTTTGTTTTAAATTGTAAAACAATTTAGTATGAGAAAAACCAAGAAATCAAGGTGGGGCAAATATTATTTCACAGCACTGTACATTTAGAATCTATAGCTTGTATTTTTCAATGCAAAGAAAGAATACTGTCCTCTAGGGCTTATTAAAAGGCAGGTTTGACCATAACACCTCTGTTGGCTAGATTTTTTAGGTAATATTCCTATTATTATAGACCTACTGTGGTTCCTTTCCATTGATGGACAGAGTAGAGGGTTATATTTAACAGATAAAAAGGCCAATGAATAGCTATAAGGAAGTTGTGCCTAAAAATAGCCAACTTAATGTATATTGAATATAACGATATACTGTATAGTTCCTATGACAAATAAATAAATATTGCACTCAAAAGACATACTTCAAAAAGATGTACAGATGCAGCTGTATAGACTTATGAAACAATATAGAGTATGGCCTGGCATCTGTACACATTCATTTTATGGGTTTATTGACTCATAAAGTGCACTGAAGAAAAAGTGTTTTGACGTTAAAGATTCTGGCACTACTGTTTTTTTCACCGAGCCATAGTCGTTAAATTGATTCTTCTAGTCTGGCATGTAAGAAAGTCAGCAGTGAAACTGAGTCTTCCACTACAACTCCACCTCATCAATACTCACTTACAATGAGATAAAAAAGGAATTGGAAGAGTAAGCAGGAGAGGAGAAACACACACAGGTCCACTGGAATTTGATTATACAATCCAAATACAGAGCAACATTTAACTGCTACTCAGTTGGTGTATGATTTTTAATTAGTAAGCACATGCTATAATGTCGACAATTTTTTATTTATTTAATAACAAAATTGTTCATGTGTACTTTGTAATTGGAATCACGAATCAAATACTTATTAATTAGAAACTGAATTGACCAATTATATTTCTTGACAGTGTTTCCCAATAAAGTATGCATATTTATGGGCTAAGTGCTAATGTTCTAACATGATCTATATATAAACATGTAACCTGTTAAAACCAACAGAGCTGTCACTTTAAATGGGCCATTGATTTTGTATAGACAATCTGAAGCTAATTAGCAAGTTTAATAAAAGTGGAACATTTTATCACGCGTTGTATCAGCGTTCATTGGGAAAGTGAATATTTTGTGAACATTTGTATGGCAATCTGCAATCTTTCAGATGTTGCTGCTGCTGAATTCTAGAAAAGAGGCAAAAATGCTGAACAATCTGCAATTTGCGTTCATATGTTTTTCACCAAAAGTTGTTCCCCAGGATGCATTAACAAAATATTGCAAAGCAGCTTTGGATTGTAAATTACCAAAATAATTTCAATGTGATCTGTAGTAGTTCATTCAAACTTCATTTACACTCAATTTCATTCAAACGTTGTACAATCATTTTGGCTGCTTGATAGGTACTGTAGCTAGTAGGGAAAGGAAAAAAAAAGTTACTCCATCTGTCATACATAGTTAGCTACATAGGGGCCCCAATGGTGAATATACAAAGGGTAAGTTAATAAGGATGCATTAACAAATATTGCACAGCAGCTTTGGATTTTAAATTGCCAAAATAATTTCAACGTGCTCTATAGTAGTAGTAGTAGTAATAATAATAATAATAATAATAATAATAATAGGAACAAGTTCACAGGTGCCGTTAAATATCACGCAACTCACTTAAGTGCCACATCACCTGATCATGGCAGGCCTATAAATAGGCATGATGTTACACAAGCTTCACGCGCGAGGGCACTTCACACAGCGTTGAGCTAATGCATCATCTCGTCTCAGGGAACAAGGGTAACCCAGACGTTTTCTTCCAGTAAACACTATGGCCAAAAGTATGTGGACACCTGAGCATATGGAGGTCTTCCCCAAACTATTGGCACAAAATTGGAAGCACACAATTGTCTAGAATGTCCAAACATGTTCTAGCATGACAATGCCCTTGTGCACAAAGCGAGGTCATGGTGAATGGACACAGATCCCAATAGAAACACTCCAAAATCTAGTAGAAAGCCTTCCCATAAGAGTGGGGGTTATTATAACAGCAATCTAGGAACAATTAAAAATTAATGCTCATGGTTTTGGAATGGGAGGTTCAACACTCAGGTTTCAACATACTTTTGGCCATGTAGTGTATAATAGAATTCCAATACACACACTATGTTTTACAAAAAACAAAGTGGAAATAATTTTATTTGGGATAATCTCTAACCTTGTCTTGGCTGACATCAGGCCAGGTAAGGAAGTATAACCTTACCTTATAAGGTTATAACCTTATAACCTGCTGTATAACCAACACAGCAGTAAATGTGGTTAATCTGCCTAAAGCTAAACCTTTATAGTTATAGTAAGTGTCTTTTTCTCACAAAATGAATGTCACACTTTGACCAAGTTGTTGGATAGCTATGTATCACAAGAAAATTAACATAACCCTAATAAATTAAATTGCATCTAATTAAAATTTAATTCATATTAGTTTGTAATTAGATCCTGACTATACAAATTTTCATAATGCTCCTCCATCATCACCTCATCATCAAAACAAAGTAAAAGTGTTTTAAAGACACTCATTACAGATGGGAGGAGACAAAGTTTGAAAATGTTTAAATGACCTAAAAAAAAATAAATTACTAAAATTAAATTTATCCCACAGAACAAAACTCAGTAAATTAACCACTGATTATTTCCACCCAAAGATCAGTCAAGTGAATAGATTATTATTCTTGTGTGTTCAAATGCTACGAGTGGCTTTTACCTGATGTAATTAGACAGAGACTGATTTGGATGATGCTGATCATGAAAGTGAGAATAGGGCATTTTTCAGTGGAACAACAATCTCTTGCATTCATCACATGTCTGGGCTATGGGATAGGGTGGCTAGATTGATACTCTAGCTACCCTACTTCACAATAAAAAATAAAAATAAAAATCCAGGCCTGCCTAAATCACCCCAAAACATGTGGCAAAAAGCATTATGGTCTCTTGACCAAATTAGAACATTTGGGGCATAATTATAAAAGATACAGTGCCTTCCACTAATATTGGCACCCTTGGTAAATATGAGCAAAGAAGGCTCTGAAAAAATGTCTTTACTGTGTAACCTTTCAATCTTTTGTTAAAAAAAAAAATCACAAAAATGCTCTGCTTTCATGGATATCAAACAATTGCAAACACAACAGGTTTATCAACAAAAAAAAAATATTAAATATAGGTGTGCAACAATTATTGGCACCCAATGAATTCATATGAGAAAAATATATTTGAAGTATATTCCCATTAATATTGTAAAATTTTTTAGTACATCTGGGGAGACTAGGAACATTCGCCAAGGTAACACATAGGCCAAATTCCCTTAGTTATTCATAACAATGGGTAAGACCAAGGAATATAGTTGTGATGTGTGGCAAATGGTTGTTGAGCTTCACACAATGGGAAGTGGCTATAAGAAAATAGCAAAAGCATTGAAAATGCCTATTTCCACCATCAGAGCAATAATTAAGAAGTTCCAATCAACTGGAAATGTTATGAACCTGGAATTGGATGTGTGTCTGTTTCGTCTCAAGGCACTGTGAAGAGGATGGTTCAAGTGGCCGAAAAATTTCCAAGGATAACAGCTGGAGAATTGCAGAAGTTAGTTGTGTCTTGGGGTTAAAAAGTCTCCAAAACTACAATTCGAAGCCACCTATATCACCTCCAGTTGTTTGGAAGGGTTTCAAGAAACAAGCCCCTACTCTATTTACTAAGGGTGCCAATATTAGTGGAGGGCACTGTATGTTTGGTACAAAAACAAGACAGCTTACCATCCAAAGAACACCATACCCAAGGTGAAGCATGGTGCTAACAGCATCATGTTGCTTATCTTCAGCTGTCCCAGCTGGGGATCTAGTCCAGATAGAGAGAATCATGTATAGCTCCAAATAACAATCTATTTTGGTACAAAATTGCAGGCCTGAATCTTCCTGGATGACAATGACCCAAAGTACAAATCCAAGTCAACAAATGAATGATTTCAGAAGAAGACGATCAATGGTCCAGTCTGTAGCCAGCATGATTTAAAGAGAGCTGTGCACAGGAGATCCCCTCACAATTTGATAGATATGGAGCATTTTTGCAAGGAAGAGTGGAATAAAATTGCCAAATCAAGATGTGCAAGTAGGTAGACTCTTACCCCAAAAGTCTGAGTGCTGTGTTATAGCCAAACAGTGTTTAAAAAAGTATGAGTTAACTGGTGTGCATATTTGCTACCAGGTTATTTTAATTTTATTTTTCTTAATTTATTTTATTTATTCATTTTATTTCAATTTAGTTGGTTGTTTCATGTTTTTACATTACAAAATCATGCAATTTTAACAGGGGTGTGTAGACTTTTCATATGTACTATATGTATATTTACAGTACAAAATGTCAAAATGTAACCAGATTAAGGGTTTTTTCAGGCCTCCACACATTTGACTTGTATTGAAGTAGCTGATGCATTCTGATTGACTGAAATTTTTGTTGACAATGTATTTATGTTCACATTTGTTTCCTAATTTTTAACTAGCAGCTTCTTTGATTAACTTAAGAGGATGGTGTATACATGCTTTAACTGACAAGACAAATTATCTTGCAAGTAACAGTTGCTTGTGCTGTGACTAGCTTTGAAAACTTCTGAAAATCACAAATCAAAAGTTCTAAAGAAAAATGCCTATAGACTATTCTTATTCTTATCTCTGCATGAATGCAAAATGTGCAGCATTCCACTGTGCAATACTGATTCATCCTCTTCCCCAACTGAACATTTAAACCATTTACCAAGGTTGTGCAGCCTTATCTATACAATATTCAAACATAGTCCTTAACAAGTGACCTAGAAGGCCTGGAAGAAATACTCTCAATTGTTGATCACACAAATAAAAGCCTTTGAACTATGATATGACTTTGGTAAATAAGGCAGCATATCACCATAACTGTCTTTTCAAAGACTGCATATCACCATACATGTCAATACTGTGGGGCTGATTCATACATCACAGTTATTGCAAGCTATGTTTTATTCATTCTTTTTTTTATTCTGAAAGGTACATTAGATTTTTGCTAAGAAGGGAAGCTACATTGCTGAACATAAGGACTACTTGATTGCCTAGCAACATTATGCAACTACTATATTATAACAAACATACAAAAAAGCAAGCATGGCCAAGAGCATTCTCAGAAATTAGGGCAACATTCACTATGATTTTATATACAGTGGGAGAATTAAGTATTGAATGTGTTGACATTTTTTTCAGTAAATATATTTCCAATGTGTTACGATTCCTTGGCGGAGACAAACGCGGACTGGCAATCTGGATTTCATGGAGCAGACGACAGACGGAACACGGAACGAAATCAAGGTCAGAATAATCGGACAGTCGGGTTAAACGGGGCGTAGGCAGAAGCGTAATCAAAAGACAAGCGAATATCGAAACCAGGTAAATGTATATGAAATTAAGGCTTGGTGCACGAACAGAGACGAGGCTGCTGAGCGTTTACTTCACAAGAACTCCGGCGAACTCGAGCGCGGGCATGGCTGGGAAGTGTAGTCCTCGTCCGCCATGTCCATGGGCGGCACTACACGCTGGGAACTGCAGCCGCGAGTTCGCCGTGGCGTAACACAATGAGGTTATTCACATGAAATTTTCAACAGACATCAGTATTAACTCAAGAAATCCGCAAATATAAAGAACTCACAACATTAAAGTCCATAAATAAAGTTATGTGTAATAAAGTGGAAAGACACAGGAAAAAATACTGAACAAACTAAGAAAAAGTAGTTCTCCAAGGCAAGGAACCAGCTGAAATCCGTATGTAATTATAAAGTAATTATGCCGCCTATCTGTGCAAATTAATATCAGCTGGGTTAGTAAACTGATGGTCTATAAAAAGGTCTTTCGTTACCAAGGTGTCACACAAGAAACATCTCATGATGTGTAAAAGTAAAGAGCTCTGCCAAGACCTTCGCAACCTTATTGTTGCAAAACATATTGATGGAACGGATACAGATGTATTTCAAAATTTCTGACCTTTATTGATTGACTGTTCCAGTCACCACCAGTGGGGCCATTATCCGCAAGTGGAAGCAACATCACTCCATCATCAACCGGCCCTCTCACAGGAGCCCCTCGCAAGATTTCTGACCAGGGAGTCAGAAGAATAGTCAGAAGAGTAGCCCAAGAGCCAAGGACCACTCAGAAAGAGCACCAGAAACACTTGGAGGCAGCAGGTACCATTGTCAGAGACAAAACAATAGGCACTCCACTGCCATAGCCCCTATGCACACTCACCCTGTAAGACTTCATTACAAAAAAAAAGCATGTTGAAGCTCGTTTAAAGTTTGCTACACCTCATTTGGACAAGCATATGAAATACTGGAAGAGTGTATTCTGGTCAGACGAGTCCAAAATATAATTTTGGGCTGTCAAACTACACACCATGTTATTAGAAGAAATGGCACTGCACATCACCCTCAAAACAGTATATCTACAGTGAAGTTTGGAGGTGGAAGCATCATGGTGTGGGGCTGTTTTTCTATCGCATGGTACTGGCAGACTTCATATAATTGAAGGAACGATGAATGGAGCCCTGTAGTACAAGTGCATCTCAAAAAATTAGAATATCATGGAAAAGTTAATTTTCTTCCTCCAGACTGTAACAGAACTGAGAGATTAAAGGCTCAGGAAACCTTTGCAGGTGTTTTGATTAAATTTGCTGATTAGAGCTCTTCTCAGGTTGACATTTCTGTATTACAAATTCTTTATTCTAATATTTTCAGATACTGGATTTATGATTTCCATGAGCTGTAAGCCGTAATCATCAAGATTAAAAAAAAAAAAAAAAAAAAGGCTTGACATTTCAATTTATGTTTACTGAATCTAGAATATCTGAAAGTTACACTTTTTGAATTGAATTATGGAAAAAAATAAGTTTTCCACGATATATATATATATATATATATATATATATATATATATATATATATATATATATATATATATATATATATATTTAGATGCACCTGTATGTACTACAGTCATGGGAAAAAGAAAGTTCATCCACCTACAATTCTATTTTATATATCAGGGCCTAAATAACAATTGTGTGATCTTCACCAACTTCTAGATACATGTATGTATGTAGCCTTTTTTTTTTTTTTTTTTTAAGTAAACAAAGGTGGGAGAAAATAAGTACACAGTGTAATTCAGTAATATGTAGCACCATCCTTAGCAACAACAACTTGAAGTAAATGTTTTCTGTCAGTTTATAAGTCTCTTACATCATTTTGGAGAAATTTTGGCCCACTCTTATTAAACATTACTTCAGTTCATTTATGTTTGAGGCATTCATTTCTGCACAGCTCACTTATGCCCAGCATCTCAATTGGGGATGAGGTCTGGACTTTGACTTGGCCATTCCAACACCTTGATTTATTTTATTTATTTATTTATTTATTTTTACAAAGTTCCTATGTAAATCTCACCCCAACATCATTTACTGTATGTAAACATCTGCCTTAAAGATCCAGCTCTTTAGTAATGTCCCACAATTTTTCATAGCTTTCCAACAATGTTTAGCACATGACATATTTTAATCTAATGCATGTACACAATTTTGGGTTTACTTTTTGAGATAAAGCTGAGTAGCTTGGCAATCCTGGAGAACCTCATAGTAAAGTTTCTGCTCTTCTGAATTGACAGCAGACAGTTGAGTTGGTTTGGGTACCTTAGTCCACAAAGGTGGATACCCCTTAGTCAACTCTTGCTAGAACTTAAGCATGCACATCCTGCTGGATGGAGACCCTGGGGCAGACCCAAGACACAATGAAGACTATATCTCACAGTTGTCTTTGTAATGTATCGGGATGCCCCAGGAGGATCTGGAATATGTGGATGGGGATAGAAAAGTCTGGACTGATGCCACCATGACCCCCAACAGGAAGATTAATGAGTGAATGACTGAATGAATGAAATAACCATTTTGAGGCATACATTTACAATAAAAATGGTTTAGACATTTAATTATCCTTCTATCTCCAATGCAAAACTGTTACTATAGTTGGAAACCATTATTTTAAGCCAGGGGTTTTGCAATGTGGGACCACTTAAATAAATTCCACAGACCTCATATAGAGTCATATGTCTTTCTATTGCTTAACTTTCCACTGAAAGAACACATTAGTTAAAATTTGACATTAGTTGTAGACCTACTTGTTTTTGAAGTACTGAAGTTTGGGTTAAACTCATTCAATTCAAGTGACAAGCCAAATAGGCTAATTCCTGGAGTCATGGCAATTTTGGGGTCAACTTCCTCAGAAAAAAGTGGTGATTATCTTTGAAGTCAACAGGCTACTGTTCTCATAGCAACTTAATGTGTGTTAGCTTAACTCTTCTTACTCTAGATATTAGCTGTCTAGTTAGCCACTTACTTTTTTCATTTCAATTACATCAACAAGTGGAAGCCAGAAAGCAGACAAACTGACTGAAATTAAATTATTAGTGTTTATTTCTTAACAGTATTTTAGATAGATATGAGCATTTCATGATTACAGCTTCTTTGTGATCTTCTGGCATTAGTTATTAGTATCTAATTTCGTAGCATACATAACAGTTATTCGCATCACAAGTGGGGAAGTCAGTATAATTTTTTGTGCATCTACTTTAAAAATCATGAGGTCTCCTATGTGACTGTATATCCCACTTATAGGAAGAAACAGCCCTGCTAATAGTAACTCAATAATATGTAATAATGTTGATAATGGTGGGCTGTGATTTCACTATGATACCCAGATTCTTGTGGGCTTCCCACATACTGGGGATATTATAGTGGGGATTTAGTCAAGTTACCATTGTCTGCATGTGTATGTGCAGATGTGTACCATGGCGTCCAGCCCTGACGTTTCTTTTTCCTTTGGTGTGGGAGGAGTGAAGGCGAACCACAGTGGGCAGTGTTGTCTAATTAGAGGCGAACACATCCACTTCCGTTCGGCTGAACCTCCACCATATGGACCTCCACCATCACCCACTTGTGTATGAAGCCTCCAATCCTTGGGGCTAAGCCCCTGCCTCAACAGGATGTCTGGCCAGAATGTACATTGCACTCACTGATAAAACTTCCCCTCCACCAGAGAAGAATTAGTTGAACCTGGTTGAACAGGGGGCGCAAAATAAATCCTCCCTGGTGGTTGATATGAGACCACTGCTGTATTGTCTAACACATGATGACCTCTCAATTGAGGAGAAGAATTTCAGTACACTTCTAGGCGATTTACATACCACACTAGATGAGGGCTGCTAGAGACTGTGACTGTGACAGAGACTGTGAGGGAGGCATCTGATATTACCATCTTGTGATAAGAGATGTCCCTAAAGTGTGACCTGAGGCTAGAAACCGGGGACACCTCCAAGTTTTCAGAGGATGTAGGCATCATGACCGTGGTCTGAGCAGGTCTCTAACATCCACCAGCTCCGTGATGTCGTCATGGAGGAGTGGAAGAGGACTCCAGTGGCAACCTGTGAAGCTCTGGTGAACTCCATGTCAAAGAGGGTTAAGGCAGTGCTGGAAAATAATGGTGACCACACAAAATATTGACACTTTGGGGCCAATTTGGACATTTTCACTTAGGGGTGTACTCACTTTTGTTGCCAGCGGTTTAGACATTAATGGCTGTGTGTTGAGTTATTTTGAGGGGACAGCAAATTTACACTGTTATACAAGCTGTACACTCACTACTTTACATTGTAGCAAAGTGTCATTTCTTCAGTGTTGTCACATGAAAAGATATAATCAAATATTTACACAAATGTGAGGGGTGTACTCACTTTTGTGAGATACTGTATGTCCCAAGAGTATGGTTCAGATGATGCAGATCTAAAATTGGCTGCATAACCCATCTTTTCTGTGGACCAGGAGATAATGGCTATAAAATATCCCTCCCTCAGAGAAAGAGGCAAATGTTCTATGTTCCCTTTGTGAGATCTACTCCCTGGGCTATCATTGGGCTCTGCATTGTGCTGATTACTGCGCTGGACCTGGAACCCTTTTCTACGGAGGATAGAACCCATGGAGACACAATTGGCAGTTTCCACGCTGCCAGATGGTCTTTAGTGATGTTAACTTTCCACATTTTTTTGATGGAAAACATCAGATTTTTATTGCCCTGTGACAGCTCGCTGACCAGAGAAAACTGACAACATGGGACAACATTGACTAGGGGAGGCCTACAGTAATACTGGGGTATAACTGCCCTAATGACCTTTCATCCCCTGATAGATTCCTCCACGGCTCCTCAGGACCACTTCTTTTTGCCTTTTCTGCACTGATTATCATTTTTAAATCAGGCCTACTAGCAGGCTAAAACTGTGACTGTATGGTTCCCCTGGCTCCCTGTAGGTGGAGGCGGGCTGCCACACTTGCCTACTGTGCTCCCCTCACAATTCAGCGGTCTGCCTAGTAGACCTGCTACACTGCCATTGTATGCCGAAACCCACAAGCAAGACCTGCTGCCGCATAGGCTTCACCAACCAACGCAGAGGTGGTCATACATGGCCTGGATGGCAAAACCGGCCCCCCTGATTTTGCTGCCGTTGATAGAGAGAGGTGGCTCGTAAGCCCCTCCTCTACATTCAGCATAGCAAAATAGCAGTACTGTCTATCTCCCATAATGGGCGAAAAATCAAACGTCGCATGGTGACACTTCATGGTGCACTCCTCCAGATCCATACGGGACCCGCACGATCACAGGCAGCTGGCTGCCTCAACAGTGGCTGGCCCAGAGCCCTGAGGTCCCAATACCCATCAACCTTCGGTTGAGAAGTGAGACAGATGAGAGCGGAGCTGTTTCATTATGCCTTTTCTTAATATTTATAAAGAGCAAGAAATAGAGCAGCACTTGCTACTCCCTTGCTATTCCCACTTCAGAACCATACAGGACTACCAGTATGGATACCAGAGTCCTGAGATTACGAAACCCATCTTGCTTTGTCTGGGAAGCAAGCAAGCCGGGAGTAATAACACGAGAGCAGAGAGTAATACACTTTCTGAACTCTCTAAATCTCATTATGTTTGCACAAGAAAGCGACAGAATAAAAAAGAAATGTATATATATATATATATATATATATATATATATATATATATATATATATAAATCTATTCTATTCTGTCATTCATATATACATTTAATATATATATATATATATATATATATATATATATATTAATAATATGTATTCTTTTGAAAATAGAGAGAAGTGAAAAGTTTTAGGTCACACAGACAGCTGACATGTGGCTTGCGTTGAAGATATGTGGTTTACAGGCACTGTTTTGTAGTCACATGATGCACAAAATGCCACATCACGTGATCACGGCAGATTTTACATAGAATTCAGATATGGTCATGCATGAGGGTGCTTCCCACAGTATGAAGCTCATGCATCATTGAGTTCTCTTTGAAACTGTGTTTAAACAATATCTAAAGTTTACATATGAGTGCTATGGTCCTTTTAAATGTACAAATAGCAACTTCCAGCACAAAATGTTAAGAATAATATTTTTGCTTTTTACTCTAGGACATAGAGACTCCACCTCAGAGCAACAAACAGCCAAAGAGCATAACATTTACTTCAACTGCTTTAAATGAGCAAGTTAACTATAGTGAAATGCTTTTCCATTTCACACATGGCTAGTTTTTGCAGCAAAAGCTTTCATGTAGCACATGAAAGAATGGAACTTAATTCTAAACCAAATGACCTCATGTATTTGTTATGAAAGTGAATATGTAATCAAGCATGCACTTCACCAAGAATTGCTCTTATTGTCATTTTGTTTGACTAAAAAGTGGAATAAGCAAACTGACTTTCCTGAAAACTCCCTCAAGGTTGTCAAATACGCTAAGGTGTCTGAAACTCAGACGTCATTATGTTCAATCCACAAAATAACATTATGCCTGTATAATTAGTGTAAGAAAGAGAACCATTGTATTATTTATGCTGCAATAACTAGCATTTTGTGAGGGATAAGGTGATCTCCTATGCCAGCCTTGAAACCCAGGAAAGTGCTGTAATCACATGTAGTCATTGCTTGTAAAATGTACAACTGAAACACTCTCTCTCGTTCTCTCTCTCTCTCTCTCTCTCTCTCTCTCTCTCTCTCTCTGTCTCTTCAGGCTATTGTTTACATTTCCCTAGCCTGGAAATTAGCCAAATCCCAGACAAAGCAGAGCTGCTCAGCGCTATAAGCTCTTTTCCTTAAAAAGACAACTCACAAGGCATATTTCAGCAGTTTGGGTGGGTTTGGTTAGAGGGACGGGAAAAGCTTACACTCAATTTCATTCAAACTTTGTACAGTCATCTTGGCTGCTTGATAGGTACTGTAGCTAGTAGGGAAAGGGAAAAAAGTTACTCCATCTGTCATAGCTACATAGGGGCCCCAGTGGTGAATATACAAAGGGAAAGTTAATAAGGATGCATTAACAAAATATTGCAAAGCAGCTTTGGATTGTAAATTGCCAAAATAATTTAAACGTGATCTGTAGTAGTAGTAATAACAATAATAATAGTAGGAACAGTAAGAGAAGCTCAGTGAATGTCCAATGTACCGGAGAATATAGATATAAATCATACATGCATACACATAACAATTCATATACAAACTCCCCAACCAGTGACATGTAGTGTGAGTAGGAAACTATCCCAGAATTTGCACTGCTCAGCTCGGACCAGCCTGAGAGTTTTTGCGGCTCTTCAGTATTCAGTGTAATATACTTCTGCTGCTCCACAGAGAAAGTGGCCACAACAATCCTTCAATATTTGGTTCCCTGAAAAAAGCAACAAAAATCAAACCAAAGGTCAGTGTATGAACAAAGCCAAGTTACATCAATACATTACTGCACCTTAGCACCATAGCCTTCAGAAAGAATCGATGGAATGATTCAATAACTATGACGTTACATGCTCCTGCAAAGAACAGTGTGTAGTCTTCTTAATCCAGGGGATTTGAAATTCACACACAAAGTTTGAAAACAAGAACACTGGAACTTTCAGCCAGTTTCATTAAGTTTACTATAAAGTGAAATGCTATGTTTCATGGGAATACACCAACTTCAGTATAGTGATCACATTTGCTGTCAGCACTCTATGGTACATTGTCACAATGCACTTGGATCTTCTGGTATGCATGAGCTACTAATTGAAACTGCTAACCAAGGCTGCTCACAGAAAAAATCTGTCACTTCCTTCAATCAACTTACACAAGACAAACTATTGGCAAAATCACTTAAAAGATCATGTACAAAAATAATTTGCTGCACATTCAAAGCAATTAACAAGTTATACCTCTTAACAAAAACAGTCTTTGTGTAGAGAGAATGAAATAGCTATAATAACTGTTATTCACACATGGCCAGGTAAGTTAGCACAGTACCTACGGTGGCACATAATGGCAAGGAACCTAAAAAAGTCAACTTTACACAACAATAACTTTTTAAAAAAGTTGTCAGCTTGAAAAAAAACAAAACAAATAAAGAAAGACGTCAACTGTTACGTTCTTGTCCAATGATTTCCCCTCATCTGAATTCAGGAAGAACTTTACACAGACACATGGATTTCAGTGCAAAAGCTTCTTCCTGAATTCAGACAAGGGGAAATCAGCCAGAGCAGGGTTCAAATTCTGGTCCTGTGACTGGTATCGGACAAGAACTTAACAGTTTCCTAGTGTCAGAAGCGGGGATATCTGGATGGAGGTAAGTGAATGATTTTACTTTTTTCTACCTCCATGTAGAAATCTAGATAAATCTTGAAGTATTGGTTGAAATAAAACATTTTGATTCATATTGTTTCTGTGAACACAATGTCTTAGAAATGCTGTGCATACGTGATTTGACAAAAAAAAAAAAAAATCAGTTGAAATATCACACTTTGATTCACAGTGTTTCCATGAACAGTGTCTTAGAGATGCTGTGCATACATGATTCGACAAATTCTGTTCCTACTTCAAAAGAAACAACATAGGTTGAAATATCATGCTGTTTTAGTCCACGGCGCAGGTTACCACGTGATTCAACAAACCATCTGATACCCGCTATTTGATTGAACATTATAACCAAGACTGTCTGATATCCTCTAGTGATTATTATATTATAAGCTGTGAGCTATGGGTGGAAACGGTCAGTCTAGGATCACACCAATTCAGTGGATGCATGACCATGGTAAAGGTGTTTTTGTGCAGCCTTTCGTCAATAATTTTGCAGGCTGGACAAAAAGTCAGCTGCAGTTTCATTCTTACCTCCTTGATGGAACTTTTGACAAGGCACATTTACTCACAACAGAGTTGTGTGTTTATGAGAGTTGGAGAGATCCCAGCTAGGATTATGAATACATGAAACACTTTATCTGCATGGAAAGATAGTAAAACGCAATGGGATGATGAACACTCTGATAAAAGAAAAAAGGGTAAACCCGCAAAGTCATCTAACAAAGAAAAAGCCGAAAAATTACAAGCAGTAAAAATAGTAATGGCATCTAGCTCAATGCCTAGTGCTCCCCCACCATATATTGATGAAGAGAAAAAGACAAAACGTTTATTGAGCAAACAGGGCTCACTGCAGATAAACCGCGCTCTGGCTCAAAGCCAGAAGAATCCAAAGCGCGCTTTAGCTCTGATCCCAATGTCCCTGTGCCTTTCATACATGTAGGAAAAAGTTTTACATTGAAACTTCTTAGTATTATGGAAATAAAAGCGAGTTGTGATGTTTTGCCTTCGACAGAAAAATCTGGTCATTTTGGTTGATGCAGTTAAACAGCAGACTAGATACACTCAGTTAATGGGTCCAAATTTCTGCTGTATTTTGTTAAAGGTCCTTGCGCATGACATCACCGTGGAACTATTAATCGCAGGCATTCCCACACTGGGCTTAACCCTTAATAGTGTCGAGGGCAGCGGTACAGCAGGTGATAAATTTTAATATGCCTGGGCCAACCCGAATCATCTCTCTAACTTGTATGCCGAGTTATGCACATTTTTACAGCATAGAACTTGAAGGAAACAGGATATTTCACATGCGACTAACATTAAACAGCATGCCCAAGAATCCCCTAGCTCATTTTTAATTCACTTCCAGAGTGAATGGGAAAACAATTCACGTTTGCCTTTAACATTGGAATGGAACATTCCATTTTATTTATAAACACACGTCTAAACAATATGTGCATCGAGTGCGCTCAACCCATTAGAATTACGACACAAAATCTGCAAACAATGACAGCTTGAGATTTCGCCTTGCGCGTCAGGAAAATGGAATCCACTAGCGCTTTTTTGAAGCCTCTGTCAAACAAAAAATTAAACCTGTTATGGTCTCTACTAATGCCAACAATGGATCCTCGCACCATTCACGCCAACATAAACGTAATGCGAGAGGAAGACGGCCAAGTAATTCTTATTACTGTCATGCTCCTGGTCACTGAGAAAGGGAGTGCCGTAAAAAGCATAGGGATTTAAAAAATAATCAGCCACAATCTGCCCCTGTTGCCACCGAGTCGAACCCCAACTTGCATCAATGGCAATGTCAACAAAACCAATAGGGATGCCAAGAGAGTGAAGGAACCCCTTCTATGCTTTCTCTCATACTGAGGTCACATTATGACACACTGCCTAGTACTTACATTTGTGTCGAGGGTAAATCATAACCTTTTATGGCTGACACAGGTGCCACTTACACCTCTTTGGTATACAGTACGAAGGGAGAGCATCAAGCTCTAGCATTAACACTGTGGGAATAGATGGGGTTCCTGTCTCCTGACAATCCTGATATCATGTTTTATCACAAATTTGTTGTCATTCCATCTTTTCCTTTCAACCTAATAGAGACTTAATGTGTAAATTGAAGTGTTCTCTTACAATGCATGATGAATTAATAATCTGTTTTTCTTCTGTCTGCCATGTGGGTGATGACGAGCATGAGCCTGACTGCATAGAGTATCCGATGCCTGAAGTATTAGAGTTGGTGCCTAAAACTTTATGGGCAATGCATACTAATGAAGAAGGCCTAATTCAGGTAGCCCCTTATGCTGCGATCCTCAAAACCAAATTTTCCTGTATATTGTAAACAGTATCCGCTATCAGCAGAAAAGGAGTTATGCATACAGCCTGTGATTCTTTACTCACACAGGGCATGGTTGTTCATACAGTATCTAACTACAACACACCTGTTAACCCTGTACGCAAGCCGAACAGGAAGGGATGGCATTTTACTCAGGACCTTAGGCGAATTAAAGATATAGTAATTCCAAGAAGCCGTCTTGTACCTGACGTGGCTACTATTCTCACCGCTATTCCTCATACACACACACATTTCACGTAGCTGATTTATGTAGCGCTTTTTTCAGCAACCCTGTATCTGAGCATACACAGCCTATATTTACTTTTAAAAATCAACAATATACATGGACATGTCTTCCATAGGGTTTCAAAGACTCTCCCACTGTATTCTCATCCATGGTTCATCAATCCCTCTCATCACTCATTTTAACGGAGGGCTGCTGCCTTGTTCAGTACATGGATGACATTCTTTTATCAGCTGAAGGACATGAGCTCTGCACAGAGGGCTCTCTAAAACTCTTGACCCACCTGGCTCAGTGCGGTTTCAAGGCCTTGCTAACTAAACTTCAGCTCTGTCAGACACTGGTCCAATATCTGGGTTTGCATATCTCTAAGGGGCAGCCCACCTAACCAGTGACCGAGTGCCTGCTATTGTTGAGGTCACACCTCCAGCAACACAAAGAGGTATACTGAGTTTTCTGGGACATATAAATTATTGTCCTCAGTTCATTCCTGATTGCTCACACCATGAAAACATTCTTAGACACTGTTGTCTCAAGGACTCTCCACAGAACATCGAATGGACAAAGGAGATGACGAACTCTTTCTGTTATCTATTATAGGCATTAAGCTCAGCCCCGGCTCTGGGAGTCCCGGACTACGCATCGCCGTTCCACCTGTACATTTTCAAGGATGGGAACGCTGCGGGGGGAGTCCTGGACCAGGAACACAGTGATAGCTATCGCCTAGTAGCATACCTGTAAGGTTTGCTTGCCTGATTAAGGGCTGTTGCTACGTTTGCTCTCATGGTCACTGATGCTGAAAAATTTGTTCTTTCACATCCACTCACTTTGCACACATCTCATCAGGTCTTATCTATCCTTAATAACATTCAGATAGAACACATGACTGCTGAGTGTACTTCAGGATATGAAGCTATCCTTTGTGCCACACAAAACCTAACCATTAAACCTGTAACCACTTCTAACAGCCCTGCAGTCTTGCTCCACAGACTTCTACGTGCCTGTTCGGAGGAGCCCACACCTGAAGCTTGGTTGGAACATGACTGTTTGACGTACATACATGACTCCTCGTCACTCCGCTCTGATCCGTCACAGCATCCCCTGGAAAGAGAGGAGAAAGTATATGTTGGTGGATCGTGTTCTAAACCTAATGACTCAACATTTTTATGTGGCTACTCTGTTTGTTCAAATATTGTTCATGAGGCTCACTCTATCCCATTTAATTCTGCTCAGGCTGTGGAACTTGTTGCTCTCACTTGTTCTTGTCATCTCTTTAAGGGTAAGACTGTTACTATTTACACTGGTTCATGTTATGCTTTTGGTGTCACACATGATTTTGGTGAGATATGGCATGCTTGTCGTTTTCCTGCCGCTGATGGTAAATCCATATTGCATGCCACGCTTATTTCTGATCTTTTAGAAGCCTCGCTTTTACCTGACAGGCTTGCTATTGTTAAGGTTAAATGTCATGACTACTCTAACACAGAACAGGCCTGTGGTAATTCACTCGCTGATGAATTAGCTAGGTTGGCCTTGAAAGATGGCTTGCCAGCACCTTTGTCCAGAACTCCTTGTTACATTGATGTTGCTTTCTTACAGACGCAGGCCTCTCCAGACAACCTCACCTTTTATTCCTCAGAAGGTTGTTCCCCATCACCCACTGATGGTTCTATATGCTGCCCCTATGACCGTCTCACTCTTCTGTCTTCTATCCTTCCATTCCTTGTGGGCCATTTCACATGAAGAGGGGTGATCTCTGCAATAACAACAAGGTTTTTTATTCAAGACACTCACAAATCTGTTAAATTACTCCTTGATGCATGTTTAGCATGCACAAGAGTAAATGTACAAGAGAAATCCGCCAAACATTATGCATTACCTCCACCTAGTGGTCCTTTTCAGGCACTACAAAATGACTTCACACACATGCCAGCTATCAGAGGTCTCAAATATCTGCTAGTTATCATGGATAAATTCTCTAAATGAAGCCTTTCCATGCTCAAAGGAAAATGCCAATACTGTCGTTAAAATTCTCACAAATTAAATAATCCCATGGAACGGTATCCCTCAAACTATTGATAATGACAATAGGATACCTTTTGTTTCCAAGGTAACACAGAATTGTGTATGCATCTAAACATTGATTGGCATTTTCATATTCCATATCATCCCCAGGACTCGGGGACTGTGGAAAGAAAAAATTGTACCATTAAGGAATGCCTTACTAAGAGGCTCTTAGAGTACCCCTCAAGTAATTGGGTCGATTTATTGCCTGCTGTCCTATGCTAATTTTGCATGACTCCTAATCAGAAAACTAAATTGTCTCCTTTTGAGATCATTATGGGCAGACCATTTCACACTCCATGGACTAAGGTGTAACCCAGGTGTTTGCTATACAGTTGATCTGGATGTGATTTTTGGCGACTACACTCAGGCTCTTGTTGAAAAATTGAACAGTATAAATAGTGGTGTTTCTGTTTCTCTCCCTCTACCCACAGAACAGCCTACTGACCCTTTCCTCCCAGGTGACATAGTTCTCGTCAAGAGCCTGAAACTACAGAAGGTTGGGGAAGCAGCCTTCGGTCATCCTACATGTGTGGTGGCCATTAAGCGTACTGCTGTTCCCATTCCCATAGTCTTGATACTACATTTCACCACCGCTGTTAGGGCTGGTGCACCTTTAAATCAACCCATACCTGGCTGTAATCATACTGATAATCTGTGTTGGGATCTTTCTGGCACATCCAGTAGCCCATTACCACAAGTATTATGGAGTACATCTCAGGTCTTTGATGTACCCTGGCAAATAGGTGATGCATGCATCTGAGCCAATAGTACCAATGTTGAGTACTATTGATTACCGAGTACTGAGTACTATTGAGTACTGTTCAGTACTATTGAGTACTAATGTAGAGCCAACTCTAGTGTTGGGCACTCTGTCTGTCAGACTTATGTAGACGTGGAACCCACTTCCCAGGGTTTCGCACCCAGATGTTCCAATAATGGCACTCAATTCCCTCTTATTGGTAAGTGCCCATTCACCAAACTGTATAGCATTAATACTGCATTCTGAGTATGTGGTCATAGAACCTTTATGGAAATCCCGAGTAATTTTCTTTGCACAGCATGTTGTTATCCTGCTTTCATAATCCCCAGTGTTTCTATCTATATCACCGATCCCTGGGCCCCTCTCTCATGTAGGATAACCAAACGTGGTGTCCCTAGCAAAGTCAAGGGGTTGTGGTTCAGAATAAGTTGGTCCTAGACCTATTAACCGCTGAGCGTGGAGGTGTGTGTAAATGCCTTGCGTTGATTCTACATCCCAGAGAACTCACATAATATAACTAACATCATACATCACATGACACAGGCTGTAATGATTCCTTCCAAGGTGGGTGATTCCTGATTTTTCTGGTTCTCTTCCCTATGAGGAGGATGGTCTTACTGGATAATGCACTGTGCTGTGCCTATCCATATGCTCATTTTCCTAGTATTGCTGTTCCTCCCATGTTTTCTACAATGTTTGATGTCTGTGTTGCACCAACTCATGCTTTCTGTGTTACTACTATAATTATGTATAATAATTATACTATAAATATGTATAATTACTAGTAATTATGCCCTGGTCGTCGGGCAGGATGCTGCTCTTTAGGGACCTAAGAGGGCAATTGATAAGTTTCATAGCATGGTCTCTTTGTCTAAATTCTGAAGGTCTCTAGTTTGTGTCACAACATTTCTTTACTAGGGCAGATAGAATTGTTTTGTGACCTTGGAATGTGTTTTGAGCATTCCTAATCACCATGCCTTTTGCCCTCACTCTCTCTCAGTTCTTGTTCTTATTAATGCCTGATAGAATAGATGCCTTTAGTTCTTATATCACTCAAACCTACATAATAGATATTTTGATTTCATCTGTGACCTGTTCCAATTGACATTCAATTTGCCAACAACAAACATGGCTGCCATTAGCCATGTTTTCACTAAATACACAACTGGATCTAGTTATTAGGTACATGTTATTGAAATAAGGTAAAAGAACAATGTGTGAATCAGATGTTACTGTTCTATACTCAACATTGAAATGCTAAGTTTGTAGCAATGCTAACGCTATTGGAGTACGTGTGGAAAATGCAGAGTGTAAACGGCAGTTATTAAAAGCAACAGTGATCTCATTTAGTCCATTAGACACTCTGATGTAAAGACTTAATTTGGTATTTTTGTAATTTGTGCCCAAATATGTATTTATATGCAAACTAGTACGGAAACTATGTTAAGCGCTAGCTAGCTGACCCATGATCTTGTTAAATGGTACTTAGACCTAAAGACATGTAGCAGTATAAAATAGTTTATTTAGTTGTATTTAAGTTATTGTGGCTTATTAACGTTAATATAGTGACAGTGGTATTATCATAGCTAGTTATCTACATTAATAGACAGTTATAAATAGATAGAATAGTTATACATGTGCTAATAGTGTGCTTAATATGTTCCTGTGTATTCCTCCATCACAGTACATAAATGGTTAACCTGATTTCTACCACTGGCTTCACATCCTGATTAAAGTGAGTGAATCACATCTCTTTTCAGGATCACCACTGAGCTGATCTTAGTTAGGGGACAGTGACACTGGCGTGTATTTCTTGATGGACATGATGTATCCATTAATGGATGGAGTAGAAGGGGGTAAATGACAGTAACTGTATTCACATTGGTGAAATCTTAAGAAATTACATTTTAGAAAGAGTTTGCAATTGTGTGTGTGTGCATCTAACTGCATAGTTACATGACAATGATGTCTGTATAAAACTGTCTGTGCTTCATACTGAATATTGACAAAAAAGTATTAATATCTGATGAGTGATAATCTAGTAACATCACATATATTTCTTTCTCCCCTATCGTAGATTGTCATGCAGAGGACGGACCCTTGGCCCTTTGCATTCCTTACACTACCACTAAACTACAAATTTTAACATGTATTTTTATTAATCAGTAAATAAATTGTTTAGTGCAATTGTGTATTTATTTCTAGTTGATTTATACTTAAATAAAATAATCACAAATCATGTAAAGAATACAAGCTGTTTGCAAGCAATTGCAAGCTGTATTAGGGCACAGGCTTATACAGTATAGGATTATGCATTGTTGCATGCCATATGAGGGGACAGGTTTATACAGTGCAGGATTATGCATTATTACAGATCATATGAGGGCTCAGGCTTATACAGTATAAGATTATGTGTTATTGCATGCCGTATGAGGACACAGGCTTATACAGTATAGGATTATGCATTGTTGCGTGCCATATGAGGGGACAGGTTTATACAGTACAGGATTATACATTATTGCAGATCATATGAGGGCTCAGGCTTATACAGTATAAGTTTATATGTTATTGCACGCCGTTTGAGGGTACAGGCTTATACAGTATAAGATTATGCATTATTGCACGCCATATCAGGGGACAGGCTTATATAGTACAGGATTATGCATTATTGCACACCGTATGAGGGCACAGGCTTATACAGTATAGGATTACACGTCATTGCATGCTGTATGAGGGTGTAGTCATACACATAGGATTATACATTATTGCACGCTGTATGAGGGTATTGGCATACACAATATAGGATTATGAGATCATTACTGGTTTTTTTTTTCCCCTTACTGAAGGTTATTGCCTTGGTGATATTAGTGACAGCACTCTGTCAATCTGTACAACAAACTGCAAAACATTTATTACCCGATAACTATATCCAGTCGCATATTTAGTGAAAATTATCACATAATCACATTATAATTCACAGTAGATTCCATGATAGGCCTGTGACTAATGCCAGCCATGTTTGTTGTTGGCATTTGCTGCTTCTCAACAGCACTCCCATAGTGCCTTGTGGAGTAGTTTTAGCATTTAGCTTGCAAACTATTCCAGAAAGAGAGCACTATTTTTTATTATTATTATTATTTTTGTTTTGGTGTTGGCAGCTTTTATTTTGACTTCTTTTTTTTTTAGTTGACTTTTTTTAAACTGACTTTTTAAAGTTGACTTTTTGAAGTTTACTTTTTTAATATTTATTTTTTAAAGTTTACTTCTTTTTTTAAGCTGACTTCTTTTTTTAAGGTTCCTTGCCCCTTTGGGCCACCATACATTACCTCATCATTCTCTTTATCGTGGCCATTTCTTCTTCCATATATCTCAGAATCCTATTCTGTGGAATTCCAAACTCATTCAATCTTGTCACCCATCTATTTTGGCCACACATTTGAGCTGGCACAATGGTTAAAGACATAACCTCCATACTCCGTGTATCTACAGGCAAAATTGAGCAGGAGGCAGGAGAAGAAACAATCCCCTACCGAGCAGCCTAGTGTATCACTATTCTTGTTCATACAGTGGATATGAAAAGTCTACACACCCCTCTTAAAATGGAAGGCTTTTGTGATGTAAAAAATAAAAAATTAACTAAGATAAATCATTTCAGAACTTTTTCCACCCTCAATGTGAAATTATAACTTATATAATAATATAATAATAATATTATAAAAAATTAAGTGAAAAACCATCAGAAATATTTTAGAGAAAAATAAGGAAAATAAAAAGTTACAATAACCTGGTTGCATAAGTGTGGACACAATTTTATAATTGGGTACGTTGCTGTGTTTAGAATGAACCAATCACATTCAATCTCATGTTCAAAAGTAATTATCATACAGCTGTCAACAATGAAATTATTCTGATTAACCCCAAATAAATACCAGCTGTTTCTGTAGGATTTTCTTCACATCTTCTTGGTTTCATCTGACTGCTGAAGCCATGGTCCACAAAGAGCTTACGAAGCATGTATTGTATCACACTTGTCTAAAGGAATCGATCAGGAGAGGGGTATAAAAGAATTTCCAAAACATGATGTACCATGAAACACAGTGAAGGCCATCATCAACAAATAGAAAAAAAATGTTTCACCATAGTGACATCACTAAGAACAGGATGTCCCTCCAAAATTTATAAAAGGAAAAGACAAAAACTTACCAGAGAGGCTGCAAGTACTGATCACTCACTGCATGTAACAACAGTTTGCTATATTCTTCACATGTCTTGGCTTTCTCACAAGCCCTTTCTCACAAAAAAAAATAAAATAATCTAAGCCCAACTAAATCACCCCCAAACCATGTGGTTATATTCTGATGAGACCAATTCCAAAAGGTATAATAATTCCATAAATACAAAAGGTATGTTTGGTGTAAAAAAAAAAAAAAAAAAGCACCACCACAAGAACACCTTACCCACAATGAAGCATGGTGATGGAAGCTTCATGGGGCTTTTATCAAGGTGGAGAGAATCATAGCTACAAATACCAGTCGAATTTAGTTCGAACGTTTCAGGTGTCTGCTAGTAAGCTGAAGATGAAAAGGAATTTCACTTTTCAGCATGACAATGACTCAAAGCATACATCCAAATCAACAAAGGAATAGCTTAACCAAAAAAAGATCAATGTTTTTGAATGATCTCACCAGAGCCCAGATCTGAATCCAACTAAAAATCTGTGGGGTGACCTGAAGCACAGGAGATGCCCTCACAATTTGATGGATCTAGAATATTTTTGCTAGAAAGGGTGGGAAAATATTGCCAAGTCGAGGTACATAATACGTAATACGCATTATTAAAAAACATACAATGTTTTTGTATGTTTGCACAGAGACAATAACAGCATCATTTTCAAAAACTTGCACTTTGAAACCCGTTTTCAAAAATTTGCGTTTTCAGGCCCCCAAACACCGTTGTTTTCCATTTTTAGTTGAAAACGTTGTCGTGTAAACGGCCCCTAAGATAGGCTATTTTAATGTATATTATACAACAGCTACACAAATCAACTGGGACAGGCTGTGAGACATAGACAACCAGGCAGCTATTAACGACACCTTGGGTACAGCATGGGTACAGAGTCCAGATGGAGGAGAAGAAGGCAAACACGATCCAAATGGTCTCATTGACTCATTCAGCATGAGACAGCCAAGCCACCCCTTCTCTCTCCCTCCTCATCCCAATTACTCAGCTAGCAGAGAAAAAAAAATCAATTTCTAAAATTAGAGGCCCTGATTGCTTGTGGTGATAGTGGGCAAATCCTGCTTGATTAATACAGGCTGCCAGGGCCAGACAGATCGTCCTAGAAGTCTTCCAATGATACTTCCAATGATACTGGAAAAGGACCCAGTTTAGCCACATTGGTGATATTGCTTGTTATATATTTACAATATGTGACAATATGTTGGCATAGGTTGGATAAATTCAGTTTCAGAGAAGAAAAGTCTTAATAAAACCTTTTTAGGCAAATATTAAGATTATTAGAGATTTCTCATGTACAGTCAATGCTGTAATAACCATTATAAAGTTAAAGATTATGCTGCACTACCTCCTGGAGACACAATAAAGGAAAACCAACTTGCATACTGTTCCCATAATCAGGTGATTGTCATATTACTAAAGAGCAAGGCCACTTGTACACTGATTGGGTTACCAGTCTTTACTCGCCTCAGCTTTTATTTTACACAGGAGAATTAGCAGTGGCAGTTTTCTGCTTCAGGCATGCTCTGCTAAACCACTACAAGGTCACTGAAAGACCCTGAAAGGTTCATTTATTGTCATCTTAAGTATGACAAACCCGACATGTGTGAGGGGACCACCAGGTCAGCAATTTAATGTGTGACAGATAGAAACCCAGAGCAGAAACCTTTCAGGAAAGAGAGAGTCATCAACGTTATAGCACACACGGGAATATAATGAGTGCTGTTTTCTAGTTGTTTAGTTATATATCATGTTAGATGCAATATTTTTAAACACTATACCACAGTACGAAAAACGAAAATGATGGTGCTTTGTCGGTGTCAGGCTTTGTAGTGTAAAGAGATGACTTCTGGAACAAACTTGAATGTCTAAGATAGGCAACGACCATATTACTCTGTCATGTGCACTGGGTTCTCTTAAAAGATTTGCACTCACATATGCATAAGCAGAGACAGGTGAGGGAAAAGATGAAGGAAATTTGTTTTTCAATCACCCTCTGCCTTTTTTGTCTCTTAGTCACTCTCATGTCATCACTGAATCATATTACAAGCTCTGAGACTCAGGAGGCAAACTTTTTATTTGAAGCTTGCCACTGCCCTTTCTAGTCTAGAACTTTGCTCCGTGTGATATAGTTTTAATATAAAATGGTTTAAATTTACTTTTTTGTCCATCAGTCTACAAACAATAAGCCATCACAACAGAAAAAAGTTTTTTGTGTGTGCAAATTTATTAAAAATCAACAACTGAAATATCTTATTTAGATATACATCAGTACTTTATTTAGTACTTTGTAGAAGCACCTTTGGCAGCAGTTACAGCTTCCCCTTAGTTTTCTTGTTCGTCCTCTTCCTTCTTCTTAATCTTCTTGGTAAGTCTCTAGAAGTTTGCACACCTGGATTAGGGTAGTTTATCTGATTCTTCCTGGGAGATCCTGTGATTAGATTGGATGGGGAGTGTCTATGAACTGTCAGGTGATCCATTGGGTTTAATCTTGGCTTTGGCTGGGCCACTCAAGGACATTCAAAGACTTGTACTGAAGCCATTCCAGCATTGTCTTGGCTATATCCTTGTAGTCATCCTGAAAGGTGAACGTTTGGCCCCAGGCCCCATTCTGATCAGTCTCCCCATTTCTGCCACAGAGAAGTACCCCTACACATGTTGCTCTGATTGACTGTAGGGATGGTACTAGCATCACCAGATTTTCACCAGATGTAGCGTTTTTGGCCCAACAGAGTTTGGCCCAAAAATCTTTTTTTTTGTGTGTGTGTGTAATCAAACCAGTTTTTTTTTTTTTTTTTTTTTTTTTTTAACCACATGTTCAGAGTCCGTTAATTGCCTGCTATATGCCATTTACTCAGAAGTAGCTTCTGTCTAGCCATTCTATTATAAATGTAGCAATGTGGCTAATTTTGCAACAACTACGCCACCCCGAGAAAACGGGGAAAAGACACACAAATACGTTCCACTTAGAACAGGCAAGAGGCATGGGTTTCCATACAAAAATACATTTATTTTGAAGTTAAAAAGACTGGCCAAGAATTATTTATAAAAAACAGCAACCAACACAATCAGGCATTGGTTGACTAAAACAGCCACAAGAAGAAATTAACAATCATAGGAGAACTGAGTCTTCCTGTATGAAGGGCAGGCTAGTACGACAGCACCAGCTATACCAAAGGGAAAAACACCCCACTAATCAGAATCATACAAAATTCACTGCAAATAAACACAGCAACATAACGACCCTTAATTAAGTAAAGCCTAAGGTGCAGCAAAGAACTCCCCCCAGCCTCAGGAAGCACTCAGCTCCTACAAGAAGAAAACAAAGACACAAGAAAAATTAATAACAATATGCTCAAAGCAGACAAACAAAAGAATAAAACAAAACAAAGACAAACTTACTGACACAAAAACACAGCGATAACCCCGAGCGCAAACTGATTACCGGTAGCAAGTTTACCAAGACTGACCAAAACCACTACTACCACATAGCAGTATCAGCATAATTGATAAAGACTGTTACAACACAGTTGAATTAAAGAAAGCTGATCTCAGTGACAGTAACCAACACAAAGCAAAATAACGAAACAAAGCAGAACAAAATGAGACAAAATTAAACAGAATCAAGCAGCCCAACACAGCCCCAAAGCAGCAAAATCAAACAGAATCAAGCAGCAATGTGGCTCCGCGTGTGAGGTAGAGGAGCTATACTGAAACGATCACATCTCACTCAGCCCGCCTTAACACATGCAAAATCGAGGACCCTAAGAACAACAAACAGGTGTTACAACCTCAATTTGGAAAGCATGCAAGATAGTTTAGCTCGAGTAATAGAACTAAACAAACCTACCTACCGTGATCCGATGACATGATACTCACGATGGCACATACAAAAATCATGAAAGCTTCTTTAATAGTTGTGACAGCAACAGCTGGCGCTCCAACCAGAGCTACATTAAACTACCATGCTACACAGATGGGAGCCTTGACGGCACACCGCACTGAGAGTGAGCAGCACAACACACCTGCACACAGTCTCGGTAGCTCAACATCACACTAAACAAGTAAATCGCATGGTAAGTAGACAACGCTAGCATCAAACAGCTAAGCGACAAAGCTAAAAACACATACCTCTGTAGTCCCTAGCAACGAAAGGAAGGGACGGGTTTTCGACCATGATGCATTCTGGGAGGCCTAAACAACCACTTATATACTGTGGTAGGGAGAGAGCCCATTGGCTACGTAGTTAATAAGGGTGATGTTTTAACCACAACACACACCCCACTACATAAAGGCCTGATTAATGGAGAATTTCTGAGATGTTTGACCTTCTGGCAGGTTCCTACAGTGCTGTGAAAAGGTATTTACCCCATCTTGATTTCATCTGGTTTTGTGTATATCTCAATATTAAATAGTTTTAGATATTCAAACGTAATACACATAAAACAAAGGCAACCTGAATAAACATACTATACAGTTTTTGTTTTATTATTATTATTGAAGCAAAAAAATTTATCCAACTCCTATCACCAATGTGAAAAATTAATTGCCCCAGTAAATTTAAAATCGGTTTATGCCACCTTTAGCAGCAATAACTGCAACCAAGGTGTGTTTTGGCAAAATTGAGCCAAAAAAGAAAAAAAAAATCATCACAAAAACGATGAGCCTTAATGTTCTTCTGGGTTAGCAATGGTTTTCACCTCACCACTCTTCCATGGATGCCATTTTTGCCTTTATGATAGTTAAGTCATGAACAGTAAACTTTTGGAGACAAAAGTTTGTATTATATTTTAAAATTATATAAGTTTATAAAATCTCTGGCACAGGACTTTAATTCTCCTGATTTGTTTAAAAAAAACAAACAAAAAAATAACAAACAAACAAACAGATTTGGCAGATATTACCTTTTGCAAAAAATAAATAATACAATAAAATAAAAGTCATTTTCAGCAAATTAAACTGCATGTGCTTGCTTTTAATGTGATCAGCCATAATATCATTATACTATGTAGAGACCCTTGAAAATTCAGTTTCATTGTTAAAAACACAGTCAGTATTTGGTGTTTACTGTATTTTGGAATCCAAATATTAAATATTGTTCATATAGTTTTAATTGCAAGCATAGACTGAAGCATAGATATTTAACTCATTGCATTTTAACAATGTTACTACCCGGTCTAGGTCGGGCTGCAACATACAATAAAATCAAAAGAAAAGGGTTGGCGAGACCAAGTTTGCATTTCCTTTGTTTTTTTTCTCCAGCTGGAGCACCTTTTATATACATATTTACATATATATATATATATAGATCAAATATCTATCCATCCATCTATCTATCTATCTATCTATCTAGCTATCTATCTATAGCTCTCTAGAAGTCTAAAGTCTGCATTACTTGAAACGAGCAGTTGGGTCAATTATTTAATTATGTCAACAAAACTTTTTAAGTTGAAATTACTTATTATTTTACGTAAATACAACTTAACTGAGTCAAAGCAAAAAGACAACTCAATAAGTTAAGTTGAGTTAACCTTTTTTTTTTTTTTTTTTTACAGTGTAGTGACAGAGAAGAAAGAAAATGTGGTGCAATTCCGATAAGTCAGCAGGTTATTGATCCATAATATAAATGTGTAAATGAAATTTATTTGAAAGTTACAAAAACAGCACTGTGCACACTCAGCTCTCTAAGGGAATGAAATGAACTGATTTGACTGTATATTGCTACAGCATGATTAACCACACTACTTGAACATGTATGCACTTAAACCCACCCCTCTTTACATTTGCATTACGCTGCATCATGTTACCACCTGCATCCATAGTCACAGGAGGAAAAAAGATGACATCACTGTGCTGAACTTATGCCTTGTCTTTGCAGGTGGCTAAGGTCAATAAATATAGGGCTCTAAATGTAAATCTAAATCTAGATCTCTAAATCTAAGCTCATAAATGTAGGGCTCTATTTATGTATTTAGCAATACATAAATAGAGCCCTACATCTTTCATAATGCACAATTGTACTTAATCACTATGCAGTCTCATTACAGGATGACAATCTTTAGATAAAAAAAAAACAAAAACAAAAAAAAAACTATGTTGTATTTTTAAAAAAGGAAAGCGTGTGTCTCTACTAAGAATAAAACTCAGGATTTTCATAATGCACAATTGTTTATTAGCACTAGGGTATTGAATGGCTGAATGTCAAAGTTTAGGTAAAAGCAGTTGTGGAATTTACATTAAATTTACATTTATGTAGCTTGCAGACATTTTTAACCAAAGTTACTTGCAACTGACACAGGTTAAGCGCAATTACATATTTATAATCAGGTTTATAACTTCTAAAGTACAGGTTGCTTAAACATTGTTGCTTGAGCTTGTTCAGCTGTGGTTGATTAGGGTTGGAGCTAAACTCTACAGGACAGTGGACCTAGATGGCCAGATTCGAAGAACCCTGATATATCATTTTGTTACAGATGTACAGTTGGTATGCATGAATAGGTTTTATCCAAATTTGGAATTATGGTGTTCAGTTGGGTGTTTTAGAAATGAACAGTGCCAAAAACAGAGCTGTGGTGTTGTTTCTCCTGTGATAAAAGCAGTAAGTGACTACAGCTCAGAAGTGAATATAGTGTCAAGTCTAGTCAAACTCAATTTAACAAGCTAACCAAAGTCTTAAGGATTACAAGAAAATTACAGGCAGGTGATTTTGGAGGTTGGAGCTAAACACAGCAGATTTGAAGAACCCTTTGGTAGATTATGCCTCACTGTTGCCAATATAAAATTAACAAGCATAAGCTATTGTGTCAATCATAACCATAATTTATTATTTTTATGCTTATATTACATCTGTTCTTTTCTCAAAATGCATGAATAAAATAGGCTTTTCTGTAGACTTTTACTAGCCCTAGCTGTCATATATCAAGGAAACGCTGGACTTAATTTCCCATCAGCCACTGCACTGCACTACATGTCACATGATGACCTGCACCTGATTCACGTTTGTTAATGAGCACACTTGTGTATATATAGCCATTGTCTGCACTGTTTCTCAGTCTTTCATTTGTCTAAGACCACCGTGTTCCCATGTTTATTGATCTTGTTAGTTTATGTTTAGTTTTGCCACAGTATTATGCCAAGTTGCCTTAGTGTCTTAATTTTTTGTTGTTTATTTGTTAAACTATTTGAAAATCTGGATTTGATTGCTTCCGAACCCTACCTTGAAACGTGACACTAGCTCTGTAACCAGTGGAATCTCGAATACAAAATTTTCATAGCATGCTATTATAGAGGACTTATTTCAGGTTCATATCTGATCTCCCACCAGAGATATTCAACCCAACGTGGGGGGATTTTTTTTTTTAATTGTACTTTCTTGTTCCCATAAAAAATGAGAGAAAGCTCATACTTGAAATGTTCTGCATGTGCACTATACTTACCTAGGTACTCTCTAAAAAAAAAATTAAGTCCCAAACCTTTCCAATTATAAATTGACTTTAAAATGGAACTGTGAGCAATCTTGAACATTACATTTGGAATTAAGCTCTAAGTCTAAGGAACAAGAATGTGCAAAATGTTTATATATGCCCATGTACCTTGTAATGTGCTATAGGGATCAGTTTTTGTTCCAAGAAGCTATAACCATACTGATCCAAGATACTGATGTTGATATTGTGTGCCATGCCACAAATATGGCCGTCATAGTTAAACCAATGTAGGATCGGACCAGGCAACAGAGATGATAAGGAAAGACATTCCATTTAAACAGCCCTCGACCACTCAAACCATAATTCAAACATGCTGTCGGGATGGGTGCCAACAATTCCGGGGTGGACGGACAAACCCACCATTATTAAACATTAGCAGCCTTTGTCAGAGTGGCCACCTGGACAAATGTTGCATTAAAGCCATAACTCAACCCACCCAGCATGCCACACGTGGGTTGAGAAACAAGCCCTTCTCTTGGACTCACCAAAACCAGATGGCTTACCCAACAGATAAAACCCAAGGTCCTTCACTCATAAAGTGATAACTGCAGGAAGAAGGAGCCCCCCTTCCCTTGTTGAATCAGCACATTCCATACCTATTTTCTGCCATGCTTCCTTCTGGACTTATTGTGCTTATAACCACTAAGTTACCACTAATTGTTTAATTTATTTAGCATGCATTAGTATAGTAGTACTAGTATGATTATTGTGTTTTACTATTAACAGTGTACTTAACATATGTTGTGTGTGGTATGTATATGTTCACGACATAACGAGGAAACCTCCTCAAACAGTCAAGCGCAGTACCTCCAGAATCTAGCTAAGACTGTGATGCATATAATATTAAGTTTAAAGCCCTTCTAAAGAAATTAAATTAGATTGATAAAATTGATGGTTGTTCAGGTCATGGTCTGTGAAATAACATCCTTTGTTATAAATTCAGAACTTCATTCACTCTATTAAACCATTTTCACCTCTGCTTGCATTTGTGTGTATGTGTGTTTATGTGTTAGATTAGTTTCTGTGTCATAGAATAGTTCAATAAAGTCTGGTCTGTTTTAAACACACGTGTCTTATTTGTTTACAAGGACCACTGCCTTGAATTGCCAATCCTGCTACATGCTCTTCAAATTCTGTCTCACTGTATTTAAGATATTATTGCCAGTAGCCACGGAGGTAATCTCTAATACATACTTAATGAATACGGTAAGTTCAACTTATCGCTGGACGAATAGTTGATCAGATATACTAAATTAGCCAAATTTCCCCTTTTGACCTGATCTGCTAATCTATCCTGCATATTGGTGAAGAATACAATAGCTCAATTTAAACAGCTAATTTTCATTACATATAATGGTGGAGAATACAATTTAACCCAAACAGCTAATTTCCCCTATACCAAGTAAAATAACATAATAATAATAATAATAATAATAATAATAATAATAATAATAATAATAATAAACTGGTGGTTTTACAATGCCAATACATAGAGATAATTACTCAAAAACAAGGAAAATTAAAACCAGTCAAGCAAGCACCTTACAATTATTGGACCACTTGAGATGGACTGACCCAGGTTTAAGGCTCAAGGACCCAACAGTGGTTCTACATCTGGCTTGGGATTTTAACTAAAAATCTTCTGATCCCTATCATGAAGCGAAAACAAGACACTAGCGACAGCCAATTCCAGCAAACTAGGTCTACTACGCCATATTCTGTTCTGAAGCATTATGAAAACAATTGCAACCATTCCATAAAATGCTAATGTTTCTGAAAATCCTATGTATTCTGTAAAAATGTTGCATGTTTCCCCTTTCAATCGATATCAGTTCAGTGTGGGTGAGCAACCTCTAAAGACCCACCTATGCATATCCATCATCCACAGAACAGAAAGTACAGGCATTCTCTCTCACAGCAAAACTGTGTACCATAATCCATACTGCACAGTCTCCTGACACCTTCACATGTCCTTTAATAATAGGCCAGGACATCATGCCTGTGTCTGTCCAGCATTCCTACACAATCTGTTGTGTAGTTCTGGACCATTCAAGAGCTCTGATTGGTACTGCACAAATTGGTGCAGACCTTGGACCAAAACTAGACACAGACCTGGAATCAGATTTTTGACACTTATGTCATATCTTTTGCTTATTCATGGTTAACACATGCTTCAGCTTCCAAATACTAGCTCAGACTTTTGACTGAGGCATACACAGAACGTGCATGCACATTTTTTATTGGGAATAATATAGCCATTGGTGTTGAAAAAGCTTTCAATTCACACCATTGTACTAAACAATTTACTAGTGGAATAAAAAATCATAAAAGAACTTAAAGTGACTAAGAAATTACACAGATTGCACAGTTTACAGTCTGTACTACTCATTATTCAAATAATTATTCAGCTGTCATGTATGGGAGGACATGCACACACAAGTAATATAATGTTCAATGCAATTTAAAACCAGACTAAGCCATTAGGGATTCAATGCGCTACTGGGGCACCTGTTTACCCTGCCTAAAATAGCACCATTTATATTCTGAGAGAGTGCGGAGATGATTCAAATGTCTTCAAAGGCCCGCCCAGAACCTTGCCTTCTTGATGATCTTTGAGCCCAATAGTGAGGATGAAATAATGTGGTGGTGTGTGAAGTCAGAGTGACACTCAAGGAGAGAGAGAGAGAGCAAGAGAAACATTGGTCAGAGTGAGTCTAAGCTCATCAGCATGGTGACTACAGAGTTATCAGAATAAATGAGTTTCTTCTAACAAAACTATCTGTCCCTGTTTCATGGAGAACAAACAT
Organism: Ictalurus furcatus; assembly: GCF_023375685.1. NCBI lineage: Eukaryota > Metazoa > Chordata > Actinopteri > Siluriformes > Ictaluridae > Ictalurus > Ictalurus furcatus. Next base: position 25,579,521 of record NC_071258.1, read on the forward strand.
CCCTTGCCAAGGTTAATGTATGCCCAGGGAAAGAGACAGAAACAGACAGAGAGAGTAAGGGAGAGAGAGAAATGAACTCTGATTATACCAGCATGACCTTGCAAAGCACCCTGTTTCATACCAGGACGCATACTGCGTCTGAGCCAACAGTCACAGCTGCTGCCAGAGTGCCAACAAACTGTGGCAACACCCTATATCTGGCAGCAACACTGCTAGAGTCACACTCTAATACTCCATGAAAATAAACCTGTTAGTACAGAAGAGACTTGTTCACAAGAATGAATAAATGAGACCTACTTGGTGCATAAGAGCTCTAGATTAAAGCCAGATTGACCAATTTCAGGTCTTCAACACACCTGCACTGCACATTTTCATGCCTTTGCTTCTCCATCACTTCCACTTGAGCTCATCAGTGTTTACAGTAAGTCAGCAACCAAAATGCCCCGTACCGCCACAGGGACCGATGCTGTCATGGCACACACACATTTACATGTGAATCTTGTTCTCTAAATCACCACCAGGTGGCGCAACAGAACACACCTCTTTTAAAGATTTTATTTTTACTAAACCACCATTAGAGCTGTCAACGGATGTGTATCAGCGTGGGGCACATTTGTTTGATTTTTTTGTTCTGTGAATTCCCCGAGTGGGCAAGAAGTGCAGCATGTGAGCTGTGTGTGCATCTGTGTGCAAGAACCTTTTCGGCACTGATGACAAAACAGCATAACAATAAAAATGTTTAGAATGTTATAAATTCTGTTTTTATATATATATATATATATATTAATTACACCTCACTTCCAATTTACAAACTCTATACAGAGGTTCTGAATATGTACAGTTGCAATTGTAGTAGTTCAACACAACAAATGCTTCAAGTTTTTTTTCCCCAAATTCAACTGAAAATGCAACTTATAATGATTTCTCCAGTCTCAAAATTATTCAACTCCCTGAATAGAATCCCATCATGAGATGCTTCTTGTGTTTATAGACCATCAATTTACTAACCCAGCTGATATTACTTTTCAGAGATAGGATGTATAATTACTTTCTAACTACTTAAGGATTTCAGCTGGTTCCATGCCTTATCTTGCCTTGGAGAACTGCTTTTTCTTAGCGTGTTCAATACTTTTTCCTGTGTCATTCCACTTTCATATATCTTTATTTATGGTCTTTAAAGTTTTGAATTCTTTACATTTGCGGATTTCTTGAGTTAATACTGATGTCTAGTGAAAATTTCATGTGAATAACCTCATTGGAAATATATTTACTAAAAAAATTTCCCCCACTGTATATGTACATGGGAATTAAAAAAAAAAAAAAAAAAAAAAAAATCTATAAAAGGTTAAAGGCCCCCTTACGGGCTAATTACTCAAGAAGATTTTTTTTTTTAAAAAAGGTCTACTGGTTGTGACATATAGGCTGTGACTTAAGTTGTAAATGTTAAATATATATGGTTATAAAATAATATTGTTATTTTACTGCATGTTTTTTTTATATATATTGATATGTTGATTTTTATGAAACATGTCAATAATTCTGGAAGCTACTACATGTATTGATTAGGGATGTAGCAATTTAGCATATTGTATCATATTATTCGATACTAGTGTAGAACTAAAATATAAAGGTTTATTACTTAGCCCACTGCTCTCCTATTAACAAAGACAGAAATAGTTGCAGCCGAGGGTTAAATGCATGTTTTAATTTATGATTTAAATATCTGACTCAATTTAATTAATTTTCTGTTAACTTATTTATCTGTCTCCATAGAATAGTCTTCTAGTTAGTGCTAGAAGTGTAAAATCTCAGTGTTCTAATAGTATTTACTCTAAAGCAGCTTCAAGCAAAGCTTTTATTAAAATGACATTTCTACGTCAGACGCTTTTATATAGCTTCTTTATTAAACCGTTATGTCGTTACCTCTCAGAGGTTTCTATCAATGTGCAAGCCTAGGCCTTTCCTATTTTACTTGTCAAAGGTTTGGTTTAAACTTTCAAGTAATAGCCTTTTTTTCAGCTTGTCAGAGGTTAACTTCAAACATGTCTAACATACTATAACTTTAGCTTAAGAAACTATTTCTAGTAACTATACAAAACATATAGATCATGCACTCTTAGTGCATCAAAAGAGTTTTTCAGAAGATCCACCGACTATTTAGTGGCCAAAAAATCTCTAAGGATCACAGCTGGAGAATTGCAGAAGTTAGTTCCATCTTGGGGTCAGAAAGTCTCCAAAACTACCATTTGAAGTCACCTACATCACCACAAGTTGTTTGGAAGGGTTTCAAGACAAAAGTCTCTACTCTCATCCAAAAACAAACTCAAGTATCTTCAATTTGCCAGACACTACTGGAACTTCAAGTTCAGTCACTGGTTTGCTGAGATATGACAATCCTCTTCACAGTGCGTTGAGACAATATGGACGCACGTCCTCTTCCAGGTTGATTCATAACATTGCCAGTTGGCTGGAACTTCTTAATTATTGTGATGGTGGAAATTGTCATTTTCCATGCTTTTGCTATTTTCTTATAGCCCCTTCCATTTTGTGAAACTCATCACCTTTTGCCGCACATCACAGCTGTATTCCTTGGTCTTAACTATTGTTATGAATGACTAAGGGAATTTAGCCTGTATGTTAGCTCACATTTATACCCATGTGAAACAGGAAGTAATGCTTGAACAATTAGCAAATTTTTCTTTTTTGATAAACCTGTGTTGTTTTTGCAATTGTTTGAGATCCATGAGAGCAGTCTTTTTGTGAATTTATTTTAACAAAAGATCAAAAGGTTAAACAATAAAGACAATATTTCACAGCCTTCTTTGCTCATATTTACCAAGGGTGCCAATATTAGTGGAGGTCACTGTACAGTAGATCAAATCCATAGGAAAGTTGTCTGAACATGTGCTTCAATGGAAGGGATAAGAAAATCAAGGAAAATCTGACCTTTTGTACAAAAGCTATAATTGGAGAAAGGAGAAATATTGAACAGTTGCACATTTCCTTTTATTCATTTATTTTTTGTTTTAGAATTTTCAAAATAAATTGTTTATTTCCAGTTTAAAATAAAATAAAATAATGCAGATTTTCAGTGTGGTCTAATAATTAATATATAAATGGTTTACAAATGTCTTCAATTAATGCCTTTCAGTTATTTAAAATCATAAGCTAGAGAGAACATGAGAGAGAGGGAGAGAGAGAGAGAGAGAGAGAGAGAGAGACAGAGAGACACACAGACAGAGAGAGAGGTATAACTTAGCAATGATCTATATTTAGGCTATGGGGGTGGGTGAAAGAAAATAAAAGAAACAAAATGGATGGGGTTTGAAAGAAAAAAAAAATAAACAGATTTTTTTTTTATCATGGGGTTTGAGTACTCAATATCCTGTCTCATTAAACAGTTACAATGGGGTCCATTCTGTGTAAGATGAATTTTCTTAGAATGTTGAGTGGTTTCTTTAAGTTTCTCTTAGTGAAGTTTTTCTCAAGATCTATGAGGCATTTACATAAACATAAAGAAGAGAACACAAGCAATAGAGCAAAAGAAAAAGAGAATGTGATAGCTAGGTTCTGATCAGACATTTCTTTCTTTTCTTCCTTTCTTTATATTTGTCTGGATGCCAAAATTTTACATACTCATATTCTATAAAACACACACACACACACACACACACGCGCGCGCGCGCGCACAGTGTACCATTCCATGCAGTGTTCCATTCCAGCTGTTCAAAGAGCATCTGAAAAGCCTGATCACTCCTTTTGTTGAACACCTGAATGTGTCATGTCCACACACTACTAGCCCAGCTTAGTGTATTCAGGCCAGGCTGAGTGGGCACAGAAAGTAATTACAGCAACAACATGCAAACGTTCAGTCACAGCCAATGTTCTTTACCTAATCTCTGTGCCTGGACACAGCATGTTTGCCAAGCTTGATGCTTTACAGCCAGCAGGCAATAATAAGAAGTGTTGAGAACACACAGCTTAGCAGCAACCAGATGTCTCCAGTATCTACATGCATAGTCTAATTACAAATGCATCTGCAGTGTTGTTTATCACATTTATCTTTGCATGAGAATATATGTACAATGTTGTGGGTTAAATACTAAATGGTCAGTACTGGAGTGAGTTGCATGCACTGAGAAGATGGTGAATAAACCCTGAATATACTGCACCAGCCAAAATACAGCACAGCTTGAGCTCTCCGTATATTATATAGCACATTCAGGGCTTTCGAGGAACCTACAGTCCAAACTCTGCAAAACAGGGACAGTAAGTGACATTATACAGGCTAAAGCTCTCATTATAAAAAAAATATATATTTTGATGTTTGGTAAGACTTATTATGATAAATTATATCATGAATATTTACTTTGCACAGTTCTTTTGCAAACCAAGAGGAAGTACTCCTGGTGTAATAAAAAAGATAATTCTGGCATGTATGAATCCAAGATTTGTTAATTAGAGATTAGCATATTTAAGTAAAATTCCATTGTCTGCCAAAAAGCAATCCCACATCTCAAACACTATACATCTCTAGTAGAAATTAGGCATGAATCTACAGTATCTCACAAAAGTAAGTATACCCCTCACATTTTTGTAAATATTTGATTATATATTTTAATGTGACAACACTGAAGAAATGACACTTTGCTACAATGTAAAGTAGTGAGTGTACAGCTTGTATGACAGTGTAAATTTGCTGTCCCCTCAAAATAACTCAACACACAGCCATTAATGTCTAAACCGCTGGCAACAAAAGTGAGTACACCCCTAAGTGAAAATGTCCAAATCGGGCCCAAAGTGTCAATATTTTGTGTGGCCACCATTATTTTCCAGCATTGCCTTAACCCTCTTGGGCATGGAGTTCACCAGAGCTTCATAGGTTGCCACTGGAGTCCTCTTCCACTCCTCCATGATGACATCATGCAGCTGGTGGATGTTAGAGAACTTGTGCTCCTCCACCTTCCGTTTGAGGATGCTCCACAGATGCTCAATAGGGTTTAGGTCTGGAGACATGCTTGGCCAGTCCATCACATTCACCCTCAGCTTCTTTAGCAAGGCAGTGGTCATCTTGGAGGTGTGTTTGGGGTCATTATCATGCTGGAATACTGCATACTGATCATGCTCTGCTTCAGTATGTCACAGTACATGTTGGCATTCATGGTTCCCTCAATGAACTGTAGCTCCCCAGTGCCGGCAGCACTCATGCAGCCCCAGACCATGGCACTCCCACCACCATGCTTGACTGTAGGAAAGACACATTTGTCTTTGTACTCCTCACCTGGTTGCCGCCACACATGCTTGACACCATCTGAACCAAATAAGTTTATCTTGGTCTCATCAGACCACAGCACATGGTTCCAGTAATCCATGTCCTTAGTCTGCTTGTCTTCAGCAAACTGTTTGCGGGCTTTCTTGTGTATCATCTTTAGAAGAGGTTTCCTTCTTGGATGACAGCCATGCAGACCAATTTGATGCAGTGTGCGGCATATGGTCTGAGCACTGACAGGCTGACCCCCCACCCCTTCAACCTCTGCAGCAATGCTGGCAGCACTCATACGTCTATTTCCCAAAGACAACCTCTGGATATGACACTGAGCATGTGCACTCAACTTCTTTGGTCGACCATGGCGAAACCTGTTCTGAGTGGAACCTGTCCTGTTAAACCGCTGTATGGTCTTGGCCACCGTGCTGCAGCTCAGTGTCAGGGTCTTGGCAATCTTCTTATAGCCTAGGCCATCTTTATGTAGAGCAACAATTCTTTTTTTCAGATCCTCAGAGAGTTCTTTGCCATGAGGTGCCATGTTGAACTTCCAGCAACTAGGATGAGGGAGTGTGAGAGCGATGACACCAAATTTAACACACCTGCTCCCCATTCACACCTGAGACCTTGTAACACTAACAAGTCACATGACACCGGGGAGGGAAAATGGCTAATTGGGCCCAATTTGGACATTTTCACTTATGGGTGTACTCACTTTTGTTACCAGTGGTTTAGTCATTAATGGCTGTGTGTTGAGTTATTTTGAGGGGACAGCAAATTTACACTGTTACACAATCTGTACACTCACTACTTTACATTGTAGCAAAGTGTCATTTCTTCAGTGTTGTCACAGGAAAAGATATAATCAAATATTTACAAAAATGTGAGGGGTGTACTCACTTTTGTGAGATACTGTATATTAGCGTGCTAATCAAAACACAGGACAATAAATACAGTTGCAATCAAAATTATTCAACCCCCATTGCAAATATTGTCAAAATGTACATACTTTGATTTACAATTGAAAATGCAGCTTATAAGGATTTCCCCAGTTTCAAAATTATTCAAAAATGGGCATGTCATAAAGTTTAAATAACAGTAAATAACAGTCTAAAGTAGCAAAATGTGGCATAATAAAAATAGGACCACATTCTCTTATATATATAGATCAACATTCAAATGATCTGCAAAACATTTTTAAGATTTTCTAAGAAATTTCATTCTATTTTACAAAAAAAGATTACATATATATATATATATATATATATATATATATATATATATATATATATATATATATATATAATCTTTGTTGTAAAATAGAATGAAATTTCGTAGAAAATCTTTAAAATGTTTTGCAGATCATTTGAATGTTGATCATATTATGATATGATGATATGATCATTTGACTGTTGCATAAATATTCACCTCCTTGAACTTTCCTTGAGCTTGAACTTATAACCTGGAAATAAAATGGACGTAAACGTGTGAATGTAAAAGTTGAGACCACCATTGCTGGAAAACCCCTAAATTACTTCTGGTGCACCCAGGGCTGTGGCACATGGAGTGAAATGCAGTGACACTTACACAGGCCCCACAGCCCACAAAATTCCAGTAGTCTATAAGCATCTTACTATGACTGAACTGTTGTATTCATAATGAGCTAAAAAAAAAAAAAAAAAAAAAAGAGTTGTTGAATCTGTGAAAAAAAGTCAAATCAGCATTTCAAAAACAACAGAGAGAGAGAGAGAACCAAGGAGCAGTTGCAGGGTTTTGAGGATAACCACATACTTTTTGAAGATAGGTGAGTGCTTTAAGTGAAATTGCTAGTAGCATTGTTCTGGTGCTTGGGGTTTATCCAGCTGCATTAAATAGAAAACCAACTAAATAACTATTAGCTAGCTCATTTTAGCTGTTGGGTATACTTATGCTAATAAAATGTATTCTAGTTGTTGAGTATGCTTAAGGATCACTTGATGATTTATTGGGTTTCATGCTTTTGGCCCTGCCATGAACATAGAGGAACTGAAATTCAAATAAATAAAAAGTGAAATACGTAATAATGAAGTGAATGAGTATGGGGCCATTACTATGCCACTATTCTTTCAGGAGGGCTAGAATTCCTAGCTATTATCCTGGACGCAACCAGTTAGGAATCACATAATTAGTTGAATGAAGTCCATCTGCGTGCAATAAAAGTGTCTGCTTGTGAAAGGCTTTAGAGTTTGTTAGAGAACATGTCTAAACAAATAGCAATATAAAGACCCCTATTCATGACTAATAATTCCAATTAAATCCATTTCACATATTGTAAAACTACAAAATGTGGAAAAGTTTAAGAAGGTAAATATTTAAGCAATGTACTGTAATTACTTAGTATTGCATTCATGAGCTTGTTAAAATAAGGGATGAAATAAGGGATCACCATCTTAGAAAATGTAATTCATCATTAACAGTTTATAATAGTAATAAACTTGCTAATATTTGCCTTGTGTGAAAGTGATAGGTCATTTTGGTTGGGACGTGAATGGTATGTTCAGCTGTTTAATTAGCCTCATGTTAAAATCCTGGTATTATTAGCAAGGTGACTCAGCCCAAAGGCTTTAGGTTGTAAGAATGACACAAATTTTGTACTTATAAAATAAACATAATTAGAATAATTAAGAAACTGTCCATGTAACAAGGCTGTCCTAGGTAGGGACAAAGTCACTGAGTTTACTGTCAGAGCTATTCCCCAATTAATAAATCCAAGAGCAGAGGTGACAAAAGGCAAGGATGCAGAGGTAATCCACAAAGAGTCTGTACTGACAAAAGGCAACAATAAAGAAAAGCAATCAGACACAAGGGTCCAAAAACATGAACTAACACAGACTTAGCTTGCAGCAGTCAACAGGTAACATAGGCTCAAGACTGAACAATGATGCATGGCCCAAGGCTACATAAATAAGGGAAAACACAGGTGCAAAATCAGGCCTAATGAGTAGCAGAGTTCAGCATGAGTCTGGAGAGAGGTGCCCCCTGCCAACCAGGACAGGCATCGCAGTCCAGTGAGGAGTTCTTACAGGAGTCCCCCCTCTAGGAACGGCTCCTGACATTCCCTTGATGGAGTTTTTGGGTCCGGTGAAAGGCCGTAATGAGTGTCGGGTCAAGATTGTCTCGAGCAGGCACACATGAGTGCTCCTCTGGGCCGTAACCCTCCCAGTCAACCAGATACTGCATCTTTCCACAGACCCGGTGAGAATTCACCATCCTGCGCATGGTGTGAGCTGGTCGTCCATTGATGATGCGGGCAGCCGGCGTTGGTCTATGAGCTGGGGACAAAGAAGAACGCACAACAGGCTTTAATTGAGAGACATGAAATGTAGGATGGAGCTTAATGGACCTGGGTAGAAGCAGCTAGTAAGATACCAGGTTTATCTTCCTGAGAATCTTAAAAGGGCCAATGTAATGTGGCGCCGGTTTGCGAGACTCCACCCACAGAGGAAGATCCCTGGTCGTGAGCCACACCCTCTGGCCTGGGCGAAGCATTGGTCTCAACCCCCGGTGCCAGTTCGCCTGCTTCCACTGTTGCTGAATAGCTCTCAGTAGGGCTGCCTGGGCCTTCTTCCAAGTCTGTCTCAAATGGGGACATGCCTAGAGGAGAGTGGTAAAGAATGTTATGTGCAAACTTTGCCCAGACTAATTGAGAGTTCCATGTGCTTTGATTGTCTGCTGCCAAACATCTCAAAGTCTTTTCTATCTCCTGATTAACTCTTTCTGTCTACCCATTAGACTGTGGATGAAAGCTGGATGACAGACTGATGTCAGACCCGATATGGTGGCCAAACGCCTTCCAGAACTGGGAGGTAAACTGAGACCCTCTGTTTGAGACCATATCCTGGGGAAGCCATGAATTTTAAACATGTCCTGCAGTAAGAGCTCTGCAGTCTGGCTTGCTGTGGGAAGTTTGGTTAATGGCAAGAGGTGACATGCTTTACAAAATCTATGTACCAGCACCAGAATCCTTGCCTTTTGTATTACCTTTTGACTCAGGCAGGCCTGTGACATAGTGACATAGTCCAAGGATATGTGTGACCAAGGGAATTTTGGGATCGGCAGAGGGTGCAGTAGTCCTTGAGGGTAGGTTCTTGGCTACTTGTTCTGGGCACACACCATACAAGCAACGAATTCCCAGATGTTGACCAGGCCAAAGGGCATTACCCTGTACTCATAGTGGCCAATCGGTGTGCAGAATGCCGTCTTCCACTCACCCCCCTCTCAAATCCTGAACAGATGGTAGGCATCACGGAGATCTAGCTTGGTGAAAATGGTGGCATCCTGCAGGATTTCAAAGGCAGTGGCCATCAGGGCAGGTGGTAGTGGTTCTTAATGGTGATGCAGTTGGGGCCCCTCTCACTGCAGGGCCTGACATTCCTGTCATTCTTCTCAATGAAAAAACCCCCGCTCCAGCAGGTTTAGGGATGAACCCATTTTCCAAGCCCTTCTTAATGTACTTCCCTGCCCCAGAGAGGGCTGTTATGGGGAATTCTACCCCTCTGCAGGCATGCTCCAGAGGTCAAGTCTATTGTGCAGTCATATGGCTTATGTGGAGGAGGAGAGGTGGCTCAGGACTTGCTGAATACCTTTCTGAGGTCCGCATACTCTGGCCGAACTCTAGACTGTGGAACTTGAGATGGCTCAGGATGAAGGACTGGGAGCTTTGGGTTGGCAGACTTGAGCTGAGAAACAGGTAGCCCTTGGGTCTTAGATATGTCTAGGTCGAGCTCGGCAGGCCACTTGGGGAGAGTCGACAAAGGTCCTGGGGACACCTCCCTTATCTTGGAGGAGTGACACAAGGAGAATGCAGAAACACAGCAGTTAGTTACCCACCCTTTAATTATCCCCCTGGACCAGTCAATATGTGGGTTGTGCAACTTTAGCCAGGAAAACTCAAGAACTATGAGGAGTTCTGGTGACTGGATCAGAAAAAATTGCATTAGTTCCTTATGACCCCCAATTTCAAACTGAAGGGATGGAGTGCAGTGACTGACCTGTCCCAACCCCAGAGGTCTGCCATCTAGGACCATGATGGTTAGAGGTTTCCGGAGAGTCACTGATGGAATGCCCAATGTCTGGCTACACCTAGATCCAAGAAATTTCCAACAGCCCCAGAGTCAATGAAAGTGGCAATCTGGTGATACTGGTTCTCGTGGAAGATGGTGGCTGCAATCGTAACTCCAGAGGCCGCAGGATGAGGGGAATATTCTACTCACGTTCTAGTTCCCCCCTTCCCGGACGAGAGTTGGCTTTTCCCGACAGTTCCGGGCAGTCGAATCGGAAATGAGCAGCCCTTCCACAGTACAAAAATTGTTGCTGCCTCACCTTTCTGCCTGGGATAATCTGGTTCTGCCCAGCTGCATGGGTTCATCCAAATTATTGAGTCTCCCAGGTGGTGTGACAGTGCTGGTGACCTTCTGGGGGCGATGCGCACTCTACTCCCGACCCCGTTCCCCGTTGTCATTGTCGGAGGTGATGATCCACTCGGATATCCACATCGATGAGGGATTCCAGGCGGGGGGGGGGTCTTTAAGGCTAACTCATCCTTAAGTATGGGGGGACAAGGCCTGATGGAAAGCAGCCCACAGGGCTCGCTGGTCCCATCCACTTTCTGAAGCTAGGGTATGAAACTCAATGGTGAACTATGCCACGCTCCGGGTGCCCTGAGAGAGTCAATGCAGATGGTGATTAACATCCGGCAGGATGGCGGATGGTGGGGGAATACCGAAGACATCATCTCTATAAAATGGCCTAAATTTATTATGGGGTATCTTAATATAATGGCAGATTAATGACAACAGTTTAATTGTTATATGTGTCAAAACACCCTCACTTTACTAAGCAATCGCTTTGGTTGTGCATAAATCCAGCAAGATTAAATCCAGGAAGAATTGTGCACAACGCTGAAAACTGCTTACTATGGGAATTCCGGGTCTTTTGAATGAGTCAGCTCAGTATTAAGAGCCAACTTTTCTAGTTCCCAAATGGTTCTTTTTTTTTTTTTCAAACCAGGCAAAATGTACAGTATGGTAATAATGCAATTTGAAACAAAGCCATGGCTTCAGAACCTTCCATGTGTGCTATGGAATAAGAATTATGTGCATTCAATGGACTTCAAGTCATGTAATGAAATGGAATCATGGTGCAGCAACACAGATAAACACACTCATTCACACTCTCACTCATACACTGCACTTACTCTGTGCTCCATCATTCTCTGCCTGTTTGTCTTTGCACAGTAGGGAAGTGCAATCTGTGTTATTTATGCATATATTAAGGGAGCTGCTGCTTTCATGATGCTGTTTCTATAGCAGCCATTTTTGCAACGTCTGCTCTGCTGGCAGCCAACTGGGAAACAACCAAACCAGTTACATGTATTATCTGCATAGGATTAAAAACACCCTAAGGTTTAACTAACACGTATAATGATTTGTTATACAGTGTTTAAATTAAGATGGACACAGCTGTTCTTGTATAAAAGAATTCGGTGTGTACAATCACATTGTTTGTATTTGATATATTGGAAACTGCTAGATAGTTGTTAAAGAAGCCATATTTTTTTTAAAAAAATCTGCTGAGGACTGGTAATGCATAGCTCATAATTAATCCAATATACAGTGCCCTCCACTAACATTGGCAGCCTTGGTAAATACGAGCAAAAAAGGCTGTGAAATTTTGGCTTTATTCTTTAACCTTGCATTATTGTTTAACAATTGCAAACACAACATGGCTTTATCAAAAAAATATATTTGTTAAATACAGGTGTGCTACAATTATTGGCACCCCTATGAATTCATATGAGAAAAATATCTTTGAAGTATATTCCCATTGATTGTCCAAAAAATCTCCAAAGATCACAGCTGGAGAATTGCAGAAGTTAGCTGCGTCTTGCAGTCAGAAAGTCTCCAAAACTACTATCCGAAGTCCGCCACATCACCACAAGTTGCTTGGAAGGGTTTCAAGAAAAAAGCCTCTACTCTCATCCAAAAACAAACTCAAGCATCTTCAGTTTGCCAGACACTACTGGAACTTCAAATATTATTGGGTTCTATGAAGTACCTCTGTGAAGTACCTCATGCCCACAGTTAGATTACATGGCATCATGGACGCTGTGAAATATTAACAGATATTAAATGAAAACCAGGCTGCCTCTGCCAGAAAGCTTAAAATGGGCCGTGGTTGGATCTTTCAGCAGGCCAATTATGCAAAACATACATCAAAGTCAACTCAAAAGTGGTTTACTGACCACAAAATCAAGGTTCTGCCATGGTCATCCCAGTCTCCTGACCTGAACCCCATAGAAAACCTGTGGAGTGAACTGAAGAGGAGAGTCCACCAGCATGGACCTCAACATTTGAAGGATCAGGAGAGGTTCTGTATAGAGGAATGGTCTCAGATCCCTTGCTATGTGTTCTCCAACCTCATCAGGCATTATAGAAGACTCAGAGATGTTCTCTTGACAAAGGAAGGTAGCACAAAGGATTGACAAAAACTGTGCCAATAATTGTTGCACACCTATATTTAATTTTTTTTTTTTTTTGATACCTGTGTTTTGTTTTCAGTTGTCTGATCTCCATGAGAGCATGAGAGTATTTTTGTGATTTTTTTCTAACAAAAGTTCACAGCCTTCTTTGTTCATATTTACCAAGGGTTCCAATATTAGTGGAGGGCACTGTACCATAATAGAACATGCACAATATAGCCAGTGTATAGACAAACGTGCATATTAATTGAATTGGATTGATTATTTGTATATCAACACATGTTACATGAAGAGCAAAGATTTTCCAAAGACACTTGGAATAGACGAGAATAGAGTTTTATCAGAATAGAAAACAAAAGATTTGGAACTTATTTTGTATAGAAAGATGTCTTTCATCATGGCACCACAAACTAACTATTTATATATTTAAAAAATTCTATAGTTTCTGTCAAAGGATGCAGATTAAATGAAGCAGTCGTAATTGGGAAAGTAGTTGGAAAATACTAATGAATCACCCATGTTGATTACTTGTAAATATCAACAAAAAGTTACAATAAGACAAAGAACAAATAACTGGACAGCTAGGAGAAACAATGATCAGTCATAGGTCGCTGAAAACAATGGAGATAAGCGATTGGTCACTGGGAACAATGGTGATCAGTGATTGATCATTAGGAATGAATGTGACCAGAGATTGACAGTTGGGAACAACGATAATCATAGATTGGCCACTGGGAACATTGGCTTACACAACCCAGTCTCACTTTACACACTGGTGGTGTATCAACCAAACCTGCTTCTCAACAGGTATAACCAGCTGCTGTGATGTGAGCTGGAGAACTATATCAAGTGCAGGACAGTCCCTAATTACACCAAATCTAGTGACAAAGTCTGTTCAGTGGCAGCACTGAATATAACTATGGACAATAAACAAAACACCTATCAATATCCCTATGTTTCATATGGCAAGAGGCCTTCTAAGAAGGCAGCATTTTTATAAGTGTTGTGGAAATTGGACAGCGAATGCAAAGCACTCAGTTTGAGGACGCTAGTTGTGTATCAACAATGCAAGAGAAGCAGGTTAAGTAAGCACAGATTTACTTTTAATCAGAAAATCGCTTGATCATCATTACTCATCTTTTCATTTCTTCAACACAATGTAAAGATTAGCATACAATACAATAAACAAATAAAATAAAATAAAAAGAAACAAAAAATAAATAAAAACAATTATACACAACATGATAGTTTATCAACATTGGCTATGCTAGTCTTGGCTCATTACATTTCAATTTAGCACTGCTTCATGTTGACCCAGGAATGCCCTTCACTCAACAAAATCTGGATGTTGTCAGCTACAAACAAAACAGGAGAGCAGACAAGTCTTTATAATCTATACTTGTAATTCTTATAATGATTTAAATGTATGAAAACGTATTTTGACACATTTATGTACTTAATCTTGGAAACATACAGCAGCTTTTTTTTTTTTCTTTCAGTGTTACACATGAAAAATTCAGTGCATCTCTACATGTTTCGTTTGTACTCTATATCACTGTGTTAAAGAAATCTTCTTATCTGCCTCTTCATAAGGCTTTTCTGCTCCGTCAATCATGCTGAGCTGATTTTCTTCTCATTGCTGTTTATTCCCTGAATAGAGGTCTGGCCTGATGTGCAAGATGATTGGTACATTCAATATATGTGCTAATTTCATGGTTGTGTATTTCTCTAATTTAGTTGATCAGGATGATTATCTTGCATGGCTGCAGACTAGGGAGAGCACTTGCACTGGAGCGTGGAGGAAAATTGACTTTGCTTTTTTTGCGGTGCTACCCTGTGTTAGGAAGTTGAAATATTATAAGATTTACTCTTTCCGTGATTTTTATGCTTCAATTTTGCATGTGTCCTCCTAAATTGTGTATATCTGTGAGTGTTTAAGTTTTTACCATGTCTTCCATGGTCAGATATCTGTTACAGTAATTAGAAAAGCCTTTGATAAGGCTGGTTAGATTCAGTCAAGTGCTCAGATGCTGTGCAATCTCTACACTAATATGTCAAACATCTAAGAATAAAATGTATTTAATGACAGGCATGACATAACATATCTTGACCATTTGTTAATAGAAGATGAGCTTAAAACACAGTGGACAGCTACACAGGCTGTCTGAAAGTCCTCAGCCTTGGCATCATGCTGTGTAATTCATTCACTGCAGACATATTTAATTTAATCTCCCACTGTATGCTGTGCTTATATTTTAGGAATGCCGGAATCAAGTTTGTTTTTGTGGGAGATGATTTTTATTGATCTACTGAGTTTTAGAAAGTCATTTTTTCCTGTGTGTCCCCCCATAAATATTGATCTGAAACATTTACGGAATATAGCAAATAAACTGCAAGATATTTAGAATTTCAAGCTGTGCATTTGTATGTGTGCATTTTAATATATGAAATACTGAGCATGAGTAAATGATCCCAAAGTTTGGGAGCATATGTAGGCCTCAAAAGTAATTTTCTATATAGCCTTGATCTGGTCTTGATTCCATCATCAAAACTAGATCTAGCTTCCCAGTGTTCAGCCACATGGGATCATGTTTGTTCTTAAAAGTAACAAAACATCAACTCAGCACTTCATTCAATCCATACAGATCATTTAGGGTCATATTTACAGCTACTTCCCTTTGGAGTTACTAGCAAGCAGAAGATTTTGGACCTTGCACTTCCTATGGCGGTACCTGGAAAGCACACAAAATGTATGTAGGAGTGTGTGCCAAGAGAAAACAGAATGAGAGATTAATGCATGCTCGGAATGCTGAAATATGACAAATAATCACAGAAAGCACATTTTTTGTTGAAGAGCTGACAGTGTGGCAGTATAATGTTGCATGAGTGTGTGTGTGTGTGTGTGTGTGTGTGTGTGTGTGATCTGCATTCATCACTCCTGTTGAAGAAACCTGCTAGACATTAGTCAAACGTGCAGAGGGAAGATACACATGGCATGTGTGCAAATGGCTTCACAAGTACAAGAAATTGTGCCTAGGAGTGAGAAGATATGAATAAATGAAAATACACTTACATTACTTCATTTGGCAAATGCTTTTAAAATGTAGTAGAATCCAATCCAAGCAAAGGTAAAAAGATTAAGGTTAAAAGTCCAGCTTAAGGATCCTACTGTGGCTATCTGGCATTCCTGGGACTGCAACTCATAACCTTCTGTTGTCTCCTTAACTTGCCCGTGAATGTGTAACGTTAAACCATTAAATGTTGATTCTGCGAGAACTAGCACTCATTTGTCATGGGTAGAGATAAGTGGAATTTCAGTAGTGGAATTTCCATTTGCACTGTCATATTCACAGTGATATACTGTATTATTTCACTGATTACATAAGAGTGACAGATTATATAACAGCAGACAAATCAGTCAAAATATACCATAAAACCCTGTCCTTAACTAACATTAGCTAAGTTAGCTAGCTACTGTAATGAACCCTGCAGGTTTTGTAGTTTCATGCCATTTAGTCTGTATTTCATGTGTATGAAATACATTAGCTATTTAGGTATTTCATACACACTGCCAAATCAGTTTAATATTGATGTACCAAGAAGCTCTGTTTTAAATCTGAGTTTAGCACTCTTATTATAATTTTGACCCAAATGCCAATCAACATAATCAAAATGAGCCATCCTTTTTTGATAACAGGATTTTAAAACAATCTGTTCTGTTTCATCAGTGTGAATAGGTCTCATATCAAATGCCACTGTTTTTTTTTTCTTCTGCAATTTGATTATTGTTAATTAGTTAGTATGCTAAGCTAATCATTTAGCAACTGGAAAGCATTTGCTGGTAACAAGGATGAACATCCAGGCTAAATTAAGCTATTATTCGGTACAAGTTTTGGAACTGGGTTGCACAGTGGTGCAGCAGGGAACATTGCCACCTCACAACCTCTACAGATCATAGTTGTATAGCAATATTATATATATATATTTCAAATAGAAATGGGGAAATGGCATCTTACTTATTTCTTGAACATGATGATAGAAAGGGTCATTATGCAACTTCATGTTCATCATATGACTTACTAATTTTGCTTTTCCTTTAGCAAGGTAAACAGGTTTTGGTAAAAAGGTTGTTTGTTATTGAGATTCAATGCATTAAGACCTTTCATATTTGGTACACCAATAAAGTAGCTTTTTATCCCCAATATTCCAAGAATACTAGGCTAGGTAGCTCGACAGAGAGCCGACCACTTAAAGGTTATTTAAGAGGTATTATACACTATATGGCCAAAGTATTTGGACACCTGTCCATCAGACCCATATGTGCTTCTTGTATGTCCCATTCCATAGTTGGACAACCTTTTGCTGCTATAAAAGCCTCCACTCTTTTGGTCAGGTTGGAGAACAAATGGTAAGGTATATGAAACCATTCCTCCAAACAGAATCTCTCCAGATCCTTCAAATTTCAAGGTCTGTGCTGGTGGACTCTCCTCTTCAGTTCACCCCACAAGTTTTAAATGGTTTACAAGTGAAGGATGGCCCTGGTAGGACCTTGATTTTGTGGTCAGTAAACCATTTTGTGTTGCTTTTGATGTATGTTTTGGATCAAAGTCCTGCTGGAAGATCCAACCATGGCTCATTTTAAGCTTTATGGCAGAGGCAGTCAGGTTTTCATTTAATATCTTTTTATATTTGATAGTCCATGATGCCATGTATCTGTATGGAAAATTAGCTTTCATTTTGTTAGATTGAGCACAAATGGGGGAAATGCGCAAGCTTAATATTTCAACAGCTGATCAACTATTCGCCCATTGCTGAGTTGAACTTAATGTATCTTATTAAGTCTGGCTAGGATATTAATTCCGTGGCCACCAGTAATAATATCATGATGTTAAACACGAATTATGAGCACAGTAACAAGATTGGACATCTTAAGACAATAAATCATAAATATAGACAAGAGATACTTGCTATAAAAATCAGACAACACTTTATTAAACTACTCTAATACTCAGAAACTAAACTAACACATAAACACACACACACACACACACACACACACACACACACACAAATACAAAACAAAGGGGTTGAAAATAATTTTGACAGAGAATGAATGGCTCCCTAGTTTTAACACTGTAAACCTAAACGAACCATAAATAATTTATTTAATTTTCACTTAATTTTAGAAGGGCTCGATTAAATACACCAGCTTTGACTGAGATCTGGAGGTGCTTACTTGCATTTCCGGTTGGTGGGGATACGTCAGAGGTCCGGTTGCTTTGAGTGATGTCTAGGGAGACCAATCGGAATGGTGAATGGAGTGGATGTTGATTGAAGAACATCTGCAAATATTTGTTGAAGAGGACTCTTGCATCTGTTGTTAGTTGATGAGGACTCTCTGAAGATGTTGATTAAGGAGTACATTTTGAAAGTGTTGGTAGAAGAGAGACTAATTGTTTCCATGGTGTCCAAGGGTTTTAACTCTTCCTAGTTGGGCGGAACCTGAAAGGTTTTTCTTCAATCAGCATGAAGTTGGGGCAGGGTGTAGCTACATTCTCCACCCATGACTTTACTCAGTCCATTGTTTTGTTTTCACCTAATTCCATGCCTTCTCTTTTCTTCTTTTAATAGAGTGTGGATCAAACGTTTAGTCCCAACTGTTGTTACCTATACACAAAAACGTATACCCAAACCTATACCCAAAAACTACTTGATTTTCCTTACTATCATCTTTTAGCAAATCTCTCAAGGAACATACACATACGAAATAGACAAAAAGATATATGTTGGCCATTATTAACACATTACTAATAATTAATCACACACCTATATCCATAATCAGTCATACTCATGCATGTTGAACAATCAGATGCCTAAAGGCAACTTTGTGGTTACAAGTATGATAATTACAGGGTAACACAGAAGAAAATAGGCAACTTCAGTTGTTATTGGATTATTCCTGCAGTCCTTGGTCTCTTAGAATATATGAGGTGTCCTGATTCAGTTCGTGTGACAAAGGTGTGATAAGGACCGTGATTAAAGAAAGTCAACTGGGTAAGAGAACAAAAGGCTTCGCCTGTGTTGATTGTCCTTGTGGCCTGTTTGGGTGAGTCACTCCCCTTTCTCCAAAGTTATCAGCTGAGGGAAAGGGCTTTTGTATTGTAGGCCAGCCACCATGTCTCGGCCAGTGGTATAGATCAATGAGTTTTTTGAGAGGTTTGCTAATCTGTGAAGGAATATCCATTGTTCACAGGGCAGAGAGATCTCAGCAATCAGCCATGAGCTGTAATTGGCTTGCTGCCCCAAAGTCTGTACACAGAAGCTCATGATTTAAGGCTCATGTGAAGGGGTGATATTATGCTTATGCTTATCTTCTGCTTATAATCTTGTGCGCTGAGGTCCTATATATCCTAACAAAATGTCCAGGTCCCATGGCAGATAAACAGCCTCAGAACATTAAAGAGCCACCACCATATTTAACTCTCAGCATGAGGCACTTTTCTATATGGCTACCTCTCTTTGTGCACCAAAACCACCTCTGCTATTTATTGTGAAATGGCTCCATTTTAGTTTCATCTGACTATAGAACCCAATCCCATTTGAAGTAATGTCTGGTAAACTGAAGACACTTGAGTTTGTTTTTGGATAAGAGTAGAGGTTCCAAACAACCCTTCCAAACAACTTGTGGTGATGTAGGTGACTTCAGATTGCAGTTTAGGAGACTTTCTGACCTCAAGACTCAACTAACATCTGCAATTCTCCAGCTGTGATTCATGGAAGTTTTTTGGCCACTCGAAGTATCCTCTTCACAGTGCATTGAGACAATATAGACACACATCCTCTTTCAGGTTGATTCATAACATTTCCAGTTGACTGGAATTTATTAATTATTGCCCTGATGGTGGAAATGTACATTTTCAATGCTTGTGCTATATATTCATATAGCCACTTTCCATTTTGTGAAACTCAATAGCCTTTTGCCACACATCACAGCTATATACCTTGGTCTTACCCATAGTCATGAATGACTAATGGAATTTGACCTATGTATTATCTCATATTCATATCCCTGTGAAACAGACATGGTTGAACAATTTCCTGTTCCTAGCCACCCAGGTGCACTAAAAGAAAATGTAAAATATCAATATATATATATACTTCAATTATATTTTTCTATATGAATTCATGGGGGTGCCAATAATTGTTGCACACCTATATTTAACGAAGATATTTTTTGATAAACCAGTGTTGTGTTTGCAGTTTATTTTGTGACTTTTTTTGAACAAAAGATCAAAAGATTAAACAATGAAGGCATTTTTTCACAGTGTTCTTTGTTCATATTTACCAAGGGTGCCAATGTTAGTGGAGGACACTGTAACTGTCCCATGGTAGGAGGAAGCTGTCTTTGAGAGGAAGAGGCTGTCTCTTTAGGTAAAAGCATCTACTAAATTAATAAATGTAAATGAAAGTAGAAAGAAACAAAGAGGCTGGCTGGAGAACCACCATCTATGCAGTAGAAGTAGGATGCCATGGCTTTGTTGCAAGATCAATTGTTCACTTCCTGAGTGATATATAGTGATAAATAGAGCAAACCAGCAGAAGGAGCCTGAAAGACCAGGTTGAAGAGGTCGAGAAGAGCAGTGTTTCACTCTGTGTGAGGAGAAAGGAGAAGTGTTGGGGTTGTAACACCTAAACCAAGGTCTAGTTGCAGGGGGTGGCAGGGACATCTCCACCACCAGGATACATTACAGGGTTAAAGGAGCGAAACATTGTTGAGCAGTGGTACCTGGCTGACGACCCTGCAACTGACCTATGCCATATGGAACCAGTGGCACTTGTTAGTATGTCAGTAGTTATATCATACACTTTCTGACAAACTGTCAATCAATTAGTGTGTGCTGATTTATGACCCTTTGGGTTCCCCAACCGACATTTCTGTAGGTAACATAATTTATGACCAGGGGTGGGTGTAACCCTTTTGACTGTATCTGTGGGTCATTTTGGCACCTGTCTGGGTTGTGTCCTTCCTTTCCTGGTGGTGTGGGGGATCTCCCCCAACAAATGTGTTTATGTTAATGAGAGTGTAGTGAAAGGTGTTTCTCCCTGAATTAATCACACACAATGTATAACTTTTTGTGGTATAAGAGAATGTTTGTTTTCTGAAATCACTTTTTGTGTTTTGAAGCATAAGGATGGTTTAGGTGAAATATGTCTTATGTAAGAAAAAGAGTATCACATGGTTAATATTGGGTATACGTGTGTTACTATGTGGGGGATTTTGTTTTGTGTAACTACATTGTTAGAAAAAGCATGATGGTTGAATGTGAACATATGAGCAGAATGTTTGCTTGTGAAATAAATGAAAACAACTGTTGATTACATTTTTGGGAGAACGGCGTGACTTTGAATAAACATTTATTGAAATAAAACTACTAAAACAGATAAACCATCGAGATGGCCAAAGAAATTTAAAAAATGTTTTTACATACCTTCTAAACATAACCCTTTAGGAGGTAAACATATAAACATGGTGTTTTAAAAGAATTATGCGTTTTGTTTAAACTATAAACAAGTTTTCAGAAAATGGTTCACTAATGAGGATACTTACACAGAACTGTCACTAAATACATAAGATTTTGTCTATGCTTTGACGTCCCATGTCCCCACTGGCTGACAGTCGAGTCATGTAAATTTATGAGCTCTGTAACACTGTTTGATCGGAATGTGTGATCTTTCCTGGAAGTTGCCTGTCTGTGTAAGACAGAGACGTGTGATTTCTAGGGGTTTTGCTGACCAGAATGCTTACAAATGTGTTTATGTTCATGAATTAAGGAGAGAGTCATGCATCTCAGTGTTTAAATAATGATTAAGACATTGTAGTTAAAACACAGAAGAAACTCTGCAACTATCTGTTACAATGGCTGTTCCGAGAAGTCCTAATACCCCTAGAAGAATGCTGTGTATTCACCAACACATGGACCTGCTGAAATGAGAAAGGACCTGACTTCTGCTAAAGAAAAAAAAAAACTTATGGCACCTTATGAATACCGTGTGAAGGATTAAGTTGACTAGTCACTTACATTTACAAAGACACGTCCTTGTGCAGGCTCATCTTCACACCAGCATTGCCCCATTGCACATCTTCTCCCATATCAACGTATAAGAAAAGTTTAAAAAAAGTTTTTTTCTTGGAGCAGAAGTCAGGTCCGCTCTCATTAATGGCATTAACGTTGCCATATTGTATGGTTTGGTTGCATTAGGCATATTGGCAAGGCTTAAGGATGAGCAGGGTATTCCTTTGGACACTGGAGGTGGTGCAACGGGAATTTCTTCCATAGAAGGTCAACATCTACCTGTGCGATCAATATCTTTGTCATGTCTGCTCCCACCTCAAAGTCTAACTCCCAGAATCCTCAGCAAGTCATTTAACAGCCTGCACAGCAAGCAGGAATGGGTGGTTCTCATTTCTTAAATTACTTTTACTTTCTTCATTGCTTCTTATCAAAAAAGGAAACAAGGACAGAATGAACTGAGAAAAGAATTAAAATGAATTGTCATTGATTTCCACTCATTCTGTGCGCCGGAGTGAAACTTGCATTCAACTGCCTATAGCGCAACAGAGTGCACTTCTGGGTGGTTAACTTTGAATTTGTTTACCTTCAACATGTGTTTTTGTTATGGTTTATGTCTTGTCTCTGCCCCTGTCTTGTTATTTGGTTGTCTCCCTCACGTGTCATCATTATTTCACAGCCGTTTATGTTTTACCTTTGATTTCGCTATTTAAACCCCTCATGTATCTTTGTTCGATGTGAAGTAATGTATGTTCTGTGTTTTCCGCCAGACCTGTACCAAGCCTATTATTGTCGTGTTTCGCTTTCATGGTTTTGATCCTGTTTTGTCCTCACGTTTCTGATTCTCATTTTGCCTAGTTCATCCTGTTTGCCGTTCATCTAACCATTTGCCCATTTTTGACTACATCTGTGCTACATGATTTGGATTGATCTGCCTGCATCTCTTTAATAAAAAGCTTTAACTGCAATTGCATCCATCTCAGCCTCTCTGTTGTGACAGTCTTCTCGCTCCGGCGCTCAGTGCGAGGGGAAATCTGTGACATGAATTCACTTGTTGATACATATTTGCCCAGCTGTATTAACTGTTGCTGCATAACAGATCTGAATATATACAGGGGTCCAAAAGTCTGAGACCACTAATGAAAATGCTTCTATTTTGCATTATTTGTGTTGTTTGCAATTTTCATAGCAAATTATATTATTGACAATAGCTTGAGTGAAAAGTAAAGTATTTGAAATATTTACATGAATTTCAGAGTTTCTTAGTATTTGGTATATCCCCTTTTTGCTTTAGTAATTGCATGCACTCAAGCTGGCTTTGACTCCACAAGTTCGTGGAAAACCTTGTGATCCCCTTTAGATCAAATCCATCATAGAGTCAACAGAACTCATGCTTCAGTAGAAGAGATTAGGCATGAGATAAAGCTATCCTTTTGTACAAAGCAGTTAACATGGTTAATATCACGAATTTGCTTACATACATTATTTACAGTTGCAATCAAAAGTATTCAACTCCCATTGCAAATCAGGTTTATTGTGAAAATTTGCAGACTTTCAGCTGTTTGCAATGAACAAATCAAACAAAAGAATTGAAATAGTTCAACACAACAAATGCTTCTCTAAATTCAACTGAAAATGCAACTTATGTCTTCTCCAGTCTCAAAATTATTCAACCCCTTCATGTCAAGCATCTTTAGTACTTAGTAGTTCACCTTTATGCTGTTATGACCTGCTGCAAACAAGATGCATAGCCAAACACCAACATTGACTGCATTGTCAATAAACACCCTGCACCTTGCATCCAGCTTTTGCCTCATATTTGACAACCTGTTGCATACACAACACACGTCATCCTATTCAAGCAGCACAGAAAAATAAAAAACAAGTTCTTGGACAGTTATTTATTGGTAAATAACCCTACTGGTGTAATAAATGTATTGAGTCACTGTATTAAAAAATAAGTGTTTTTCCCATCTCTTTCATTCCTCTGTAATAGATGCAGATGTGACTGCAGTGCCATACCCATTTTTTTCCCCTCAAAGAAACAGAATATTTATAGTTCTTTATCTGTGCAAAGTGCTTTATATGCATTATACTGTGTAATGCAATATGACCATCTCAAGAAGCATTTTGCTTGCACAGCTGATTAAAAACTTTTGCCTGAATCATCCTGCCTCTCTCAAAATGATTGTGCTTCAATTTATGTATTTGTGTGCACAAATTATGCATTGCAAAATCTAATATAAATGCAACAATTATCAACATTTTAAAAATCCCTCTGTAATCATAATCTCAGAGACTCATGGGAATGTTTAGGCTGCATATGATGGAAGTTTAACAAATCCAAAACAGCAATCCAAAATCAGTGTCATGAAGCAGGCATGAAGTCAAAGCCCAGAGAGGTCAGAACAGGTGGTCAAGAACACAGCGAGAGTCATACACACAAATATAATGATGAAACAGTGGTTCAGAACTGACCCAATTGAAGTATCAGAAGTGACTGGGAACTGAAAGTGAGTGCACTAGAACTCAGGACAAAGAGCCCTCATTTGGCATGGAGGTGTTGTGACATGACTTAGTGTTACAGTAATATCTACAGTGTCCTGAAAATGCTGTTTTCTTATTTTTGACTAAGAACAGAGTTAAATTATTTCAACAGAGTTATTTGTTATTGCTTCAATAATTGCTTTATACTGGCCTGGGTTGTGGTGGATTCAGTGTCCTGACCAAGACCACTGGGGGTGAGGTAGTAAAAAAAGTAACCTTAATATATTTTACCAAATAATTTTACCAAAATGTCTGAACTAATTTAAAAGATTTAAAACATGCTTTGCAGTTTCATATTAATTGCAGCTGATTAGAACAACAGCTTGATGACAGATCCAGATTCTGACAGACCTTTCCCGTTGTGGTCATCTTAACCAACAGACCTGACTGATTAATCCTGATTCCCTAATTCTGCTCTGTTCCTCATGTTCTTTATTTGAAGCCAGTGTGTTGGTGCCGTAGATAATCTCACTTATATACCATAAAGATATCCCCAACAACTGTTTATGCTTTAGATTCAGCATTGTGCTTCAGAGGATAATCATACCTGGATAGCATTTACAATACCTGCACCTCCTAAGAACTGTTGCTGTAATTAGAAAGTCTGTCTTATTAATATATTAATTCTGAAAACATATAGTACTGATTTTGCCATTTCTTATTACAACTGTATACTGTGATTAGTTATAATTTTGTGTCCTCTGAGGGAGTTTTTTCCAATTGAAACCTGAGTGAGAAGTGGACTTGGAGCACAGGGAACAACAGGTTTACATGAGGAAAGTAGCAAGGCGACAAAGCTTAAATGTAGAAGAGGCCTATCATCATACCACACTGGTAGCTGGAATGATCTGTCGATAAGTAGCTGGATAACCAGGGTTTATATACAGGTCATTCTCATGTGGTCCAATAATTGTAAAGATGGTTGCTTGACTGTATTAAAAATTTCTAATGTATTTTTTATGTTTTCTATGTATTGGCATTGCAAAACCAACATTAAAAAAAAATTAACTTGGTTTAACCATGATGGCCATCTTTGTGTTATGGCACACAACAAATGCTTGTTATGCAGCAATTTACAGAAACAAAAACTGATTTCCAGAGCACATTACAAGGTATATGCACATGTATAAAAATTTGTCACATTCTTAGAACTTCCTAATGTACTAATGTAATGCTTAATTTATAATGGGAAGGGTTCGAGTCTTAATTTCTTTTTATAGGGATACCTAAGTAAGTATAGTGTGCATACAGAACATTTCAGGTTTGACACTTTTCTTTGAATATGTCTGGTAGGGGACCAGATACAAATCATTCTGCTGTAAAAGTTTTGAGTTTGGAAATCAACTGATTACAGAGCTAGGGCTGATAGAAATTTGGGGAAAAGCCTACTTTATTCATGCATTTTGAGAAATGAACAGATGTAATATAAGCATAACAAATAATAAAAATTAACAGTATTTTAAAGTAATTATATTTATTACTGACATACAATAGCCTAAGCCTAAGCTAGTCAATAAGGTCTAAAATGTTACTACATTTGACTTTGCAACAGTGAAGCATAATCTATCACATTTTTCAAATCTGTAGAGTTTAGCTCCCTCTTCCAAACTCACCTGTCTGTAATTTTCTAGTAATCCTGAAGAATTTGATTAGCTTGTTCAGGTGTGTTTGATTATGGTTGGAACTAAGCTCTGCAGGACAGTGGACCTCAAGGGCCAGATTTGAAGAACCCTGATGTTGGTACAGGTGTACAGTTGGTATTCTGGGAACGGTAAGGGACAGAGCATGCCAGAAGGTGGGCAGTGCAAGGCTTTACCACAGGCACACACTGAGCAGGCTGAGATAAAGGCCTGGGTGTCTGCATCCATGGTCAGCCACCAAAAGTGTTACTTCAGTGTGCGACTGGAATGAGGGTGATAGGCAAATCGGAAACAGTGACCCCACTGGAGGACAGAGCCCAGAGTGCCTCACAAGAGTTTAGTTGTTTGGCAGTTTAGATGTAGGTAAGGTTTTTGTGGTCAGTCCAAACAAGAAAGGATTGTTCAGCCCCCTCAAGCCAGTGTTTCCACTCTTCCAGCACCAACGTGACCGCCAGCAACTTGCAATTCCCCACATTGTAGTTGTGTTTGGAGGAGGACAAATGGCAAGAGAAGAAGGCACACAGGTAAAGTTTCTGGCCTGGGGCTGATGTTGGGACAAGAGCGCACCCACTCCCGATTCTAGGCAACTACCTCCACTTTGAACTTTTGCAATTGATCAGGTTGAATCAACACTGGGACCAAGGTGAACAGCTTCTTGAGTCTGGCGAAGGTGGTGTCTGCCTCAGGGGTCCAAACAAAGAGAGTGAAGGTGAGCCTGGTGAGGGGTGCCACTACCTGGCTGTAATCTCTAATGAAGCGGCGGTAGAGGTTAGCAAACCCCAAGAACTGTTGTAGCTATGTCAGGGTGGTGGGCCTGGGTCACTCGGTGACTACCCAGATCTTATTTAGGGTTGGCCCACACCCGTCCATTCTCAATTAAGCACCCCAGGAAGGTGAATGAGTGAGCATGGAACTTGCACTTTAACAAACAGGTGGTTCTCAAGCAGCAATTGCAGTACCTGACAGATGTGGAGGGTGTGCTCAGTGAGATGTGGACCTGGAGCACAGGAAACAACAGGGTTACATGAGGAAAGTAACAAGGTGACAAAGAGCTGAAAATAAATGAAGAGGCCTATCGTGATACCACACTGGTAGCTGGAAAAATCTTATGATGAGTAGCTTGAGAACCAGAGTTTAAATATGCTGTCATCTGATGAGGAGATGGGAATCGGGTGAGTTCACGTGAATAATAAGGAAGCGGCATGAAGTGGAGTGCCACGCTCACACACACACACACACACACACAACAGAATGAGAGGGAGAAATAAACATTGGAAACACAAGGAATGGGAAAAACAGAAAAACAAACAGGAACAGGGAAAAACAGGAGCTTAACCTGGGTCAAGACACACGCGTACTCATTAGGACTCTAGATGTACATCCAGATTTCTGTAAAGCTGCTTTGTGACAATGTATATTATTAAAAGTTCTATACAAATAAAATTTAATAGAATTGTACCGATATTGTAGCCTTTCTGATTTGGCCTAGGTGAAGAGATTAAAAAAATCTTTCTGTGCTTTAGATATAACCACTTTAGGCTCACAATAAGCAGAAACATTCAGAAGCATCTTTGAGATGGAATATCCCCACTCAACCTTCCTGACCATATTATTCTTAGGTAATATAGACTGCCAAGAAACTCAATAACATAGTTGACAGATATGTTGACAAATGATATGCAATGAAAAGCAAAGAGATCCTCAGGCATTCCTGCGACTCTTTCAATAAAGTTTTTTTTTTTTTTCTTTGCATCTGAATCATTGCAAACAGTGTTAGAGAGCACATCTAAGCCAGTTGTACAGTATGTGTCCTACAAATAAGTGCCAAAGTGGATGGGACTCTTATTGCAAGTAACAAATGTCTATCATGCAAACACATTTATACATTTGTCATTTGACCTTAATGTTTTAGTCTGTGACATACCAAAATAGTGTGTGGATAGGGGTGTGTATCTCCCTTTATGAGATGACATACATTCTTAGAACTTAGCACAGTATGGAATGACCAGGCATAGGACACCCACCATTCATACATACATGCTTGTGATTTTCTAAGGCTCTTTCTTTTGTCACATAACTTTTCACCATAGTCAGTCACATGTCTTGGTGGTGTTTGGAATATTTACTTTGACTTATCCTGTGTGTGCAAGTACTTTGCTAGTACCTGGTTGACATTTGGTGTTTTTGTGGATATTAGCAACAAAAGCTACTGACATTTGTCAAGTACATTTTCAAACACCTGTGTTTTTTTTTTTTTTTTTTTTTTAAATCTATAATCTGACTGTGTTTTCCAGAGATATATTCAGTGCTTTTTTCAACTTTACGGCATAACCCAGAAGTTTGCAAACTACACCTGAAGGGCAGGTACCTGCAGCAGAAAGCAACAAGCATGTAGTGGGACACAGCAACCTTGGCAGCAAGATCAAAGCGATACCCTATATGGCCAAAAATTAGGGGACACCTGACCATCACACACATACAACCCCAATTCCAAAAATGGTGGGACACTGTGTAAAATGTAAATAAATGTAAATAAAAACAGAAAGCAATGCTTTGCAAATCTCATAAACCCATATGTTATTCACAATAGAACATAGAAAACATATTAAGAAAAAAATAAAGTAATATTGAATTTCATGCCCGCAACATGTCTCAAAAAAGTTGAGGCAACAAAAGGTTGGAAAAGTAAGTTACTAAAAAGAAACACCTGGAGGGACATTTTTGCAACTAAATAGGTTAATTGGCAACAGGTCAGTAACATGATTGGGTAGAAAAAGAGTATCTTAGAGAGGCAGAGTGTCTCAGAAGTAAAGATGGGATGGAATCTGGTTGGAAGCATATGTTGCTCTAAAACCTGTATATACCTTTCAGCATTGATGGTGCCTTTCCAGATGTGCAAGCTGTCCATTCCATAGGTACTAATGCACCCCATACCATCAGAGATGCAGGCTTTTGAACTGAGTGCTGATAAAAAAGCAATGCTCCCTCTCCTTTTTAATCCTCTTTAGTTTAGAGGATGCTGCGTCCATGGTTTCCTAAAAGAATTTCAAATTTTGATTAGTCTGACCACAGAACAGTTTTCCACTTTGCCTCAGTCTATTTTAAATGAGCTTTGGTCCAGAGAAGACAGTAGCATTTCTGGATTATGTTCACATATGTCTTCTTCTCTGCATGTTAGAGCTTTAACCAGCATTTGTGGATGGCACAGTGAACTGTGTTCACAGAAAGTGAGTTCTGGAGGTGTTTCTGAACCCAAGAAGTGATTTCCATTACAGAATCATGCCTGTTTTTAATGCAGTGCCTCCTGAGGGCCCGAAGATCACAGGCATGCAATATTGATTGTCGCTTTTGTCCCTTGTGCACAGAGATTTATCCAGATTCTTAGAATATTTTGATAATATTATGTACTCTAGATTATGAGATATTCATATATCTTCGCAATTTTACACTGAGGATCATTATTCTGAAATTGTTCCTACAAATTGTAGATAGTTTTTCGCAGATTGGTGAACCTCTGTCCATCTTTACTTCTGAAAGACTTTGCCTCTCTAAGAGCCTCTTTTTAAACCCAATCATGTTATTGACCTGTTTCCAATTGACCTCCAGCTGTTTCTTTTTAGTAACTCTTACTTTTCCAGTAAGAGTTTTGTTGCCCCGTCCCAAATTTTTTGAGACGTTTTGCGGCCATGAAATTAAAAAAATATTAATTTTTTTCTCAAAATGGAACATTTACTCAATTGAAACATTTGATATGTTTTCTATGTTCTATTGTGAGTAACATATGGGTTTATGAGATTTGCAAACCATTGCATTCTGTTTTTATTAATATTTTACACAGTGTCCCGACTTTTTTGGATTTGGGGTTGTATATGGGCCTTCGCCAAATAGGTGCTATGAAATTGGAAGCACATACTTGTGTAGGATGTGTTTGAATGCTGTAGCATTACATTTGTCCTTCACTTCCCCAGGCATCCAACATCAGTGTCTGACCTCACTAATGGTCTTGAAGCTGAATAGGCAAATAAATATAGCCATACTTGTGGAAAACCTTCCCAGAAGAGTGGGTGTTATTTTACCAGGAACGGATGGGTAAATCTGCAATGGGCTGTTCAAAAAGCACATATGAGTGTGATGGCGTCAACAAACGTCTGGCCATATAGTGTAACATAGTTTGTTAACTAGTTGTCGTACTAATTATATATAAGCTATCATAATCAGATGGAGTACACTCCAGAGATTCAAGTTTATTTATTTAGGGTTTCCTAAAGAACCATTTTAGTTTCCCTAAAGACTCCCTCAGACCATGATTTTTAACCATTTTTTGTTGCTGCCACAATAAACTGAATAATAATTTTTCACCACACAGATCCCTCCACATAATGATGACATTTAGGGTTCTTCCATGCCATTACTCTAAAGAGCCATTTCAGATATTTGACTTGGCCCCTCAGGCTCTAAGTGGTTATCCATCAAACTATTACAGTAATGGAACATCTCTTAAAATGGCAATGGGATTTAACCAATTGTGAAACCTGCATTTGTATTATAGGAAAATGTGTCAGTTGTATTGGATTGCAGTTCCAAATTCAGTATTTGATCATATTTTATCTCTTTTCACTTTCACCAGATTTTTGGTCATGTCAGTTTCTGCTACCAGTAAGTCCACTGCCTGTGAAAAATTAAAAACTTTTCTTCAATTATTTTCTTAAATACATAGTTAGATTACTATAAAAATTTTGCTATAACCTTGAATTATAACACATTAAAACAAAACATTCTGCAGTAAAGGATTTGCTTGATACAATTTAATGGTAAATAAATAAACAGAAATAAAGTAAATAAGTGATCATATGCTAATTCATTCTGTATTTATATTCCATTGGCACTAGAGTGGGGAAAATAAGTATTGAACGCATCAACATTTTTTTCAGCAAATATATTTCCAATGAAGGCGCACGTTCGCCTCACACCTCCAGGGTCGGGGGTTCGATTCCCACCGTGGCCCTGTGTGTGCGGAGTTTGCATGTTCTCCCCTTGCTGCGGGGGTTTCCTCCGGGTACTCCAGTTTCCTCCCCCTGTCCAAAGACAAGACATTTTCACCAGACATCAGTATTAACTCAAGAAATCTGCAAATAGAAAGAATTCACAACATTAAAGTCGATAAATAAAGTTATGTGTAATAAAGGGAAATGGAACAGGAAAAAGGTATTGAACATGCTAACTGAAATTTATTTAATACTTAGTGGAGAAGCCACTTCCTGTATGAAGAAATTATTCATATTCACACTCCATTCATCATTCCTTCAATTATGTGAAGTCTGTCAGTACCATGCGATGAAAAACAGCCCCACACTATGATGCTTCCACCTCCAAACTTCACTGTTGGTATTTTAATGTTTTTAGGGTGATGTGCAGTGTCATTTCTACTCCAAACATGGTGTGTAGTATGACAGCCAAAAAGTTCAATTTTGCTCTCGGCTGACCAGACTACACTCTCCCAGTATTTCATAGGCTTGTCCAAATGAGTTGTAGCAAACTTTAAACAAGCTTTTGACATGCTTTTTCTTTAGTAATGGATTCTTGCTGGATAAGCGTGTATAGAGGCCATGGCGTTGGAATGCATTGCCTGTTGTTTTCTCTGTGACAATGGCACCTGCTGCCTCCAAGTGTTTCTGGAGCTCTTTCTGAGTGGTGCTTGGCTCTTGGGCTTGTGAGGAGCTCCTGTGCGTGGCCGGTTGATGATGGAGTGATGTTGCTTCCACTTGCAGATAATGGCTACAATGGTGCTTACTGGAAGATTCAGAAGTTTTTAAATATGTCTGTATCCGATTCCATCAATATGTTTTGCAGCAGTAAGGTTGTGAAGGTCTTGAGAGAGCTCTTTGCTTTTACCCATCATGAGATGTTTCTTGTGTGACACCTTGATAACGAAAAGGCTTTTTATAGACCATCAATTTATTAACCCAGCTGATATTAATTTGCACAGATAGGAGGTATAATTTCTTACAGATTTCAGCTGGTTCCGCCTCACCTTGCCTTGGAGAACTGCTTTTTTTTAGCGTTTTCAATACTTTTTTTCCTGTGTCATTCCACTTTATTGCACATAACTTTATTTATGGACTTTAATGTTGTGAATTCTTTATATTTCCAGATTTTGTCAGTTAATACTGGTGTCTGGTGAAAATTTCATGTGAATAGCCTCATTGAAAATATATTTACTTATATATGTTGACGCGTTCAATACGTGAATGTTGACGCGTTCAATACTTATTAAAAATATTGAAAGTATTACAGTAATAGAACAGCTCCTGAAATGGTAATGGGATTTAACTAATGGCAAAATTTGGATGGGGAACTCACTGAGACTGTGTCAGTAGTATTCATATGCAGCAACATACTCAGATTTTGATCTTTTTCATCTATCCTTACTCATACCTGTTTTTTTTTTTTTTTACCCATCTCTGTTCAATAATTTTACCTCCTTGGGGACATTATGAAAATGGTGCTCAGGTAAAAACAGACCACTCTACTTTTGTAAGGTAAAGTGTGATGGACACTTGATCCACTGACATACATTACTGCACGTTCAAAGCAAATAGGATTTCATCAGTCATTGGAACTTGTCTGAGAGGCCCAGTGCAATTCAAATGAAATGAAATTGAAACATCTAGCGCACACACACATACACATACATTAACATTGTGCACTCTGACGGTGTCGGTGCTCCGAGTCTACTTTTGCAAATTGTAAAGCATCGATTTGATCGTCTAATGCGTTGGACTGTGAGTGTGAGATAAGTGGCTGGATGAAATTTGGGCCTTTCTATAATGGACGTTATCTGAAAAGAACTATTTCTCTCTCAGCTGTTTTCACCATTCCTCATCTAGGTAAAATTCAGCAACCTCACAAAAAAAAAAACAACCTCAACAAAAACAACCTCACAAAAAACATTAACAGTGACCACCCATTTTTTTCAATGGCCTTCATTCAGTAATGGTGCAGTAATATTTTATACCATTATAGACATTAAGGAAAAATCATAAATAATATATAAGGGATCAAATTAAACCTAGGAAAACAATTATATATTAATTATTAAAAATATATTTTTAAAATTATTTTAACATATACAGTTACAATCAAAATTATTCAACCCCCATTGGAAATCAGGTTTATTGTCAAAATTTACATAGTTTCTGTTTGCAATAAACAAATCAAACAAAATCAATTTAAATAGATCAACACAAAGAACGCTTCAAGTGGTTTCCACAAATTCAACTGAAAATGCAACTTATTCTCACGATCTCGCCGGCAGATGGCGCTGCGGCGACGACGTGCACAGTCAGCTGAGAGCGCGTGCACGTGCTTTAAGACTTTGTTTACAACAGACATGTGCTCTTATTTTGGTCTCTGTTCTGTCCCCGCCCTGTTTAGTTATTGGCGGCGGTGCGAGGGTGTGCTTCGAAGTGTTACCAGCTGTCAGCAATTAAGGTAATTGTGACTGGTTATTTAAACCCCTCGCGTTGCTACGCACGTCGGGTGGTATTAGAGCAAAGATGGAATGAGTAATGTTTCCATGCGCTAATGTTTCCATGCTCCTTATTTCATGCCAGAGTTTCCTGTTCCTTATTTCATGCCAGAGTTAAACGAGTGTTTCTTGTCGTAGCTAGACACGAGTTTCTTGTCATAGCTAAACGCGAGTTTCTTGTCGTAGCTAGATGCGAGTTTCTTGTCGTAGCTAGACGCAAGTTTCATGACATAGTTAACTGGGAGTGTGATTATTAAACGATAGTTGCAGGTCATAGTTAAACGAGAGTTTCATGTCATAGTCTTGTTCTAAGTTTTGTGTTTCATGCCTCATTTCTAGGTAAATGATAGAAGTTTAAGTTAGTTAAAAGAGGTAGTGTTTCCATGCCCTATTTAAGTTCATGTTTCTTGAGTTAGCTCTAGTTTTATGTTTGGACATTGTTTCCTGCCTCCTCGTACTTTGACATTAGTGTGAAAATAAAGACTTTGCTCCTGCACTTACTTCCTGTCCCAGTCTCATTTTGTAACACTTATAATAACTTCTTCAGTTATCCAATTATTCAACTCCTTCATTGCAAGTATCTTTAGTACTTAGTAGAGCATCTTTTTGCTGTTATGACCTGCTGCAAACGAGATGCATAGCTTCTGGCAGCGTTCCTGAGGAATCTTAGCCCATTCCTCATGAGCAATGGCCTCCAGTTCAGTAATATTCTTGATTTTGTAAGCTGCAAATGCCTTCTTAAAATCCCACCAGATTTTCTATGGGGTTCAAGTCAGGTGACTGTGATGGCCCTGTAGAATCTTTCAGGACTTCTTCTGCAACCACGATTAATAAATCTTATATGGTAGCACTACTTGTATTGTTCTCCGCTTGATATATCGCTTTGCTTGTATTTCCTCGTTTGTAAGTCGCTTTGAATAAAAGTGTCTGCTAAATGAATACATGTAAAATTAATGTAAATTAATTCTGGTGCCTGCTCCTATGGTGTGCAAACAACAATGGAAAAGTACAGATTTCTCTACTCTTGAAAAGGTCATTAACATGTTTGAGAAAGTCCTGCTGACCAATACTAACAGATCACAGTCTCATCCTAAACACCAGCCTTATAACAGGCTGCCTAAGATTGAAGGTTTGATGCTTTGCCATGTGCTATCTGCAGTGATGCTGCTCTCTCTGCCTTAACGCATTGTCATGAGCACCAACTGTGTTTCCAGTGTCAGTCACCAGGTCACTCCAGATGTTTCTGCCCAATCAGGAAAACTAACAGGTCTGTACATAAGGGAGGTTAGTACAGACCAGATTGATAACCTTCCCATCTTTGACAGACAAGATTATGAGTCCATATATGAGCAGTACAACCCCAGTGTCTCTCCTGATAAAACCACTGTCTTTCAAGGAATACAGTGACTCCCCAGAGCTGATTCATTATTTTATATATTTAACTGTATCTGTAGAAAATGGCCTGTCTTTCACTACATTACTTGACAGTGGTTCAATGGCCTGCACTCTCAGTGAGACTGCTGAAGCTAGTTTGTTAGCAAGCGCTTCCACGCTGACAATGTGTTGTGCCACTGATGTTGTGATCATTGGATGTGGTCATCGAGTCACACCAACAGCAACGTATGATCTTTCTGTCTGTGTTTACAAATGTAAAATGATAACACCTGTGCTGATTGTTCCAGGCCAGACAGATGAGATGATCTTAGGTAGTAATGCCATCAAAAGCCCGCTGACTCTCATGAAGAATACAGATGACTTCTGGAAATTGATCTCACTACTAAGCGGTAATGGAGATAATGCGAGTTTAGAGTTCATTTCCTTGTTGTCCAACACACACAGATGGAGAGCTGACCACATATCTGAAAAAGTATGTACCATTAAGCTCAAGTACTGAGTGAACATCTTGTGTGGGGCAAGCTTCCTGTCAACACTGTGAAGTGTTGGATAAAAAATGTGAAAGAAATAAAACACAAGGGAAACATGTGTAATCAGTAGAACTTTATTAAGAATGAGGAGAACTTACTGGACTGGTGGGGGAATAATTGGTAGGAGATGGAGGTTGTGGGTAAGAGGATTGATCAGGGGAGAAGTCTGGACTGCAAGGGATGTAGGGAGGTGAAAGCTCAGAGCCAGGATCAGAATACGCCATGTCATCATCACCAGGGTCAGAAGAATCATCACCAGTGTCAGAAGAGTCGTCAGAGATAGCAGTCAGAGATGGCTCTGTCTGAGTGGAAGCATCCACAAACACTTTAGCCAGACAGATTCTATATCTCAACGGCATCTCTCAACGGTATCTCAACGGAAACCCAGAAGCATCAGGGGTAGCTTGTAAGGCTTCAATCAAAGGTGACAGGGCTGCAGACAGATGCACGAGTTGGTAGCGAGTATACAGGTCAAAGCCAAGTTCGACGAATGATGGAGGGAAAAAGGGTCGTCCCTCGGCTAGAAAGGGGAAAACCACAAAAAAGTACAGTCAACTTCTTTCCTTGTAGAAAAGACCCAGCAAAATCAAATACACTGTCATACTACATAGAAACCCAATCGAAAGTTAATCATTAACCAGCTTTAACAGAAGTGGGGGAAGTACACACACACACACACACAGAGAGAGAGAGACACGGAGACATTTATTCACTGGATCAAATTACACAAAGGATGACAAAGTCAAAAGGCATACTTTTGGAAATAAGAAAAAAAAAAAAACACATATAGCTACGCATCAGTATAATCAAATACACTCACCCATGTTTAAAAGGAGATAAAGCCCAAGAACAGCACAGCTAAGGTCCTTTCTCAATGATAGTAAGCTCCAGAATGCCGTAAAAAGCAGAAGTTGGATTTTACAAAAGGAAAACAGAGCAAGGTCAAACATAATGGTCTTGGAAATCACCTGAAACATGTTTTTAAAGGTTTTCGGAAAGTACAGAAAGGAGAGAATAAGCGTAATAGAAAGCACCCATTGTTTGTGTTATTGATTTTGGAAATCACCCGAAACACAGACATATTGGTATTTGGCAAAACAAGGGGCGTATACTCAGAGTGAAAAACGGTATAAAATGGGAACCCTGTTTTGGGGATTTTTCACATCACTCTGGGATGTCTCAGCTGTGTGGATCTCGTGTGGTGAAGCAATAAACTTGGACCCTTGCTTTTTCTCACTCATTGGTTCTCTGTGTTTTTTATCCATATTCAATCTGATGTAAGTACCTAACTTTGAAAAATCTTTAATGGTGTTTGACTAATAAATAAAAATAGACACAATAGAAGTCTGTAGTAGTAGTAGTACAATAAAAGGGTAATAAAGGGTAGTAAAATGCTTGTGGAACCCACCCAATCCAAATGTGGCCCAAAACAGATCATGGTAGGCCGAGTCATTACACCTGTATGTGACAGTTGGATACCTGTGGAAGTTACTAATCCCATGAACAAAGTGTTGACACTAAGAGGAAATGCAAAGATCGTGAACATTTCTCCATGCATCACCATGGAAGATTTTCCAGAGAGTGACCATATTAAGTTCCAAGTTCAACACTTTCGACACAAGGACAGTTCTCAGGAATCTGAGGATGAGATGGTGCGAATCTTGAACGACTTGGGATTGAGAGACCTGGATCTGACAGCATCCAAAGTGTCTTTAGCATGAAAAATTTAATTACTCCATCTCGTTGAGAAGTATGAGTCCATATTTTAAAGGAACAAGGTGGACTGTGTCGAAGCCAAAGATTTTGTACATCGGATCCGCTAAGTGGGCGACAAACCCTTTCATCTCCCCTACCGTCATGTACCTCCAAGCCATTATGAGAAGCTGAGAGTACCACTGGATGAGATGGAAGAGAAGGGTTTTATCAGAAAATCAAATAGTGAGTATGGTTCTCCTATTGTCCTGGTGTGGAAAAAGAACTGATCTGAGGATCTGTACCGATTTTCGATGGTTGAACACCAGAACGATGAAAGATGCTCATCCTCTGCCACACCAGTCAGATGCTTTAGCTGCTCTTGGAGGAATGCTTTCTTCTCGACTATGGACCTTACCTCAGGCTTCTATAATGTTCCATTACACAAGGACAATAGGAAATATACTGCTTTCTCATCACTATTTGGACTTCATGAATATAACAGGATGCTGTGGGGCCTTTGCAATAGCCAAGATACATTCATGCATATGATAATGTCAATCTTTGGTGACAAAACATTCACTAAAGTTCACAAAAAGTTCACTGGAGTTCTCAAGGCCCACAATCTCAAGCTTTCCCCTATAAAATGCCATTTCTTGAGAAAATCAGTCAATTTTCTTGGCCATGTCATTTGTGAAGATGGTGTTAAGACAGACCCGGGGAAAATAAAGGCCATTACGGATGTTCAAGCAGTGGACTTGATGGACTCTGATGGAATCACTCCATGCCACAAGAAAATCAGATTATTCTTAGGTATGGTATTATACTATAAACATTTTATAGAGAGATGCTCCGTTAAATCTAACCCTTTGTTTGATCATATCTCGAAGATGGACAAAGAGGGTTCCAGAGGAAGGAGGAGGAAGCTCTTACCAGCAGACTGGACTGACAAATGCCAGAAAGCATTTGACACCTTGACGAAGGACCTTCTCACAAGCGTAATGCTAGCACACCCAGACATTGAACGTGACTTCATAATAGCTGTAGATGGATTAGATAGACTTCATTTGATGGATTGGGCGCTGTTCTTTCCCACATCCCAGAGGGTGGCACTATGGCCTGGCCAATGGCATTTGCTAGCAAGACACTGTCACATTCTCAGATGAATTGCCCAGCTCACAGGTTAGAATTCCTCGTACTTAAGTGGGCGATGTGCGACATATTCACCAAGCCAAGACTCGACACTTGTGAGCAATGCTGAATTCTTCCTCAAATACATACTGGGTCTAAGAGCACAGTCACAGATGCGTTGAGCAGGGAACCTTTTGTCCCCAGTGCAAGCCATCAACTCGTAAAAGAACCTTACCAGTCTTTGCTCAATCAGGTTGATGGAGTTGTAGATTGAGTCGTCAAAGTTTCTTTCCAACTTATCACTAACTGTCAAGTATTGAGTCCTGCTGATCATTCTTCTGGAGGAGCTGGAGTTGGCGTTCAATGTCAAATGACTACAGGTGATTTAAGCTCACAGGATGTAGCTGCAGTATCGGATGCACATTGTATAGGTGGTGTAGGACGAATGATGGACATGGAAGCTATTCTGCACTTCCTCGATGTGGACCAGACTACTGCACTCAACGTGAGCACACTTTCAGGCGTGCAAGAACAGGATGCCTCTGTGATTAGAGCACTCTTTTATGTTCAGAGACACCGATGTCCTAACAAATGTGAATGTGCTAGTGAGCCTCGTACTGTCCTAAGGCTTCTTAAGCATTGGAAAAAAAACTTACCATCAAAGATGGCATGCTTTTCAAAGTCAAACGAGACAATCAAATGAGCAAGAAGTTGCATCAATTCATAGTCCCAGATGCTCTGAAACAAGAAGTGCTTCATGGTCTGCATGATGGGGCTGGTCATCAACGGTGCTCCAGAACTCTTTCATTGGCCAGACAACGTTTCTTTTGCACAGGCATGGAATGCGACATAGTGAATTATGTGAGGAACTGCATGCGATGTATTGTAGGCAAGATTCCTGAACTGAAAGATCATGCTCCCCTTGAGAACATACGTACCTCTGAGACAATGGAACTCATCTGCATTGATTTCTGGACAGCAGAGCATGGTGACAACAAGAGTGTGGATGTTCTGGTAGTAATGAACCAATTCACCAAATTTGCCTATGCTTTTCCCTGTAAAAACCAGTCTGCAAAGCTGGTTGCTCATCATTAATGTAACGGTCTCTTCTGTGTTTATGGATTCTCTAGGTGGGTGCATTCAGACCAAGGTCCAAGTTTTTGAGAGCAAATTGATGGAGTTGCTAAATATGGCAGGTGTCAAGAAATCACACACCACTCCTTACCACCCAATGGGAAACGGGATCACCGAATGCTTCAACAGAACATTAGGGAACATGATACCTCCCCAGTTCAAAGTCAAGTGGCCGCAGTCTTTGCAGATACTGACATTCTTTTATAACTGCACCATTCACGAGACCACAGGCTTTGTGCCTTTCTATCTGATGTTCTGGAGAGTTCCACGCCTTCCAATAGATGTCATGTTCCAACAAGTCCTCAGGGATGATGCTGTGAAGTATTCGGATGTCGTGTCCAGGCTTAAAGGTGACATTAGTGAAGCTGCAAAAATTGCACAGAAGCCCAGTTCACTGAGCAAGCCCGACATGCAAGGATCTACCATCAGAAAGTGAAAGGATCACCTTTGACTGTTGATGACAGAGTCCTTCTGGTGAATCATGGTGAGCGTGGCAAACAGAAAATTGCAGATAAGTGGGAGTCCAACCTCTACAAAGTGATATGAGTGAGATCACCCATTAATGTCTATCGGATAAGAGACACAGAAACAGGCAGAGAAAAGACTGCACAGGAATCTCATATTCTCTGTCAACTTTCTGTACAAAGATGATGGAGTCGATTTACCATCTAAGTTGCATTCAAGTGTTTAGCCTGATCATCCTAAGAGTGATGCAAGAACAGCTCACTGGGTTATGCAGTCTGATCAGAACAACTGCCCTGATAATGACAGTGACTAAATTGCTTTGTCTGGAGGTAAGTATTCTTTGGATGTGCAGAATTCCAATTCGAAGGAAGACTCTGATACCTGCAAAAGCTCTGTATGTACTGAATAAGGGTGTGACATTGCGCATTTGTTGGATGAAGGACTACCTCCTGACAGTGAATTGGATCAGAGCTCCTCACAGCACTCCTTTACTATGCCAGTTTTTCCACCTTCACATGTAGTCAATAACCCTGTTTCAGATACAGTTGACTAAGTTAATTTGCAATCATCCAGAACACTTTCAAACAGACACAGTTAGTACTAGGGCTGGTAGGACCATTAAACCTCCACAAAGACTGATCTGTGATATGAATAGTCAGTTTGTGCATGATTCATTCCCATCAGTGATTTCTCTGTTTGACATGGTGAAAAGCCTTTTTCATGGATGAATTATGTCGAGATATTGTCTTTTAAGAAGTCATTTCAATCCTTGACTTGTGTATTTAAAGAGAGGTGTTTAGGGCATCTCTTTTGTCTGTTTAGTCTCAATTTTGGTATCAGTCCATATTTGCATACTTCCTATGGATGAATTTTGTAATTGATATTTACGCTGAAATGTGTCAAGGACATTTACACTGTCATCTTTCTTTTTCCCCCCCCTTTTCTGGGTCTTGTATTGTTAAGTTTTCTATTGTACAGGTGCTTCCCAGATTTAGCATAATTTAAGCGGGTGTATGTAATGGAGTGTAAATAGAATAAATTATTGCAAAATGGGGACAGCACCATCTATGTGCGAGTGATGGCATTTAGTGAGTGAAATAGGGACCGCCCACAACAGCGTTAATGTGAAACGCTGTGGGTAGGTTGCACGTTCTGAGCGGTCTGGGAATTATCAGTTAAAAAGGGTTTAAAACATATAAATAACTGCTTTATTGTGAATATACATTACAGTGAACATGTTATGAATCTCTTGAATTTGTAATTTTGACTTTGTATTACGAGTCCTGATAGTAATTTCTTTGTGTTATCCTGTGTTTTATGTAGGATTGATTTACTCCCTCTGCTACGATCTCCGTTTTTTTGTGTCTCCATTGTGCAGGTATGTTGTAAAATGGGTTGTTTTAAAGTGTTTAATTGATTCATTACTTGTTCGAATTGAAATGTACATGTTCACCACTAGGTGGGGATGTTTTCCTTCACATTGAATTTGAATTGTTCTGTAATTCACTGAAAATGTCTGTTATAATTGTCAATCTGCAAAATTGTGCCCACTATATGATCACAAAGCTAAAAGATTTCATTAATTTAAAAGGATTAAAAAGAAAGAGAACTGTTTTATATAAATACAACAAAGTTAATGTGAAATGCTGTGTGATTGATTTATTCCCTCTGCTACCATCTCCTTATTTCCACTTTTCATTTCTCCATTGTGCAGCATTACTAGCCACACACAGGAAACAGACTGCCCAGGCAAGACATGCCTTGATGGAATTTGAGGTATGCTTGGGATCATTGTCCTGTTGGAAAGTCCAATGATGCTCAAGCTTCAGCTTCCTCACAGATGGCATGATGTTTTCTCTTAGGATTTCCTGATACTTCACTGAATCCATTTTGTCTTCCACATGCTACAGGTTTCCAGTGCCAGAGGATGCAAAGCAGCCCCAGATCATCATCGAGCCACCACCATGCTTGACTGTGGACAGAGTGTTCTTTCTTCATTCTTCTTTCTCCAGACATACCGTTGATCCAAAAAGTGCCAAAAAGTTCCATCGCTGTTTCATCGCTCCACAGAAGAGAATCCCAAAACTCCTGTGGCTTATTTATATGATTTTGAGCTGACATTTCTTGTGCTTTTGGGTCAGTAGTGGTGTACATCTTGGATTTCTGGCATGGAAACCTTCTGTGTTTAGTATGCACCTTACTGTGTTCACTGAAACTTCAGTGCCCGTTGCCACTCTTGCTGCAGGTATTTTGCAGTCACTCGAGGGTTTTTTACAACATGACTTCTCAGAAATCTGGTTGCTGCCGTTTATAGCCAATTAAGCTAATTTCAGTGAATGAAACTAATGAAGCCCTTGATTAG
This sequence comes from Ictalurus furcatus, assembly GCF_023375685.1. Lineage (NCBI taxonomy): Eukaryota > Metazoa > Chordata > Actinopteri > Siluriformes > Ictaluridae > Ictalurus > Ictalurus furcatus. Next base: position 25,621,798 of record NC_071258.1, read on the forward strand.
TTGCATCAGGTGTGCTTGAGACAACACCTGTTTTGCATATTTGTGTTGTTGTGGGGGATACTATTCAGGGGGTTGAGTAATTTTGAGACTGGAGAATTCATTATAAGTTGCATATTCAGTTGAATTTGGGGAAACCACTTGGAGCATTTGTTGTGTTGAACTGTTTCAATTTTGTTTGATTTGTTCCTTGCAAACAGCTGAAAGTTTGTTGAATTCTGGGTTGAATAATTTTGATTGCAACTGTATTGAGCTAAGTTTCTTGTAAATAAACTAACAAATGTATATACTTCAATAAAAATACTCCTCTATGTGGATCAAGTCCACAGACATCATGAAGAGGCTTCAATGCTCCTTAATGGTCCCAGGAGGGCTATCCTTGGTGAACATACCTAAGGGGAGAGGTCAGATCATGGGCAATCCTAATGATCCATAAAAGTGTTTGCTGACCAGATTAAGGTTACTGAGACCCACCCCTGAAACCAGGCCTGGAGGTGATGTCCAACGGTTGACATCTGTAGCATCTGTAGACCAAGCCACCCATGTAACATAGTTGTGCTCAGCCTGAAAAAGCAACCATCAAAATTGAACCATCCTGTGAACATACAACCTGCAAGATGAAGGATGGGGATCAGGTGTAATGCCATTTGAGCCGCAGGATTATGATGGACTTTGGACTAGACCGTTGTAATGGAAACTGGCTTTGGGAATGTGGAAGGTCACTTTATTGGTGGGCAAATAGCCTGAGTTAGTGTGTGATAGAAAATATGGACTGGATAAAGTTGGCCTTACATCCCCACAGAATTCCTAGAATGCCTTTGTATGGTGTAGCATTATGATTTTCCTTCACTGGAACTAAGGGGCCCAAATGTTTCAGCATGACAATGCCCCTGTGCACAAACCAAGTTAGATAATGACATGGTTTGCCAAAAGTGATCTGTAAGAACTCAAGTGGCCCAAACCTTGACTTTAATCCCACTGAACACTTTTGGGACAAATTGGAACATTGACTGCTGATCAAGCCTGCTCACTTGAAATCAGTGCCTGACCTAACTATTTTTATGCTGCATTCAACTAAAACTTATGAATTTCCAACCTCTGATTAGCAAAAACCCAACTAAATGCCCCCCTCAACTCGGAATTCCTACATGTGAACTCAGGAATTTCTCCTCAATGCAGAACTCAGCTAGTAACATTAAATCAACATCGCTGCTCACAGCATCAACAGTAGACAAAGTGGGAGTTTGCTTTAGATCAATCAACATACAGACTTATTAGCTGGTTAAATCTATAACACTGACTATACAGTTCGCTGTTTGAGGAGGCAAATATTCACAGTTAGTGCTAGCATGTTTCTAACAAAGATAACCATGGAGTCATATGGCTCCTACTGGGTTATGTATATTTGTTTAGCAATTTCTGAGAGGTTTATAGAATATTGCTAATGTTTGAATTGGGTGTACATAGATGGTAGTTTTACTTACAGAATCTCACTGTTCATCTCTATGTTGTGTTTTTCACATACGCTGAAATACTGGCATTATCTGTAGTTAACATGGTAGCAATAATTTAAGTATCCTGCACATGTGTGCATTGAACTCTTTGCTGCAGTTTATTCTCATTGTATGTATATACGATTGTATGTATGTATGCATGTATGTTGGATTTTTTTTATTTTTTTTATTTTGAGGGCCAAATAATACAAAAACCATATCCATGTAGAACAGAAATGCACATATTTAACCATATGGACCTCCAAACCTTAGCAGCCTCCAAACCTTAGCATTCTCACTGTCTCACAGGATTTGGCACACTTTAGTGCACAAGCATTTCACACTCAACTCAGCATTAATCCACTCATCTGAAATGTGCTGCATAATTCAGGGGAGCTGTAAAATCCACATCAGGGGTTTTAGAGCTCCATGGCCCTCATACTAACACATGGCATCCTGGGGGAGAGACAGGACCTTGTTTGGCCATCTTCTAATAACACACTTAGCCATCTAACACACTGTTTAGTGTTCCTTCATGTACACACTTGCACAGGATTTTATTGCCCTAGTGCTATTGAAGTCTTGTGTGTGTTTTATTGCACCCATATTTCATTTTGGCCTACTTTCCCTAAATTGCCTGTGGGGTTTGGTGAGAGGAGTGGAGCGTGGCTGCTTCTAAATGAGATGGGGAAAAAGAGAGTGAGTGACTGAATGTGTGTGTGTGTGTGTGAGAGAGAGAGAGAGAGAGAGAGAGAGAGAGAGAGAGAGCATGCTTAATTGTGGCACTGACTTGTGAAAAATAGTTGAATGGACTTTGAGAGAGTGGGAAAGCGGAGAGGGAGTGGAGTGACAGTCTGGCCATTCTGAGTAAGTGAGGGTCATTGTGTTGTGTGTGGGAGGGAGAGAAAAACACAATTCTGGCTATAAAGGGGAATCCTGCCTTTTGAGGAGAGTAAATTGTGGTATTTTAAAGCTCTGCAGGAGTCTACTAATTACTCATAGTCCTCAAGGCCTTTTCAAAACCTTGCTAAGGGCAATTAAAGGCAACTAGATGTCTATGCAATGCCATTCTGAGAATGTTCTATAGAAATATGCAGCTATTTAATCTGAGAGACATACATGTGTTTTTTTTGGATTCTACATAAACATTCATTGAAGTCATTCATGCAACACGGAAACATAATATTCACAGGTTAATATTTGCCATGCTTGACCTAGGTTTAATAGTCAATAAAAATGGCCCTATTTCAAAAAAGATATGTGGTGAGTAAAATTTTTCAGTAAAGACTAGATTGTAGCTTTTCTGTAGAAATTCTGCTATTTATAGTCTATAGTACAACTAACTTCCATCTTGGAAATTGAACAGCAAATAAATAAGAATACTTTATAGATTAAAAAAAGAGAAATTTATCATTTAAACACATTATAATTCACTGCTAAAATGTAAAGCTACAGATGGATTTGCAGTTGGTTCCAAGCAATAGGACACGATTTAAAGTAAGTTTTTATGCCAAATGTCATGTCACAGCAAACCAGTGACTACATTTCCCATCCTGCACTGTGGCCGACAAACAAATGTGGAACTACACTTCCCACACACACACACACACACACACACACACACACACACACACACACACACACGGCCACCTTCTCCAGAACTCTGATTGCACACACCTGCACCCAACCTCACACACAATCACAAACACAGCATATAAGAGACTTTGTGAACATTTAGATTTTGTGAAGTATATGTTCAGCTGCCTAGTCTCTGTCATTGTCCAACCCTTGTTGTCGTGTTTGCCATTCTGAGATTTTACCTCTGTTTACTCTATTGACTTCGATTCTCTGCCCTGCTTAGTTTTGCCTATTTGCCTGATCACCTGACCTCTGCCTGTTTTTTGACTATGGATTTCTGCCTTATCCTTGGACTTTGTTTTATTAAATCTGCCAAACCTGCACTTGCTTCCATCTCAGCCTCCATTTCGTGACACCAAATAATTGATAAATTGAAAAGCTAATATGATTTGGGTGATTTAGAAGTATCTAAGAATCTTTGAAACAGCACATCAAACAGCTATCATGCTAACATACCAAGAAAGAAAACATGGAGACATTCAAGCTAATAAAGGCAATTATACATGTAATATGTTGTAGATACATGTTATATTGAAATACAGTATTTTATTATTAATTATTATTTTAAACACTAGAACTAGATTTTTCTTCTTCAACAAACATTGTTAGTGCATTGTTCATATCTTGTGTGTTGTTTTTGCATAGTATTTATAAATTAGAATTGGTGCTAATGCTTACTACACATCTTAAATTTATAAATGAAAAATTTTACTTTTGAATATGCATTTTTTAAATGCATTTTTATCTTAAATTTGCAGAATATTTGAAGGTCAAATGTTAATGACAGCCCTAGAGCAGACAAGTGGACAGAAGCAGCATGAATGGCTAAAATGTTGGTGTGTTAGGAATTTCCCCCATGCACCAAGCGCCGCATGCAGAAGCCCTCAGAGAGCAGCGTGTATTGATCTAGTTTTGTTTTCTCTTTTGTGTATTTTGGATTATCCCTGGTTTTGCTGTTCGCTGTGTTCTGTTTACTGATTTTGATTCATGATTTGGATTTGTCTGCCTGCCTCTTAAATAAAATGCTTAAACTGCATTTGCATCAATCTCTACTCACCAAACATGGTATGATGACATTCATTGTATGTAAACAAACATGTAAACACAATGGGCAATATCAAAGTCAGCAAAAATTATTGTGGTCATGTCCATATATTGCACGATAAGTCGATAAATTAATTATCATGACAGGCCTATTTGGGCGGTGAGAGGAAATCATTTGAAGGCATGTCTGGTCAAAGCATTCATTAAAAATGAGAAACCTTTATTAAAAAGTACAGCTAACATCTTAATATTACTGAACAGAAATGTGCAGTGATTAATGATTTATGGCCAAGAGAGGATAAAAGATTATACTTTTGGGGGAAAACTGTCTCTCTTGGCAAACTACTTAGTCTATAAGTGAGTACAAGTGATATGTGTCCTGTGGTGCTTTCTGCAGGGCAAATGCAGCACATTTGGGCTTGTGTGTGCATGTGTGCGAAATACAGTGTGTCTCCAGTGTTACTGCAGAGAACACTTTGCTCAAAATACACCCCCTGCCTAGTGTAAAGAAAGACAGAAATGTCTCTCTGCACTTAAGACTTCAAACCTTTGCAACACCTCCTTCCAAACAAGAAACAGAAGTAAATAGAAACTTTCCTACACGGATTCCCTATGTGTGATTCAAGACTCTTATTTTAGATCAGGGTTTGTTTATAATCAGAACCATCAGAGACAATTGACATTCTCTGGCTTCTCTTCCCATTTCCAAGTTTTTACTTTATTTATGTATTTATTTTGATCAACCCACTTAGTTGGGTTTACAGTTATCCATTTAATCTGACCCCTATTTGGTTATAACTGACTGGTAATTGCTTACAAATTCAGATCCACACATCAGTAACATTTCCTAATGTTCCTAATGTCCTAATGAATACTAATTCAGTTTAAATGTATGGTTAAAGCTTGTCATTGGCCCTCTACTGGTAAAGCCCCCAGGGCCCCTTGTGAGTAACCTGTCACTGCCCGTAGACCTTATGTCACAATTCTGACTTTGTGAACTACAGCTCATGGGTTTCTTATCCTCTTCCTATATATACTCAATCACCAGCATGCCTGGATTAAGTTAGACCTTATTATTGCACTATTGTGTCGCATGTTAAGATATTAAATCTGCATGATAGAATTAAATTACTTATCAAGGCCTAGATATCTTAATGTATTCCATTTTATATTTTGCTTTCATTGAAAAGCAGTCTTCCAATTTTATCCTCAGCTTTCATTTGAGAGTGACATCTCCCTTGATGCTACAAGTGATTTGGAAATAATTTAGGACCTTCCAACCTCACAGGCTGATTTGCATGAGTGATATATTGGTGTGTTGTCTTGCTATTGCGTGTGTGCCTATTTGATTAAACTGGAACCAATTTATTCATAACATATGCTGGCAATGGGATGGTATGAGGCTTCAGAGATCAAAAATCAGCTATGTATTTGGAATTCAAGAAAAGCTGGCATGATGAAAATCTACACTGAAAACCAACATCCATCACCACAATTATAAGCTAACTCATTTTACAGACTATAAGATGCTTTGCATTTTTTTCTGGGTAGGTGCTTGAAAATAGAATGGGTTTGCTAAAGGCTAAATGTAAAATGCCTATTAGTTAAAGAAGGTTGTACTGTTAACTTTGTTTGAACATAATGCTTATTTAGCATTAGAGAAGCATCGGTAATAAGAAAAAAAAGTCACTTTGAAAACAAAGTTTCTGCATTATAGAAAACTATAATAATAATAATAATAATAATAATATTAAATTGAATATAAAATCTCAGGGTTAGATCTGTGTAACAATAATAAAAACAAAAAGATATGATTCTGAATAAATAGTGACAGAAAAAAACAAACAAACAAAAACCTAGAAAAGGTAAACCAACCCAAGTTAGATGCAATAGTGAACAACTGTATTTCTAGTTTCTTATTAAAAGTGCACAAAAATTTAATCAATCTCAGATTTTTAGGAGGGTTCCAGATTTGTAAGCAGCATATGACATAGGACAATTGCCTATAGTAACAAAAGAAAAAATAGAAGAAAAAAAAAAACTTACTGAATATATCAGTTAGGGGAGAAAAAATAATAAAAACACGAACAACAACAAACCCATTAAAGCCAGCTGCCTAATATTGTGTAGGTCCAAAACAGCTCTGACCCAATGAGACATGGACTCCTAATGACCTCTAAAGGACTGATATGGCACCAAGATGCTAGCAGCAAATGTTTTAAGTCCTATAAGTTGCAAGGTGAGGTCTCCATGAATCAGAATTGTTTGTCCAGTACATCCCACAGGTACTCGATGAGATTGAGATCTGGGGAATTTGGAGGCCAAGTCAACACCTTGCACTGTTTATCATGTTCCTCATGCAATTCCTGACAATTTTTGCAATGTGGCAGGGTGCATTATCCTGCTGAAAGAGGCCATGGCCATTAGGGAATACTGTTGTCATGAAGTATACTTGGTCTGCAACAATGTTTAGGTGGTGTGTGTGTGTGTGTGTGTGTGTGTGTGTGTGTATGTGTGTATGTAATATATACAGTATCTCACAAAAGTGAGTACACCCCTAACATTTTTGTAAATATTTGATTATATCTTTTAATGTGACAACACTGAAGAAATGACACTTTGTTACAATGTAAAGTAGTGAGTGTACAGCTTGTGTAACAGTGTAAATTTGCTGTTCCCTCAAAATAACTCAACACACAGCCATTAATGTCTAAACCGCTGGTAACAAAAGTGAGTACACCCCTAAGTGAAAATGTCCAAATTGGGCCCAATTAGCCATTTTCATAATAGCGAATACACCCCATGCACTGATGCAGTAATTCGTGCAAAAGGAGCCCCGATCGAGTATTGAGTGCATAAATTAACATACTTTTCAGACGGTCAACATTTCTGTACTATAAATTCTTTGTTATAATTTTATGTTCTAATGTTCTAAATTTAGCGATACTGGATTTTTTTATTTCCATGAGCTGTAAGCCATAATCAGCAAGATTAAAACATTAAAACAAAAACAGGCTTGAAATATTTCACTTTGTGTAATGAATCTGAATCTCACACACACACACACACACACACACATATATAATATATATATATATATATATATATATATATATATATATATATATATATATATATATATACACACACACACATATACGATATATGATTAAATGTTTGAAATCGGTGTTGTAGACAAAAATATAATTGTAGCACCATATTCATTTCTTTCATTAGAAAAGTAACATTTTATTTACAAATAAATATATTTTTAAATGAATGACGTGGAGCGAAATATTACGAAAAGCAGCCAATAAGTGTCCAACATAGGTGGGAACTGCTTTAAAACTGTTTAAAAAGCCTCTCACACATAGGGTGAGAGGTATCTACTGTAATACTTCATATATGTGCAAAGTTTACATGAGTATTCCGTTCTTCTGCATTGCATAGTTGCAATACCAGTTGGCAAACAGCTTGAGCCGAAATAACCAAACTGGAATAAATCACTAATACAGACCCAGAGGTACTATTTGCCTGTATCTATATTAAGTCTAGTGCTTTAATATGATACGGGATCATAAAGTTGTGATCAATAATTTACTGTAATGCTTAATATATATGCAGACTTTAGGCACTGTATTCCTTTCTGCTGCATTCATGAGCTCCAGGCAAATGCGGCCAAACTGCTACTGCAGACACCTGGTATTGATCAGTGTAATAGGTTAGAAATTTTAATTGCTTAGAACATTAACACATTCACAAATACTGGAGAATAACTGCTCTATGTATTCAAAATAAAAATAAAAAAAGTCAAAAGAATGATTTATTAATGCAGAGGTATTACTAGTAACAAGTAGCATTGAACTTTGGTCTGTGGTTAAACTCTGGATAAGCAATTATATATATACATACAGTACAGCAGTTATGCATATAGAATGTAAATATTGTATTAGAGTCATTGATTGTGATTTAGTAATCCCACAACATATTAGAGCTGAATAGCAGCCCAGTTAAAGTCAGCATAAGCAGAGTAGGTATAGAGCCTGAAGCCTGTACATATACAGTATGTTGTATTACAGTGCATTTATAATCATAATTGTAGTAAACCTTAATTTGCACAAGGTACAAAAGCCTAAAAGTCAGCTATTCAGTTTTTGGACTACTATTAGCTATTAGGTAAGCTCTCATTTAATTCTTTTTTTTTTCTCTCGCTCAAGAATTATCTGCCATTTATGCTTGAAATTGGCATAGTCACACAGAAGAAAAAAAATATTGGAGCAATAACAACTGCCCTTAGGCTTCCATTATAAATGAGCTTTGATTAAATGGGGTTTGTTCTTTTCTTTAATACAGGGGAAAATTTTTTGTCTATATTAATTGCACAGATGATATAAATTTGGTCTTATTGGTGATAAGAGTACTTTGGGCCATGGTTTGCTAGGCTAAATATAAAATACGTTTATAAACCATATATCTTTGTAATTTTATTACTAACCCCCTGATGTCACATAGATTTTGATATGTGAGGTACACTACTGAATATTTATCACTTGCCTATGCAATTCCTCGTATTTTCCTCCAGATAGATCATCATGACTCATCATTGTAAGAACAGGACCCCCACCCAAAAAAAAACAACTGAAATAATCATCACAGGCTTATTTTCCACCCACTTACGAACAAGATCACAGGCAACACAACACAAAACATAACATCAAAACCACTTAGCAGTATTTTTCCTCAAGACCTGCTAACCTACAGTATCCTGTCTTGAAGAATAAAATCAGATAAACATCCACAAACAAAGCTTTGAAACACACAATTTATGTCAGTTCACCTAAAATGGCCCAATCAAACCACACCACTGATTATGAACGTAACCTCTCAGATCCGATGAGCTCACACAATATGTATCCTGGACCCAGACGGATAAGTCATGCTAATTAGCAGCAGCCACTTTTTAGCCTAATTATGGTCACTCCTGTTGAGAGAAGTGCAAATATGTGTGTGTGTGTGTGTGTGCGCGTGCGCACCATGATTAGTGTTCCTCAGTAGGCCAATTCCTTCAGGTTACTGTCACCCTTGGATTATTGACCTCTGGGCACAGCGGGCCAAGTCCATTAAAGTGCTAATAATAATTAGCAACACATTGTGTTTGGCAGCAGAATAGTGTGTTAAAGGAACAAGCATCATGATTTAAAGGCCTAAGCTATTTCTTTGAATCTGAACCTTGGCTTTGATGGTTATGGTCGTTTCTTTAGTCACTCAAACAATAAAAATAAATCCATTATTTAATTTTGTACACTTGGATACGTGCTTCAAAGTGAGATGACCACTGCTACTGCATTTTGTGTCTCTTCTGAGAGTTGCTAGTATTACATTTTTTTTTTTTAAGACAGCAGAGACTATTCTTACTGGATCTGCCCAAAAGTCTCCATCAGCCAGTGACAATAAATGTAACATCCAAACTATTACAGAATAGCCAATCTTCACTTTAATCATTGTTTTAAGTGCAAGATGCTTATTCTTCTTCCATCATTTTAAATAATTTTATGTGTGAGAAATGTAGACTAGTAGTGTCTCTGACTGAGAAAATTATCATTAGAGATATATATCCAGATGTTAGACAGGACTGGTGATGGTGAGTGGAGTATAGATCCGATAGAGGAAGTTCTGCATGCTGTAGGCTGAAACAATGACCCTATAATTCCAGTATTAGAGCTCTTACAGTGAGGCGAATGGGTGACAACTTGGCAGCATAGTTGCAAAGCCAAGGCTAATGCTAAGGCTGACCCATGGGATCACCACTCCTTGTCTATTGGCAGGTTTGCCCCACTCACTGAGGTACCTCAGAAGCCTGTTGAAAGCACTCTGGCTATAAGAGACTGCAAGACTAGCTAGGACTTTATGGGCACAATTAGCTGCATATGAGAATCCAGAACAGCAGCCATTTAAGGTAATGTTAGGGTTTTTGTTCTTAAACAGAATTTCTTAACTCCAGTTCTGGTGACTTACTGCCTTCCACAGTTTAAAATTCTCCCTACCCTCAACACACTCACTGTCATACAGCTTCTCATACTGCCAATGTGTAAAGGGCTAAGAGATACTTGGGTCCTTCTTAAGTCAACAATCATCTTTTCACTCTGACATTAAGAGGGAGATTGTTGAGCGAGAATTTTATTTGTGATGTCGACAACAAACTTAATGATGTAGTTCCTGTGATATGTTGCAACACATTCCTGGGTGAGTAGGATGTACAGCAGCCCCGAGTGGATTCCGATTCAAATTGAAACTAGACAGGTGAAGATTGGAAAAGGTCAGGTGATGTTTTTCCAGTCTTCAACTGTCTAGTTTCAGTGAACCTGTACCCACTGTTGCCTCAGATTAGTGTTCTTGGCTGACAAGAGTGTACCCTGATATGGGCTTCTGCTGCTGTAGACCATCCACCTCAAGGTTTGACATGTTGTCTCTTTTGAGATGCTTTTGTGCTCACCATGGTTGTAAAGCATGGATATTTGAGTTTTTGTATATTTCCTGTTTGCTCTAACTGGTCTGGCCATTCTCTTCTCATCATCAAGGCATTTTTGCCATAGAACTGGCACTCACTGGATGCTTTTTTTTTTTTTTTTGCACCATTCTGTATAAATTCTAAAAACTGTCATGCATGACAGTTCCCAGGAGATTCTGAAATACTCAGACCATCCCAGTGTTGCATCACTGGTCAGTGGTTCTGAGGATCTGGCTGCAGCGGAGGCTGGGGCCAAGCCCGAGGAACCGACGCGCATACACCCCACGATAGTAGACTATCCATTAGAGGAACCCATGCTCGCACTGCAACTAAAGAAACTTGACCTTGAGTTAAGTTGTCAGCAGTACCAAGCTCAGCTACTGCAGTTCCAAACACTGGAGCTGAAAACCAAGAAGGAGATAAAGCTGAAGGAGTTGGAGTTAGAGTTGGCGCTGTGAAATAGGCCAGCTCTCGGTTCACCTGCGTCTCCTGCACCTGCGCTTCCTGTACCTGTTCATCAGTCATCACCTGTGCTAGAGCTTGCGCATCGTGGCACCTCGTCTGTAAGTCCTGCTGGTTTTGATGTTAGTAAACACATTGCGTTAGTTCCTATGTTTAGGGAAAGTGAAGTGGACACCTATTTCCCTGTGTTTGAGCACATTGCTGCCACAGTGGCCTAGAAATATTTGCTTTTTATTGCTACAGTGCAAGTTTGTGGGAAAAGCTCAAGAAATATGTTCTGCTCTAACGTTGGAACAAAGCTTGGAGTATGAAACAGTTAAATCAGCTGTGTTACGGGCATATGAACTTGTCCCTGAAGCTTATTGGCAGAAATTTCGAAAGCATGCCAAAACTGCCAGCCAAACATATCTTGAGTTTGCACGTGAAAAGTCTGCATTATTTGATAAGTGGTGCGCCAATAAGGTCGTTACTTTTGATCAGTTAAAAGAATTGATCCTGCTTGAAGAATTTAAGACTTCTATTTCTGACAAAATTGTGGTTTACTTGAATGAGCAAAAACTCTCTTCGCTCACTGATGCTGCCGTTTTGGCTTATGAGTTTGTGCTCATGCACAAAACTGTATTTTCCCCTCCGCGTTGTGATATTTCTGATCGCAGCTACAGCTCGAAAGCTCCTGTGAGCGCACCTAAAAATGCTAGTGAGTCCGTGAATGTTTTTACTGTCGTGAATCTGGTCACCTCATTGCTGCTTGTCCCATGTTAATGCGCAAATATCGACGGAAAGCACAAAACAGTCCTAAGGGTGTGGTTTTAGTGCATGTACAACGACAACACTGTGACAGTTTGCATTCACTTTCTTCAGTTGATACTGCATTTGAACCTTTATTCTGGATGGCGTAGTTTCACTCTCTGATACTGATTCGGACCGTAAACCACTGCATATTCTGAGAGATTCCAGAGCCGCTCAGTCCTTTATGTTGGAAGGCATCCTTCCTTTGTCTGAACACTCTAGCTGTGGTGCAGATGTTCTAGTTCAGGGTATTGAACGTGGTGTAGTGAAGGCTCCATTGCATATGGTTTATCTTCGTTCTGAGGTGGTGTCTGGCTTCATTAAGGTTGCAGTTCGACCTCAGTTGCCAGTTAAGGGAGTTTTGTTTATTTTGGGTAATGATTTAGCCAGTGGAAAGGTTTTCCATTTACCTGTTGTAACAGACGCTCCCGTGTTGCATGAGAGCAATGAGCTTTTACATGAGTTTCCCTCTGTCTTCGGTTCCTGTGTAATGACATGCGCCCAAGCTTGCAAAATGAAAGGTGCTGTCGATATTTCAGACTCTTTTATGTGTAGTGACAATCCCTTGTTTGAAAACCAAGATTTGTGTTCTAGTCCTGGGGTTCTTCCTGAATCTAAGACTTCTTCAGTATTGGAAGAAGAATGTGGTAAATGTGGTGTTGGTCGAGAACAGCTTGTGGCTGCCCAGAAAACAGTTCGTGTTCAATGTTTTGCTGTCTCACTGTATGGCTGCTGCTGTAGATAAGGCACAGTTACCTCAGTGTTCTACAGCGTATTTCTTTGATGGGGATGTTTTAATGCATAAGTGGACACCCCCGAACTCTGAGCAGGATTGGAGGTCAGTTTTTCAAGTTGTGCTTACAAAACCATACCAAACCCAGGTGTTGAGTATTGCCCATGACCATGATCTCACTGGTCATCTCAGTGTGAGGTAGACATATGACCGTGTGTTAAGGCATTTTTTTTGGCCTGCTATGAGGTCAGAGGTTGCCAGGTATTGCCCTTCCTGTCATGTGTGTCAGGTTGCAGCCAAATCAGGTCGTTCCCCCAGCTCCACTTCAACCTATACCTGTTATGGGAGAACCTTTTGAAAGAATTTTAATAGATTGTGTGGGTCCCCTTCCTAGAACCAAGTCTGGTAATTCATACCTACTAACTTTGATGTGTGCTGCTACTAGGTACCCTGAAGCTATACCCCTGCGTAGCATAAAGTCCCGTGCTGTCATCAGAAGTCTTGTCAAGTTTTGTACCACTTTTGGATTGCCAAAACACATCCAGTCAGACCAGGGTTCAAATTTTATGTCTGCTCTGTTCAGGAAGGTTATGACACTACTGAACGTGCGTCATCAGGTTTCTAGTGCTTATCACCCAGAGTCCCAATGTGCATTAGAATGCTTCCACCAGACATTGAAGTCTATGCTTAGGACCTACTGTTTAGGTAAGGGAAAAGATTGGGATGAAGGGATTCCCCTGTTATTTTTTGCTATCCATGATGTTGTACAATAGTCAGTTGGTTTCAGTCCAGCCGAGTTAGTCTTTGGGCACTCTGTTCGAGGACCTTTAAAGGTTTAACAGGAAGAGTTCCTGTCTCCAAGTCCGGTGAAACCACTAACTAGGAATGTCCTAGATTATGTTAGTTCCTTTCAGGAGCACTTTTGAGTTAGCCAAAAGTTCTCTGGCATCCTCTCAGGCCTGTATGAAGGCTCGTTTTGATAAAAAGGCTGTGGTGCGTACATTCCAAGCGGGTGACAAGGTTTTGATTTTATTGCCATTACCTGGCTCTGCTCTCCGGGCTAGGTTCTCAGGTCCTTATGTTATTGAGTCTAAATTGAGTGATACAGACTATGTTGTGAAAACCCCTGACCGGAAACGAAAGTCTCGTGTGTGCCATGTGAATATGCTCAAGCCTTATATCTCTCATGTTACCATGGATGTTGGCTCTTCAGTTCCTGTTGTCACGTCAGTAGCTGCTGCCTCTATGAGCGTGCTGCTGTCTGAGTATTCTCCTGAGGTGGATGGTCTCAGTTTAGGTAGGGCTTGTTTTCCCTGTGCTCAGTTACCAAACTCTGAATGGCTGGCAAATATCCAGTCTAAACTTGCACACTTGTCAGAGCTAGCCCAGGGTGATTTAATAAGTATTTTAAAGAAATATCCATCACTGTTTTCTGATACCCCTTCTCGTACTACTGTCCTCAGACATGACATTGATGTTGGTAATAATGCGCCAGTTAAACAAAATGCTTATAGGGTTAATCCCACTAAACGTGCCATTATGATAGAAGATACAAACTACTTGCTTGAGAATGGTCTTGCTGTGCCTAGCTGTAGTCCCTGGTGCTCACCCTGCCTGCTAGTTCCAAAGCCTGACAAAAGCTATAGGTTCTGCACAGATTATAGAAAAGTCAATGCTTTAACCAAAGCGGACTCATTTCCCCTCCCAAGAATGGAAGATTGTGTTGACCCAATCGGAAATGCAAAGTTTGTCACAAAACTGGACCTTCTAAAGGGTTACTGGCAGGTTCTACTCACCCCACGTGCATCTGAGATTTCTGTTTACACTACACCAGACAGGTTCCTCCAATATACGGTCATGCCTTTTCGTCTGAAAAATGCCCCAGCTACATTTCAGCAGCTAATGGCACAGGTATTGGGAGATGTAGAGAACTGTGAAGCCTACCTCGATGATGTGGTCATTTTTACAGACACCTGGGATAGTCCTATTTGTGTGTTAGCCCGTGCATTTGCTCGTCTCCAGACAGCTTCTCTTACTCTGAACCTCACAAAATGTGAGTTTGGTCATGCCACCGTAACCTACCTTGGTAAACCGGTTGGACATGGTACTGTTCGCCCACTGGATGCTAAAGTTAAGCCCATTGCCACTCCTGTGCCTAAGACAAAAAGAGAACTTCAATGCTTTCTTGGGATGGCTGGGTACTATATGAGTTTTTGTAAGAATTTTTCAGATATTGTGTTGCCTCTCACAAATCTCCTTTGTAACTCTGTTTCATTTGTGTGGTCTTCTAGCTGTAAGGCTGCTTTTAAGGCTGTTAAGATGTCGTTATATAGTGCACCTGTTCTTTCTGCTCCGTCTTTTGTGAAGCCCTTCAAACTTGAAGTAGATGCCAGTGGTACGGGTGCCGGTGCTCTCTTGATTCAGGAAGATGCTCAGGGCATAGATCACCCGGTTAGTTTCTCTCAAGTTTAACCATCATCACTTGAACTACAGCACTATTGAGAAGGAAGCCCTTGCCCTTTTGCTTGCGCTCCAGCATTTTGAAGTTTATATTGGTTCTAGCTCTGACCCTGTTACTATTTTTACAGACCACAACCCCCTAGTGTTTTTACATCGTATGTCAAACAGCAACCAATGGCTCATGTGGTAGTCCTTGATTGTGCAAGGTTTTAACATAACCATTCAGCATAAGAAAGGGTCTGAAAATGTTGTGGCTGACTCACTATCTCAGTGTTATTTTAATGACAGTTGTGAACCTGTCACTCTTAAGGGAGGGGGTGTTACGTTATCCAATGTATTTCTGTTTGCTCTATGTGCCATTTGTGTGTCTGTCGGTGGTGGGATGGGTTTCTTTTGTCTCCTCCCCCTTGTCTAGGCCCCGCCTACTGCATGTGCCATGTTCCGGCTTGCTAGTGGATGATCACATCTTGTCCATGCCTGCACCGGCCTTGTGCGACAGGATTGGTTGCCTGCACATTTCCGGAAGTGTACTTAAGCCTCTTCAGTCTCCATCCCAGGGCAGATCAGTGCCATTGTGTTGTGTATAGAGAGAAGTGCTTTTCGCCTGTGTATGAACCTATGCCTGATTTGACTTTGTTTATGCTCTGCCCCGTTACAATTCGTGTGACACATTTGTGCATATACAGTATCTCACAAAAGTGAGTACACCCCTCACATTTTTGTAAATATTTGATTGTATCTTTTCATGTGACAACACTGAAGAAATGACACTTTGCTACAGTGTAAAATAGTGAGTGTACAGCTTGTTTAACGGTGTAAATTTGCTGTCCCCTCAAAATAACTCAACACATAACCATTAATGTATAATCTGCTGGTAACAAAAGTGAGTGCACCCCTAAGTGAAAATGTCCAAATTGGGCCCAATTAGCCATTTTCCCTCCCCGGTGTCATGTGACTTGTTAGTGTTACAAGGTCTCAGGTGTGAATGGGGAGCAGGTGTGTTAAATTTTGTGTCATCGCTCTCACACTCCCTCATACTGGTCACTGGAGGTTCAACATGGCACCTCATGGCAAATAACTCTCTGAGGATCTGAAAAAAAGAATTGTTGCTCTACATAAAGATGGCCTAGGCTATAAGAAGATTGCCAAGACCCTGACACTGAGCTGCAGCACGGTGGCCAAGACCATACAGTGGTTTAACAGGACAGGTTCCACTCCGAACAGGCCTCGCCAAAGAAGTTGAGTGAACGTGCTCAGCGTCATATCAAGAGGTTGTGTTTGGGAAATAGACGTATGAGTGCTACCAGCATTGCTTCAGAGGTTGAAGGGGTGGGGGTCAACCTGTCAATGCTCAGACCATACGCCGCACACTGCATCAAATTGGTCTGCATGGCTGTCGTCCCAGAAGGAAGCCTCTTCTAAAGATGATGCACAAGAAAGCCTGCAAACAGTTTGCTTAAGACAAGCAGACTAAGGACATGGAGTACTGGAACCATGTCCTCTGGTCTGATGGGACCAAGATAAACTTATTTGGTTCAGATGGTGTCAAGCGTGTGTGGCGGCAACCAGGTGAGGAGTACAAAGACAAGTGTATCTTGCCTACAGTCAAGCACGGTGGTGAGAGTGTCATGGTCTGGGGCTGCATGAGTGCTACCAGCACTGGGGAGCTACAGTTCATTGAGGGAACCATGAATGCCAACATGTACTGTGACATACTGAAGCAGAGCATGATACCCTCCCTTCGGAGACTGGGCCACAGGGCAGTATTCCAACATGATAATGACCACTGCCTTGCTAAAGAAGCTGAGGGTGAAGATGATGGACTGGCCAAGCATATCTCCAGACCTAAACCCTATTGAGCATAGGTGGGGCATCCTCAAACGGAAGGTGGAGGAGCACAAGGTCTCTAACATTCACCAGTTCCGTGATGTTGTCATAGAGGAGTGGAAGAGGACTCCAGTGGCAACCTATGAAGCTCTGGTGAACTCCATGCCCAAGAGGGTTAAGGCAGTACTGGAAAATAATGGTGCCACACAAAATATTGACACTTTGGGCTCAATTTGGACATTTTCACTTAGGGGTGTACTCACTTTTGTTGCCAGCGGTTTAGACATTAATGGCTGTGTGTTGAGTTATTTTGAGGGGACAGCAAATTTACACTGTTACACAAGCTGTACACTCACTACTTTACATTGTAGCAAATTGTCATTTCTTCAGTGTTGTCACATGAAAAGATATAATCAAATATTTACAAAAATGTGAGGGGTGTACTCACTTTTGTGACATACTGTATATATTATTTTGTTAATTAGCACAATGATAGTCACTTCTGTAAATAGAGCATGGTTAAGAGTGGTTTTTAGGAAGCATTGATTCTTCTCTTCTCCTGTTTTTGGGTTAGCTAGGGAGTGAGGGAAGACGGTGTATTTTTCTTTTCTTTTCTTGTAGTTTAGTTAGTTTTCTTTTCGTAAAGTTAGAGGGAATTTTTGTTTATTATTTTGGCCTGGCCGGCTTCTGAGAGTGAAACCACTGTGTATATAAAAAGTTCTCTGTTTGAAGAATAAACAAAGCCAATGCAATCTTGGTCTCACCAACCCTTTTTTTAATTTTTATTTTATTGTATGTTGCAGCCCGATCTAGACCGGGTCGTAACATGAGGCAACGCGTACCAATATCAGTTTCTTCCCTTCATTCTAGCTTTATTCCCTTGTGACTACAGGTCAACCATGTACTAAACTACCTGGATAACTGGTTAATTCTAGTGCAATCCAGGTAGTTTGTGATTCAACATAGAGATGTTGTTCTCGCTCACATGAGGAGCTGGGGGCTCAGGTTGAATCCTAAGAAAAGCATGCTTTCTCCAGTGCAGAGGAGGACATTTCTAGGGGTTCTATGGGATTTCACTACGATGAGGGCGTATCTATCTCAACATGCGTAAGGGTCAATCCTATCAAGATTAAGCAAGATAAAGCTGGGTCTCGGCATCCCCTCCAGTCTCTACAAGCGACTGTTGGTGCTTATGGCAGCATCTGCCAACATCATACCATTGGGCCTATTGCACAGGAGATCTTTTCAATGGTGGCTGAAAAGTCGGGGGTATCATCTGAGAATGAAACACCTAAGAATAATCAGTGTCACACAGTGATGCCTACGTGCTTTAAAGTGTGTCCCCGAATTTAAAGGTGTCCCCGATTTCTAGTCATAGGTCACACTCTAGGGATGTCTCCTTATTGCAAGATGGTAATGACAGACGCCCCGCTCACGGGTTGGGGTGCAGTCTTAGATGGCCATCCAGCTCACCGTCTCTAGAACAGCCCTCATCTAAAGTGGCATATAAGTCACCTAGAAATGCGGGCGACATTCCATGCACTGAAATTCTTTCTTCCTCAGTTGAGAGGTCACCAGGTGTTAGTTGTGACAGACAATACAGCAGTGGTCTCATATATCAACCACGAGGGAGGGTTACTTTCACACCCCCCTTTCAGGCAGGTGCAACTACTTCTTCTCTGGGTGGAGGGAAAGTTTTTGTCAGTGAGTGAAACGTGCATTCTAGGCAACAGGGCAGATATCCTGTCGAGGCAGGGGCTGAGGCCCAGGGATTGGAGGCTCCACCCACAAGTGCCGGAGTCCATATGTTGGAGGTTTAGCCAGAGGCAAGTGGATGTGTTTGCCTCTGAGGAGACAACACACTACCCACTGTGGTTCACTCTCACTCCTCCAGCACCATTAGGGCTGGACCCCTTGGTACACACGTGACTGAGGTCACATCTCTACACCTTTCCCCCTATTGTTCTGCTCCCACAAATTCTAGTGAGAGTTTGCCAAGACAGTCTATGTCTGCTGCTAATAGCATCTTATTGGGCAACTCAAATATGGTTCTCATATGGTTCTCTGAGATTATATCCCTGCAAGAGGGCACCCCCTGGAAGATTCCTGTTTTCAAAGGAACTAATGTCTCAAGCCAGAGGGTTGATTTATCAGACTCATCCCGAACTCATCCCGAACTATAGAAACTGGGGTCTTCCCCTTGAGGGGCAAAAGGCTCATAGATTCTGGTCTCGCTACGAAGGTTGTAGAGACCATGATGATGCTAGAGCACAATCCATGAGAAAATTGTTTGCATTCAAATGGAGACATTTTGTCTCATGGTGTGAGGAACATTGATTAGACCCAGTAGACTGTGCAATAGCTACAGTCCTGGAATTCTTTCAGGAACGTTTCTTGGAGGTTTTGGCTCCTTCTACAATTAGGGTCTATGTGGCCGCCATTTTGGCCAACCACACTCCGATTGATGGAGCCTCTGTGAGGCAATATCCTCTAAAATGCACGGTGTCAGGCACCTGAGGCCCATCTGCAGACCATGCATACCTTCTTGGGACCTTTTTGTGGCCCTGGAAGGTCTGTCATTAGCCCCATTTGAGTCCTTCAGAGAAGCTTCTGACTCTAAAGGTAGATCTTCAGGCCATACCCTCAGTATGATGGAGTGGGTATTGTCGTTCCTACAGCATGTAGCTCATGCAACGTTGAGTTCCCTTTGAGATTGGGCGTTTGGGTTGTTCCCTGAGAAGGGGACAAGATGTTCCGTAGCTTTGTCATACTGGGGCATGCCTCTGAATGGCGTCTTCACTTCAGATAATAGAGGCTGATGACATGGTTTACAAGCACCGTTTTATAATCACGTGGTGTGTGATTTCACACAGACTTCAGATACTGTTCGAGCGCATGGGCACTTCCCACAGTCTGAATCTCACACACCATCTCATTCTCTTATAGAGGAACAGGGTAAGCCAGACGATTTTCATGGTAAACAGTCTTTGGATGTTATACAGAATGATGTGAAAATTAAAAATAATAATAATAGTAATAATAAACATCCACTTTGCAGTCGCCTGGGCAGAAATCATCACCTTTCATCACTTGATGATAAACCTTCTTCGGTTCTAATCCTGTCAGCCAAGAACAGGAATCTGAGGCTGCAGCAGACACACTTTAAAAACTGAACAAATGGAAAAAAAATGTTGATTGGTCTTTTTCCAGTCTTCAACTGTGAAATGAGCCTATACCTTGTAGCCTTTGACTCCTGTAAACTGTAAACTGCCATATCCTCCTGAGACCCAGCAATTCATTTTTGTCCACTACAGTGGACATTATGTTTTTGCTCATATCTCTCATACTATGTTTATCACTCTATTATGTCCTTTTGTTCCTTAAAGAGGACAACTGGGGCTTTAAAGTGACATTACATGTGAGGGGGTGTGGCCTTGCCAATTAACTTTTCCTGTCTTTTCAAAATGGCTGCCATTGTAACAAGCACATCTTAAGGAAAAAAGAAAGTAAAGCATGATATTAATAATTAGAAGTTTATGTTTCTGTTACATTTTGATTGCTTGTAGTAAGTAAACATCTCAGCAATATTTAAGTTAGTTTTCAAAGCTAAGCGTATTTATTTTCATAACAAAAATGGCTCATTTGTAAATGTACTCTGAAGTGGACATCAGGACTTTGTACTTATGTTTGTTTCACATTTTCTTTGCACACAGTTCTTTGACAGAGGCTGAGAAGCTTCATAATAGAATAATTGAGGGAGATTCAGACATAGATCTATCAGATGATGAGAGTCCAGGGATAGAGGATAACACAGGAGACATAGGAGAGAGTGATAGCTCAGAGGACTTACATGAGGAGGAGCCAGATGAGGTGGACCACAATGCAGAGCTGAATGAACTGTGCCTTGTGTTGGATTTTGAGATCTACCAGGGAAAGAACACCTTCATTCAAGACCAGCAAAAGGGAATGGGGCAAATGCAGTCCTGCGTTTGACTGAGACGGGTCCCAGAGGAGTTGACCAGTATTTTACCACCGTCAAGCTTTATCAAGCTCTTGAAAGAATCTGGCCTGCAACAGGAACAATTCAGAAGAATCGAATTCCAAAAGAATGCCACTTCACCGCAGACAAGGTCCTGAGCAAAAAAAGGAAGAGGGTCATCAGAAATGGTTGTACTGAGACCTCATGAAATTGCACTCACCAAATGGACAACAAGCCTGCTGTTATGGTATCAACCATCCATGGTATTGAGCCCCAGGATACCTGTTCCAGATGGTCAAAAAACAAAATAAGCAAGTCCAAGTCCTAAGACTTGCAGTGGTAATGGAATATAACAGCAACTGGGGGGGATTGACATCTGCAATCGAATGCTCAGCTACTACAGAATGTCCAGCTGCACCAAGAAGTGGACTGTTCATTCCATGTTTCACTTTACTGATTTGGCAAACACCAACTCATGGATTCGATACCGACAAGACAGCCAGGCTTTGCAGTGACCTGCAAAGAAAACCTCCCAATACCTAGAGTTCAAACTACTTTTGGCTGAGGAACTGATATCCCAGGTGCAGGCATATCAACAAGATGACACTGACTCCAGTGATGGGTAATTCTCTCTGGAGATCAAGAAAAGAAAGCCATACACAGATGAGAACATAAGGAAATATGGTGCAATCCCTTTGCCCCAAATGTTCAACATTCCAAATGCTTCCAGATGCAGAATGCCTGGATGTAAAGTTCCTCTGTGTAAGTTCCTCTATGTCTCCAAAAAATCAGAATGCTTCATGAAATACCATCTAGAGTCAGATGTGTAATGTGGAAATCACAAATAAAATAAAATAAATAAAGTTTATTTAAATAAAATCCATTTAATTTTTTATCTGAGTGTGACAAGTACTCACTTATAACATGTGTTAATAATTGTTTAGGCAAATCCTGTGCATGAACATGTTTTGAACAGATTGGCAAAGTTCTAAACATTTTGGCAATTTCTGAAGTAAGAAGAGTTAGTTGAAGGCACTTTTCTCTCAAAAATTAAATTCTGCTAAAGACAATCAGGCAGGTGAAATAAATGATTAAGAAAGAAATGATAGAGTATCTGGAGTGTAATAACTCTGCAAATTAGTTTTCAAAACATATTTATTCATCACAAGTGTGTTTTGGAAGAGTTGCTTCAATAATTGCATTCAAAGCCTTTACAATATATGAGTTCTTGAAATAAACATTCATGTAGGCAAATCTATAAGTAATAAATGCTGTGTGTGTGTGTGTGTGTGTGTGTGAGAGAGAGAGAGAGAGAGAGAGAGAGAGAGAGAGAGTTTCTTTTACAACTGCACATGTTAATTAGATACCTATTTAACCCTAAATTGGTATGATGCAGATTGGTGTATTTTATTGGTGTGTTTCATATTGTATTGGTGTTTAATAGTTTAGACTGGTATAGTAGACTGAGGGGGGGTCTATTGTCTGAAATTTTATTTATTTATTTTTTTTCTGATAATCACTGGAATAGTATTCTACAGAGTAATAACTGGACATCGATTGTTTTGTATGTTGAATACTTTGGGAATTTTTAAAACTCATTATTATTTATAAAATTATTATAATTGGTGTTGTACAGTAGATTTTTACTGTGCCTACAATATAATTGTTAATTATGAATACAGTCAATTTTATCTAATATTTTTTATTATGAGATTATGACAAAATTAATATACACTTTAAGATATGGATGGGGTCTGAAAGTCTGAAATATTTATTTATTGATTTACAACAAATTTCTCGTTAAGACAGGAAGTATTCAATATCTTGAATAAGTATTTCTAGGTCACTTTGCTATATTGACAGTGTTTGTACAACACCTTTGTACAAAAGGTGAGATTTTCCTTGAGCCTTATCCCTTGTGTGTTCAAATGACATCAATTGAACTAAACTATTTATTTATTTATTTATTTATTTATTTATATTTTACAGATAATGTTTCTCTCTAGAATGGTTGAAATAATCAAAATTGTCTGCAAACTCAAGAGAATTTGAGCTTTGAAATTAAAATAAAAAATGTCCATAAATAGGCCTACTAATCTATTATTTCTCATGATGAGAAATAGTATTTTATTGAAATGGTGTAGATGAAGTTACATTTTTACAGTTACATTTTATATAGTGCTTTTCTAGACATTCAAAATGCTTATGATATTAGGATGCCACCAAGCTCCAAAAGCATTGGGAGGTGTATAGTGCCAAGATTATTGGGAAGCTGTCAAGCTGATGGCTTGCTTTCTCAAGCCAACATCAAAGTTTGTTGTGACAAACTTTAACTCTCTAGTTCAGCACTGCATTGTTTCCTGCACTGAAGTGCTTGGTAACAAAGATATAAAATGGAAGATATCTCATTGGGCTATAGCTAGACACAACAATGGTGCTGCCATTTTGGAGGGGGTGAATTTCTATGTGATCTTGACTTGATTTTATAGCACAAGCTAAGGCTACGTGATATACATTACTCACATAGAATGATCCAGTTTAGACTAGGGCAGGGAATTTTTAAGTTACTGTATGTACTGGTTTATATTTTTTAGAAACTTGTTCACTTTCCAGTTGTTTGGCTGCGACAAAATTGTCAGACAAAAATTGCAGAGACTAGGTTCAAAACAGTTTTGAGGCTACATATATACACTCTCAGAAAGTTTTTGTCTTATTACTGTTTCAACACGTGTTAAATTATCCAATAAATGTGTTAAAAAAGAAAAAAAATTACATGAGTGAACAACGCGTTTTAAATTATTGTCCAATCATGTTGCGGACTATGCTGCCGACTTCACCATTGAACTCTGAATTCGCCTCAAATTGAATGTTTGTTTATTTGACCTTTTGTTTGTGACAGTAGAGTCCTGAGGCGAGGAAACCATAGACCACCAATAAGTTAGTGTTCATCACTATTTACCGTTAATGCTGCTGAAAATGCCTGGCTGAGTTTGTGATATTTAGGCAATTGTTTGTTATAACTGTTCCATATCTTTGTGTGGAAACGTAGTAACACACAACATGTGTTAAATGTACTATCAAACTGATTGTGTTGAAAGCAACACAAAATGTGTTGTCCTTAACTAGACACGCAGGTATGTTAAAAATGAACACATGATGTGTTATTTTTAACACATCTGTTTTAAGAGCGTATAATAGATAGGATCCCTCAGGATTGTGGCATGTATGTATATTTGTATACAATAGATGTATGTGTGTAAGTGTTTGGGAGTTAGATAGAAATAAAGAATGAGAGACAGAGATAAAACTACTAGCAAACCAGAAATATTTACTTTACCCTTTGTGCTTCTCTATGTATTTTTCTCTACACTGAGTATTGATTTATGCTCAATTTCTCCCAGAAGGCCAAAGAACTGCTTCATTTAAATTCCTTTTACATTTGGTAACCTCATGCACTTCTACAGGAGTCAATACCTTTGGACCTAAGCATTCTGGGGATTTAGGTGTATACATAGAAATATCAATATTGTGTGGGAAAATGTGTTTAAAAAATGTTGAATATCACAACAATGGGAAAAGGGCAGTATGGCAGTACAGCAAAAAGCCTTGACTCACAAATACAGGATCCCTGCTTCAATCCTGAGCTTTGGTTACTGTCTGTGCAGCGTTTATTTGCATGTTCTGTGTGTGTGTTTGTGGGTTTATTCCAGTTTCCTCATACCTCCCAACAATATGCAAGTAGGTGGACTGCGCCTAGCTGTTGACGTGTGTGTGTGTTTGGGGGTGAAAAACATGTAAGTTAAATGAAAAAGTGTACTATTATTAGCAAAATTTGTATGAAATTGTGTGAGGGTGAGTGATGTAGTGAGTGATTCATTCCACATGAATACAGGTCTAATTAAAGGTATGGGACAAACTACAACCTTACCACTTAACACACATGCTGACAAAATTCCAGCAGGTTTGACTATAGAAAGTCCTTACAGGCAAATCTGTCCACTCATCAGTAGCCATCTGTTCAATGCTACCAGTTAGCTTTCAGTTATTATGCTCAGACTCCAATCTACATCAAGGAGAGACTGGTGAACTCCAAACTGATAGCCAAGCTGACAAAATTGAAATCATTGTTAAAATCTGACAAAATGGCATAAATAATCAGTAGACCTTGGCTTAAATAACAAAACTTCAACTGTTCCTTTGGATTTGGTAAACATATGTTTAGAAAGTAGGCTAAATTCCAAATGGCTTCCAACTTTATACCTAGAGGCACTGCATAGGTTATGGCATAATTGATTCAACATCCTATCTAATGCAATATCTGAAAAAAAGAGCTATTTATGAATTGCCATGTGTTTCACTTGACTAGTTATAGAGTTATCTACATCCCCTGACCTTTAGATTTTCTGACTTTTATTATGTACATTAATCAATGTTTGCAAATATTTGTCTAGGTAGGTGTCTAAGCTGAATGTCTATTAACTAACGTATTAACCATGGTGCTACCTTTGACTATACAATATATTACGGAACATGGACTTTGTGTAGTCTGTTCTGTTTTCACAGATCCATGAGCCAAGTATAATCTGTATTATATATTATGTCTGAGAAAACTGGTATGTAGAGCAAATAATGTTGCATATGCTATTTGCTATTTGTCCTGTTTCCACACAGTCCCACTCGCACAACACTTTAATGGTTAAAGGGTTAAGCTGCTACAAGGCTGAATGGATAGGATAAATGCATGTTAGAATAACTGTTGCACTGAGGTATTACTCACAGCACCCTATTCTATAGATTATAAAAATATCAAATCTGTGTGGGCATTAAAGCTAAAAATGCCTCTCGGTGCAAAGCTGTTCAGTCAGCTCTCTCTGGTATCGTAGCTGTGCAGTTTTTGTTTTATTTTTTTTTGCTGAGAGCCATGTTTTTATTATAGAACACCAGCTATACTTTCATATGCAACGTTGTCATTATCCCATGGTGATTTTACAACACTCTCCTAAAGCTAAAATGAGATGTAACTCACATTCATGCTGAGTGTGAAAGGCTGGTGTGGAGTTAATAGAGTTATCCAAGGTCTCCTGTGTGAGGACAGCAGAGGTGTAATTGCACCAGAGAGACATTTAGTATGAACAGAACAAGGAAATATTGAACTTTATACAGCAGTCCCCACTCAGTAGAGCTGAGATTTAATGAAAGACATCTCACACACACACACACACACACACACACACACACACACAACAATGTATGCACACATGTACTTAGTCACACAGACATACCAACACTAACAGGGAGATACATGTAGACATACACACAGTATCCTAGGTCATTTTAGCTGTATTCAGATATCCCAAAATAAAGCTGTCTAAAAGTCCAGCTTCAGTCAGCTCAGATGAACACTCAGGCCTTGACTGATCCCAACTAGCTGATAAATTGTGTGTTTCCGAAACAGTGGAGATTGTAAAATATGGATTTGGTGTGTGCTCTTTTTTGCTTGATAGCCGTGATGAGTTCAGACACTCCTGGAACCAGTACTGTAACTGTAACTAAACTGGAGCGGGCAGTGGAGTAGGTTGGGTTTAGTTTAAGCTCCCGTCGAAGTTCTGGTTTTTTTTAAGTTAATAAGTGTTTTTCATAGTAAAATGCCAGCAAACCCTGTTTCGAACATATTTTCTTAAGATAATGTATATATATTTGCGTGACGATGGCGGCAAATTTGCGGAAATATAAATTCACAGAGTCAACCAAATCTAGACCCAGCACCGCCTCGTCCGCGAGTTCTGCTGCCTCTCCGGGCTCGGAGCCCCTGCCCCGGCCGAACAGCCAAGAGATGGACACTGAAACCTTGAAGACGGATATCCTGCTTTCACTAAGGGCCGATATTGCTGCGGTGATAAAAACTGAGCTGAAAAGTGCATTGGCTGAAGGTTTCGACTTTCTTAAGAACGAGTTGCAAGCGGTGAAAGCGGAAATAAAGAACAATACAGCCGCAATTCATTCCGAAATCGACCAAATGAAAGCTACAATTAAAGAGGTGGAAGGTGGGCTAACGACCTGGTCGGACGAAGTGGCAGTCTTACAGGCTACGGTGAATGACCTGGCAGTAGAGGTGACTGGACTCAGAAATAAGTGCGAGGACATGGAGGGGAGACTGAGGAGATGTAACATCAGAATTCTGGGGGTGGTGGAAGCAAATGGATCCAGCTCTATAACATCGGTCTCGGAACTACTGAGAGAAATATTACAGCTGGATAGAGATGTGCTTGTGGACCGCTCTCATAGAAGCCTGGGTCCTGTGAGGAAGGATGGGAAATCACGTGCCATCACAGCCAAACCCCACTACTACCAGGACTGCGTTGAGGTACTGAGCCGGGTGCGCTGTCAAGCCCCACTCCGGCGTAATGGTGAGACGATTGCTATCTTACTGGATTATATGGCAAGTGTCGCTAAGGCCAGGGCGGCCTTCAATGAGGTCAGGAAGTTGCTCCGTAACCAGCAGGGAGTTCGGTATGGCATCCTGTTTCCAGCCCGTCTCTGCATCATGTTCAACGGAGAGGAAAAGGAGTTCACAGATGCAAGCAAAGTGATGAGCTACGTCAAGAAGAATATCATTACGACTGTAGAGGGCTGAGTGAGTAACATTGCCCTGGCTAATTCATCGTCTCTGACCTTTGACTGGATGATAACTGTTTGATCAGACTTTTACTGTAATAAGGAAGATGATCAACACTGCTGTCTTATTTTCTGTTATATACGCTATGATAGGGTATATGCTTCTACACTGTGATAGGATGCACTTTTTTTTTAGTTTACTTTTCATACCAGGGGTTCGGTGGGGGCTTGAGCAGTAGGCTCTATAGAGTTCCTCCACACAAGCACTGAATGTGCGGATTTGTTTTGGGAGGGTACGGTGAGCACCCTGTTCCTGTAGGTGCTGTGGGGGGTGGGGTGGGGGTGGGGTTACGGGGAGGGTGTGCCAGACTTTGTCATTTATTGTGTTTAATTTGCCAGACATCTGTGTTGTGGCCCATCTGCTATCATTCTCGGTTCCCTGTAGGGCTCAGATATCTAACCTTTTTTTCCTCTCATTATGACTGACTTCAGTATTCCCAGAGGGTCCGATGGTAATATGGTTAATTTCGTGAGCTGGAATGTTAAGGCACTTAAACATCCTTTGAAGCGAAGGAAGGTATTTACACATCTGAAACAGCTTAATATAAATATTGCATTTCTTCTGGAGACGCATCTACGGTCATCAGACCATTCAAGACTGGGAGGGGAGTGGTCAGGACAGATATTTCATTGAAATTTCCATTCGAAGGCTGGGGGGCAGCTATATTAATTGATAGAAATACACCATTTATGATGACAAGTGTGGAAGCTGACCCTGCTGGGCGCTATGTTATTGTCGTAGAGCATAGTTATACTTTTCTGGTCATTTTGGCCAATGTTTATGCACCAAACTGGGATGATTCAATGTTCTTCACAAATTTTTTTTCCCACCTACCGAATATGGCATCGCATTACCTTATCCTCGGCGGTGACATGAACTGTGCGCTTTCCCCTGTGTTGGATTGTAGCTCACCCAGATTCTCGTCCCTGTCTGGGGTGGCGCGTTCTACCCAGTTCTTCCTCGAGTCGTACGGAGTGGTGAACGTGTGGCGTTTTGCAACCCTGCTTCCAGGAGTTACTCCTTTTTCTCCTCAGTTCATAATACATACTCCCGTATAGACTACTTCTTTTTGAACAAAAGAATGCTTCCCCTCATAACCAGATGTGATTATGGACCCATAGTTATTTGAGATCACTGCCCCTTAACTATGAGAATGCGCCTGGATCCCGAATACGCAATCCAATTACCTCCCTTGGAGACTCAATCCTCTGCTTTTGTCAGATGATGTTTTTACTAGTTTTATTGCATCTGAAATTTCCTCTTTTTTTTTTGGATATTAATCAAACACCCAGAATGTCCTCCTTGACTATTTGGGAGTCGCTGAAGGTGTATTTACAAGGTCAGGTCATTTCATACTGTGCTAACCAGAGGAGAGTGAGCACTGCTCGACTTAAAGAACTGGCGGAAGAGATTATTGAGCTGGATAGGGCACATAGCCAACTACCTTCTGCTGATTCTATGAAGAGGCGTTTGTCACTGCAGACAGAGTTTGACCTTTTTATTGACGAAACAGGCTGAGTATCTTCTCTCCAAATCACGATACGGGTTTTATGAGCATGGGGAAAAGGCTGGATGGATTCTTGCTAACCAGCTAAGACAGAGAACTGCTAATCTGACCATCTCTGAAATATATGATGAGCAGGGCTCAAAATGTACAGATAGTCATAAAATTAACTCCAGTTTTCAAGCTTTTTATATGTCACTATACAGCTCTGGCCCATCTGTAGACCCTTCTGTATTGGAAGACTTTTTTAAGACCCTGCATGTTCCGTCCTTAGATCCAGGGGAGGCCGCAGGGTTGGAGGAGGACCTTTCATTCTGGGAGATAGCATCAGCAATTGGCTCTATGCAAAGCGGCAAGTCCACAGGACCGGATGGTTATCCAACTGATTTCTATAAAAAGTTTTCAAGGCAACTCTCCCCTTTGTTATTGTTGGTTTTCAAGGAGTCATTCTCCTTGAGAGCCCTGCCATCTACAATGCATGAAGCAGTTATGTCCTTACTATTTAAGAAAGACAAGAGCCCTCTTAAGTGCAGCTCTTACCGTCCAATTTCTTTACTAAATACCGATGTTAAAATCCTTGCTAAAACTTTGGCACGTCGCTTGGAGGGGGTTCTTCCATCCATTATATTGCCGGACAGAACAGGTTTTATTAGGAATCGTTACTCTTTTTTCCACCTCAGACACCTTCTCAATATCCTCTATAGCCCCTCTCCACCTGGTACCCCAGAAGTAGTGCTTTCACTTGTCGCTGAAAAGACATTTGACCGAGTGGAGTGGGGCTATCTTTTCAGTGTGCTGGAGAGGTTTGTTTGGTCCCAGGTTCATATCATGGGTCAAACTTCTATATGCGTCTCCGAGGACTGCTGTTCATACTAATAATAATTTGTCCACCTACTTCGAGCTCCGGCGGGGTACAAGACAGGGATGTCCTCTGTCGCCACTGCTATTTGCCATTGTAATGGAGCCACTTGCCGTGGCGCTAAGACAGAATACTGATATCAGGGGGATCTGGCATGTGGGGATAGAGCATAAAGTTTCTTTGTACGTGGACAACATGCTATTGTTCATTTCACAGCCCCTTGAGAGTCTCCCTAAACTAATGGTCCTACTCGAGGCTTTTGGTAGAATATCACGCTATAAGGTAAATATTCAAAAAAGTGAACTGATGCCTGTTGGTGAGGGGGCAGGCCAGGTACCCCTAGACTCCTTCCCTTTCAAAATTAGTCTAAAGAAATTCAAGTATCTTGGGGTGTGGGTTATAAAGATCTATACCTAGCTAATTATCAGCCCCTGTTATCTAATCTGAAGCAAGATATTGAGCAGTGGGACCCCCTGCCTCTCTCCCTTGGGGCAGAATCAATACTATATAAAGATGAATGTACTGCCTAAATTTTTATGTTTTCCAGTGTTTCCCAGTGTTTCTTACAAAATCCTTCTTTTCAAAACTGAACAATCAGATATCAGCCTTTATCTGGAACAAAAAGCCACCACGGATCAAAAGGCATATATTGCAGAGACCTCGAACGAAGGGCAGGATGGCACTCCCAAACTTCATGTACTACTAGTGGGCAGCTAATACAGTATCTCACAAAAGTGAGTACACCCCTCACATTTTTGTAAATATTTGATTATATCTTTTCATGTGACAACGCTGAAGAAATGACACTTTGCTACAATGTAAAGTAGTGAGTGTACAGCTCGTGTAACAGTGTAAATTTGCTGTCCCCTCAAAATAACTCACCACACAGCCATTAATGTCTAAACCGCTGGCAACAAAAGTGAGTACACCCCTAAGTGGAAATGTCCAAATTGGGCCCAATTAGCCATTTTCCCTCCCCCGTGTCATGTGACTTAGTGTTACAAGGTCTCAGGTATGAATGGGGAGCAGCTGTGTTAAATTTGGTGTCATTGCTCTCACACTCCCTCATACTGGTCACTGGAAGTTCAACATGGCACCTCATGGCAAAGAACTCTCTGAGGATCTGAAAAAAAAGAATTGTTGCTCTACATAAAGATGGCGTAGGCTATAAGAAGATTGCCAAGACCCTGACACTGAGCTGCAGCACGGTGGCCAAGACCATACAGCGTTTTAACAGGACAGGTTCCACTCAGAACAGGCCTCGCCATGGTCGACCAAAGAAGTTGAATGCATGTGCTCAGCGTCATATCCAGAGGTTGTCTTAGGGAAATAGACGTATGAGTGCTGCCAGGATTGCTGCAGAGGTTGAAGGGGTGGGGGCTCAGCCTGTCAGTGCTCAGACCATATGCCGCACACTGCATCAAATTGGTCTGCATGGCTGTCGTCCCAGAAGGAAGCCTCTTCTAAAGATGATGCACAAGAAAGCCCGCCAATAGTTTGCTGAAGAGAAGCAGACTAAGGACATGGATTACTGGAACCATGTCCTGTGGTCTGATGAGACCAAGATAAACTTATTTGGTTCAGATGGTGTCAAGCGTGTTTGGCTGCAACCAGGTGAGGAGTACAAAGACAAGTGTGTCTTGCCTACAGTCAAGCATGGTGGTGGGAGTGTCATGGTCTGGGGCTGCATGAGTGCTGCCGGCACTGGGGAGCTACAGTTCATTGAGGGAAACCATGAATGCCAACATGTACTGTGACTTACTGAAGCAGAACATGATCAGTATGCAGTATTCCAGCATGATAATGACCCCAAACACACCTCCAAGATGACCACTGCCTTGCTAAAGAAGCTGAGGGTGAAGGTGATGGACTGGCCAAGCATGTCTCCAGACCTAAACCCTATTGAGCATCTGTGGGGCATCCTCAAACGGAAGGTGGAGGAGCACACGGTCTCTAACATCCACCAGCTCCGTGATGTCGTCATGGAGGAGTGGAAGAGGACTCCAGTGGCAACCTGTGAAGCTCTGGTGAACTCCATGCCCAAGAGGGTTAAGGCAGTGCTGGAAAATAAAGGTGCCACACAAAATATTGACACTTTGGGCCCAATTTGGACAATCTCACTTAGGGGTGTACTCACTTTTGTTGCCAGCGTTTTAGACATTAATGGCTGTGTGTTGAGTTATTTTGAGGGGACAGCAAATTTACACTGTTATACAAGCTGTACACTCACTACTTTACATTGTAGCAAAGTGTCATTTCTTCAGTGTTGTCACATTAAAAGATATAATCAAATATTTACAAAAATGTGAGGGGTGTACTCACTTTTGTGAGATACTGTATAAGATCACTGTTGTACTGGATGGGGGAGAGTGCGGTAGCCCCTGGATGGACAATTATGGAAGGGACGTCCATTGTGTCCACCTCTCCGGCGGCCCTACTGTGTGCTAAATTACCATTCACACAACCTCTGTCTAGCTTTACCTCTAATCCAGTTGTTGTACACTCAATCAAAATTTGGAATCAGTTTAGAAGATCTTTCTCTCTTGGGGAGTTGTCACTCATGGGACCAATTGCAAATAATCATCTGTTTATCCCATCTTTGTTGGATAAGACTTTCGTTACTTGGTCTAGAAAGGGGGCTGTCTTACTGTCTGATCTCTATGTTGATGGTGTTTTTGTCTCATTTGAGCAGCTAATGCAAAAATATGACATTCCCAGATCGCATTTTTAAAAATATTTGCAGCTTAGAAGCTTCCCTTCCCATTGTGCCCTTCCAATTCGCTGTTGGATGCAATTTTTAAATGTAAACTGGCCAGGAAGCAGACAATAAGGGTTATCTATGACCTACTCGGCATATATGATTTGTCGTCCCTAGATCTCCTTAAGAATAAAAGGGAGACGGACTTAGGCGAATCAATTTCTGATAATGATTGGCGCAAAGTAATCCAGGGGATTTTCTCCTCCTCCATATGTCTCAGACATGTAGCTGTCCAATTTTAAATTGTTTACCGTCTGCATTGGTCCAAAGCTAGACTCTCGAAGATTAATTCCGACATAGATCCCACATGTGATCGATGCAGACAGGCTCCAGCCACTCTGTTGCATATGTTCTGGACATGTCCAAAGCTGTACACATTCTGGCAATCTGTATTTGAGACTTTCACTAAGGTATTGGGAAGAATAGTACAGCCGTCCCCTCTTATTGAGATGTTTGGGGTGACCCCGGAGAATACTCCTTTTAGATGGTGTGAGATCAGCATGATGTCCTTCTGCACTCTCCTGGCCAGGAGATTAATATTGTTTAGATGGAAGGATCCTGCTCCACCAGTATATAGCCATTGGGTCAGGGAAGTCATATGTCATCTTAAGTTGGAAAAAATTAGATACACTGTTAGGGGGGTGCCTGGGAATTTTTACTGAATCTGGCAACCTTTTCTGTTCTTTGTCAGAGACAGGGATGCTGACAGTACTGTTTTGTGATCATTATCTATACTTTTATTTCTTTTGCTCTCTTCTTTTCTATGGTGGTTTAGCTTTATAATATGTAATATGTATATTCTATGTCTGGCACTGGGTGGGGAGGTGGGGGGTTTGTTCTATTTGTTTGGTTGGTGTTGTATGTTTCATTTGAAAAATGCTAATAAAGACACCTTGATAAAAAAAATAAAATAAAATAAAAAACTGTAACTAAACCTATAGCCACACACACACACACACACACACACACACACAAAACAGTGTGTCCAGTATATGGTCATGTAGAAGTTGTGAAATGCATAAAAAAAAAAACTGTTCAAAATACAATATGAACTCAGAATTCAAGAATGTATTTTCTGTTCATAGGGTACATTTGAAATTAAACCCTTTCAGTCTCTATTCAAATGCTGTTATCAGAAGTGTGTACATGTGGCACATTTAGTCATAATTGTTAGAAATGGTTTTGAGAAAATGAGGAATAATTTTGGTAATGTTATTTTCATTAAAACCTAGATATTTTCAGGTTTAGTATTTCACATTAGAAGTGCTAAATTAATATATTTATATCTGCCTGGTGTATTTTCCACTTCACCCCAAAGAAACATCCCAAAGTGCATATTAATTAGGGCAAACTCATGATTTTGCTCTCTTGGCTGATAACTAAACTGGTTATGGTTCATAATAGAAATCATCAGGGTTACGCATGTAACTCTGTTCCCTGAGAAGGGAATGAGACATTGCAAGCCCGAAGGTCACTGCAAGACACTCGAGCCCGGGGTGGAATGAATATGCAGGCTGTAATAACGAATGAATGTGTGTGGCGTAGTCCACCCTGCAGCCGCACACACATCCTGCAAGGATACCCCTTTGGACAAAGCCTTCAAGGAGGCGATCACCCTAGTGGAATGAGCCCTTATGCCCAGAGGTGTAACGAGACTGCGTGCCTCGTAAGCAATAGAGATTGCTTCCACTATCCAGTTAGAGATGTGCTGCTTTGACACAGCATCACCTTTACTGTCGCCACCAAAGCAGACCAGCAGCTGCTCCGACTTACGCCACTGGCCGGAGCGGTGGACGTAAGTACAGAGAGCCCTTACTGGACACAGCAGGTGCATCCTTGCTTGTTCTGGTGTGAGGAACAGAGGAGGGCAGAAGGCCTGCAACACCACAGGGTGGGCAGCCGATGTAGGCACTTTAGGAATATAATCCGGCCTAGGATACAGGAAGGCCTTGGCTAGTCCAGGGGCAAAGTCAAGGCAGGAGGGGGCAACAGAGAGAGCTTGTAGATCTCCCACTCGCTTGAGAGATGTCAGGGCCAGTAGAAGAGCTACCTTTAGAGTCAGAAGCTTCTCAGAGGCTGACTCTAAGGGCTCAAATGGGGCCCCTGACAGACCTTCCAAGACCACAGAAAGGTCCCAGGGAGGTATTCGCGGCCTGTTGATGGGCCTCAGCTGTCTGACACCATGCATGAACCTCGAAGTTAGAAGATGTTGCCCCACAGAGGCTCCATCAACAGGGGTGTGGCTGGCCGAAATGGCGGCCACATAAACCCTGATTGTAGAAGGAGCCCACCCCGCTGAGAAACGTTCTTGTAAGAACTCCAGGACTGTAGCTATTGCGCAATTCACTGGGTCTAGCTGACGTTCCTCACACCACAAGACAAAAAGCCGCCACTTGAGCACATACAATTTCCTTGTGGATGGTGCGCTAGCGTTTAACATGGTCTCTACACCCTCAGTTGTGAGACCAGAATCTATGAGCTGATGCCCCTCAGGGGCCAGACCCACAGTTTCCATAGTTCTGGCCGAGAGTGATAAATCAGCCCTCTGTCTTGAGACAGTAGGTCCCTGCAGATGGGAATCTCCCAAGGAGTGCCGTCGAGCA
This sequence comes from Ictalurus furcatus, assembly GCF_023375685.1. Classification (NCBI taxonomy): domain Eukaryota; kingdom Metazoa; phylum Chordata; class Actinopteri; order Siluriformes; family Ictaluridae; genus Ictalurus; species Ictalurus furcatus. Next base: position 25,657,128 of record NC_071258.1, read on the forward strand.
GGGACATTATCTCAGAGAACCATATTTGAGCTGGCCAATAAGATGCTACTAGCAGCAGACATAGACGGTCTTGGCGAACTCTTGCTAGAACTTGTGGGAGCAGAGTGATTGGGGGAAAAGCATATAGACGTGACCTCGGCCACGTGTGCACCATGGCGTCTAGCGAACCACAGCGGGCAGTGTGTTGTCTCCTCGGAGGCGAACACATCCACTTCCACTTGTCCGAACCTCCGCCATATGGACTCCACCACTTGTGGATGGAGCCTCCAACCCCCAGGCCTCAGCCCCTGCCTCGACAGGATGTCTGCCCCTACATTCCGGCTGCCTGGAATGTACATTGCACTCACTGACTAGAACTTTCCCTCTGCCCAGAGAAGGATTAGTTGCACCTGCCTGAACAGGGGGCGTGAACGTAACCCTCCCTGCTGGTTGATATATGAGACCACAGCTGTGTTGTCTGACATAACTAGCACAATGTGACCTCTCAACTGAGGAAGAAAGAACTTCAGTGCTAGGAATACGGCCCACATCTCTAGGCGATTTATATGCCACTCCAGATGAGGGCCGCTCCAAAGACCGTGAGCTGGACAGCCATTTAAGACTGCACCCCAGCCAGTGAGGGACACATCTGTCATTACCGTCTTGCGGTAAGGGGACGCTTCTAGAGTGTGACCCGAGGCTAGGAACTGCGGGCACCTCCAAATACTCAGAGCACGTAGGCATCACTGCGTGACACTGATTAATCTCAGAGGTTTCATCCTCGGATGAAACCCCTGACTTTTCAGCCACTACTGAAACGGTCTCATGTGCAATAGGCCCAATGGTATGACGTTGGCTGTTGCTTCCATAAGGCCCAACAGCCTCTCGTAAAGGCTGGAGGGGATGCCCAGACCTAGCTTTATCTTGTTCAAAGTTGATAGGATCGATTGTACGCGTGTTGGGGATAGAAACGCCCTCATTGTAGTAGAATCCCATATAACTCCTAGAAAAGTTGTCCTCTGCACTGGAGAAAGCATACTTTTCTTGAGGTTCAACCTGAGCCCCAAGCTCCTCATGTGGGCGAGAACAACATCTCGATGTTGAACCACCTGTTCCCTGGATCGTGCTAGAATTAACCAGTCGTCCAGGTAGTTTAGTACACGGATGCCCTGGAGTCGCAAGGGAGCCAGAGCAGCATCCATGCACTTTGTGAAGGTGCAAGGGGATAAAGCTAGCCCAAAGGGAAGAACCCGAAATTGGTATGTGTTTTCTCCAAACGCAAACCTCAGGAACTTCCTGTGACTAGGCGATATTCCTATGTGGAAATATGCATCTTTCAGATCTGTCGTCACAAACCAGTCCTCGGACTGAATCTGTGGCACGATAAGCTTGAGCGTCAGCATCTTGAACCTGTATGTCCGAAGAGTACGGTTCAGATGACGCAGATCTAAAATTGGCCGCATACTCCCATCTTTTTTGCGGACCAGGAAATAACGGCTGTAAAAACCTCCCTCCCTTAGGGAACGGGGTACATGTTCTATGGCCCCTTTGTCCAGAAGGGAACTTATTTCCTGCACTAACATTGGGCTCTGCTCTGTGCTGACAACTGTGGTGAGCACACCTCTGAACCGGGGGGTCGAGCACTGAACTGGACCCGGTAACCCTTTTCTATGGTAGACAGAACCCATGGGGACACATTTGGCAGTAGTTTCCATGCTGCCAAATGGTCTTTCAGTGATGTTAGCTTTTCCACATTTTGTTGGAGGGAAAGCACCAGATTTCCGTCACCCTGTGACAGCTCGCTGAACAGAGAAGACTGAAAACGTGGGATGACCTTGGCCAGGGCAGGCCCTACAGTAGCACTGGGGGCTAGTTGCCCTAGCAGCCTCATGTCCCCTGATACGTCCCTCCGTGGCCCATCAGGACCGTTCCTTCCTTGCCTGCTTTGTTTTTATGATCATTCTTAGATCAGGCCTCTTAGCAGGCTCTGGCTGTGGCCGCCCGGTCCCCCTGGCTTTCTGGCGGGGTGCCACACATGTCTGCTGCGTCTCCCTCGCACCAGCGCTGGCCCGGGTTCCATTCATGGAGGCCCGTGCGAACTCAACACGACAGGGAAGGAACTGGCTGAACGCCGCCGTTTGCTGTTTTGCCTCACGAAACCTGTTGGCGATGGCATTGACGGTGCCGCCAAACAGGCCAGAAAGTTTAACAGGGGCGTTCAGCAAGGAGACCTTATCTTTGTCCCCCATCCCTGAGAGGTTGAGCCATAGGTGCCTCTCCGCCACAACCAGGCTACCCATTGAACGGCTGATATGGCGGGCCGTTTGTTTGGTCGCCCGGAGAGATAAATCTGTGGTGCAGCGCAGCTCTGCCACTGCCTCGGGCCCAATTCCCTCACCAGTATCTAGCTCACTCAGCAGGTCTGCTTGGTAGGCCTGCAACACTGCCATTGTATGCAGGGACCCACAAGCAAGACCCGCTGCCACATAGGCTTTGCCCACCAACGCTGAAGTAGCTTTACATGGCTTCGAAGGTAAAGTTGGCCTCCCTAAATTACCTGCCGTTGATGGAGAGAGGTGACTCGCAAGTGTCTCCTCCACCTTTGGCATCGCTAAATAGCCGTGCTGCTCACTCCCCATGAGGGCCGAGTAATCAGACGTTGCGGGGTTATAAACATGGCTAGTGTACGGTTTTCTCCAGAAGCGTGATATTTCTTCATGCACTTCTGGAAAAAAGGGGAGTTTTCTGTGGTGTGAGGGAGCTTTATATTTATTTTCACTGGAGAGGAAGTGCTCATCCAGCCTGCTACGAGCCACTTCCTCTTCCCCGGGCCAGTCTGTATTCAACTTTTGAACCGCCCTAGTGATCACCTCAAGCAGCTCTTTATATGCTTGAGAGCTGCTGTCAGTTTTTGGTGCAATGGCACCCTCTACCGACTCCTTGGAATCAGCGAGGGTGTTTTGGCTTTCCATAGGGGAAGGAGGAGTCGCGACGCGAGCTCTAAAGTCAGGCGGAGAGCCGGACCTGGAAGACAGAGCAAGATATAGAGCAGTGCTCATCTCTGGCTCCTCTTCCAAATCCATACAAGAACCCCAGGACCTGAGCCGGCTGGCTGCCTCGGCAGCGGCCAGCCCAGATCCACGAGGCTCTGAAACCCAACTCCCTTCGGATGAGAAGAGAGCGAGCCGAGAGCGTAGTTGCCTAATAGTGAAACGTTCACAATGCTGACAATCAGACCCCTCGAGGGCTGCTGTAGCATGCTCTACGCCCAAACACTTCACGCAGAAAGCATGTCCGTCTCCTCCCGTGATGAAATGGGAGCAAGGCGTAACACACTTCCTGAAATCCCTCTCGCTCATTCTTTCACTCTCTTTTCTTTTCTTTTTCTAAAAAAGGGATAGAAAAGTTGAGAGATATTGAGAAATATAGAGTAGAAATGAAGCGTTTCTTTTTCTTTTGTCACACAAACAACAGATATGCAGTTTCGCTGAAGATAATAAGACTGGCGGCGTGGTTCACAGGTGCCATATATATATCATGCGACGCACTTAATTGCCACGTCACTTGATCATGGCAGGCCTATAAGTAGAGGCATGATTTTACACAAGCTTCAGGTACCGGTCACGAGCGCAAGGCGCTCCCTTACTGTTATGCTAAATGCAACGTCGAAGTTCCCTTTGAAAGGGAACACTTAGCACAAACTGTGTGCATCAAACCCAAGTGGCATTCCCAAAGCTTGGAGAGAGAGCACTGCATGGTTATATAGTCGTGTCCGAAATGTTTGGTGATTTAATCTAAATTGTCCTCTCCATTCAAAATGATATTAACAGTGGAGGCCAAAAGTCTGTATGCACCTAAAAGTCTACATGCACCAAGTTAACTGTCTCTTTTAATAATCTGGAAAATTCCAGAAATTGATGTTATGACATTTAGAAGCTTCTAACTGGTCAATTGTCAAAATTAAGAGTTAATTGGGAATGCACCTGTGGATGTAAAAGGGCCTACCTTTCGAGTGAATGTTGTTTTGTTCTTGATACCATGGGAAAAATTAGGAAGAAACAAATCCAGTTCCACCTTCAGAGCAATTTCCAGAAAACTGATGGTACATTAATCATCTGAACAAAGAATTGTATGCAAATATAAAAATCTTTGGATCACACAGACACTTTTGTGACTTTTGTGTATATTTTGGTCTGAAAGGTTCAACCCCAAAATTGCAACAAAGGAACTGGTGGAAAAAGTTGGAGGCATCATGTGCCAAAGTATGTACATCCATCAATAAGAGAGTTCTACATCACCATGGCATGAAAAGCTGTCATGCAAGAAAGAAACCCCTAGTACAATATTAGCATAAATAGTTAGTGAAACTATTGGAGTGGCCCTCAAAAAAAAAGCATGTCTAAGCAAGGAGACCCACACACCTGACTGAGTTACACCAGCTTTCTCAGGAGGAATGTCCAAAAATTCTATCAAAGTATTTTGAGAAGCTTGGGGAAATAAATCAGCCCTCCCGCTTGAGACAGTAGATCCCTGCAGATAGGAATCTCCAAAGGAGTACCGTCAAGCAGGGAAATTATCTCCGAGAACCATATTCGAGCCGGCCAATAAGGTGCTACTAGCAGCAGACATAGACAGTCTTGGCGAACTCTTGCTAGAACTTGTGGGAGCAGAGCGACTGGGGGAAAAGCATATGGACGTGACCTCGGCCACATGTGCACCATGGCGTCCAGCCCCAGTGGTGCGGGAGGAGTGAGGGTAAACCACAGTGGGCAGAGTGTTGTCTCCTCAGAGGCAAACACATTCACTTCTGCTTGTCTGAACCTCCGCCATATGGACTCCACCACTTGTGGATGGAGCCTCCAACCCCGGGCCTCAGCCCCAGCTTCGACAGATTGTCTGCCCTTACATTCCGGCTGCCTGGAATGTACATTGCACTCACGGACAAGAACTTTCCCTCTTCCCAGAGAAGGATTAGTTGCGCCTGCCTGGACAGGGGGCGTGAACGTAACCCTCCTGGTGGTTGATATATGAGACCACCGCTGTGCTGTCTGACACAGCTAGCACATGGTAACCTCTCAACTGAGGAAGAAAGAATTTCAGTGCATGGAATATGGCCCGCATCTCTAGGCGATTTATATGCCACTCCAGATGAGGGCCGCTCCAAAGACCATGAGCTGGACAGCCGTCTAAGACTGTACCCCAGCCCATGAGGGACGCGTCTGTCATTACCGTCTTGCGATAAGGAGATGCCCTAGAGTGTGAACAGAGACTAGAAACTTCGGACACCTCCAAATACTCAGAGCATGTACGCATCGCCACGTGACACTGATTAATCTCAGAGGTTTCATCCTCGGATGAAACCCCCGACTTTTCATCCACCACTGAAACGGTCCCGTGCAATAGGCCCAACGGTATGACATTGGCTGCTGCTGCCATAAGGCCCAACAGTCTCTCGTAGAGACTAGAGGGGATGCCCAGACCTAGCTTTATCTTGCTCTAAGTTGATAGGATCGATCCTATGGTGTTGGGGATAGAAACGCCCTCATCGTAGTAGAATCCCATATAACCCCTAGAAAAGTTGTCCTCTGCACTGGAGAAAGCATACTTTTCTTGAGGTTCAACCTGAGCCCCAAGCTCCTCATGTGGGCGAGAACAACATCTTGATGTTGAACCACCTGTTCCCTGGATCGTGCTAGAATTAACCAGTCGTCCAGGTAGTTTAGTACACGGATGCCCTGGAGTCGCAAGGGAGCCAGAGCAGCATCCATGCACTTTGTGAAGGTGCGAGGGGATAAAGCTAGCCCGAAGGGAAGAACCCGAAATTGATATGCGTTATCTCCAAATGCAAACCTCAGGAAATTCCTGTGACTACTTTTTGGTGTGTCCATATTCCTATGTGGAAATATGCATCTTTCAGATCTATTGTCACAAACCAGTCCTGAATCTGTGGCAGTAGTATAAGTAGAGACATGATTTTACCCAAACTTCAGATACCGGTCACGCGCGCAAGGGTGCAAGGGCAGTCCCATACCGTTACTGTTATGCTAAACACAACGTCGAAGGTCCCTTTGAAAGGGAACAGTGGAGATCACACAGTGAGCTGCTGCGGGAAAAGTGCACAATCCAGGTTGACCAAATCATGAGAATGTTTTAAATTAAGCACTTAAACTTGTAAGTGTATTAACGTGGCTTGTCATGTCAGATGCTGTGACAGATGCATGTGCTATTTACTGTTTTCTACAGCGCAGAAATTTACTTTTTACTTTTATATCCTTATCTGTAAATGTTAGAAATTCATCCCAGTATTTCCATTTTACATAAAGGCTTGTCCTGACAGTGAGTGGGTCTCCATTAAACTTCACTGAACGAGCGCGAGTCTACACATGTGTCAATCAAACAGCGTGCAATAGAAAGGAAGCGCAATAACTCTGACTAAAATATTCATTTTGATCAAATGTTGTTTGATGATATATTTAGCTATATTTAGCAACAAAAGTAATTGTGTTTTTCATGAGAGCAGTAACTGTAATGGGGTTATAACACGTAATTGTATATAAATGTAAGAAGTGTTGTACATTTACAGAATAAAGTAACATGTTACCGTGTTCAGATGAGTGAATGTGTGTGTTATTGCAGAACATTCAACCTGTTACCAGTTAGCACTTAGTTTGTGCTTTTGTTTTCTCTGTTAGCATTTTTAATATAGTGATTTAATTTCTGCTTTAAAGCTTGTGGACAATCAGCGTTTTTTTTTTTTTGTTTGTTTGTTTTGTTTTATTTTTTTGCACAATGTACAGTATAGCATAGCCCACAGAGATACATTTAATACCTTTTTCATAGCCTTCAATTTGCTTAGTGTCTGAAGGACAACATTGGCATAATATGAAATAATGTTTTTTTTTTTCGAGAAAAAAATACAGAAAATAAAAATTGGCAATCGAAAATTGATAATTGACAGATTAATTGATTATCACAATAATTGTTAGATGCAGCCCTAATGTTCTGCCATATTATGAAATGTCGAGCTTCTAAGCATGGTGGACAAGAATGCAAAAGAAATTGTTTTGTGAAACATCTTCAAGATTGACAAATTAGGTTATGTTTAAAAATGACAAACCTCACAGAAAAAGGGCACAAATAAAATAAACTAAAATACAGGACCAAGCATAATAAAAGTTAAACAAATAAATAAACATAAATAACTAACAAAGAAAAATGACTGGGGAAAAATGTAATGTGTCAAAACTGAAGATATGCCAGATGAACAGATGATGCATATAATGAAACAGCATACATTGTAATGGCATTTTAAATGAGATATCTAATACAACTTTATAGAAAAGTATAATTTATTAATGATGCCATTAGAAGAAATTGGTTTATCATTTGTTTAAGAAAACAACACATTAACAAGTACTTTGCATTATGTTTTATATGTTACTCTAGTTCCCTTGCTTATATAATTTAACACATGTGCATGATATTTGGGAAGTTAATCAATGATGTGCACTGAAGCCATAAGTAAGCCTACTTGTATTGAATTATAGTGGTTTAATTGGGTGTCAGGTTTGCACAATTATGTTGTCTGGCTCATCTGATTTTAATTTAGTTCTTCTGTGTAGGCTGTGTTCATTGTGTAGTTACCATTTACTGTATTTTTTCCTTATGTGATGCCGATGCATGCTTATATTATGTCAAAACTCAACTTTTTTCTTTTCTTTCTTTTCTTTTTTTCTTTAAAAAAATTGTTTATTGTAATTAGTCAGCAGTGGGCAATCTCCTTCCTATAGTTGTGCAAAAACATTTGCAAGACAATGTTGATAGCGCAACTGCTGCAAAATAAATTGCAAAAAAAAAAAAAAATCCTTTCATTGCCTAGTGTTCTTTTCTCACTAGGAATTGGAACAGTCCACATTTTATGAGCTACTGTATGTCCCAAAACCGGACTGAGAAACAAATGGGACAACTTTTGTTGGTAAACATTAAATCAATAATGTTTTAAATCCTCTATTATCTGTGCATCAGGAAAAGATACAGCAGTGAGGTATAAGATTACTATCCTTTAATGCCCCCCATGATGGGACAGATCTGCACAGGAAGTCTAGCAGGCAGGCTAGCTGTTAGAACACAGAAGCAAAAATAAGCAAAATAAACTAATAACTAAATTAAACAAGATACTGTGAAAGTATAGCCAGGAAAGGGAGAGACAGTATGACTAGATATATGATAATAATAAGAAGAATATTAATAAAATTAATAATAATAATAATATTACGACTACTACTACTACTAAATAATAATAATAATAATAATAATATGACTAATGAAGTATTATACAACGCAAATTCAAAAAAAAAAATTGGGGTGCTGTGTAAAACATAAATAAAAACAAAAAGCTGGAAAAGTAAGTGTTACTAAAAAGAAACAGCTGGAGGAACATTTTGCAGCTAATTAGGTTAATTGTCAACAGGTCACTAACATGACTGGGTATAAAAATAGTATCTTAGAGAGGCAGAGTCTAAATAAAGATGGGATGGAATCTGGATAGAAGCATATGTTGCTCTGAAACCTGTATTATAGCTTGAGGCATTGATGGTGCCTTTCCAGATGTACATTCCACAGGCACTAATGCACCCCCATACCATCAGAGATGCAGGCTTTTAAACTGAGCGCTGATAAAAAAACAGATGGTCCCTTTCCTCTTTAGTCCTCTTTAGTTTAGAGGACAGCGTCCATGGTTTCCAAAAAGAATAAAAAAATTTGATTTGTCTGACCACAGAACAGTTTTCCACTTTACCTCGTCCATTTTAAATTAGCTTTGGTTCAGAGAAGACGGTGGCGTTTCTAGATCATGTTCACATATGGCTTCTTCTTTGCATGATTTTTTTTACATCCATTTGTGAAAGAGAAGAGTTTTTACAAGCATTTGTGGATGGCACATCGAACTGTGTTCACAGACAATGAGTTCTGGAGGTGTTTGAGCCCATGCAGTGATTTCCATTACAGAATCATGTCTGATTTTAAACCAGTGCCATCTGAAGACCCAAAGATCATAATCATGCAATATTGATTTTCACCCTTGTCCATTGCACACAGAGATTTTTCCAGATTCTCAGAATCTTTTGATAATATTGTGTACTGTAATTGATGAGATTCATAGTCTTCGCAATTTTACATTGAGGAACATTATTCTGAAATTGTTGATTGGTGAAGCTCTGCCCATCTTTACTTCTGAAAGACTCTGCCTCTCTAAGATACTTTTTTTAAAAAACACTTTTTTTATTTATTTTTTTTGTATTATTATTTTTTTTTTATACCTAATCATGTTACTGACCTGTTACCAATTATCCTCCAGCTGTTTCTTTTGAGTAGCACTTACTTTTACAGCCTTTTGTTGCCCCGTCCCACCTTTTCAGAGATGTGTTGTGGCCATCAAATATAAATTACCTTATTTTTTCTTAAAATGGTACATTTACTCAGTTTAAACATTTGATATGTTTTCTATGTTCTATTGTGAATTACAAATGGGTTTATGAGATTTGCAAATCATTGCATTCTGTTTTTATTTACATTTTACTCATTGTCCCAACTTTTTTGGAATTGGGGTTGAATGAGCGACAGGGTTAATATATTGAACATGTAATTAGAGATCCTGAATAAAAAATAACAAATATAGAATAACATAATAAATTGACTTTCCTTCTTTTTTTGGTGTGTCTTTGGTATGTATTTTCCACATGGTCTTCCAGGCACTTTAGTCCTTACACAAAAGTACTGAGCTCAACATTTTTATTGTCACTAGAGGGCGCTTTGTGGTTCACCACCATGGCGATTATGAAATCAATCAGGAGATTAAACAGCCAACTCCAATATAAAACTAGAACAAATCTCTCTCTTAGTGGGAATGGGATTATGTCGACCTCATAAAGCTCGTACAAATAGGTTAAAACTTGAGAGGTGTTTGAGTACCTATGAATAATTGACTATATAATAGACAGAAGCTTGAAAAAAACAGAGTGCAGACATGCTTTTTCTCTCACACACTCTTAGAAGTCATGCTACATTATGGATAAAGGTCAAAATGTAATTTTGGTGATGAGACTTGCAAAAAATAAATGCTAAAATGGTCTGAAGGGCAGATGATTTGTCTTCAGCTCATTGGTGCTTTTGGAGCGGTGGGTACTATCAAGAGATCATAGATGATGCCTTCAGTGACCCAAGATTCCTAATGTATGTACATTAAGGCTGCAGTGTCCATTAGAGATGCAAAGATCAATTAATGGACTCGCATATCATTGTTATACTGAAAGTGCAGGAAGAATTAAGGCTAATGCCTGAAGCAGTTGTTAAGCTTATGCTTTGTCATGCTGCATATGCATTCTTTAAACTTCCTTATAGTGACTTGCTTCTGTGTCCTTTGTAGACAATAGGATTAGGTGGTCAGTAGAAAGGCAGTAGGGGGCATCAGGGGGGTCTGTAAAATGTCACAGGTGAAAAGCAAGCAAACCAAGACTATGATCTTTTAGAAGCATACATGCATGCATGCATACACACACACACACACACAGTTGCACTATATATGGTATGACCTGTTACAAAACTATATTTCAGCCATGACATCTCTTGGAGTGAGACTGTCCTGGCGGACTAGATCTGCTACGCTGTTGTTGGGTTAGTATGAATACTTGCTCTGATTGACATGCACAGACATAGAAAAAAGGAGAAGCATGCTGCTGCTGCAAAGGGTAGGGATTTACCATAGCAGATCTAGATGGTGGTACTGGGGAGGAGGAAGGTATGACACTAAATTTAGTATCGAGCACAGACCATAATCAGAAAGTTATAGGACCCGAGTTTATACTAATTATGTGTGCCTAGGCCTGCTTTGCCAAATGGCTTAATGCTACTGAACTAGTCCTATGTGTTGGTATTATGTCTAGTGGCCTAGCTGGCTATGTGTGCCCAGAACTTATTTAACTGTGACTTAGAGGCTATGTGTACCTGGCTGATGCATGGGTTTAGACTAAATAGGTGTGTGGATCATATTTATTATTAAAACACTCAAGCAAACAATCAAATCGGCAGGCAGAGAGACGTAGTCGAGGTGCAGGCAAATAAATTTGGTAAACCAAAATACAGTCCAACCAGACAAACGAAAGAATGGATAATCCAAAGAATCGGTAAATCCAAATGACAGGCAATGGTCATGACGTGAATTAGTAAACAGAAGGCAATGGAAACCGGCTCGGTAATGCAGGTAAACTAACAATAACCTTACATAATGCCTAAAAAATCTATGCTGACTAAACCCAGCTAATAGGACACGTGTTAATGAACTAGATGATGGCCTACTCACACAACAAATTTATTTCATACCCTTGGCAGAGAATACTCATAAGAAGTGTATCTATCACCCACTAACTATATATTTATGTTAAATCACCTGTAATTGTCTGGGCATTGTCTGGTATTTGCTTATTATCTAACATTGCACTTTAATTCTGTTAAATTAATATAAATGTAAAAACGTTAAAGCTAACCTAATCAGTAAACAACCATCCATCCATCTTCTATACCGCTTATCCTTCCTTCAGGGTCATGGGGAAACCTGGAGCCTATCCCATGGTGCATCGGGCACAAGGCAGGGTACACCCTGGACAGGGTGACAATCTATTGCAGGGCACAATCACATATACATTCACATTCACACACCCATTCATACATTACGGACACTTTGGACATGCCAGTCAGTCTACCATGCTGTCCCCACAGCATGGGGAGTACATACAAACTCCGCACACACAGGGCCACGTTGGGAATTGAACCACCACCCCTGGAGGTGTGAGGCGAACGTGCTAACAGGGTAAACAACAGGGTCAAGAATTGTGGCATGTAAACTGTAGATTTTTTTCCCACTGTTTATGCACTCCTTGTGTGATCACTCTTTGCAGCTCCAGCACTTGCCAAAGTTATTTTAATAAAGTCTGTCCACTCAGTAGCTATGTTAGTGATGTGCCTATGCAGTTATAATGAGTCATACTGGTCATGATGGCCATGTCCAATCCATGCTCTCATCTACTGGGATCATGATAGAACCATGTACTTGAAACATTTTTTAGGTTGTTCCAGCTACTTGCACATGCACATTTCCCCATAACTAACCAGGCAAAGCACCCTGTATCTTCATGGGCATCAGTATTAGAATCAGACGAGACCCCTCTAGCTTCCACTTCCTCATGCTTCCACATTTTCACACAATATTTTGGCATGGTTGGTGTAGCATTTGGAAGTTGCAGAGCTCCTCTAGCAATCCACCATTGATTACAGATAAGCTTTGCTTTCTGATGTCTAGCAAGGGCTAGTGATGATGGGCATGATTACACAATGTAGAGCTGTATTTCTGGACCTGAAGAGGCCCCTGCTTCTGCATTTCCATCTGAAGAAACAGCATGTGAAGTTATGTATAGTATAATTAAACACAAAATTAAATGCATAGTTATACATGTTTTAACTACATTCAAAGTTGCAGAAGCACCACACATGTAGCCTGAATCACATGCACAGTCATGCATTTTATAACTACTTGCTTCCACAAAGAACATACGATTCATATTTATTGATGCAACCACAAATGCAGATACACATATGCACATGGACTGGTGTGTTACTACAAATTGAGAATATATTAAGACAAACCCAACTTCAGTGTTAAAATTACTAAAGCCAAAGCTCGTGTATTTCTGCTGCTTTAACACACCCACTTCAACTCAAGTGATTATTGCGTAATTAGCAGTCCTCTAGAAACTTTCATATTTGTGGTCCTGGAGTACCTGGAGTGGTTTTCCCTGCTCACAACTTACCTGATTCAACTCATCAGCTAATTATCAAACTTGAGCAAGAATGAACTGAGTGGGTTAAAGAAAGGACAAATTTAAGAACGATGAGTCAAGTAAAGTTGAAAAGCTTAAACAGACTTGCATTTTTAATAGACTGAAAAAATATACTGCAAACAAAACAAAGTCAATTACCTACCTACCAGAACCGTTTATGATAAATACTCTAGATGTATGTATAGGCCCTGTCCCAAAGCTGCCAACAGTTAGGTTGGGGGTTTGAATGTGACAATTTAAACAGAAAGTGATTCATCCAGCAAACCATGCTTTGTAACGTGCTCACTCGTGACAAAGTGAAGAGACAGGGCATAATCGTACAAAATCAGCATTTTATTACGTATCCAAAATCCATGTTAAATTGCACATCCAATCAAGTTATACTATAAAACGTAGGACAAATTAATGGCAGACAGGATCACCACAGGAAATAATCACCCATAATCATAATTTCCACAGACAGTCAAAAATCAGGAAAACAGGAAATCAAACCAGGAACATGTCAAACACTGAATTAAGGGGGGGGGGGACAAGATCAAGGAATTGTGGAAATAAGGCTCAGACTTAATGGCAGTGCTTAATTTGTGCCAGATCCTGCCGGAACACATTCCGGGACCTCTCAGGTTGTGAATGTCAGTGTTCTGGTACCGATCCGATACCTCAAGTCGTAAAAAAACAAAAACAAACATTATAACATAAAATAATATATATATATTATATTATATATGTATATATATGTATATATATATATAATATATATATATTCAAATTTTCAATCAAATTTCATGTTCTTTATTAGTTTAGATTGGGTTTAGATTTTAGATTTTTTAGAAGTGGGAGTCGGGAGTGAAAAGCGTCGTCTAGGTAATTGCGTCGTCACCTACCAGAAAAATAAGCCTAACCGCCAAAATCTGAAGCAGAGAAGAAGAACTGTGCAAAGTAAAAATGTCAAAAAGACAGCTAAATTTTCTATCATTTCTCAATAGAAAAGAAGAGTTTGATAAGGATTCTAAACAAATCAGGATGGTGATGTAAGAAATTTGGGATAAAAATAAGATATAAACCTATGAAAAAATATAGATAATTAATATTGAAGAGTCAAGTGAAATGTTAAAACCTAAAGACAGCTGGATTTTGACATTAGACGATGTGTGCTTGCGTAAGAGCACACCAGCATGAGAACGAGGAAGTTCCATGACCGATGCACTGTTAAAGATAATAATGTACAGAAGCACAGAAAAGCCTTGTGACAGATGCACTGTTGAAGATAAGAGAGAAGCACCCAGGCACAGGCAAAACACACACACACACAGAGGAAGTTTAGGATGGACTTGGGTATTAACAGAATATATCCAAGAGAACATTTTAACAGAAGAATGTTTCACAATATGTCATATTGTGCACATGATTCTTTATTAAAACTCAAAGGCCGTTGTGTAGTTTGCGTGCACTTAGGTGCAACCAAGATTGAGGGCATCTGGGGAAAACATGGGAGTGGGTTTGTGTGGGCTACCAAACATCTTGGAACATCCAGGGTTCACCTTGGAAGTCCCAGGGTTGATGTTTGACCAAATATCTAAGTTTGAAAAACACAAAACATAGAATAGTCACAAACACATATCTGACCCAAAAAGGGTCAGACAAGGAGCAAGATAGAGGAGACAGTGGTACAAGATAGAGAACTAAAAGAGGAACCATGCACTGTGCAGATAAGAATGCTCACTCACCCATGACAAGAGAAAAGGCTGTCGCTCATTCAAGGTAGAAATAGATCAAAAGCAGTTAAGGAAGTAACTGATAGAAAATATGATAGACCCTAGAGTATAACTGTCAAAAATTATGATGCAAATAATGTTGTGAGAAAACAGACTGAGGTAAGAGATAAGGAAAAGTTTAGGGCAGCATTAAAATAGGAAACCCAAGACTCCTTAGAGATAATGGGAAGGTACATAATGAGGATACGTGTGGAAACTTGTGATTTGATGTGCAAAAGAGGAAACGTGTGATTGGTTAAAGTTGGAACATGCTTGACAATGGATCTAAAGAGATTGTAAGCCAGCAGGAGCCTCAGTGCAAGTTACATCTTCATGTGGCGAGCACACTTGGTACCAGTTTTTTTGTTTGCCGTCTTGTTTGACTGCTAATAAACCTACTTCATCTGAATCCAGTCTTCGTGAGTTTGGCTGTTTTATTCATCGTGAGTGTAAGACAGATCTTTTAATTTTTTTATAGTTTGGGTCTGTGAGATAGAAGGGTCAATGTAGGTTGAAGAAGCAAAATATCCTGCAGCAGCGATGAAACACAAAAGTGGTTGCAGTAGTGAAATGGTGCAGGAGGCTGCCAGCGCAGTTAAATGGCCAGAGCAGGAGGCTGCCGCTGCCACAGCAGTAGCAAGCTAGGTTTAACATAAGGAAGAGGCACAAAGCAGAACAAATTTGTAAGGAAAGGGATAGTGGTATCAGCGGAGAAGATTTTGGGATGTCTAGCGACAGGTCAGGGTTGGGATGCACAACTATATCTGTATCAGCTGTCCAAATAGTTCAGTGTTAAACAATCCTACTACCCATGGCTTGTAATAGAAAAAGTTGTGCTGCAAAACATGTAAAGTGGTGGGGCCTTTAGGGCCAGAACAGACAGAGGGGGATGAAACTATCAAAGGAATGGGTCACGTGTACAGTAACCTCGTCTGCCTCAGACATTAAAAAACAGCAATGAGCACTTAGAAATATATATATATATATATTTGAACATGCCCAGACCAAGGCTCATTTAGCAGCAGCAAAAATTCTTGATAAGCGAAAGACGACATCATAGTAGAAGCTATAGTTAATAGCCAGTCTGAACAGATAGCCAATACAGCTCGAGTTTTTTGCACGGCATACAAGGAGGCTAAACACCACAGGCCAGCAAATGGCTTTGAACATGAGATTGATTGCCAAGAGTTAAATGGAGTTGATATGGGTAGAATTCTACATTCCAATGTTGCATGTGCAAATATATAGAAACAAAAACAACACTGTTTGAAAGAATAGTACAAATAGTACAATTGTGCACCTAAACTCAGTCTAATGCTGGATGAGTTGACGAGTTTAAACAAAAAGAGTTCTTTGATCATATATCTGATCATCTGTTAACTGCTTTGGAGTGCCTGCATTTGACTGAGGAATTTCTTTCTAAAATCCTCATTGGAGTAACATGTGATTGCGCTTCTGTTATGTTTGGGCGCAAAAGTGGAAGTAAGTAGGCTTAAGAATATTTTCCCTAATATTACTGTTTGGCACTGCTCAGCCTATAGGCTTGAGCTCACAGTGAGCGACGTACTGAAACAGATGGATTCAGCGCTATGAATCATTTTAAAATATTGATGGACAAGCTATATGCAATTCATAGCACATCTAACAAAAACCAAATGGAGCTGAAAAAATCTGCGGACTCTTTTTTTTTACGTTTAAATGTCCAGCTATGCAAAATCGGTCGGATATTCAGGTTTTAGAACAGTAGAAGCAGTGTGGAAAAACTACCCAGCACTTTACGAACATTTTAAAAAAGCAGCCGAGTATCCATCCAGTGATGGCATTACAAAGCAAACATACAACTGACTTGATAAGCGCATTTCTTCCTATGCATTTGTGAACAACCTAGGCTTCATGTGCAATGCATTGCAAGAGTTATCTGGACTGTAACTCGAGCTTCAAAGAAGAGAAAGTAGCATTGTTTCGGCACACAGGGGAATCATTAGGCAAATCGGGATATTTGAGGCAATGTCAGAGCAGCCAGATCACTACACTGATCTAAGCCAGAGGGAAACTGACAATAACATTTTCAGGGTGTCACACTAAACAGAGGAAAACTTAGTGACAAAAACGTCTGGGTTACGCATATAACCCTGTTCCCTAAGAAGGTAATGAGATGTTGTGTGAGCTCTAAGCTGTGGGAAGTGCTCTCGTGCATGACCGGTATCTGAAGCTTGTGGAGCATCATGCCTATTTATAGGCCTGCCGTGATCAGGTGACATGGCAATTAAGCACATCATGTGATATAAAAACGGCACCTGTGAATCGAGCCGTCAGCCTCTATTATCTGAAGCGAAGATACAATTCACAGGCATGCCCCAGTATAACAAAGTTACACAACGTCTCGTTCACTTCTCAGGGAGAATGCCTAATTGTAAGGCATTCACAATGCGCACAGTCAGACCTCTCGACGGCTGCCCTGACATGCTCCAGCCCTAGACACTTCACACAGAAAGTGTGTCCGTCCGGCCCCATGAAGAAACGGGAGCAAGGCGTAACACACTTCCTGAATTCTTTCTCACTCATACTTTTCTCTCTTTTTTTAAAGGTACAGAAAAGTAAAGAGGTTTTTTATGTCTTTTTAAAAGATAGAGAGGAAATGAAGAGTATTCTTGCGAGTGTTACACAAATGACCAACATGCAGTATAGCTGAAAATAATAAGGCTGATGGCACGGTTCATAGGTGCCCATTTTTATATCAGGCAACACGCTAAATCGCCACATCCCCTGATCACGGAAGGCCTGTGAATAGGCATGACATAAATGACATACAAAAGCTTTAGATACCAGTCATTTGCGAGGGC
The DNA here is from genome assembly GCF_023375685.1 of Ictalurus furcatus. Taxonomy (NCBI): domain Eukaryota; kingdom Metazoa; phylum Chordata; class Actinopteri; order Siluriformes; family Ictaluridae; genus Ictalurus; species Ictalurus furcatus. The sequence goes on from NC_071258.1 coordinate 25,674,594, forward strand.
GCTTCCCACGGCGTGGAGCTCACACAACGTTGAGTTCCTTTTGAAAGGGAATGCTTGACCAGAGGCAGTTTTTCCTAAGTTTTGCTAAGAATTTGGAGGGCCATATCTTAGGGGGACGGGTGCCGGTTAAAATTGGATATAACAAGGTTATTGAAGAGTTAATGGTGCTTTACGCATAGTACTGGCCAGAGAACACTGGTGTGATGTATGGAGAGACAAAACTTGAATCGCTCTGTCAGTGGTTTGACATTGACAGCCCGCATGCTGTCAATCGTGCCTAAAGAGAGTACAGAAATTCAGATGTAAAATACAGTGTGGGCAATAAGTATTGAACCCATCAACATTTTTTTTCAGTAAATATACTTCCAATTAAGCTATTCACATGAAATTCTCACCAGACTTTGGTATTAACTCCACACATTAAATCCACACATATAAAGAAATCCAAACATTAAAGTCCATAAATGAAGTTATGTGTAATAAGGAATAATGACACAAGAAAAAAATACTGAACACACTAACTGAAATTTATTTAATATTTAATGGGGAAGCCTTTGTTTGTAATGACAGCTTCAAGATGCTTCCTGTATGAAGAAATTAATTGGCTGTGGTATTCAGGTGTGACTTTGGCCTATGCTTCTGAATATATTGTCTTTAAATCTCGTTGAATTGGATTCAATTCGGGTTATTGACTGGGCCATTCTAACACCTTGATTTATTTTCTCTGAAACAAATTGAGAGTTTCCTTTACTGTATGCTTTGGATCATTGTCCTGCTGGAAGGTCCACCCATGTCTCATCTTCATGGTGGATGGCAGCAGATTCTTTTCAAGAACCTCCCAGTAAAGAGCTCCATTCATCGTTCCTTCAATTATATGAAGTCTGCCAGTATCATGTGATGAAAAACAGTCCCAAACTATGACGCTTCACCCTCCAAACTTCACTGTTGGTATAGTGTTTTTAGGGTCATGTGCAGTGCCATTTCATATCCAAACATGGTGTGTAGTATGACAGCCAAAAAGTTCAATTTTGCTCTTGTCTGACCAGACTGCACTCTCCCAGTATTTCATAGGCTTTTCCAAATGAGTTGTAGCAAACTTTAAATGAGCGTCTACATGCCTTTTCTTTAGTAATTGAGTCTTCCGGGGTGAATGTGTATAGAGGCCATGGCAGTGGAGTGCATTGCCTATTGTTTTTTCTATGACTATGGTACCTGCTGCCTCTAAGTGTTTCTGGAGCTCTTTCCGAATGGTCCTTAGCTCCTAGGCTACTCTTCTGACTATTCTACTGACTCTCTGGTCAGAAATCTTGTGAGCAGCTCATGTCTGTGGCCAGTTGATGACGGAGTGATGTTGCTTTCATTTGTGGATAATGGCTCCACTGGTGCTTACTGGAAGATTCAGAAGTTTTGAAATATGTCTGTATCTGATTCCATCAATATGTGCCGCAACAATAAGGTTGTGAAGGTCTTGGGAGAGCTCTTTGCTTTTACCCATCATGAGATGTTTCTTGTGTGACACCTTGGTAATGAAAAGCCCTTTCATAGACCATCAATTTACTAACCCAGCTGATATTAATTTGCAGAGATAGGAGGTATAATTACTTTCTAACTACTTATGGATTTCAGCTGGTTCCTTGCTTCTCTTGCCTTGGAGAACTGCTTTTTCTTAGCGTCTTCAGTATTTCATTCCACTTTATTACACATAACTTTATTTATGGACTTTTTAATTTCTTGACGTAATACTGATGTCTGGTGAAATTTTAATGTGAATAACCTCATTGGAAATATATTTACTGAAAAAAAATGTTGACACATTCAATACTTATTTCCCCCACTGTACATCCCTGATAAACTGAATGAGCTATTTGTTGCTGTCAATAGCATCCCTATATCAAGTGCTGAGCGTGATTGTGGATTTTCACAAATTAACTTGATTTGCATCCCAAACCGTGCCTCTCTCCACACATCCACCATATCAGATTTACTATTGCTGTTGTTCTTGGACCCACGCTGGTCAAATTCAATCCAATCCCCTACGTAAGGTCGTGGGTGGCCAAAGGACATAGAACTGCCACAGATATATGCAGTAAAACCTGAAACAGGGAGGAGGTGAATCAAGACATGACTGTGGTGTGGGGTGTTTTGGAGAAGTAGATAAGGTAAGCAAGCGTTTTGGGTGTTTCTATTGTGAACTGTAAAGTATTATTGTGTGTTATGCTAGATCTGTTGAGAATGAATTGCTGGCAGCGAGTGCTGTAAGTCCTACAGTTAAGCATAATGCTGTGGGCATTTGCAGGTTGTCTTCGGCCCAGGCACTTTATGTACCCTTGGGCCACCCTTGGGAAGAGGTTAGGCTAGCACTTACACTTCACTCCTGGGCTGGAACACCCCTAGGTACCCAAGTCAGGGGTCACGGGACAAGGAACTTCTGTCTCCTCTCTCGGTCCCCAGCTCTGGTCAGTCTCTCTGGAGGCATGGAGTTGAGTCAGCCAGCAGGACAGGACTTCCTTCCTTTGTAGACACGTTCACCGATGCTCAGGCCTTGTCAAGGTACAGGTACGTTCTTGAATGGGCAACCTGTCATAGAAAATAGGTGGAAAAATAGAATGGACAGAGCTCATTTGTTAACAGCTTTTAACCAACTTGCATGTCTCATATTGGTCCTTCTGAGGTCAGAACACCTGTTCACCTGGAATTAAAAAGTATAATTTACTGTGGGGCAAAGGTCATTTTAATTTAGCACATATACAACACATCAAGCAATTTACATACATAGTCGTCTAGATGAATATCGACACCACCTACGGACTGAGAAAGGTTAGTAGACATTTTCCAAGCCGTGGGGAAGGGTCGACCGAATAACTAACACCTCAAAGGGTGAAAGGCCTGTGGTTTTAGATGGGGTCATTCGAATTTCAGTAAAAACGGCATGTCAGATCAGGCAGTACTCTTTCGGCAAAATCCTGACAATAGTTTTAGCAGTTTCCCTCACGCATAGAAACGATATACAATGACCAATAACATTCTATGCGGTCAAAACGGTTGGCATATGGGTAAAATTGACCTGCAGAGACATTCAAAAAGTATCAAAAGGCCTCTGAGTGGCGTAGTTTTGTAGTCATATCAAACATCGTGAGAGATGTGTCTTTATTTGAGGACGTAAGTCACGTATACAAAATTTGGAGGTCATATTAGACAACACTCTTGATAGAGACCGATGTGAGACGCCGTCTTTGTTTTGACGATCGCGAGAGCTGTTGGTTTAGCACAGGAAGAGATTAGATCTTTCATCGAAGGCATTGCGCGAGTCTGTAAAAATAGTGATTCTTTGACCTTCAGATATCGTGCACACACGAATTTGAGCTGAATTAAATGGCAATGAATGTGCTTCAGTTACCACATCTGGTAAACAGTTTCTTCTAAACAATCATGATTTTCAGGTAAAGGAATGGTGTCAATTTAGCAGACAAATTTAATGGTCAAATTTGTGGTAGCACAGAGAATAGTTTCATAACCACTTCTGTGCTGAGCCGTCATGTGTTGTGTTTCAATGTTGGATAATACCCGTTTCACCTGTGCAACACCAAAGGGTGTCAGAACCAACCATTCTGCATCTATTACCAAAAGAGCAGCACTCTCAGCCACTGCACGCAGACACGTGCGGGTAGTCCAGCATGTTCCTGTGCCACCCCTGGAGTGTTAGTGGGCAGATGATAAAGTTCAGTGTAGTCTGGCAGACCCAGGGCTGGAGAGAGGAACATGAAACCGTTTTTTAAATGTTTAAATGCAGAAACAGTCTCAGATGTGTGTGTGTCACATGAGTATGGGTCCCAGGAGTCAACGTGGATCGGATGTTCTACGATGGCCCTGAGCTGTTTTGTAGCGGGCAGTTGAGAACACCATCCGGCCGTCCGACAGCCTTCTCTGTCCTTTTGATAAGAGAAAACACAAACATTTGACTTTGTTTTACATAGGTGCAATGTTGCACTTGGAACCTTGAATCCTTTGTGAGCCAGATGCTACAGCAGTCTCAAGATTGCAGTTCAGTAGCAAGCTTCGACTGGCGTCTTCTGTGACATGGAAATCTTGCAAAGAGTCTCAGAGGCTTGTCTCACCACACAAGAAAACACAGGGCCAACGTAGCCCTTTGGCAGGCGTGTCCAGGTCAGCTGGCGTCCCCTTGCGTAAATGCAAACAGTGGCTGAACACTGAAACCAAAAGAGCATAATCTACCACGCTAAACCACGCATGGTGTGAAGCTATTAATGTATTAGAAACAGGAAAACCTCAACATTGAAACACAGCTTCTGCCTGAGGTCTTGTGTAACTCGTCACGTGACATCAGGCTTGGGAACAGGATTTAACAGGTGTGTTATACGGGCTCACACAGGGCTTCAAAACACCTAGCTGTAACAGAGAATTAACAATAACATCAATATCAAGGGCTTTCGATTCAGATAAGGGATATTGTTGTTTTACATACACAGGATGAGAATATTTTGACTTAGCTGATAGAACATTGCATGTCCTTGTGGTCTAGACAGTTAGGCAGAGTCTGTAACCTGGATCTGATTCTGATTGAGACATATTCTGACAAATTGAGCTGATTTAGGAGATTTACTGCGTTTCCACAATCAGAGGTTTAGAAATTTAGAGCCCGAGAATGCAAAATTGAAAAGAACACTACGGCATGTTTACAAATTCATGCAAAATTAATTCATGATCCAAACGTTATAATAATTTGTACTCATATTCATAACAATCCCTGAATATTATATACAATGGCAATAATAAGAAAGTCTTTCGTTTGGATTCCTTTTTTAAAAAAAACAACCTGAAGTCATTTTATATGGATTTTACTTTTCAGTTTTGTATCTTTGGTTTTAAGTACATCGGATTCAAGTGTCAGCTGATCAATTTTATCTTTGGTCAGGCAAAAATGGCGATATACCTGAGCGAAAAACAAAGTGTCACAAAACACAGACTGCCATAAAAGTTCCTTCCGGACTGATAAAATCAAGAATACTGATTGATTTTAACTTTTGCAGAAATATGTTTAAATATTTATTTATATATCGAGTCACCTTGACTTTAATGTGTAGTGTGAAGTTTGATAACTAAAGGATTGTAAAAAGGAAAAAAAAAAAAATAATAATAAAAAATCTCTCGCACACGTTCTCGCCCTCTCTCGCGTGCTCTGTGTTTAGAGGAACGTCATCATGGAATTCAAAACACTTTCATTCAGTTTCCAAACAGGGAAACACACGGAATTCAAATTAAAATTAAAAGAATGATTTGGAGCTCTGGCGCGCATGCCTCTGACCAGCCGTGTACCCAATATAAATATGGAACTGTATACAATCCGCTCAACACGTTCTCAATCCAGTCTCCTGGTGTCATGCCAGGAGACGGAAGAGCCTGTTTTTATATATTACAGGTCTAGAAGTTCTGATTTACACAACGGGCAATCTGGCAGATGTCTAAAATATTTACAATGTTCTTGACTGCTCCCCAATTTTTAAAACATTCATACAGCAGTTATTGATACCAAAGTAATTATTATAATACAAACAGACCCACTGGACTCACACCCCAAAGTCTGTACCAGATTCAAACATTCAGTGAAAAAGCAGAAATATCTCACAAAGTTCTGTTTTACCCATCTCAATCTGAAGAGCACACACACACACACACAGTGTTGTGTGTTTTTTTTTCTTTTTTTTTTTCCCCTTTCACACAGAAGCAGGCCTGCACAGAAAAGAACACACACACACACTCACACTTATCTCCAAAACTAATTTTTGGAGTTTATCACACACACCAACTCCTTATGTATGAAGTTTATATTCATATAGATTAAATGCAACATTCACATTCGTCTCCAAAACACACATAACTCCTTATGTACAGAGCTCATGTTCAGAGCACTAATTAATACAACATTCTTACTGGTCTCCAAAACTAAATTTCAGAGCTTATCACACACGCATGCAAGCTCTCACACACATATTATATGCACACACTGTTACACCTATTTATATTATCTCACACACATTTGTTAATACACATTCATACACCGGGCACGCTTCTCTTGACGGGTCCTTTCCCTGAGTTGAGTGACCCGGACCTCGGCCCAGGATTTACACCCCTCTCTATCCAGCCCTGGAATCTTTCACCAGCGGTATTAGGGGTCCCCCACCAAAGCAGCCGCCACCTCGAGTGGCCGGTATCTGGGGTTTGAGGCCTCATTTCCATCTGCCTCTATTTCAGCCCTGGAATCTTTCACCAGCGGTATTGCAGGACTTTCACTCACACAACACATATACAATTTCATTAAACAACCTTATACACCTTATACATAACCCTTATACAATCACATATCGGTTCACACTTCTCTTACCTTTTCTCACTCACTCAAGGTTCTTTTGGAGACCAACTTAGTCTTTCTTCCCACCCTGGGGCTTCCCACTCGTGACAACAGATCACTAAGACAGAGCTTTGAAATAACAGGCGTCTGCAGTGCCTTTTTCCTACACGGCCTATCTGTTGCCTTAGAGAGTGAAGTCCCATGGGAGAGATTACAGACGTACGGGTCTTAGCCCAGTCCCATCTGGGGTGCCAAATGCTGGCCCAAATTTTGCCTATTACCTGAAGACACTTAACATAGAAACAGATACTCACATATTCAATTGGAGCAAGAAAAATAAGACACCAGCCGTGAGTGAGAAGAAGCAAGGGTCCAGGTTTATTCATTCCATTCCACCACACGAGATCCCCACAGTTTGAGACGTCCCAAAATGCAATCTAAAAAACCAGAGCTGAAGCTCTTATATTTATACAGTTTTCTTAGGGTCAGGATGACCCAGACATCCTACATATTACATACATGATGTGGTGAAATGGTTTTCCTTCGTTACTTGTCCCACAGTGCAATAACAAATAGTGACTAAGGATATAAACACATGATAGAATATAATGCAGTAAGAAAATAACATACTGTAGATGTAATACATTGTTATAGATTGTAGAATAAAAATAAATATTATGGACTGTAGGGAATATGATATGATGGCCTCACATTATCTTCAAGCACTCTTTGATATGATGCAGAATTTATAGTTGAATCAATGAATGCAAGCTGTCCAGTCCCCGAGGCAGTGAAGCAACCCCAAACCATAACAATTCCACCACCGTGTTTCACAGTTGGTATGAAGTGCTTCTATTGAAAAGCTGTCTTTGGTCTGTGCCAAACATGTTTGCTGTTACTGTGGCCAAACAACTGTATCTTTGATTTGTCTGTCTAGAGTACATTATTCCAAAAGGTCTGGTCTTTGCCTATATGCTCATTGGCAAACTGTAGTCTTGCTTTAATGTTCTTTTTAGATAATAAAGGCTTTTTCCATGGCACATCTCCCATGCAGGTCAAACTTATGCAATCTCTTTCTGATTGTAGAAGCATGCACTTTGACAACAACAGTTGCAAGACTTACTAACAGGTCCTGTTATGAAATTTCGGGGTTCTTAGAGACTTCCTTTTGCATCAGACAGTCTGCTCTTGGGCCGAATTTGATGGAACAACCAGTCCTGGACTAATTGAAATCTTGCCCACTTGTAAATGATTTTCCTTAGAGTGGAATGATGTATTTAAAATTATCTGGAGATCTTTTTAAATCCCTTGCCAGACTCATAGGCATCCACAACTTTTTTCTTAAGGCTGAATTTTGACATGATGCCACCGCACACCTCCATAGCAGAGGGAACACCAGACACTAGATATGAGAGGGGTATAAATAAGACAGGTTCCACCTGCACTCTCTAAGGAGGTTGTAAATACTGGCACCCAATCTTGAACACCTGATTCTAATTTTATGTATTTTATCGTGCCAAAAACGTAGGGGTGCACTTACTTTTTCCATGTGACTGATCTATATTTTGTTAATTTAAATTGTAGAAATTACTACAAACTGTCAATTTTATGTGTCATTTGACAGTGTAGCAGTGTGTATTAATAGGCACTGTTTGCTTGTCCAAATATGTCAAAAAAAGCCAACCATTTCCATGGGGTGTACTTATTTTTTCACATGACTGTATTTAGTTGCTTGCTGTTATGTACACAGGGTACCAAAGTGACTTACAGCAAGGAATGTTGCTAAATAATTACTTTGTATAGGGATGGACATACATAAATGTCCTTTTTATAAGAACCTTTATAGGTTATGTTAGGTTATGTAAAATAGAATGGTTCATATAGCTATGGTATTTAATCAACAAATCAACATGAATATAGATTTTCTGTTTAACCCATTAAACTTCCAAAACACACAAACCAGTCCAGACTGACAAGATTGGGAAAGAAGATGAAGCAGGGTCCTTTTATAGGCTACCCATTGCAGTGTCATGGTTATGAAAATGGGGTGATGACTTTGGTACTTGGCACAGAAACAAATGGTAAAATTCCACTACTTCTGAACCCACACTGGCAGACTGTACTGAAAGGAAGAACAATTTTTATTTTCTTAACAACTGATCTTACACATGCATACTGGTGCATCTAAGAAAATTAGAATATCATGGAAAAGTTTCTTTTTTCCTGTAATTTAATTTAAAAAGTGGAACTTTCATATATTCTAGATTCATTACACATAGTGAAATATTTCAAGCCTTTTTTGTTTTGATGATTACGGCTTACAGCTCATGGAAATCAAAAATCAAGTATCTTAAAATATTAAAATAAAGAATTTATAATACAGAAATGTTGACCTTCTGAAAAGTTAATTTATGCACTCAACACTTGGTTGGGGCTCCTTTTGCACAAATTACTGCATCAGTGTGGCGTGGCATGGAGGCAATCAGCCTGTGGCACTGCTGAGGCATCATGGAAGTCCATGTTGCTTTGATAGTGGCCTTCAGCTCGTCTGTATTATTGGGTCTGGTGTCTCTCATAGATTCTCTATGGGGTTCAGGTCAGGTGAGTTGGCTGGCCAATCAAGCACAGTAATACCATGGTCAGCAAAAACAGTTACTAGTAGTTTTGGCACTGTGGGCCAAAACTGTGGGTATTTTCATATTGTTTTCTTTACACCCAAATATTGAAAAAACTGTGTGCTTATTCATCATTCAGCATGTTCAAATTTAACACTTCAAGTTAATTTCTGTAATGAACAAGAACCAAATGCGGTTCTTATCCTCATCCAGACATATCCATACATCAAATCATCAGAAGAGAATATAATCATATGTAAATCTACTATCAGAATCCAAATAAGCAGATAAAGACAAAACTGAGAAATGAGAAACACCAGTAACACTGATCATGCAGTAAGGTCATGGCAGATCGTAGGCAACAGAAGGTAAGTGAAGTTCTGTGTCTCTCTCTCATTCTTTGCACTTTATGAAAATCAGAAGAGAAAAGAAACCTAGAAAGAATTAATGAGTGCACTTACTACATAGGAAATCAGTGATTATTTACCAATACAGCACTCATTATATTTTTTTTTTGGCCCATAGAGCTAGATGCACCACTTACACAGTCTGAATAAAGAGGGCCAGGAATTTTTAAAAAAAATAAATCAATCAATTTGTTTAAAAATTCTGTTTTTATGAACACTCAGTGTATAATTGATTATACCCTGATTATATTCTACTAAATAAATAAATGTTATTATATCCCAAATGCCCCATGTTAGCATTTTGGCAACACTGCCAAAACTCCTACACCAGTCCACTGCTAGGGAATATCAGTCTTTAATGTCTTAATGGAGCATCAATTAAACATGGACCATTACATTTCTGTATAACTACACTTAAAAAGGAAAAAAAAATAACATTATGCTTCTTCCCATTGCCATATTCTCCATCAATACCACTAGTTTGGAGAAAAAAAATCCATATAGTAGTTAGCTACTTATTGATCAAAGTCAGCATGTTGATTTGTATGCATCTTTCAGACCCACAGATTCTGCTTTACTTCATCCATGTACAACCCTGTTAACCATGGTTAAACAAAGGTTGTAGTTAGAAGTGTTTCCCTGTCAGAAAGGTTTCCAAGTGGAAAGAATAATAATGTGATGCATTTCAGTTTATACTGACTGTTGCTGTCATGTGGCGCATACTTGTATGTTTAAGTCAGTGTTATAATATGTAGTTTAACATTCAAATATCTGTACTGACAGATTAATTTAACCATACATTACTACTGTGATCTCTTATAACACTTAACAAAATATAGATTAATTAACTCTTATGGATATCTGCATATTAATATTGGGTAGGTGTATCCCTATTAAATTCTGGTCCCTTTTTGTCAACTTCACAAAAGTATTTGATTAGATTTTTTTCTATATATTCCACAGCTTATCAAATAAAACATAAAAAAAGGATAGTTATTATTACCCAAAGCAAACTGGTACATTTAAAATATCATAAAGCATTCATTATATCCTAACTTGAACTGTGTACTGGGTGGCACTGCACTTTTACTGCATCTTTTACTGTGCCTATTTTCCTGTTTTAGTAATTATTTTACTGTCTTGCACTGTTTGCATGTTTGCACACATGCAGTTTATGTAGTCATGTGTAGGGCTGTGTAGTCTCATGTAGCTGTTTTATGCAACACCATAGTCCTGGAGGAACTTTATTTTGTGTCACTGTTTACTGTATCAGCGGTTTAAATGACATTTACTTGAATTGACTATATGATATGCACAGAACCCAACTGCTGTTGCCTATTTTGCCTAAATTGCCTTTTAATTTTAGATTGGATGGTTGTGAAGTATGGCTACATGCATTGTTAGACACCGAAACAGTGTAGTACTTTTGTCAGGGTTTGAGATTCCTTTCACTGTGCATAGAGTAATGTCATGTAAGAGCAAATAAGATCACTTGTACATCACAATGCAAACTGTAAGTAGTAATAGAACTAAATCTATTTGTTTTATACCTGTTCTGTTGACAGACAATGAAATAAAATAAAATTAACTGATTGAATATATATTATACTGAATATTTATTAAACAATATGCATTAATACATTATATACTATGAGGATATGTTAACTAGATATATTGTATAAAAAACAGTTTGTTTATATTGTTGTATGTAGGCTACCCATACAGTTACTTTCTGTGTGGAGTTTCACATTCTCCCTATTTCCATTTGGATTTACGACAGGGTCTCTGGTTTCTTCGAACCATCCAAAAGCATGTCATTAATAAGCATATATAAGTGTGTGCATGGTGCCCTGTGATCCATAGTGTATCCACACCTTATGCCAAGTTTTTCCAGGGTAGATTCTGAATCCACTGTGTCCCTAACCAGGATAAAGTGGTTACTGAAACCAAATTAATGAATAATTTTTGATGCCAGTGAAGGTGCATAGGCACCCTATTGTTATTCTACCTTTTTGTCGTCTTCTTCTTCTTCTTCTTCTTCTTCTTCTTCTTCTGGCTAGGGTGTCGATTGCAGCCCATACAACTGTCTGGTAAAAAGTTGTGAAATTTGGAACACTGATTGGGGAGGGTCTATGGAACATTCTGACCAAATTTCGGCCAAGTGCTGTAGTGCCACCACTGGGTCAAATTTTGGTCTAATTTGAAGGTACATTTTATTTAAAAGCCAAAGTTTGAATTCCCTGGGTATATATATATATATATATATATATATATATATATATATATATATATATATATATATATATATATAATATAATATGTCATGTGAAAATATAAGTACAGCCCATGGAAATTGTTGTTTTTTTTTGACACTTTTGGACAGGCATACATTTGATTTTCTTTGAAACCGTGCCTATTAATAAAGGTGATACACTCTATCAAATGATACATAAAACTGACATTTTGTAGCAATTTTGACTATTTAAATTAACGAGAAAAAAAAAAAAATCACATCAGTCACATTGAAAAATAAGTACACCCCAACATTAATCACACCTTCATATCCATAAAATTCAAATCAGGTATTCAAGATTGGGTGCCAGTTATTAGTATGTGCTTAGGGAGTGCAGGTGGAACCTGTCTCATTTATACCCTTCTCATATCTAGTGTCTGGTGTTCCCTTAGCTATTGAGGTGTGTGGGGTCATCATGCCAAGATCTAAAGAGATTCCAAAAGGCCTGGCCATTGCCTATATGCTCATTGGCAAACTGTAGTCTTGTAAAGGCTTTTTCCTGGCACGCCTCACATGCAGGTCAAATCTCTTTCTGATTGTAGACACATGCACTTTGACACAGTTGCAAGACTTACTAGAAGATCCTGTACTCAAATTCTGGCGTTCTTGGAAACTTCTTTTAGCATCAGATGGTCTGCTGTTGGTCTGAATTTGCTTAGGTAAGGCCTCCCAGAAAAAAAAAAAAAAAAAAAAAAAAAGGTTGTGGATGCCTATGAGTCTGGCAAGGGATTTAAAAAGTTCTCCAAATAGTTTTAAATACATCATTCCACTGTAAGTGAAATAATCAACAAATGGTGCAGATTTCAAACAACTGTCAATTTGTTCAGGACTGGCTGTCTCAGCAAATTCAGACCAACAGCAGAACATCTGATGCTAAAAGAAGTTTCCAAGAACCCCAGAATTTGAGTACAGGATCTTCTAGTAAGTCTTGCAACTGTGTCAAAGTGCATGTGTCTACAATCAGAAAGAGATTTGACCTGCATGTGAGGCGTGCCAGGAAAAAGCCTTAGCAAGACTACAGTTTGCCAATGAGCATATAGGCAATGGCCAGGCCTTTTGGAATGATGTACTCTGGACAGACAAATCAAAGATACAGTTGTTTGGCCACAGTAACAGCAGACATGTTTGGTGCAGACAAAAGACAGTTTTTCAGGAGAAGCACCTCATACCAACTATGAAGCACAATAGTGGAAATGTTATGGTTTGGGGTTGCTTCACTTTCTCAGGGATTGGACAGCTTGAATTCATTGATTCAACTAGGAATTCTGCATCATATCAAAGAGTTCTTGAAGATAATGTTAGGCCATCTATCCAAATGTTGAAGTTGAACTGAAAGTGGACTTTTCAACAGGATGATGCTCCTAAGCACCTTAGCAAATCCCCTAAGGAATGTCTCAAAAAGAAGAAGTGGAGTGTTATGGAATTGTCTAGTCAAAGCCCAGATTTGAATCCCATTGAAATGTTGTGGGGGGATTTGAAATGGGCAGTACATGTAAGAAAACCTTCAAACATCTTGCAACTGAAAGAATATTGCATGGAAGAGTGGTCAAAAATTCAAGCAAGCCTGATGGATTATGCAGAACAGCTACAAGAAGTTATTTCTGCTAAAGGGGGCAATACTAGCTTCAAACACCAAGGGTGTACTTACGTTTTCCACAGACAAATATCACATCTATTTATATTTCTTTTGAATGAATGACTGAAAAAGCTAATTTTCCTTTTTTTTGTTTTGTTCAGGTATATCAACTTTATTAATAGACACTGTTTCAAAAATGATCAAGCACATGCTTGTCCAAATATGTCAAAAAAGCCAACAATTTCCATGAGGTGTACTTTTTTCCCACATGACTATATAAATACAATGCATATGCAAATGACAATAGGATGAAAGAAAAGAGGTCTCTGTTTAAATGTAGCTGTTTAAGTGTGCTGCCACTGGTGGCTGCCACAGGTATTATTACCTGCTGCTAGCCTTTAATTCATATAGCCACTGCTATGCAATAATTTAGTAAGTCACCTTTACAGTGGTCATGTTCAAAAAATGAGACAGGAATTAAAATGGGATTCATGCAGCTTTCTAAATCTTTCCCAATTTTGTTTAATATTATTTTTTATGAGAAGTAACTTCCAGCCTGGGCATCACTGGAACGGTTCTGCACTGGGTGGAATCCTATCTCTCTGACAGATCCTTCAAGGTATCAAGGAGGGGAGGTATTTCTGAAACTCAGCAACTCACAACTGGCATTCCACAGGGGTCAGTTCTGGGTCCACTCCTCTTTTCTATCTACACTACATCTCTAGGGCAGGTGATTGAGTCTCATGGCTTCTCATATCATTGCTATGCTGATGACACCCAGCTCTATTTGTCCTTCCAGACTGATGATCCACCCGTCTCTACACGCATCTCTGCTTGCCTGTCAGACATCTCGGTCTGGATGAGGGAACACCATCTTAGGCTTAACCTCAAAATCTGAGCTTCTCTTCATCCCAGCCTGTCTCTCAGTCAACCACAACCTCACTGTACAGCTCAGCTCACTCACACTCATGCCAGCCAGGACGGCCAGGAACCTTGGGGTGATTCTTGATGACAGCTTGACCTTTACAGACCACATCTCAACAACTGCAAGGTCCTGTAGGTTCATCCTGTACAACATCAAGAAAATCCGACCCTACCTCACCGAACAGGCTACACAGATACTGGTCCAGGCTCTTGTTATCTCTAAACTGGACTACTGCAACTCACTGCTTTCAGGCCTCCCAGCCAGCTCCATCAAACCCCTTCAGATGATTCAGAATGCTGCAGCGTGCCTCGTCTTCGTCTTCAACCAGCCCAAGAGAACCCATGTCACACCCCTCTTCATCTCCCTCCACTGGCTTCCTGTAGCTGCCCGCATCAAATTCAAGGCCTTGATGCTCACCTACAAGACTTTGTCAGGAACAGCACCCTCCTACCTCAACTATCTCCTGAAGGCCTACGTTCCCTCACGGAATCTGTGATCGATTTGCGACCAACGCTTAGTAGTTCCCACTCAGCGTGGCACAAGGTCCCTTTCCAGAGCCTTCACACTAACTGTTCCTCAGTGGTGGAATGAACTTCCAATCTCAATCCAGACCGCAGAATCTCTCACCATCTTCAAAAAACAGCTAAAGACCCACCTCTTCCGTGAACACCTAACCAACTCATTTAAAAAAAAAAAAAAAAAAAAAAAAAAAAAACATTATATACCTTTGCACTTTCCACCTCTACTCTGTGCACTTGGCTTCTTCTGGAACTCAATTAATGGATCTTTTATGGTAGCACTACTTGTATTGTTCTCTGCTAGATATATCGCTTTGCTTGTACTTTTCTCATTTGTTAGTCGCTTTGGATAAAAGTGTCTGCTAAGTGAATAAATGTAAATGTGAGAAAATGAGACAGCTAACAAAGTACACATCTTAGCTAAATGATGCTAATGCCACTCATCATGGAGGTTTCTTTGAAAATTCCAATGTTCAAATCTTCCTTTCTGATCTCATACTGAGATACTGAGACCTACCGGCAAATGGTCATTGTATAATTGCACAGTTGAATAGACAATGGCAAATCAATTGAGCCTTAAAAGTTTCTTTCTAAACCAAGCAACTCTGATCAGCCTCATCAAGTCGGTGAGGGAACATGTTGAGGCCACAGAGACATATGATCCTGATCCAGTAGCACAGAAGCAGAAAAGTCATATATTTGAGAATATGTGCTCCAAGGTAACATTTTTTACATGACTGTGTGTGTGTGTGTTAGGCTGCACCAGTTTGCAATACATTTTTTTTTCTCAAAATCTCTGCTTCCTTCTTCTAAGTGAATCTCACATAAAGAGTCTTAGAAACATATGCTAGACAAACTAAATGTTTCTTACTATGGTGCTAATACTTATGATTGCATCTCATCATGAGCCTGAGCTCGAAGTGTGCTTTAATGTGCATACTGTAACTTCCCCCCTCTTCAAAACATTCCTGTGTAATCATATCCTAAATTCGCTTGATGGAGTTTAGACTGTAATTAAATCGCTAATCACAATTATTTCCTGATTCTCCCTCCCCGTTTCCGGGAGCTTGGGATATTTATGGGAGCATTGTAATTGACAAACACATGCTGCCTCTTGAGTAATACTGAATTAGCCAATTTGGTGGAGCCATTTTTTCTCATTTTCCTCTGATTAGCTGCCGGCACTGACTGAGAATGGAAAGAGCAAAATAAAGGAATGTGCCGTTCCAAGAAAATAGCAGGTATACACACAGAAAGAGCCTCTCTTTAGTGCCATGCTCCCTTCAGTGGCTCATTTGCATCTTAACGAGGGCCCCTGACAAGACACACCATTTTACATCTCAATAGGCACATTATTATTACCTGGATTCGTTGTCCTATACATGATGGTGAATATGATCCTCTGTTAGTGTGACTTCGATGGGCTCAAAACCAATGTTTAAACAGTTTGTGCAGAACAAAACAAATTAATATTTTTGTATTTGTATAATTTTTGTGTTATCAGTATTCTGTGGTTTACAGCATCTCAGAATAATTAGATCAGAGTCTCATGGAATACTGAGACAGACATACCAATTTTTTTTGTTTGTTTTACAACTGATGTCTCTTTCTTAATTATATGGCTTAAATTTACTCAAATAAGTAAAACAATAGCAATATGTTTAAGGGAATAGTTCTGCCAAAAATGACATTTTTAATGATTCCACATTCAAGATGGTTATTGCTACTCTTTTGAGCTTTTTAGGGTCAATTTGTCCATTTGTAGCCTGTTTGTGGAGGCCCCCTAATGGTGTAGATGCTGGTGTCTACAGTCAGACTATTATGCAAACAATAGCATTTATATAAAGAAAATAGTGATTATATCAATCTACATATCAATCTACATATAAATTTTGAGTTTTTCTGTATCATTGTTGTTGAGCACTCAATACCTGAACAGACATGTTGCCTCGAGACAGCCTGCCAGAACTCACAACATAAAACAGGCAAGTATTTGGGACATCATAAACCAAATACTACAAGGTAATAATTCAATACAGCTGAATAGAAGAAAGAAAAGTTACTATACAGCTCTGGAAAAATTTAGAGACCACTGCAAAATTATCAGTTTCTCTGGTTTTACTATTTCAAGGTATGTGTTTGATGAAAATGAACATGTTTATTTTATTTTATAAACTACATTTACATTTATTCATTTAGCAGACGCTTTTATCCAAAGCAACTTACAAATGAGAAAATGCAAGCAAAGCGATATCAAGCAGAGAACAATACAAGTAGTGCTACAATACAAGATCCATTAATTGAGCTCTACTACTGACAACATTTCCCCCAAATTCCAACTAAAAATATTGTCATATAGAACATTTATTTGCAGAAAATGACAAACCTGCAATAAAAAACAGTAATTATAATAAAAAAAAAACAGTACTTTTATATTTTGACCAGTTGTCAGAACTTGAACAATGCAAAGAAAATAAGTCCATATTAATTTTTAAACAACACAATACTATGTGAACTTAATATTTTAACTTAGGACGAGTTCAGAAATAAATGTTTGGTGGTATAACCGTGATTTTCAGTCACAGCTTTCATGCATCTTTGCATCTTGTCAGTCTTTCACATTGATGTTGGTGACTTTATGCCACTCCTGGCACAAAAATTCAAGCAGCTCAGTTTTGTTTGATGGCTTGTGACCACCCATCTTCCTTTTGATCACAGTCAATACCTTGAACTCCTTGTCATTTTCCTCAAACCATTCCTGAACAATTTCTGCAGTTCGGCAGGGTGCATTATCCTGCTTAAAAAGGCCACTACCATTAGGGAATACTGTTGCCATGAAGGTATGTACTTGGTCTGCAACAGTGTTTAGGTAGGTGGTACATGTCAAAGTAACATTCACATGAATGCTAGACCCAAGGTTTCCCAGCAGAACATTGTCCAGAGCATCACATTGTCCAGAGCATCACACTGCCTCCATCAGCTTTCCTACTTCCTACAGTACATCCTGGTGCCATCTCTTCCCCAGGTAAGTGATGCACACACACCTGGCCATCCACATGATGTAAAAGAAAACGTGATTCATCAGACCAGGCCACCTTATTACATTGCTCCATGGTCCAGTTCAGATGCTCACGTGCCCAATGTAGGATCTTTCAGCAGTGGACAGGTGTCAGCATGGGCACTCTGACTTGTCTGTGGGTGTGTAGCCACATATGCAGGAAGCTACAATGCACTATTTTCTGACACCTTTCTATCATAGCCAACATTAACTTTGTGCAGCAATTTGTGCTACAGTAGCGCTTCTGTGATATCGGACCAGACAGGCTAGCCATTGCTCCCCATGTGCATTAATGAGCCTTGGGTGCCCATGACCCTGTCACCAGTTCACCGGTTGTCCTTCCAAGAACCACTTTTGGTAGGTACTAACCAAAAGACCTGAAATTTTGGAGATGCTCTGACTCAGTCGTCTAGCCCTTGTCAAAGTCACTCAGATCATTATGTTTGCCCATTTTTCCTGTTTACAACACATCAACTTCAAGAACTGACTGTTAACCTGCTGTCTAATATAGACCACTGCTTGACAGGTACCACTGTAATGAGATAATCAATGTTATTCACGTCTTCTGTCAGTGGTTTTCTGTCAGCCCACCCCGCTGAGAAACGTTCTTGTAAGAACTCCAGGACTGTAGCTATTGCGCAGTTCACTGGGTCTGCAGTGAATCTCCCAAGGAGTGCCATCTCACAGGGATATTATCTCTCAGAACCATATTCGAGCTGGCCAATAAGGTGCTACTAGCAGCAGACATAGACTGTCTTGGCAATCTCGCACTAGAACTTGTGGGAGCAGAGCGATGGGGGGAACAGCATACAGATGTGACCTCGGCCACATGTGCACCATGGCGTCCAGGCCTAATTGTGCGGGAGGAGTGAGGGCGAACCACAGCGGGCCATGTGTTGTCTCCTCGGAGGCGAACACATGCCATACAGCTTGGCCAAACCTCACCGTATGGACTCCACCACTTGTGGATGGAGCCACCCTGCTCCCGATGAGGGCTGCCCCAGAGACCGTGAGCTGGAGAGCTGTCTAAGACTGCGCTCCAGCCCGCGAGGGAGGTGTCTATCATTACCGTCTTGCACTAAGGAGACACCCCTAGAGTGTGACCCAAGGCTAGAAACCGGGGACACTCAAATTCTCAGAGCACGGAGGCATCGCCGTGTGACACTGAATATTTTCGTCCTTGGACGAAACCCCAAACTTCTCAGCCACCACTGAACGGTCTCCTGTGCAATAGGCCCATAAACGCCAATAGTCTCCCAAGATCCAGCTTTATCTTGCTCAGTGTTGATAGGATTGACCCTACGCATGCTGGGGATAGAAACACCCTCATCGTAGTAGAATCCTTATAACCCCTAGAAAAGTTGTCCACTGCACTGGGGAAAGCATATTTTTCTGAGATTCAACCTGAGCCCCAAGCTCTTCATGTGGGCGAGAACAACATCTCGATGTTGAACCACCGGTTCCCTGGATCATGCTAGAATTAACCAGTCGTCCAGGTAGTTTGGTACACAGATGCCCTGGAGTCGCAAAGGAGCCAGAGTGACATCCATGCACTTTGTAAAGGTGCAAGGGGATAAAGCTAGCGACATTTCTATGTGGAAATATGCACTTTTTAGATCTATCGCCACAAACCAGTCCTTGAACTGAATCTGTGGCACGATAAGTTTGAGCGTCAGCATCTTGAACCTGTACTGTATGTCCGAAGAGTACAGTTCAGATGACGCAGATCTAAAATTGGCCGCATATTCCCTATTAATTCGCATATTAATCTTTTTTTGTGGACCAGGAAATAATGGCTGTAAAAACCTCCCTCCCTTAGGTAACGGGGTACATTTTCTATGGCCCCATTGTCCAAAAGGGAACTTACTTCCTGCGCTAATGTCGGGCTCTGCTCTGTGCTGACTACTGTGGCGATCACACCTCTGAACCGGGGGGGGGGGGGGTCGAGCTATAAACTGGACCCGGTAACCCTTTTCTACAGTAGACAGAATCCATGCAGACACATTTGGCAGTAGTTTCCACGCTGCCTGATGGTCTTTTAGTGACGTTAACTATTCCACATTCTATTGGAGGGAAAGCATCAAATTTTCATTGCCCTGTGACAACTCGCTGACCAGAGAACACTGAAAACTTGGGGACCGCCTTGGCTAGGGGAGGCCCTACAGTAGCACTGGGGGCTACCTGCCCTAACAACCTCATGTCCCCTGATACGTTCCTCCACGGCCCCTCAGGACCGCTCTTCTTTGCCTGCTTGGCCTTTATGACCATTCTCAGGTCAGGCTTAGTAGCAGACCACGACTGTGGCCGCCCAGTTCCCTTGGCTGTCTGCGGGGGTTTGTGGGCTGCCATACTCGCCTTCTGGGTCTCGCTCACACTACTGTTTGTAAGAACTTGTTTCCAAACAGAAACAAACCATGTGCATCACCAACATTTAAATGCCTAAACAATGAAAAGGACAATAATGGAAGTAAATATATATATATATATATATATATATATATATATATATATATATATATATATATATATATATACACACACACACACACACACACACACAGTATCTCACAAAAGTGACTACACCTTTCACATTTGTGTAAATATTTGATTATATCTTTTCATGTGACAACACTGAAGAAATGACACTTTGCTACAATGTAAAGTAGTGAGTGTACAGCGTGTGTAACAGTGTAAATTTGCTGTCCCCTCAAAATAACTCAACACATGGCCATTAATGTCTAAACCGCTGGCAACAAAAGTGAGTACACCCCTAAGTGAAAATGTCCAAATTGGGCCCAATTAGCCATTTTCCCTCCCCGGTGTCATGTGACTTGTTAGTGTTACAAGGTCTCAGGTGTGAATGGGGAGCAGGTGTGTTAAATTTGGTGTCATCGCTCTCACACTCCCTCATACTGGTCACTGGAGGTTCAATATGGCATCTCATGGCAAAGAACTCTCTGAAGATCTGGAAAAAAAAAAAAAAAGAATTGTTGCTCTACATAAAGATGGCCTAGGCTATAAGAAGATTGCCAAGATCCTGACACTGAGCTGCAGCACGATGGCCAAGACCATACAGCAGTTTAACAGGACAGGATCCACTCAGAACAGGCCTCGCCATGGTTGACCAAAGAAGTTGAGTACACGTGCTCAGCGTCATGGTTTCCACTTTAGAATTAAGTTTGCCAATACCCCAAATTAATGCCTTATTATTAAATAATATTAATAAGGTACACACAAGCATTTGTACTTTTAGAGTAAGATGGTCAGTTAGTATTGTTCATTCTTAGTATGCGTTATCTGCTGCATAATCTAATGTAAATATGTACAATAAATTAACATAAATAAACATTAAATAATGCTGTATACAGGTGTTGTTCATTGTTAGTTCATGTTAACTAATGCCTTAACTAAAGTTAACTAATACAACCTTATTGTAAAGTGTTACCGTTACCTTAGTTGACAGGTAACTTAGTTACGTTTGGTAACTTAGTTGCTGGTTTGCCATTTTTACAAATATTTAAGAAAAGAGAGTACATACCCTAGAGTTCTTTTTCCATGTGCTTCTTGAGATAATGACATCACACTGTGCAAATTATGTGATTTTGGGAAAAAAAACATTCCGTTTTGAAGTGGATTTTTATAATGGGAAACTTAATTGACAATGGTTTTTCAGACACACATTAAATGAGGTATATGCAAGCAGGCCTGATTACTGCAAACCCTGTTCAATCAAACCAACATGTAAATAGAGCTTTTTCAACAGCATGAAGTTGGTTAAAAGGTCTTACCCGGTAAATACATAAGTCTGGGATGGGTTACAAAGCTATTTCAAATGCTCTGGGACTCCAAACGACCACAGTGAGAGCAATTATTTCCATTTTGAAAAACTCAGCACAGTAGTGAACCATTCCAGAAGCATCCTACCTTCCAAAATTCCTCCAGGAGCACAGCAACTACACATCCAGCAACTCACAAAAGAGCCAAAGACAACATCAAAGAACCTACAGGCCTCTCTTGCATTAATAAAGGTCTGTTCATGACTTCACTATCAGAAAAACACTGGGCAAAAATGGCATCCATGGAAGACTGGCGAGGTGAAAACCACTGCTAACCCAGAAGAACATTAAGGTTCATCTGAATTTTGCCAAAACACACCTTGATAATCCTTAAACTTTCAGGGAGAATGTTCTTTGGTTTGATGAGTCAAAAGCAGAACCTATGGTCAAGCATGGTGGTGGAAGTGTGATGGTGTGGGGATCCTTTGCTGTGCCAGGGCCTGGGCAACTTGCAATAATTGAGGGAAACATGAATTCTGCTCTCTAACAGAAAATCCTAAAGGAGAATATCCAGTCTTCAGTCCATAAGTTGAAATGTAAGTGAAATACTGATCTCCAGTTATCTGAAGTATTTAGTTGTATTTATTGCTGCTAAAGGTGGCACAACCAGAAGTTTAAGAGGGCAGTTTTTAGTTCTTGACATTGGTGATAGGTGCTGGATAACTTTTTATTTGCTTCAATAAAAAAACATTAAAAAAAAAAAAATAAAACTGTAAAATGTGTTTACTCAGGCTGCATTTGTCTTATGTTGTATTTTATTTGAAGATCTAAAACTATTTAGTATGAGATATACACGAAAACAGAAGAAATCAAATAGTTTTTCACAGCACTGTATATATTCAGTCATTCTCATATGTTATGCTATCATTCAGTTATGCTAAAACGTCTGGTTTACGCCTGTAACCCTGTTCCTTGAGAAGGGAATGAGACGTGCTTAGCATAACAGTATGGGGGACTGCCCTTGCTCATGTGACCGGTATCTGAAGCTTGTGTAAAATCATGCCTCTACTTATAGGCCTGCCATGATCAGGTGGCGTGGCAATTAAGCACGTCGCATGATATGTATATAGCACCTGTGGACCATGCCGCCAGCCTCTATTATCTGAAGCGGAAACACAATTCACAGGCCTGCCCTGGTATGACAAAGCTACGCAACGTCTCGTTCCCTTCTCAGGGAACAGGGTTACATGCGTAACCCAGACGTTCCCTGAGAAGGGAACTTCAACGTTGTGTTTAGCATAACACTATGGGAACGAGAATACCCACTCCATCATATCGAGGGTATAGCCTGTTCAAAAAGACCCAAGCCCGAAGGTCACTGCAAGACACTCAAGCCCGGGTTGGAATGAATATGCAGGCTATAATAACGAATGAATGTGTGTGACGTAGACCACCCTGCAGCAGCACACACATCCTGTAAAGATACCCCTTTGGACAAAGCCTTCAAAGAGACAACTGCCCTAGTGGAATGAGCCCTTATGCCCAGAGGTGTAACAAGACTGCGTGCCTCGTAAGCAATAGAGATTGCTTCCACTATCCAATTAGAGATGCACTGCTTTGACACAGCATCACCTCTATTGTCGCCACCAAAGCAGACCAGCAGCTGCTCCGACTTACGTCACTGGCCGGAGTGGTGGACGTAAGCACAGAGAGCCCTTACTGGACACAGCAGGTGCATCCTTGCTTGTTCCGGTGTGAGGAACAGAGGAGGGCAGAAAGCCTGCAACACCACAGGGTGGGCAGCCGATGTAGGCACTTTAGGAATATAATATATATAGGCCTTGGCTAATCCAGGGGCAAAGTCAAGGCAGGAAGGGGCAACAGAGAGAGCTTGTAGATCTCCCACACGCTTGAGAGATGTCAGGGCCCGCAGAAGAGCTACCTTTAGAGTCAGAAACTTCTCAGAGGCTAACTCTAAGGGCTCAAATGGGGCACCTGACAGACCTTCCAAGACCACAGAAAGGTCTCAGGAAGGTATGTGCGGCCTGCAGATGGGCCTCAGCTGCCTGACACCATGCATGGACCTCGAAGTTAGAGGATGTTGCCCCACAGAGGCTTCATCAACAGGGGTGTGGCTGGCTGAAATGGCGGCCACATAAACCCTGATTGTAGAAGGAGCCAACCCTGCTGAGAAACATTTTTGTAAGAACTCCAGGACTGTAGCTATTGCACAGTTCACTGGGTCTAGCTGATGTTCCTCACAACACAAGACAAAAAGTTGCCACAGTTGCACATACAATTTTGTCATGGATGGTGCTCTAGCATTCAACATGGTCTCTACAACCTCAGTTGGGAGACCAGAATCTATGAGCTGGTGCCCCTCAGGTGCCAGACCCACAGTTTCTATAGTTCTGGCCGAAGGTGATAAATCAGCACCTCCGGCTTGAGACAGTATATCCCTGCGAATGGGAATCTCCCAAGGAGTACCCTCGAGCAGGGAAATTATCTCTGATAACCATATTCGAGTTGGCCAATAAGGTGCTACTAGCAGCAGCTGTAGACGGTCTTGGCGAACTCTCGCTAGAACTTGTGGGAGCAGAGTGATTGGGGGAAAAGCATATGGACGTGACCTCGGCCACGTGTGCACCATGGCGTCCAGCGAACCACAGCGGGCAGTGTGTTGTCTCCTCGGAGGCGAACACATCCACTTCTGCTTGTCCGAACCTCCGCCATATGGACTCCACCACTTGTGGATGGAGCATCCAACCCCCAGGCCTCAGCCCCTGCCTCGACAGGATGTCTGCCCCCACATTCTGGCTGCCCGGAATGTACATTGCACTCATTGACAAGAACGTTCCCTCTGCCCAGAGAAGGATTAGTTGCACCTGCCTGAACAGGGGATGTGAACGTAACCCTCCCTGGTGGTTGATATATGAGACCACCGCTGTGTTGTCTGACACACCTAACACATGGTGACCTCTCAACTGAGGAAGAAAGAATTTCAGTGCTAGGAGTATGGCTCGTATTTCTAGGCGATTTATATGCCACTCCAGATGAGGGCCACTCCAAAGAGCGTGAGCTGGACAGCCATCTAAGACTGCACCCCAGCCCGTAAGGAAGGCGTCTGTTATTACCATCTTGCGATAAGGAGATGCCCCTGGAGTGTGACCCGAGGCTAGAAACTGCGGACACCTCCAAATACTCAGATTACATAGGCATCGCTGCATGACACTTATTACTCTCAGAGGTTTCATCCTTGGATGAAACCCCCCACTTTTCAGCCACGCCTGAAACGGTCTCATGTGCAATAGGCCCAATGGCATGATGTTGGCCGCTGCTGCCATAAGGCCCAACAGTTTCTCATAGAGACTGGAGGGGATGCCCAAACCCAGCTTTATCTTGCTCAAAGTTGATAGGATCGATCCTACGCATGTTGGGGATAGAAACACCCTCATCATAGTGAATCCCATATAACCCCTAGAAAAGTTGTCCTCTGCAGTGGAGAAAGCATACTTTTCTTGAGGTTCAACCTGAGCCCCAAGCTCCTCATGTGGGCGAGAACAACATCTCTATGTCGAAGTGCCAATTCCATGGATCATGCTAGAATTAACCAGTCGTCCAGGCAGTTTAGTACACGGATGCCCTGGAGTCGCAAAGGAGCCAGAGCAGCATCCATGCACTTTATGAAGGTGCGAGGGGATAAAGCTAGCCCGAAAGGAAGAACCCGAAATTGGTATGTGTTGTCTCCAAAAACAAACCTCAGGAACTTCCTGTGACTGGACGATATTCCTATGTGGAAATATGCATCTTTCAGATCTATTGTCACAATCCAGTCCTTGAACTGAATCTGTGGCATAAGTTTGAGCGTCAGCATCTTGAACCTGTATGTCCAAAGAGTATGGTTCAGATGACGCAGATCTAAAATTGGCCATATACTCCCATCTTTTTGCAGACCAGGAAATAACAGCTATAAAAACCTCCCTCCCTTAGGGAACGGGGTACATGTTCTATGACCCCTTTGTCCAAAAGGGAACTTACTTCCTGCACTAACACTGGGCTCTGCTCTGTGCTGACAACTGTGGTGAGCACACCTCTGAAGCGGGAGGGTCAAGCTCTGAACTGGACCCGGTAACCCTTTTCTATGGTAGACAGAACCCATGGAGACACATTTGGCAGTAGCTTCCATGCTGCCAGATGGTCTTTCAGTGATGTTAGTTTTTCCACATTCTGTTGGAGGGAAAGCATCAGATTTCCGTTGCCATTTGACAGCTTGCTGACCAGAGAAGACTGAAAACGTGGGATGGCCTTGGCTACAGCAGGCCCTACAGTAGCACAGGGGGCTATCTGCCCTAACAACCACATGTCCCCTGATACGTCCCTCCGTGGTCCATCAGGACCATTCCTTCTTTGCCTGCTTTGCTTTAATGATCATTCTTAGATCAGGCCTGTTAAGAGGCTACGGCTGTGTCCGCCTGGTCTCTGTGGCTCTCTGCGGGTGGAAGTGGGCCGCCACACTCACCTTCTGTGCCTCCCTTGCACTAGCACTGGCCCCGGCTCCACTCAATGATGCCCAGGTGAACTCTACACGACGGGGAAGGAACAGGCTGAATGCCGCCGTTTGCTGTTTTGCTCGCGAAACCTGTCGGCGATGGCATTAACTGCACCGCCAAACAGGGTTTAACAGGGGCATCCAGCAAGGAGACCTTATCATTGTCCCCCATCCCTGAGAGGTTGAGCCATAGGTGCCTCTCCGCCACAACCAGGCTACCCATTGTACGGCCGATATGACGGCCCGTTTGTTTGGTTGCCTGGAGAGATAAATCTGTGGTGTGGCGTAGCTCTGCCACTGCCTCGGGCCCAGTTCCCTCACCAATATTGCGCTCACTCAGCAGGTCTGCTTGGTAGGTCTGCAACACTGCCATTGTATGCAGTGACCCACAAGCAAGACCCGCTGCCGCATAGGCTTTGCCCACCAACACCAAGGTGGCCTTACATGGCTTGGAAGGTAAAGTTGGCCTCCCTAAATTACCTGCCGTTGATGGAGAGAGGTGGCTCGCAAGCGCCTCCTCCACCTTCGGCATCACTAAATAGCCGTGCTGCTCACTTCCCATGACAGCTGAGTAATCAGACGCCGCGGGATTATAAACACGGCTAGTGTATGGTTTTCTCCAGAAGCGTGATATCTCATCATGCACTTCGGGAAAAAAGGGAAGTTTTCTGCGGTGTGAGGGAGATTTATATTTATTTTCACTTGAGAGGAAGTGCTCATCCAGCCTGCTATGAGCCACTTCCTCTTCTCCAGGCCAGTCTATATTCAACTTTTCAATTGCCCTAGTAATCACCTCAAGCAGTTCTTTATATGCTTGAGAGCTGCTCTCGGTTTTCAGTACAATGGCACCCTCTACCGACTCCTCGGAGTCAGCGAGGGTGTTTTGGCTTTCCATAGGGGAAGGAGGAGTCGCGACGCGAGCTCTAAAGTCAGGCGGTAAGCCGGACCCGGAAGACAGAGCAAGACATAGAGTAGTGCTCGTCTCCGGCTCCTCTTCCAAATCCATACGAGATCCCCAGGACCTGAGCCGGCTGGCTGGCCCAGATCTGCGAGGCTCTGAAACACAACTCCCTTCGGACGAGAAGAGCGCGAGACACGAGCGGAGCTGCCAAATCGTGAAATGTTCACAATGCTGACAGACAAATCTCTCAAGGGCTGCCGTCGCATGCTCCACGCCCAAACACTTCACACAGAAAGCGTGTCCGTCTCCTCCTATGATGAAACAGGAGCAAGGTGTAACACACTTTCTGAATTCTTTCTTGCTCATTCTTTCTTTCTATTTTCTTTTCATTTCTTTTTAAAAAGGGTTAGAAAAGTTTAGAGATTTTGAGAAAATATATTGTAGAAATGAAGCGTCTTTTTGTCACACAAACAACAGACATGCAGTCTTGCTGAAGATAATAAGGCTGGCAGCGTGGTTCACAGGTGCCATATATATGTGTGTATATATGTGTGTGTGTGTGTGTGTATATATATATATATATATATCATGTGACGTGCTTAATTGTCATTGATCACTTAGGTCCAAAATTTGATTCCACTATAAGGAATTGTTCTAAGTTGACTTAATATTTAGCCAAAGCTAATATAGAATGCTACTGAAATGTTACACAAAATTACATACAATGTATCATTTTTATTGTTTATCTAGCTAAATAAATAAATAAATATCTAGGTCTTTAAGGCTTGAACTAAATGTCACACTTTGCTAAAATGCCTGTTCTGGTTTCACAAAACGATCACGTATAAGTAGATCAATAGAGCCTATTCACTTCCCTTTCTCTGGTTTGAGTGATGTATAAAGGAGAGGTTGCAACCCTGTCAGGCACATATCAAAACTGCTATTGCGTGTGATGAGAGTGGATGAAAAGACTAATGAGAATGTAAGGAAGAGGGAAGATTACAAAACACCCAGAGACTGATTAGGAGAGGTGTGCCAGGGTCACCAGGAACAGATATATTCCCCTTTGTGCACATTTAGGAGTACAAATGCTTTGCCCCAGACAAATTAACCCTCAGCATTAAAATGGTGTGGGTGCTGGACATAGCACACCTAATATACGGTTAAGGGAATTGAAGAATGCGGCCCAGTCACCTCAGTCTGCCTAATAGTAGCC
Source organism: Ictalurus furcatus (assembly GCF_023375685.1). Lineage (NCBI taxonomy): Eukaryota > Metazoa > Chordata > Actinopteri > Siluriformes > Ictaluridae > Ictalurus > Ictalurus furcatus. Next base: position 25,702,795 of record NC_071258.1, read on the forward strand.
AACACACTCCTCAGACTGAGACAGCTACTGAAAAGACTAGGCAAAAGAGTCTTCTGCAGAAATTAGTGTATATATATATATATATATATATATATATATATATATATAAGGGAATAGATATAAATAAAAAATATACATAATAACCAGAAAAAGGTGTACGCTGAAGTCTTTGGTTATTATGCCTACCCTTTATACATATTTATCTAATGACCATAACTGATTCCTGCAAGATAAACACAAACAGTTACATAAGACATTTTCCAAAATATGCATACATAATTACAAAGGTACATGTTTCAGTTATTAATACAATAGTTTAAATATTACATGCACAAATTATTCATATTGAGTTATATAATTATTTATCACCTTGTTTTTAAACATTTTCTTGAATTTATAAAGTGAAATACACATTTTTACACACAATTCAATTTCCACTATATTCAGAAGCTTTTGCATTATCCCCCCACCCCCCCCCCGGACGATATAAATTTGTGTGACAAATTTGTGTGAGCAAACAGAACAATTTTAAATATTTTAGACACTTTACAAATATCATTTATATACAGTGCAATCAATTTGGGGCCTAGCACCGAACTTTGTGGAACACCACAAGTGACTTTCATTAGATCCAATCTAACATTATTTATTTGTACAAATTGATATCTATCCTTAAGGTAACTTCTTAACCAAGAGAAGGCTTTTCCTCTTATACCATATCTTTCCAGTTTCATCATTAATAAGCCGTGATCAATAGTGTCAAAAGGTTTTTATTTATTTTTTTTTATTTTTTTTTTTATTTTTTATCTAGGAACACCCCCACAGTATATTCATTATTGTCCACTGCAGTGAAAATCTCTTCTACCAGTTCCATCACTGCCATTGTCATTGACCTATTTAGTCTAATGCCATACTGATGTTCACACAATAATTTATGTTTATTTATACAAATATCAAACCTGCGCACAAATACCTTCTCTGGGACAAACTGTGAAAGCAGAGAAATTGGCATGTAATTGGAAAAAATATATCTATCTCCACTTTTAAAAATAGAAATAACTTTAGCTGTTTTCATGTTACTTGGAAATATGCTTGTTAAAAAGGACCGATTACAGATGTATGTAAATGGTTTTACTATGTATTCTATATATATATATATATATATATATATATATATATATATATATATATATATATATATATATATATTTAAATAATGACGTCGATTTCATTACAATCAGTAGAATTTTTATTCATACAATTATTAACAATGTCAAGTATTTCCTTTTCATCAGCTCCCCTAATAAATATTGATCATCAATTTTGTGTTCCACAATCTATGTTGCTAACTTATATCCAATATTTACAAAATACTCATTAAATTTATTGATAATGTCATATACTTCATTTTTAATTCTTCTATTATCAGTTACAAAATAAATTGGATAGTCTACTTTTCCAGTATTCTTTTTAATTATACAGTTAGGTACTTTCCATGTTGCTTGAGTATTACTCTAATACCTGGCCAATAGTTTATTATAGATTTTTTTTTTCAACACTATAGTTTTAAATGACCCTACAAATTTCTGCATTGAGTAATATTCCTTCAAAATACACTAAGCCTTGTTTGGATTCTCTTGAATATTCTGAGAAGGCAAAGCAAAATAACCTACCCTCCTCCTGTTGTAATGGATTGTCTCCAATGTCTCAAGTGTTTCCGGTTAACAGAGTCTCACGACTGTCAATTCATGATCATTTATGACAAACTGGTAATAATGTTAGCATGAGTGACTGTGTTAGTGTTTGTAGCTATTGTTATAGTTTCTATTATTTTGGCATAAGTCCAGTTGGCATCATATAGTTAAGGTCAAAAGTTCACATACACATAGGCTAAAGACATTCAAACTGAACTCCAAATATTTCCTGTTACCATACAGTATTCTGTGAGACATATTTATTTATTAAATATATCAGATTCTCAGTGGGTCAAAGGTTTAATATACACTTTGTTAGCGTTTGATAGCACTGCCCTTAAATTGTGTGAACTTGAATTAAACAACTGGGGTAGCTTTACACAAGCTTCTCACAATAATTTACTCTATGGGATTCAGGTCAGGTCTTTGTGATGACCACTCCAATGCTTTCAATTTGTTGCCTTTAAGCCATTTTGTTACAATTGAAGGTATGCTTAGGATTATTGACTTGCTGGAAGACCCAGTTATGACCAAGTTTTAACTTTATAGCTGATGTCTTTAGGTGTTGCTTCAGTATTTATAGATAATCCCACTTCTTCATGATCTATTTTTGAAGTGCACCAATCCCTTTTCCAGTAAAATGCCCACACACATCGTGATGCTGCCACACCTATGCTTCACAGTTGGGATGGTGTTCTTCAGATTAAAAGCCTCATCCTTCTTCCTTCATATATCATAATGGCCAAACAGTTAAATTTTTGTTTCATCTCAGCAGAGAACACTCCAAAAGGCCAAATGCACTAAAGGAGAATTCTCACTTCCTGTTCTTTTTCAAAGGGAACTCCAAGTGGTGTTAGCTCAACGCTGTGGGAAACACCCTCACATGTGACCAGTATCTGAAGCTTGTGTAACATCATGCCTATTTATAAGCCTGCCATGATCAGGGGACGTGGCCATTAAGTACATCACGTGATATATAAACAACACCTGTGAACTGCGCCATCAGGTTTATTATCTTCAGCGAGACTGCTTGTCAGTTGTTTGCGTAATGCTCGCAAAAAGAAAAAAAAATTCTCTCCATCTTTTCAAGAAAATGAAATCTCTTTACTTTTCTGTCCCTTTAAAAAAAAAACAGAGAGAGAGGAAAGTATGAGTGAGAGAGCATTCAGGAAGTGTGTTACACTTCGCTCCCGTTTCATCGGGGGGGACACTTTCTGTGTGAAGTGTCTAGGGCTGGAGCAAGCCACAGCAGGCCTCAAGAGGTCTGACTGTGCGCATTGTTAACGCCTTATAATTAGGTGGCTCTGCTCATGACTTGCTCTCTTCTTGGCCGAGGGTTTCAGAGCCTTCCAGATCTGGGCCGGCCACTGAAGCAGCTAGCCAGCTCAGGTCCTGGGGATCTCGACTGGATCTGGAAGAGGAGCTGGAGATGAGTGCTGCTCTATCTCTTTCTCTGTCTTCCAGGTCCGGCTGTCCGCTGGATTTTGGAGCTCACGTCGCCACTCCTCCTTCTGGTATGGAAAGCCAAAAAAAAATATTATAAATAAATAATTTCCTCCCTGACTGCGAGGAGCCAGAAGGGTGTGCTAAAATCTGAGAGCAGCTCTCAAGCATACAAAGAGCTGCTTGTAGTGATTACTAAGGCTGGATGAGCTTTTTTTTTTCCTCCCCAGTGAAAATAAATCTCCCTCACACTGCAGAAAACTCCCATTTTTTCCAGAAGTGAATGACAAAATATAACGCTCTGGAGAAAACCTTACATAAGCTGTATTTATAACACCGCAATGTCTGATTATTCGGCCATCATGGGGAATGAACAGAACAACTATTTAGCTATGCTGAAGGTGGTGGAGGTGTTTGCGAGCTACCTCCATTGACGGCAGGTAACTTAGGGATGCCGGCTTTGCCATCCAAGTCATGTAAGGCCACCGTGGCATTGGTGGGCAAGGCCTATGCAGTGGTGGGCAAGGCCTATGCAGTAGTGGGTCTTGCTTGTGGTTCACCAGCGCTAATGCGAGGAAGGCATAGAAGGCAAGTGTAGTGGCCTGCCTTCCCCCGCAGACAGCCAAGGGAACCGGGCGGCCACAGTTGCAGTCTGCTACTAGGCCTGATCTGAGAATGGTCATAAACGCCAAGCAGGCAAAGGAGGAGCAGTCCTGAGGGGCCGTAGAGGGACGGATCAGGGGACGTGAGGTTGTTAGATCAGTTAGTCCCCAGTACTACTGTAGGGCCCTCCCTAGCCAAGGCTGTCCCAAGTTTTCAGTGTTCTCTGGTCAGCGAGCTGTTACAGGGCAACGAAAATCTGATGCTTTCCCTCCAGTAGAATGTGGAAAATTTAGCATCACTAAAAGGCCATCTGGCAGTGTGGAAACTACTGCCAAATGTGTCTCCATGGGTTCTGTCTACCATAGAAAAGGGTTACTGGGTCCGGTTCAGAGGTACTCTCACCACAGCAGTCAGCACAGAGCAGAGCCCAACTTTAGTGCAGGAAATAAGATCCCTCTTGGAGAAAGGGGCCATAAAACATGTACCCCGATCCTTGAGGGAGGGAGGTTTTTACAGCCATTATTTCCCGGTCGGGCGCACAGTGGCTTAGTGGCTAGCACGTTCGCCTCACACCTCCAGGGTCGGGGGTTCGATTCCCACCGTGGCCCTGTGTGTGCGGAGTTTGCATGTTCTCCCCATGTTGCAGGGGTTTCCTCCGGGTACTCCGGTTTCCTTCCCCAGTCAAAAGACATGCATGGTAGGCTGATTGGTGTGTCCAAAGTGTCCGTAGTGTATGAATGGGTGTGTGAATGTGTATGCGATTGTGTGCCCTGCGATGGATTGGCACCTTGTCCAGGGTGTACCCCGCCTTGTGCCCGATGCTCCCTGGGATAGGCTCCAGGTTTCCCGTGACCCTGAAAAGGATAAAGCAGTATAGAAGATGGATGGATGGTCAGCAAAAAAGATGGGAGTATGCAGCCACTTTTAGATCTGCGTCATCTGAACTGTACTCTTCGGACATACAGGTTCAAGATGCTGACGCTCAAACTTCTCATTCCACAGATTCAGTTTGAGGACTGGTTTGTGATGATAGTTGTAAAAGATGCATATTTCCACATAGAAATATTGTCCAGTCACAAGAAGTTCCTGAGGTTTGCTTTTGGAGGCAACACATCGGGTTCTTCCCTTTGGGCTAGCTTTATCCCCTTGCACCATCACAACATGCATGGATGTCATTCTGGCTCCATTGTGAATCCAGGGCATCCATGTGCTAAACTACCTGGATGACTGGTTTATTCTAGCATGATCCAGGAACTGGTGATTCAAAATCGAGATGTTGTTCTCGCACAATGTAGAGCTTGGGGCTCAGGTTGAACCTAAAGAAAAGTATGCTGTCTCCAGTGCAGAGGACAACTTTTCTAGAGGTTATAAGGATTCTACTACAATGAGGGCATTTCTATCCCCAATATGCGTAGGGTCAATCCTATCAACATTGAGTAAGATAAAGCTGGATCTCTGCATCCACTCCAGTCTCTATGAGAGGCTTGTGGCAGCAGCAGCCAACGTCATAATATTGGCCCTATTGCAGAGGAAACTGTTTTCAGTGGTGGCTGAAAAGTCGGGGGTTTTGTCCGAGGATGAAACCTCTGATAGTAATCAGTGTAACACAGCGATGCCTATGTACTCTGGGAATTTGGAGGTGTCCCCAGTTTCTAGCCTTGGGTCACACTCTAAGGGTGTCTCTGTATCGCAAGACGGTAATGACAGACACCTCCCTCACGGGCTGGGGTGCAGTCTTAGACAGCTGTCCAGCTCACGGTCTCTGGAGCAGCCCGCATCTGGAGTGGCATATAAATTGCCTAGAAATGCGGGCAGTGTTTCTAGCACTGAAATTCTTTCTTCCTCAATTGAAAGGTCACCAAGTGTTAGTTGTGAGAGAAACACAGCAGTGGTCTCACATTTCAACCACCTGGGAGGATTATGTTCGCACCCCCTGTTCAGGCAGGTGCAACTAATTCTTCTCTGGGCAGAAGGAAAGTTTTTGTCAGTGAGTGCAATGTACATTCTGGGCAACTGGCATGTGGGCGTAGACATCCTGTTGAGGCAGACACTGAGGCTCCATCCACAAGTGGTGGAGTCCATCCACAGTCCATATGGAGGAGGTTCGCCAAGCAGAGGTGGATGTGTTTGTATCCGGGGAGACAACACAATGCCCGCTGTGGTTTGCCCTCACTCCTCCCACACCATTGGGGCTAGATGCCATGGTGCATATGTGGTCACGGTCACATCAATACGTTTTTCCCGTGATCGCTCTGCTCCCACAAGTTCTAGCGAGAGTTTGCCAAGACTGTCTACATCTGCTGCTATTAGCACCTTATTGGCCAGGTCAAATATGGTTCTCAGAGATAATATCCGTGCTGGACGGTACTCCTTGGGAGATTCCCATCCACAGGGATTTACTGTCTCAATCCAGAGGGTTGATTTACCACCCTAGGCCTGAACTATGGAAACTGTGGGTCTGGCCCCTGAGGGGCACCAGCTCATAGATTCTGGTCTCACAACTGAGGTTATAGAATGTTGAATGCTAGAGCACCATCCACGTGGAAATTGTATGTGGTCAATGACGACTTTTTGTCACGTGGTGTGTGGAACATCATCTAGACCCAGTGAACTGTGCAATACCTACAGTCCTGGAGTTCATTCAAGGACGTTTCTCAGCTGGGTTGGCTCCTTCTACATCAGGATCCACGTGGCCGCTATTTTATCCTATTGATGGAGCCTCATCCATATATCCTACTGATGGAGCCTCTTTGGTGCAACATCCTCGAACTTTGAGGTGTATGTGTGGTATCAGGTGGCTAAGGCCCATCTGCAGACCACGCATACCTTCCAGGGACCTTTCTGTGGTCCTGGAAGGTCTGTCACGTGCCCCATTTGAGCCTTTAGAGTCAGTCTCAGAGAAGCTTCCGACTCTAAAGGTAGCTCTTCTGCTGGCCCTGGCATCTCTCAAGTGAGTAGGAGATCTACAAGCTCTCTCTGTTGCCTCTTCCTACCGTGACTTTGACCCTGGATACTGGATTGCCTTCCTGTATCCTAGGCTAGATTATATTCCTAAAGTGCCTATGTCTGATGCCCAGCCAGTAGTGTTGCAGACTTTCTGCTCTCCACCATTCCTCACACCGGAACAAGAGAAATTGCACCTACTGTGTCCAGTAAGGGCTCTCTGTACTTACGTCCACCGCTCTGGCCAGTGGAGTAAGTCTGAGCAGCTGCTGGTCTGCATTGTCGGCGACATTAGAGGTGATGCTGTGTCGAATTCTCGTTCCCACAGCGTTGAGCTTTGAAAGGGAATGTCTAGGTTACACATGTAACCCTGTTCCCTGAGAAGGGAACAAAGATATTCCGTAGCTTTGTCATACTGGGGTGTGCCTGTGAATTCCGTCTTCGCTTCAGATAATAGAGGCTGACTGCACAGTTCACAGTTGCTCTTTATATATCATTCGACGCGCTTAATTGCCACGTCACCTGATCACACAGGCCTACAACTAGGCATGATGTTACACAAGCTTCAGATATTGGTCATAAGGAGGATAACGTGGTTATCAATGAATAATGAATGAAAACTCACTTTCTTTATCTTTGTCTATTCTATAACCTGTTTTTACCAGCATAACATATTTAAAGATTGATAATACTGTATAAAGAGTCAGAAAAAGTTCTCTGCTGAGTCAGAGTAACAATGTTGAAGGAAAAAAAAAAAAAAACTGCTGTGGTCCAATGCTTTTCTGTTTATTGTATTTTATCTTTGATTCAGGATTTAAACATGCTCTGAATTCTGAATGAATGAAAAACATAAGTAAATTGATTATTATAAGACTAAAGCTGTAAGCTTTTATACTTGCTGGAGGTTCTGAATGAGCTGTATTAAGGGTGTTCTATCAGCTAATAATTATGGAAAGAAATTTTGTTACATTTTCTTTTACAATGATTTTTGTGTCTGTGGGGCATACAGCTTCATTACACAACCCAAAAACAACCTCACACAATTATCAGAGTAATCCTAATGATTTCATGTAACTGTATATTGTTGTTTTTTATATCATATAATTCTTACCTTCTTTTGTATTACACTAACGGCACATGTAGATTATAGAGTAATACAACCCAAAAAGAAATATGTGCATTTAAAAGCATATATGTTTTAACAGTGTCAGAGAACCCTGAATTATTGATTTTCTGACCCAGGATACAGTGCCTTCCACTAAAATTGGCACTTTTGTTAAATATGAGCAAAAGAAGGCTGTGAGAAATTGTCAAAATGATTATATATATATATATATATATATATATATATATAATCATATATATATATATATATATATATATATAATATAATATTATATATATATATATATATATATATATATATATATATATATATATATATATATATATATATATATATATACACACACACACACAGTAAAGTACTGTACTGTACTTTCTCAATTGGTTGAGAAAATGCCAGGAATACATTCCTGGATTTTCTAGGCAAAAAGGGTGTCTAAATTGAAGATTCTAAAAAATACTACATTATTTTTATTTATTTAATTCCCATAGTTTCATTTGTGTAATTCCATAGTTTTGATGACTTTATTCTTATTCTAAAATGTGGGGGAAAAAATAAAGAATGAGTGTGTCTCAATTATTGGTACCCTTTTAGTCAATACTTTGTGCTACTTCCCTCCCTTTGCCAAGATAACAGCTCTGAGTCTTCTCCTATAATGCCTGATGAGGTTGGATAATACATGGCAACAGATCTGAGACCATTCCTCCATACAGAATCTCTCCACAGAATCTGGTGGACTCTGCTCTTCAGTTCACCACACAGGTGAGTGGACTAGCATGGCCATGTCCATGAGGTACTTTTAAATTTGGCTACCTCTCTGTGTGTGCCAAAACCACCTCTGGTGTTTATTACCAAAAAAGCTCTATTTTGGTTTCATCTGACTGTAGAATCCGATCCCATTTGAAGTTCCAGTAGTGTCTGGCAAACTGAAGATGCTTGAGTTTGTTTTTGGGTGAGAGCAGAGACTTTTTTCTTGAAACCTTTCCAAACAACTTGTGGTGATGTAGATGACTACCGATACCTGTAGTTTTGGAGACTTTCTGACTCCAAGATGTAACTAACTAATGCAGTTCTCCAGCTGTGACCTTTGGAGATTTTTTGGCCACTCAAACTATCCTCTCCATAGTGCATTGAGACAATATAGACACACGTCCAATCCCAGGTTGATTCATAACATTTCCAGTTGACTGGAACTTCTTAATTATTTCCCTGATGGTGGAAAGAGGCATTGTCAATGCTTTTGCTACTTTCTTATAGCCACTTCCCATTTTGTGAAGCTCTCTGGTTTCCTCCTAATATACTATATATATATATATATATATATATATATATATACACACACAGTATCCCACAAAAGTGAGTACACCCCTCACATTTTTGTAAATATTTGATTATATCTTTTAATGTGACAACACTGAAGAAATGACACTTTGCTACAATGTAAAGTAGTGAGTGTACAGCTTGTATAACAGTGTAAATTTGCTGTCCCCTCAAAATAACTCAACACACAGCCATTAATGTCTAAACCGCTGGCAACAAAAGTGAGTACACCCCTAAGTGAAAATGTCCAAATTGGGTCCAAAGTGTCAATATTTTGTGTGGCCACCATTATTTTCCAGCACTGCCTTAACCCTCTTGGGCATGGAGTTCACCAGAGCTTCACAGGTTGCCACTGGAGTCCTCTTCCACTTCTCCATGACGACATCACGGAGCTGGTGGATGTTAGAGACCTTAGGCTCCTCCACCTTCCATTTGAGGATGCCCCACAGATACTCAATAGGGTTTAGGTCTGGAGTCAAGCTTGGCCAGTCCATCACCTTCACCCTCAGCTTCTTCAGCAAGGCAAAAGACGTTATCATGCCGGAATACTGCCCTGCGGCCCAGTCTCCAAAGGGATGGGATCATGCGCTGCTTCAGTATGTCACCATACATGTTGGCATTCATGGTTCCCTCAATGAACTGTAGCTCCCCAGTGGCGGCAGCACTTATGCAGCCCCAGACCATGACATTCCCACCACCATGCTTGACTGTAGGCAAGACACACTTGTCATTGTACTCCTCACCTGGTTGCCGCCACACACGCTTGACACCATCTGAACCAAATAAGTTTATCTTGGTCTCATCAGACCACAGGACATGGTTCCAGTAATCCATGTCCTTAGTCTGCTTGTCTTCAGCAAACTGTTTGTGGGCTTTCTTGTGCATCATCTTTAGAAGAGGCTTCCTTCTGGGACGACAGCCATGCAGACCAATTTGATGCAGTGTGCGGCGTATGGTCTGAGCACTGACAGGCTGACCCCCCACCCCTTCGACCTCTGCAGCAATGCTGGCAGCACTCATACATCTATTTCCCAAAGACAACCTCTGGATATGACGCTGAGCACGTGCACTCAACCTCTTTGGTCGACCATGGCGAGGCCTGTTCTGAGTGGAACCTGTCCTGTTAAAACACTGTATGGTCTTGGCCACCGTACTGCAGCTCAGTGTCAGTGTCTTGGTAATCTTATTATAGCCTAGGCCATCTTTATGTAGAGCAACAATTCTTTTTTTCAGACCCTCAGAGAGTTCTTTGCAATGAGGTGCCATGTTGAACTTCCAGTGACCAGTATGAGGGAGTGTGAGAGCGATGACACAAAATTTAACATACCTGCTCCCCATTCACACCTGAGACCTTGTAACACTAACAAGTCACATGACACCAGGGAGGTAAAATGGCTAATTGGGCCCAATTTGAACTCCATGCCCAAGAGGGTTAAGGCAGTGCTGGAAAATAATGGTGGCCACACAAAATATTGACACTTTGGGCCCAATTTGGACATTTTCACTTAGGGGTGTACTCACTTTTGTTGCCAGCGGTTTAGACATTAATGGCTGTGTGTTGAGTTATTTTGAGGGGGCAGCAAATTTACACTGTTATACAAGCCGTACACTCACTACTTTACATTGTAGCAAAGTGTCATTTCTTCAGTGTTGTCACATTAAAAGATATAATCAAATATTTACAAAAATGTGAGGGGTGTACTCACTTTTGTGAGATACTATATATATATATATATATATGACACGACACGGGACTTGAGCAGAAGCAGGTGCAGATCAAAGTCTTTATTTTAAACATGAATCAATAAACAAGGAAAACACGGTCTAGACAGGAAAACAAGAAACTGGATGCGAGGCAGGAAAATGAACAGGACATGAAAACAAGACTGCTTAGCACACGTAACGTGTTCACCATTCCAACATAAATGATGCGCGCAGTGCACAGCAACATTTACATTTACATTTATGCACTTAGCAGACGCTTTTATCCAAAGCGACTTACAAATGAGAAAGATACAAGCAAAAGCAACACAAGGGGTTTAAATAACCAACATAATTAAACTAAACCATAGACACCTGGAGTAAATCAACCAATGCTTAAACACACAGAGGCGCATGTCCATATATAAGAGTTCAGTTACGTGCACGCGCGCACTCAGAAGCCACACCGCAGTGCCATCTGCCGGCGAGGGCGTAACAATATATACATATATATATATATGTATGTATGTATGTATGTATATATACACATATATATATATATATAGCCCCTGGTGCCCATTTCAAAGCCCAACTGTTTTCCTCATCATGGTGGTGGGGTGGCAACGGTGTACCGTAAGTATACTGGCTAAATGGCTCTGGCCTGGGGAAACACCTGGCAACCTCCCTCAGTATTCTGCCAAAATATTCTGTGGATCAACAACTCAACAATAATTCCAACATGGTACTGGAAATTGGGACCCCCAGGCTGGAAGGTACACAAAATGTGACTGGGGAAGAGCAAGGAGGAGGTTGAAGTAACTGGGGCAGTGATGACGCAGATAGGGTAAATCCATTTGGACACCAATCTGCTGATGTGGCCCACAGGGAAACAACCACTCTGTGCTGCACAAAACCATACAAGATTGGAATGTGGAACGCGGACAGTCTAAACACAGGAAATTGGACATTGAAAAGGAAAATTAATCGACTGAACGTCTACATACTGGGAATCAGTGAAATACATTGGACAGGCAATGACTTCTTCAATTCTGGCAAGCACACAGTGTATTACTCTTGGCAATGACACCACCAGACCGTGAGGACTGGGCTTTGTAGTGAACAAGAAAATTGCCAAAGCCACCAAGAGTTACTCAGCGACTGAATAATGGCCATCCAAAAAGATTGAAAACTCATGATGTCACGGTTCTGCAAATATACTCCCCAACAGCAGTCGCACCTGAAGAGGAAGTAGAAGAGTTCTATGGCAAACTTCAGGATGCCCTAAGCCAAACATACAATAAGGATATTATCTACATTATTGGTGATTTCAACTCCAACGTGGGAACTATGGCAGAACCTGAAATCGTTGGAAGATTCAGTGTAGGAGTGAGGAACCAGGTAGGAGACTGGCTGGTTCAATTCTGTCGAGAACATCGACTAATGATCACTAACACTAGGTTTGATCAACCCAAACGGAGGCTGTATACCTGGACATCACCAAGTGTAGAAAACAGAAACCAAATCAATTACATCCTGTGTCAGAAGAAGTGGCAGAGCTCGATCTAGGTAGCACAATAGTGTGATAGATGTGATTATCCTTCATGCAAATATCGCATGTATATGTTAATTTTATTATGAATATTAAATCAAATTATTGTATTATTGACTAAATCTCTGAATGTCCTTCAGAAGTGCAGTACCCTAAATATATTTTAAAGTCATAGGATGTGTTAAAGTCTTTGGATGTATTCAGGCCTGAAAACTAAAAAGGCTTTCTAAGAGACTACAGATTTCAACAGTCAGGTTTGGTTAGATAATATGGGCTTTCTACATTACTAGATATTTTAATCAACACCCTGTTTTGAATTCAATAATTACAATCCCTGAGAGATACAGTGAAATGCATTTTAGAAAATATGCAATTAAACTTAACAGCCTTTATTCAGTTAGAGTAAATGACAGACAGCTGCTGCCAAAATGCACATTCTGTGACAGATCTGAAATTTACTTTGTGGTTGTGAATGAATTTATTAGCAATAGCTACCGCTGTAATAGAGATGTGTTAAGCTTTTTATTTAATATAGTTCACATCACCAAACACTGACAAAATACTGATTTTGCCCCAAAGGACAGTTAGGTTCAAAAGCACAACAAGCCTTGTCCTGCTAGCATCATGTATTTACAAATAACGCCAAGATTGCTTTCAGTATTCGCACATGAAATAACAAAAAAAAAGTACTCTGAGTGTAATCAGAATAAACAGTACCTTCACCTAGTATTACTGTATTATGAATGGAAATTTATAAGCCTATTAATAAGACAGGTGTGTGAAGTTATAAATGGTTAAAGTGTTTATCCTTGTATCATTTTGAAATCCTCATGTAAGCCTACAAACTGCAGCAAATGACCTTAGCTAGCCTCATTGGACCTGTGTGCATGTGAGAGGAAGATATATATTCCCTGTTCCTGTGCAACTGGCAGACTGGAGGACATGGCAGACCTGGTAAGTTACGGCCTCATAAGGTTCTGCATATATTTCCTGGGAGGAAAAGAGGAATTTGTGCGGTTTACTCCTTTGATTTATGAGATTGTTCTTGATGGTCCAGGTGCAACCTTGACTTTTCAGCCTATCATTTTTACATCCAGTTTCTGCTACTTAAGCTACTGTAATATACAACATTTTCCAACTTTGTGACAAGAAGGAAAACAGAAGTGTTTTTATAATCACGTAAATTTCATATAAAGGACATTTAACAAGTAAGATGCACTTGTGTTTCATATAAATTAAATTGTATTTAAGGCTACTTGTTAGAGTTCATTCCAATAGCCGTTCTATTAGTGATTGGCAATTGGTCTGCAAAACATGTTGTTTTTTTTTTATCAGCTGGATGGAGTCAATGATCTCAATAGATTCAACAGCAAACAACTGAATGAAAAGCAGACAGCTAGAATGAGTGATTGGAGATTGTGCAACGATTCAATAAGCTATGTAGGAGGAATCCATTTGAATCATCTGAATGACATAAGGTAATGCATTCTCATTTCTCTGATTGTGCTTTGATTTTCTTTCAGCCATTTGTTTGTCATTGCGCCTTAAAAGCTAATTGTATCAGAACCAAAATCAAATGCTGTTCAACTTCTAAGAGCAGAAATAAAGACATTCATTAGAGATCACACCAACACTAAGTGAGGATCAAAAGTGGAGGTAAGTCAGACATTTGTTCTGCATTACATCTGTCTGAACCTCAACACTCAGATGAGGGAGCATAACAGTGAATTCTCATACTGTCACTCTTATTATCTCTCCTTCTTCTCACTTGCTTTCACCCCATATCCCCAATTTTTGCCTTTCATTTTTTTCTCTGTCCAACACTTGGATAGTCCAATGTAGCAACTTGACAGATTCTAAACACACACACACGTGTATATGTGTATATGTGTGTGTGTGTGTGTGTGTGTGTGTGTGTGTGTGTGTGTGTATGTATGTATGTATGTATATATATATATATATATATATAATGTATGTACAAAAACTTCTCCACGATATTCTTTTTTTTTTTACATACACCTGTGCATGTCCAAAAAAATTGAATATCATGGAGAAGTTTATATAATATATATATATATATATATATATATATATATATACATACACACACACATACATGCATATACACATATACATATACATATACATATACATATGTCAAAAAAAATTGGAACTTTCTCAGATTCTAGATTCATTAAACGTTAAAGTGAAATATTTCAAGCCATTTTTGTTTTAATCTTGATGATAACGGCTTATAGCTCATGGAAATAAAAAGTCCAGTATCTTAAAATATTAGAGTAAAGAATTTATAATACAGAAATGTTAACCTTCTGAAAAGTATGTTAATTTATGCAGTCAATACTTGGTCGGGGCTCCTTTTGAACTAATTACTGCATTAATGTGGCATGGTATGGAGGCAATCAGACTGTGGTTGCTTTGATAGCGACCTTCAGCTCGTCTGTATTATTGGGCCTGGTGTCTCTCATAGATTCTCTATGGGATTCAGGTCAGGCAAATTGGCTGGACAATCAAGCACAGTAATACCATGGTCAGCAAACCAGTTACTAGTAGTTTTGGCACTGTGGGCAGGTGCCAAGTCCTGCTGGAAAAATAAATCAGCATCCCCATAAGGCTTGTCAGCAGATGAAAGCATGAAGTGCTCTAAAATCTCCTGGTAGATGCTGCATCGACTCTCGACTTGAGAAAACACAGTGGACCAACACCAGCAGATGACATGGCACCCCAAATCATCACTCACTGTGGAAACTTCACATTGGACTTCAAGCAACTTGGATTCTGTTCCTCTCCACTCTTCCTCTAGACTCTGGGACCTTGATTTCCAAATGAAATGCAAAATCTACTTTCATCTTCCACAGGATTGAGGTTGTGTGTACTGAACCAGACTGATAGATTAAAGGCTCAGGAAACATTTGCAGGTGTTTTGAGTTAATTAGATGATTAGAGTTCTTCTCAGGTCGACATTTCTGTATTAAAAATTTTTTATTCTAATATTTTGAGACACTGGATTTTTTTTCTTCCATGAGCTATAAGCTGTTATCATCAAGATTAAAACAACAACAACAAAAAAGGCTTGAAATATTTAAAGAATTTCATGAATCTAGAATATATGAAAGTTCCACTTTTTTATTTAAATTCTGGAAAAAAACTTTTCCATGATATAATTTTTTTTTTTTTTTTTTTAACATGCACCTGTACATACAGCATCCTCAACTAATATTGGCACCCTTGGTAAATATAAGGAAAGAAGGCTGTGAAAAAATGTCTTTATTGTATATCCTTTTGATACGTTGTTAAATAAATTCACAAAAATACTCTACTCTCATGGATACCAAACAACTGAAAACATAACACAGGTTTATCAAAAAAATATCTTTGTTAAATATAGGTATGAATAATTATTGGCACCCCAATGAATTAATTTGAGAAATATATTTGAACTATGTTCCCATTGACATTTAACTTTTTTTTAGAACTGGGTGACTAGGAACAGGAAATTGTTCAACCATGACTTCCTGTTTCACAGGGGTATAAACATGAGGTGACACATAGGCCAAATTCCCATTGTAATTCATAACAATGGGTAAGATCAAGGAATATAGCTGTGATGTGTGGCAAAATGTTGTTGAGCTTCACAAAATGGGGAGTGGCTATAAGAAAATAGCACAAGCATTTAGACTTCCCATTTCCACCATAAGGGCAATAATTAAGAAGATCCAGGTGACTGGACATTTATGAATCAACCTGGAATTGGACGTGTGGAGACCAAAATCAACGTCTCCCCCCTCTAGAGTCATGGTGAATGTCACTCCCCCCTCGGGCTCCACCTTGAGCTTCGTTACCGCAGTAGCAGTGACTCCACGCTCAAGCCAGGCCAGAAATATCACATGATCTCTTTATGGTGCGGAGTCTCTTTAAGAGACTGACCTACTTCTGAACCTCAGTGAACACGTCAAGCATCCTCTATCCACCCCTGTGAGGGATGACACACAATGGAACTCTGAAGTGCTTAAGGACATCTGGTCTGGGGATCCAGGACCCCCTCATGTACTGGTTACGTGCTTCGGGAGCTGCACATTAAGGGGGGTTCTGTCATGTAATATCAGAAAAGGACTAGAAACTATGTTTCCCATCAGCCACTGCACCATGTCACATGTCTCATTCACCTGTTTCACGTTTAGCTCATTAGCACTGGTGTGTGTATATATTGTAATTTTCAGCACTGCACTGATGTCTTGTGTTTGTCCGGTCCCCATGTATCATGTTATACTAGTCTTTGATCTGTGTAAATCTTGGGTTGTGCTTTGTTTGTTACTTTATTAAACGTTTCACTTATATTCTGCAATTGCATTTTCCTCTAAATACAAATTGTGACAACCATCAGTCTCTAAAATTTTTTTCCCTTTCTTACAGTCTCTGTTTCCCATTAATTTTCTTAATTTTCCCATTAATTTTTCCATTAATTAACTTTTCTCTTCTTCAACTTTTGTCTTTCACTGTTTTTCATTCACTCTATTTTTCATTCACTCCCTCTCCCTCACACTCCATCTCACCTTCTGTATTACTTGCTTGTTCCGTGTCTCCCATTCATCATTCCCTTTTTCTTTCCCCATACCCATTTCTGTTTCACTTCTTTCTTAAACCCCCTCCCAACCATCTCTCTCTGCCAGCTAAGTTTTTATGTTTGTCCTTTTCCTATTTCTCTTTCCTCTCTCCCTCTTGCTCATCTTTGGTTTATTTTTGCTCACTATCTCTAATACCCTCATTCCATTATTCTTTAGTCTCTCCTCTTTTTGTTCTAGTGCCATTTCTCTTTCTCATTTTCTTTCTGCAGCACTCCCCATGTCCCACACTTTTTTTCGTATCTCTTTCTTTATCTGTTTCCCTACATTCTAACCCCCTCCCAACACACCCCATCCCGCATCTACTCTCTCAATCTGAAAGCACTGCTGATGTACACTGCTGGGAAGCCTGGCTAGTTTACAAGCAAATCAATAGCTCCAGGTTCTCCAGCTCTTATTGCTCAACTATGATTAATCTTTAAAGAGAATTTCTTCTGACAGCCTCTTCGCCCTGCATGCATGATTAGAGCGTATCTTGGCTATTGACCCTGGCATTTATGAACTAAATACTCGCTTTCCTCCTGTTAGGCTCTTGACTTTGACCAAAGACATCAGGGAGTGTGTCTGCAATTTCAGTGATCACAATATTTTTAACTCAGAGTGCTAAGCTCCAAAATATTTTGATAACACTTTAATGTCCATTAATCCATCATTATTTGCTATGACCAAATCATTAATTATTCAGAAATTTGATGATGATGATGATGATAATAGTTGTTGTGGTTGTGTGTGTGTGTGTGTGTATGTGTGTTTAATGCCACACATTTCATTCTGTTCTTTCGTGCCCCATCCATCCACCCACCCCATCTCTTTGTTTCTGTTCTGTCTCTCATACTGTAAATTATATTCTATTTCTTCTGCATCTCTCCATTGTTCCCTCTCTGTCCCTTTCCTTTTCCCTCCACCTGTAGCACTTCACACATCATGAATAAGTCAGTGCTAGATGTCCTTACACACCCTGAGACCTGTGACACAAATACTGATTGTTTGTGAAGTATTTCCCATGCACTTGTACAAAGCTTCTCTGTATGGATGTCATGTTCATGGCTCAATTAGATTTTAGTGAGGCTTAATGGGTGCATTGGTAAAAGTCAAAAGTGTGTAATATTCAAAATTCAACTGGCTGTGGCTGTATAAGTGCACCAGTGTATTCAGTGCACTATAGAATCTTCAGTAGGGAGTTATTTGTATGTCCTGCATAAGTGCACATTTTTAAATAAATGTCCTCTCTACTTTTTGTACTGCAAAAACTTTCCAATAGGGAGCAATTTGTCATTTATGCCCTTAACCCCTAATAAATACACTATAGGGATAAAAGTATATCAGGGAGTCTGATGTTTTTCAGCGGATTTCATGTACCACAGCTGCTTTTATGTATTTATATAAACTAGGTATTCCTTAATGATTTAACTTAATACAACATTTGGGCCTAGACCATAAATAATTCCAGTTAGTATCAAGTAGCATTTCAGAATTCCAAGCAAGAAAAAAAAAAAAAAATCTATTTACACATAAATACATCTCCCCGTTTTTCCACTACACTGCCTTCAAAAATCAGCCAGATGGAAAAGGGCCCTCAGCATGCATCATTTTATGCAAACATTGGATCAGGACTTGACTTGATGCCGTTCAGCCTCCGAGTGCTGCCTGAGTAGGCAACATCTCTCACTGCCACAAACCCTTATAGTTTACTTCAGTTCTTTGCTAAAGTTTTAGCCCTACCAGTTTCTTTGCTTTATTTTCTCTTTTGATCTTCTCTGCCTGTTCAAGCATTTGTCCATATGGATTGCCCAAGATTAACCTGTTTTTTTTGTTGTTGTTTTACTTTTTTTTTTTTTTTTTTTTTTTTGCGTTGTACTGAAAAGCCTCAATAAAGTGGTTTCGTTATTGCAGTTTTCAAGATATTTATTTTATTCTTCCAAGTTTGGTTATTTAGCCCCACATAGGAACACCAGGAAAAATTTCAACTGAATCACAGAAACACTCCATGAATTCAGGCATAGTTATTCTTCATGTTGAGCCCAGCTGAATGCTCAAGAGAGGTTGTACAAGCAAAGGGCAATTATGCTTTAATAAAAAAAAAGACTGATGAATGAGCATTTATTAAAACTCTTCAGTTTTCTTTTATTCTTTAGCACTACTAAAACAAAGGAACTGAGCCACTGAGCTAAGTCATTACCATATACTGAAACAAGTGCAAGTGACAGATGTGTATTACAGGCCATATATGGGAATAACACTTATATTGGGTTGGGTCGGAAATGAGGAAGCAGGAGGCAGGGTGAGGACAATTATTCTCTGTTTTTGCTTTCGTGTTTCAGACACACACACATGGCTCTGTGTTGGTCAGTTCTCTCTTTTCCCTCTTTATCCTCAAAATCATTCACTGAACACAGAACACTCGTTAGCAAGATTTCTCATAGGTGTGTAAACCTTACCACTCACCTTGTCCGGCTCAGCTCTCCATTCACAAACCCATGCTTGACCACGCCCCAGCATCCACACAACCCCACTGCCCGAAACCGGTTTCGTCCCAACGGTAGTAACAGGGCGTGAGGACTGCGCATTTGATGGCTAGACACTCCTTCTCAATCGTGCTGTACTTAGTCTCACATGAGAGTTTGTGGCTGATGTACAGCACTTGGGTCTTGGCCAGGATGCAATCGCTGCAGTCTTATCAATTTAAGGATGCACCTGCCCATTGCACAAATGGAAGCCCAGATACTGCACTTCCACACATCCAATTCACTTTTATTATAGATAATAACGTTATATAGATAGGTAGCAGCATAAGCAGCATGTGGATGGAGGATTCTGCCCATTAGTTGCTGTAATATTGCTGAGGTCCTGAACGACCAAAATGGAAATGGCACAAATTGATGTATCCCGAACAGAGTGGAAAAGGAAATTTTTTCATAAGATACTAGAGTCAAGGGGATCTGCCAATATCCCTTTGTCAATCCATTGTCGTGAGCCACACCTAACCAATCGAGAAAATAAAAGATGGCTTATAGAATGGTTCTTTTGCACATGTAATCTTCTTTAAAAAAAAAAAAAAAAAAAAAAAAAAAGTGTCATTCCTGTGCATGTTCAAGTATCAGTGCTTAGATTTCTGGATAATTTTGTCTCGTGACTTTGACCTTTTCAGGTGCTGTTAATAATATTTTTTTTATTGGTGTAGTTGTGAGTCAATATAACTTACACTTCTGCCTCTGAGAAATTCCTTTTCTTTAAGCATTTAGTTGTCTTTTCATGATTTCAGCCCTATATGCACTGTACCTATGGGGTATTATGTAGCTATTATGTAGCTACTCAAGGCTGTGGCTTTGGTGTATGTGGGCTGTAAGCCTGCCGTCACACAACAATATGTACAGGAGTATGAAGAAAATTATTTCTGAATGTATCTTCATTTATTTTTAATAAAAGATAAATGAAGCCCATTATTGGCACATCATGCACACATTATTTGTCAACAATGTCGCATGCCATTTGTTTCTATTTGCGAAGTGTCACAAATCAGGAGCCAGTGGATGTAGTTGTGAGTATAATTACAAAACCAAATCACTGGCAAAGGTGTACTCAAAATACAGGCAAAGGCCGACTTATTTGTAGAACCACAGTTATACAGGTGCATCTAAAAAAAAAATATATATATATATATATATATTGTGGAAAAGTTTTTTTTTTTCCATAATTTAATTCAAAAAGTGGAACTTTCATATATTCTTGATTCATTACACATAAATTGAAATATTTCAAGCCTTTAATGTTTCAATCTTGGTGATTACAGTTTACAGTTTATGGAAATAAAAAATCCAGTATCCCAAATATTAGAATATAGAATTTATAATACAGAAATGTCAACCTATGAAGAGCTATAATCAGCTAATTAACTCAAAACACCTGCAAAGGTTTCCTGGGCCTTTAATCTCTTAGTCTGGTTCAGTACACACAACCACAATCATGGGAAAGATGAAAGTAAATTTTGCATTTCATTTGTAAATCAAGGTTCCAGAGTCTGGAGGAAGAGTGGAGAGGCACAGAATCCAAGTTGCTTGAAGTCCAGTGTAAAGTTTCCACAGTCAGTGATGATTTGGGGTGCGATGTCATCTGCTATTGTTGGTCCACTGTGTTTTCTCAAGTCGAGGGACAATTCAGCGTGTACCAGGAGATTTTAGAGCACTTCATGCTTCCGTCTGCTGACAAGCTTTATGTAGATGCTGATTTCCTTTTCCAGCAGGACTTGGCACCTGCCCACAGTGCCAAAACTACTAGTAACTGGTTTGCTGACCATGGTATGACTGTGCTTGATTAGCCAGCCGACTCACCTGACCCGAACCTCATAGAGAATCTACAAGAGACACCAGACCCAACAATACAGACGAGCTGAAGGCCGCTATCAAAGCAACCTGAGTTTCCATAACACCTCAGCAGTGGCACAGGCTAATTGCCTCCATGCCATGCCGCATTGATGCACTAAGTAGTTCAAAAGGAGCCTTGATGAACTATTGAGTGCTTTAACATACTTTAACAGAATTAACATACTTTTCTGAAGGTCGACATTTCCATGAGCTGTAAGCCTAATCAAGATTTAAACAAAAAAGGCTTGAAATATTTCACTTTGTGTAATGAATCTAGAATACATGAAAGTTCCACATTTTTAATTCAATTTTGGAAATAAATGAACTTTTCCATGATATTCTAATTTTTTGATATGTGCCAGTATACATGTACAGCACATGCAAAGAAATGCTGTAAAGCAAAGATGCCTTCAAAAATAATTAAATTAAATGTTTCTGAATTGAAAAAAAAAAAAAAAATACTATAAAGAGCAGTAAACAGTAATAAGTGAAACAAAGGCAATATTTGGTGTGACTACCCTTTGCTTAGAAAAAAAAAGTAGTCTCAGGTAGAATTAGTGCTGTATAAGGAAATGAGCTGTATGTTTTACTGAGCATCTTGCAGAACAAGCCACAGTTCTTCCGGAGACTTTGACTGTCACACTTGTTTCTTATTTTTGCAGCAAAATCCAGCAGCCATCATTATGGTTTTTTTTGTCTGAAAAGTGGCACTTAATGTGCTGCTTTCTTTACTGACACACAAACATTTTTCTGTAACATTTAATTTTGTGCTGGAAAATTAATGTTTGGAAATCTAAAATTTTCTGTACTGACTCGATAATGTAGAACTCATAAAATAAAAATCTGTAATAGTTTGTACTAAAAAAATAAGGTGCCTTTTCCACAGTACTGTATGTACCCATCCATTCTGCTCCCTTATATTATAGACCACCAGGGCAGTTCTGTTCAGAAATAGTGAAGACGACAAGTCATCACAAAGATTTGTCACATGTGTTGTCACAGAATTGCTACTTGTATGGTACCACTGAACTATAAAATTATTGTTCTATCAACCCTGTTACTCTGCTCAGTTCTGTTATCATAGTATTGGCTCTGTTACAGTGAGGGAAAGAAGTATTTGATCCCCTGCTGATTTTGTACATTTGCCCACTGACAAAGAAATGATCAGTCTATAATTTTAATGGTAGGTTTATTTGAACAGTGAGAGACAGAATAACAACAAGAAAATCCAGAAAAACGCATGTCAAAAATTTTATAAATTGATTTGCATTTTAATGAGGGGAAATAAGTATTTGACCCGCTCTCAATCAGAAAGATTTCTGGCTCCCAGGTGTCTTATACAATTAACGAGCTGAGATTAGGAGCACACTCTTAAAGGGAGTGCTCCTAATCTCAGCTTGTTACCTGTATAAAAGACACCTGTCCACAGAAGCAATCAATCAATCAGATTCCAAACTCTCCACCATGGCCAAGACCAAAGAGCTCTCCAAGGATGTCAGGGACAAGATTGTAGACCTACACAAGTCTGGAATGGGCTACAAGACCATTGCCAAGCAGCTTGGTGAGAAGGTGACAACAGTTGGTGTGATAATTCGCAAATCGAAGAAACACAAAAGAACTGTCAATCTCCCTCAGCCTGGGGCTCCACGCAAGATCTCACTTCATGGAGTTGCAATGATCATGAGAACAGTGAGGAATCAGCCCAGAACTACACGGGAGGATGTTGTCAAGGATCTCAAGGCAGCTGGGACCATAGTCACCAAGAAAACAATTGGTAACACACTACGCCATGAAGGACTGAAATCCTGCAGCGCCCACAAGGCCCCCCTGCTCAAGAAAGCACATGTACATGCCCGTCTGAAGTTTGCCAATGAACATCTGAATGATTCAGAGGACAACTGAGTGAAAGTGTTGTGGTCAGATGAGACCAAAATGGAGCTCTTTGGCATCAACTCAACTCGCCGTGTTTGGAGGAGGAGGAATGCTGCCTATGACCCCAAGAACACCATCCCCACCGTCAAACATGGAGGTGGAAACATTATGTTTTGGGGGTGTTTTTCTGCTAAGGGGACAGGACAACTTGACCGCATCAAAGGGACGATGGACGGGGCCATGTACCGTCAAATCTTAGGTGAGAACCTCCTTCCCTCAGCCAGGGCATTGAAAATGGGTCGTGGATGGGCATTCCAGCATGACAATGACCCAAAACACACGGCCAAGGCAACAAAGGAGTGGCTCAAGAAGAAGCACATTAAGGTCCTGGAGTGGCCTAGCCAGTCTCCAGACCTTAATCCCATAGAAAATCTGTGGAGGGAGCTGAAGGTTCGAGTTGCCAAACGTCAGCCTCGAAACCTTAATGACTTGGAGAAGATCTGCAAAGAGGAGTGGGACAAAATCCCTCCTGAGATGTGTGCAAACCTGGTGGCCAACTACAAGAAACGTCTGACCTCTGTGATTGCCAACAAGGGTTTTGCCACCAAGTACTAAGTCATGTTTTGCAGAGGGGTCAAATACTTATTTCCCTCATTAAAATGCAAATCAATTTATAACATTTTTGACATGCGTTTTTCTGGATTTTTTTGTTGTTATTCTGTCTCTCACTGTTCAAATAAATCTACCATTAAAATTATAGAATGATCATTTCTTTGTCAGTGGGCAAACGTACAAAATCAGCAGTGGATCAAATACTTTTTTCCCTCACTGTACATAAAATGGTTTAATAAAAAAAGCTCAAATGTATCCTTAAGCAAGAAAGATAAAAATCTTTCTTGATCATAATATTTCCACCTCACCTAGCTACCGCGTAAAACGTACATTCACATCAGCTACTGCACCGAGCTTCATCAAGAACCTCCCAGAAACATTAATTAGATTTGGATCGCCATCTGATCCCATAGAACTTGATCAGGTGACTGAATGTTTAGAGTCAACGCTCCACTACACACTAGACAGAGTGGCTCCACTCAAAAGAAAAATAATTAGAGAGAAAAAGCTAGCACCATGGTATAATGATAAAACGCATACCTTAAAACAGACCACTCAACAATTAGAACGTAAATGGTGTCAAACCAAATTGGTAATATTTCAAACAGCATGGAAGGAGAGCCTACTGAACTATAGAAAATCTCTTAGTGATGCTAGAAAAGTCTATCTCTCCACCTTAATAGGAGATAACAAAAACAATTCGAGATTTCTATTCAACACGGTAGCAAAATTAACTAGCAATTAAACCACTACAGAAAGAAGCACACAATCATTACATAGCAGCGAAGATTTCATGAATTCTTTCATTGGTAAAGTTGAAAATATTAGATGTGAAATTCAGGCTATTAAATTAAAAACAGACAGTATTATAACTAACCCTGTAGATGATAATATAGCAATATCAGATCAATGTTTAGAATGTTTTACTCCCCTTAGAGAGACCAAACTAGCTTTATTAATCTCTTCGGCGAAATCATCAACTTGCATTCCAGATCCTGTACCTACATGTTTCTTTAAACAGATTTGTCCTGGAGTAATTGAACTGCTTTTAAATATAATAAATTCTTCCCTTAGCACTGGCTATGTATCTAAATCATTTAAATTAGCAGTTATTAAACCCCTGCTTAAAAAACCTGACCTTGACCCCTCTCAACTGTCCAGCTATAGACCAATATCAAATCTTCCCTTCACCTCCAAGATCTTAGAAAAGGTTGTACACAGCAGCTACGCTCGTACTTGATTAGGAATAACATTCATGAAATGTATCAGTCAGGATTTAGACCTCATCATAGCACAGAGACAGTGCTGGTTAAAGTAGTAAATGACCTACTACTGGCCTCTGATCAGGGTTGCGTCTCGTTGCTTGTATTACTTGACCTTAGTGCAGCTTTTGATACTATAGATCATACTATTCTCCTTGATAGACTAGAAAATGTTGTTGGCATTCAATCATGATTACATGATTGAATGCCACAATCATGATTACATTGTGAAATAATTCCTGGTTAACAGTACTGCAAAAATTCACAAGTTATGTTTTATGGCGCTGCTGATTGAACTGTATGAAACAGCAGTTTCAGCATCAGATAAAGAAACAGAGAAGGATTACCTGGGGTTCACAGAAGACAGCAGGCCATCTTTCCATGAAGTCTTGGACTGCAGGGTAATGCTTGACAACTTCTGCTCTTCTATAAGAGAAAGACCTTTCCATTTTCTCATCAATTACCTTGTCATGGTTTTACTTTGTAATTTCCTTCAATAAGTCCACTCGCTCCTTCTCCAAAGTGTCCTCGGTTGCACCAAATGGCAGTGGTGGCAGGTAGTTCACTTCAGCTTTCTTAGGCCTTTTGCTACCCTTTAAGTCCTTTTCATTTGACCCTTGTCCTTTCAGTGAGTTCACCTACAGCTCTGGACAGGCAAGTTGATGACATCTTAATGATTGTGAATGTGTCAGAACAACCAGCAGGATTCTGAACATTTAGTTAATCTATTTTAACAAAGTATAACACACAGTCTGGTTGTTCAAAACACGCAATAAATAACTTTCAGCTTCACAAAAAAATACTGGTGGACTCATTGATAAGATGCATAATGGGTAACGTTACTTACTAATTAACTATACAAATTAGCTCCTCTTCCTCCGTTTCATGCCTCTCCTCTTGCTGCGTGTACCCACTATGTCCCCCGTGAATGAGTCCTGTTCAGAGCAGCTATAAATCAGCTGGCATCTGTCAGTCCACTCCGTGCCGGTCCTGTTCTGTCAATTATGCCTGCCCCACTTCTTGGCAATATTCCCCGCTTGTAACCTGCTCTGTAACCCCAACCCCCACCCAGCTACAGTCAGCTAACGTTAATAGCACCGTTAACTAATGGTAGCAGCTAGCAGGCCTACAGTTATTTTGCCATAAACTGGGATAGAAATTTTTACTTTTTCTCGTGCAAGTCCCTTGCCTTCCTACAGAAAGTAGTGCTGTGTGCTACGTGAATAATCATGCTAGCAAACTTTGCTAGCATGCTAGCAAACTTCGATAATGATAACGAGCTAGCGGGTATAACTGATATACTGTTATGCTTTCAATAACCAAACACGACAGTAATGAGTTAATCATGCACAGAAACATACCTACAAGGTTGCCATCCAGTAATATACTGTATGCCGTTACATAAAATGAGCTAGTTGCAGTCCACTCACTCACAAGTCCTGGCTTGTTCTTGAGGAAAGGAGCACAAATTTGCCTCTAACGTCACCAACAGGGTTAACTCCCATTGACCAAGTACATTTTACTTGCTTTTAACACATTGCGCTGATAGTGGATTATTTTTAGTTTATGTTACTTGGTGCTATGATTCAAATTTACATGTAAAAATGAAGATACAAAATGACATACAAAGACTAAGTAACACATTAAATCTCACATGACATTTTGAAGTAATGCCACTAGAATAAAAATTTCTTGTAGAATTTAAACACATAATCAAAGTAATATTTACAGGGCCAAAGAATTATTTTTTTCAGTGTAGCTTTTTTTATCCTCCCTCAGTGATCATTCCCCAATTTCCACATTCCTCACCATATGAAGACTAGCAGGCCTGAGACTTAATTCAGATTGAGGATTCAAGTGGATCATTCAGCACATTCCTCATGCTTAGCCAACAAGTTAACTGCTTTTCACTATATACACTATACAAAGTTTTGGCTATTTTGTCTTGGTTGTTTTTTGCTTTCTCTCTCTATGGCTTCTCCATCATCCTCTCTCTCATTTCACTGAACAGGTTAAATATACACTATATAGCCAAAAGTATGTGGACACCTGACCTTCACACCAATATGTGGCTCTTCCCCAAACTGTCACCACAAAGTTGTGTTCTAAAATGATTGTTCTAAACAATTCTAAGAGTAAAGTTCTAAAATATGATGCACAAATGAACAGTTTCTGGGTGTTCTGTAATATTCAATCCTCTGCCTGCTAATTTTTTTTGTCACTCACTTTTGCAGATCTTTTCCCTCTCCCTCCTCCTCTGAAGAATGTCTTTTCATTTTGCCAAAGTGTAATTCTGCCAGTGTCATGCTCCTCTGATCCATGCTAATGGGAAGAGATTAAATCCAGACACTTCATCCAATATTTAAACTTTGACGACATGACAAAACAGCCAAGTAATTTGACATGATAGACAACATAAATAAGACATCAGGCTTGGTTTTAAAATCCCAAAAATAAAGTTCACTAGCAAAACATTTACCATAATTTTCAATTCATAATTTTTAATGCAAATAAGTAAGAGATTGCATTTATTGTTGACAAAGATGCTTTTGCATTTTAGAGGCAGAGAAAATAAATATAATTATTAGAGCGGCTGTGGCTCAGGTGGTAGAGTGGGTTGTCCACAGAATGCAGAGTTGTGGTTTGCTCCCCAGCCCCTCCACATGCCGAAGTGTCCATGGGCAAGACACTGAACCCCAAGTTGCTCCCGATGGCAGGCTTAACGCTTGTCCAGGACAAGTGAATTTTCAGACAGGCAAATGAAATCATAAAGCTGCATAAAGCTGACAGGAGTAAGCTAGGTGTCTAACTCTAACATGCTTGTGAAAACACAAGGAGAAAGGCTTCTGTTATACCTTGCTCTTGTGTCACTGACACTGACTATCATGAGTTATCTGGCTCAAAGTCAGTTTAAGCAAAAAGACGTCTGACACCAGCGGCTCTGTGTTAAGATGTAACAGAAATTCGGGTGTGATTTTTGCCCGGACTACTTTCAACTGCAATAACTTTGGAGGTAACTGAGCTATCGGATGGTTTTCCAGGGCAACTTATGATAGCCCAGATATGTTTTAGACTTTTTTTTATTTTAATAAAATTATTTGCATTGTTGTCTAAACTGAATTTTTTGTGTCCAATTGTCCTAGGTTTCTGATTTTACTTCTGTCTGACAAGTCTGTCTGACAAATCTGACTGCACATTAAGGATGGAACTGTGTTAACTCACACAAAAAAAACACTTTTTATGCATTAGCCCTGCCTAGATTTTTACCATATGTGTGTAGGTTATTCTAAATAGCATCCTGGTCCTAAATGTGCTTTTTATAAAGAACGTTTTAAAGAAAAAAAATAATTGTGTGTGCAAATAAGAACTTTCATATCAGCAAATTTGATTAGCCAAATACTATATCATTCAGGCTATTATGGACAATCAGAAACTTTACTGCTGAGTTACTACTGACACTGGAAGACAATAAAATGGGTTAAGCTGACATGCAAATGTCATGAAATACAGTTAAAACACCGGGGATGCAACATCACATATTGTGTCACTTCAAAACCGAAAAAGCTGCACGTTGTTCTTTCCCCATGGATCAGTGTTAATTACGATTGTGAGGCATTTCTCTATGGCTGATGTTTATCTCCTTCACATCTTTGCATCTCATTGATGCTAATAAATGGGTATCACATGATACCATCTTAAACGAATCATGCAATTGAGAATTTAATTGCTTCATTTGCAATTATTCTTGGATTAGGGGGCAAATGAGCTCACATTTGTACTGGTGTGTAAATGTGTGTTTGACAGAGTAACTGATATACAATTCCCTTAGATGTTCCATGGCCACATGTCATAATGATAATATATATGTTAATCCTATTCAGACAAGATTATTTTTATTCGGGTAGCTGGGGTATGTTGTGGATAAAAATGACATGAAATAAACATGAGGGAGACCTAGTATGAGTAATATGTAATTTTATTGATAATTCACAGGGCTGGTGGGTGCGTAATCTTGAGGAGAGCGTTAGGGGGAAGAAAATGGGGTGCGTCCTGGGGACATGGAATAGTCAGCAAAGGTGAAATAAGAAGACCACTGAGAGTAGGGCAGACTGACAGGTGAGAAGAGGGAAGAATGGTCAGAGCCCAGATCAGAGAAGGTGACATCTTCCTCAGACTGAAACCTGGAGGGAGGTTCTGTCTGTGTAGAGGCATCAATACACACATTCACGGGGTGGATTCTGTATCGGGGGGGGGGGGGGGACCCCGCATTTCCATTTCCAGAGGGGGTGCTGCGAAGAATGTTAAGTAGCACCATGATGTCAGCAGTGAGATGCGCGAGCTGATAGAGAGTGTCCAGATCCAGATCCAGACGGGTACCTAGACACACAGAAGCAGTATTAGGCGGATATTGACGAATTGGATTCACACTTTAAGATCTTTTAAGAGTAATACACTATGGTTTATTAGTCAAAAAAGTCAAAAAGAAGTATAAGAGCTAAGGAGTGCAAACACACACACACACACTCTCGTACAGTCAAGGACGGGCATGTAGACATAACACACACACATACACTCTCGGTCTCTCTCTCTCTCACACACAACATTATAACTTTATAAGAATAATAAAAAGGAGTATTAAGATATTATAAGGGTAATATCTTATAATAATAAAATAAAATACTCTTTATAAAAAGTAGTAGGATATGTAGGATAGTAGAAGAGTAATATAATGATATTATGAAGTAGGAAGTACAGTAAACCAAGCAGTATAACTATATATAAAATAGAGATATAGAGCAAATAGGAAAATAAAATATAAACCAGAAATACAGGAAAATGTAACTTACTCATAATTCAGATGGTGAAGATTCTTGTCTCACAAGGAAGGCCTTAATTTTAAGAGAAAACCATGAGGAGCCATTTATAAGGGTAGCTGAGTCAAGCGTGCCCCCCCCGCGAGATCATAGTGAGACCAAGGTCTCTCTAAATTGTTTTGTTTCTCTCCACTTTTGAACCTAATGGTAAATTGGAAAGGCCTCTTTCAGAACCTAATGGTAAATTGGAAAGGCCTTTTTCAAAACATAATGGTAAATTGGAAAGTCCTTTTTCAAAACATAATGGTAATGTAGATGAGCTCTTTTTTAACCCTATTGGTATTGATATCATAGTCTTTCTGAAATATATTGGTTATCTACTGTGTAAATACAGTATAAAAACTGGAGCTTGAGCTCCAGGTGTCAGATCACTTCTGAGAATTCTCATCGGTGTGGATCTCGTGTGGTGGAACGGAACCAATAAATCTGGACCCTTGCTTCTTCTCACTCACGGCTGGTGTCTTTTTTTCTATCTCCAACTGGGTTCGGAGATGTGAGTATTTGCTTCTATGTTGAATTTTAAGTGTTTTTGGGTAATAGGCTAAATTTGAGCCAGCAGGTACAACTGCCAAAAATATGACAATAAAAATATCTTTAATAGACAGTGCTGTGAAAAAAAAGTATTTATCCTGGTTTCTTGTGTTTTTGTGTATATTTCATATTAAATTGTATGAATCTAAAACAAATGTAACCTGACTAAACACAAAATGCAGTTTTTAAACAATAATGTCATTTATTGAAGCAATAAAGTTATCCAATACCAACTGGGCCTGTGTGAAAATGTAGACACTGCGCAAAAATGGCATCCATGGAAGAGTGGCGAGATGAAAACCACTGCTAACCCAGAAGGACATTAAGGCTCATCTGAATTTTGCCAAACACACCTTGATGATCCTCAAACCTTTTGGGAGAATGTTTTGTGGATTGATGAGTCAATAGTGTAACTGTTTGGAAGATGTGGGGCCCGTTACATCTGGCATGAACCAAACACAGAATTCCACAAATAGGTCATCGTACCTACAGTATGTCCAGAATGGTGGTGCCAGTGTGATGGTGTGGGGCTGCGTTGTTGCTTCAGGGCCTGGGCAACTTGCAATCATTGAGGAAAACATGAATTCTGCTCTCTACCAGAAACTCCTAAAGGAGATTGTACGTCTTGCTGGCTCAAATTTAGCCTATTACCCAAAAACACTTAAAATTCAACATAGAAGCAAATACTCACATCTATCTCCGAACCCAGTTGGAGATAGAAAAAAAAGACACCAGCCGTGAGTGAGAAGAAGCAAGGGTCCAGATTTATTGGTTCCGTTCCACCACACGAGATCCACACCGATGAGAATTCTCAGAAGTGATCTGACACCCGGAGCTCAAGCTCCAGTATTTATACTGTATTTACACAGTAGATAACCAATATATTTCAAATAGACTATTATATCAATACCAATAGGGTTAAAAAAGAGCTCATCTACATTACCATTATGTTTTGAAAAAGGCCTTTCCAATTTACGATTAGGTTCTGAAAAAGGGCTTTCCAAGTTACCATTATGTTTTGTAAAAGGGCTTTCCAATTTACCATTATGTTTTGAAAAAGGGCTTTCCAAGTTACCATTAGATTCAAAAGTGGAGAGACAAAACAATTTAGAGTGACCTTGGTCTCAGTATTATCTCGTGGGGGGGGGGGGGGGCAGCTTGACTCAGCTACCCTTATAAATGGCTCCTCATGGTTTTCTCTTAAAATTAAGGCCTTCCTTGCGAGACAAGAATCTTCACCATCTGAATTATGAGTAAGTTACATTTTTCTGTATTTCTAGTTTATAATTTATTTTCATATTTGCTCTATATCTCTATTTTATATATAGTTATACTGCTTGCAAAATGGTTTACTGTACTTCCTACTTGATAATATTATTATATTACCCTTCTACTATCCTACATATCCTACTACTCTTTATTTTTATATTTTATTATTATAAGATATTACCATTATAATATCTTAATACTCCTTTTTATTATTCTTATAAAGTTATAATGTTGTGTGTGTGTGAGAGAGAGAGACAGAGAGAGTGTGTGTGTGTTATGTCTACATGCCCGCCCTTGACTGTACGAGAGTGTGTGTGTGTGTGTTTGCACTCCTCAGCTCTTATACTTCTTTTTGACTTTTTGACTAATAAACCATAGTGTGTTACTCTTAAAGTGTGAATCAAATTCGTCAATATCCGCCTAATACCGCTTCTGTGTGTCTAGGTGCCCGTCGTCATTTTTCCTTCTCTCCTTTACTGGAGGGGCTGGATTTGAATCTGACCATTCTTCCCTCTTCTCACCTGTCAGTCCGCCCTACTCTCAGTGGTCTCCTTATTTCACCTTTGCTGACTATCCCATGTCCCCAGGACACACCCCATTTTCTTCCCCCTACCGCTCTCCTCAAGATTACGCACCCACCAGTCCTGTGAATTATCAATAAAATTACACATTACTCATACTAGGTCTCCCTCATGTTTATTTTATGTCATTTTTATCCACAACAGTCTTCAGTCTATAAGTTGAAACTCAAGCGCAACTGGATTATGCAGCAAGACAATGATCCAAAGTCCTAGTCCTAGAAGTAAGTGAAAGACTGTTAGTGGAAGCGTTTGGTTGCAGTTATTGCTGCTAAAGGTGGCACAACCAGAATTTAAGTTTATAGGGGCAAATACCTTTTCATACTGGTGATTTGTTTTGCATTTTTTTTGTGTCAATAAAAACTGTATTGTGTGTTTACTCCGGTTGCCTTTGTTTTATGTTGTATTTTGTTTTAAGATCTAAAACAATTTAGTATGAAATACAAACGGAACATATTCGGTACACATGTAATCCTGTTTCCTGAAAAGGGAATGAGATGTTGCGCGAGTTTCACGCTATGGGAAGTGCCCTCACGCATGACCAGTATCTGAAGTCTGTGTGAAATCATGCCTATTTATAGGCCTGCCATGGTCAGGTGACATGGCATTTTGCGCGTCGTGTGACTATGAAATGCCGCATGTAAACCACATCATCAGCCTCTATTATCTGAAGCAAAGACGCAATTCACAGGCATACCCCAGTATGACAAAGCTATGCAATGTCTTGTTCCCTTTTCAGGAAACAGGGTTATCTTTCAAAGGAAACTCAACTTTGCATGAGCTTCATGCTCTGGGAATGAGAATATCCACTCCATCAGGGTGGTATGAGGGTATAGCCTGTACAAAAAGATCCGAGACCGGGGTGGAATGCATGTCTAAACTGTAATATCGAATGAATGTGTGTGGCATAGACCACTCTGCCGCAGCACACACATCCTGTAATGCTACCCCTTTGGATAAAGTCTTTGTGGAGGTGACCCCTAGTGGAATGAGCCCTTTTGCCTAGAGGCATAGCAAGACTGCGCAACTCATAAGCAATAGAGATTGCGTCCACTATCCAAATAGAGATGCGCTGCTTTGACACAGCATCAACTCTACTGTCACCACCAAAGCAGACCAGCACCTGCTCCAACTTACACTACTGACTGGAGCGGTGGATGCACGATGATAAAAACTTTCCCTGTGCCCAGCGAAGAATTAGTTGTGCCTGCCTGAACAGGGGGCACCAATATAACCCTTCCTGGTATGTGATATATGAAAGTGTATGTATCTGTCATTACCATATTACAATAAAGAGATGCCCTGTGAGTGTGACCCAAGACTAGAAACTGGGGACACCTCTAAATTTTCAGAGCACACAGGCATTGCCGCATGACACTGATTACTCTCAGGGGTTTTTGCTTGGATGAAACCCAGGACTTTTCAGCCACCACTGAAACAGTCTCCTGTGCAATAGGCCTAACTGTATGACGTTGGCTGCTGCTGCCATAAGCCCAGCTTTAACTTGCTTAATGTTGATAGGATTGACTCTAGACATGTTGGGGATAGAAATGCTCTTATCGTAGTAGAATCCCATATAACAACTAGAAAAGATGTCGTCTGCACTTGAGAAAGAATACTTTTCTTGGGGTTCAACCTGAGCCCCAAGCTCCTCATGTGGGTGAGAATAACATCTCAATGTTGAATCACCAGCTTCCTGGATCACGCTAGAATTAAACAGTCATCAAGATAGTTTAGTACACGAATGCCATGGAATGGGAGAACCTGATATTGGTATGTGTTGCCTCCAAATGCAAACCTCAGGAACTTCCTGTGATTGGACAATATTTCTATGTGGAAATATGTGTCTTTTAGTTCTATTTTCACAAACATGTCCTCAAACTGAATCTGTGCAACAATAAGCTCAAGCATCAACATTTTGAAGCTGTATGTCCGAAGAGTACATTTCAGGTGACGCAGATCTAAAATTGGCCACATACTCACATCTTTTTTCCAGAAGAGGAAATAATGACTGTAAAAACCTCCCTCCCTCCCTCAGAAAAAGGGATGCATGTTCTATGGCCCCTTTGTCCAAGGGGAATCTTACTTCCTCCACTAACATTGGGCTCTGCTTTGTGCTGACTACTGTGGTGAGCAGACTTCTGAACTGGTGGAGTCGAGCTCTGAACTGGACCCGGTAACACTTTTCTGTGGTGGACAGAACCCATTGAGACACATTTGGCAGTGGTTTCCAGACTGCCAGATGGTCTTTTAGTGATGTTAACTCTTCTGCACATTCTGTTGGAGGGAATGAATCAGATTTTTGTTGCCCTGTTACAGCTCACTGACCAGATACCCTGAAAACATTGATATTGACTAGAGGAACCCTACAGTAATACTGGGGGAAATAACTGCCCTAACAGGCTCTCATCCCCTGATACCTCCCTGCGTGGCCCCTCAGGACCACTTCTTTTTGTCTTTTTGGCATTGATTATCTTTTGTAAATCTGTCCTACTAGCAGGCTGTGCCTGTGGCCGCCTGGTATGCCTGGCTTTTTGTGGGGGGAGGCGGGCTGCCACACTCACCTTCTGTGCCTCCCTCACAATTCAACAGGTCTGCCTGGTAGGCCTGCAACACTGCCATTGTATGCCAAGACCCGCAATCAAGAACTGCTGCCAAATAGGCTTTGCCAACCAATGCAGAGGTGGTCTTGCAAAGCCTGGATGGCAAAGTCGGCCCCCCTGATTTTGCTGCTGTCAATGGAGAGAGGTGGCTCGCAAGCGTCTCCTCCACCTTCGTTATTGCAAAATAGCTGTACTGTCTATAATCCAATATCCATAATAATCCAACATCGCGGGGTTATAAACACGGCTTTCCCCAGAAGCGGGACACTTCATGGTGCACATGGGAGTTTTCTGTGGTGTGAGGGAGTACTCTCCTTCTCACTGGCTCCCCACTCTGGCTCCTCGGAGTCAGAGAGGGTGGGCTGACTCTCCATACCCTTATATATATATTCACAGTGAGCGCTCATAAAAAGGATGCACTGGCTTCCCCCTTTGGCTCCTTGGAGTCAGAGAGGGTGGAGTAACTCTCCATCCTGGGAGGAAAATTTGCTTTGCAAGCTCCAAAACGAGGAAGCTGAAAGCCGGTTCTGGAGGAAAGAGCGAGAGACATGAGCAGTGCTCGTCACTGATTCCCCCTCCAGATCCATATGGGATCCCATCTGTAATAACATAAGAACAGTAACACACTTTCTGAACTCACTAAAGCTCATTCTGTTTGCGACAGGAAAGCAACAGAAGAGAATATTATATATTCTTTTGAAAATAGGGAGCAGTGAAGAGACAACCGACATGCGGCTGTGCTGAATACAAAAGAGCTGATGATGTGGTTTACAGGCACTGTTTTATAGTCATGTGACATGCAATATGCCACGTCACCATGGCAGGTCTTCAGATAGGTTGCGTGCGAGGGCACTTCCTACAGCATGAAGCTCACGCAATGTTGGGTTCCCTTTGAAAGGGAACGACAACAGCTGATGACAGAAACATTGTGAGAGATGTGAAGGAAAACCCAAAAACAACAGTCAGTGACATCACCAACAGCCTCTAAAGGGCAGGGGTGAAGGTATCAGGAGGAACGTCATACAGCAAGAAACTAACAATTTGTTGATGTCAATGAATCACATGCTTGATGCAGTTATTGCAAGCAAGGGATATGCAACCAAATATTAAGTGTTATTTTCTTTAATTTACTTCAATACTTATCTGTTGCTATACTTTTGCTCACATTAAAATTGGGTGGTCTGATACAAAAGGTTCTATGTTTTATGTTGTTTAACACATATAGATGTAAATACCAGGGAATAAACCTGAAATCCTAAACTCTTGTCTCATATCATTCTTTTGATTTCAAACCTAAATGTCTTTGGTGTATAGCACAATCAAATGAACTGGCCTTGCCATTCCAATAGTTTTGGAGGGGACTGTATACTATATACATACTCAAGGCTCAATATATTGTGTATTGTGGTGGGCAGTGGTTGGTCAGCGGTTATGGCTATGGACATCTGATTGGAGAGTTGTGATTATTAGTGTGCCAAAGCGTCTAACAAATGACAGATGTAAAAAGTTACCATAGCCTTCCCATCAACTCAAAATCAGTCTGGACTTTCTCCTATGATTTCTTTTTCACACCATTATTTGTAAACTCTAGAGACAGCTTTGTGTGAAAATCCAAGGAGATCAGCAGTTTCTACAAATTGTCTTGCACCAGCAACCATGCCATGGTCAAAATCACGGAGTTTTTTCACGGAGTGATTGTTGGTTTTGACCCTTTAACAAGAATCCAGTAGAGAAACACTATAAATAAATCTTTCACCTTCTGTCTATAATGTGGTCAGTCTGCAGGAAGAAAACATTGTGAGTGAATACAAACATCCACTTCACTATTCTACCTCCTTAGAGTACTGACAGCTATCCCAGTGCAGTAAAATAAAGCATGACATTTTTCCCTGATCCCTTTGAAGGCTAGTAAATATTCAGAGATGTCATTTTTCATTATTTATGACACATCATGATTAGCATGTGTAAAAACAGGGAATATTTTGAAATGGAAATTAGAAACACATTTGCATTTGAGTACAATTATTAGACTCTATCTTCATACTTTATAGTCTGAGAAAATTAAAGCCAAGAGGAAAAAAAATAAATACTAAAGCCTACATTAAATAAATATGTCTCCAGGTGAGCTTGAGATGAAATAAACCAGGATATACTGGAAATTGGATTTTTAAGGGGTATAAAAACTATGATACTGACAAGCAGACATGTTCACAAGTCCCTGAGGTCCAAGTCAAGTCTCTGAGGTGGAGTCCAGGTCAAGTCTCAAGTCTTTGTTCTATTTTTAACAATAGTTCTTTCAGCTAGTTATTGTAATTAACTTTGTATGAGGCTAAATCAATTTTTAAATATTAAAAGTGATTACTTCTACAGAATGTCTTGTTCATTTATTCAAAATTGTCTTATAAAGCACACCAGGTTTTACTTAAATCATTAATTCAAAATTAAATCATTAATCAAAAAACTATTACTTCCAAACTATTACATTTGACACAAATGTTCTCCCTATAATTAAAAGAAAACAGAACATTCATAGAAAATTCGGGAACAATATTACTTTTTTTGGCATTTAGTGCAAAATGCCAATGTTCTGTGTATTTTGAGCTATTTGAGTTGCCATAGTTTGCTGTAGTTCTCAAGCAATGATGGGTAAGGTAGTCTTCCAGTGAGTGACTTTACTTCCGTATAGTGCATTCCTATATCGAAGTGTACAAGCGGCAAAACTCTTTCATATGATTCATTTTACAATGATTAAACTATTGTAGTATTAGTAGTAGTAGTGTATATATCATTATAGTAATGTAACTTGAAATATATCATTTGAAGCCCTTCTCCTTCTTACTGTTGGGCGTAACAGCTGACTGCCTCACAATACGATTAACGTCATTCGTCATAATCTGGGGAAGCTCTTGTAAACAGCAAGTGTAATATGTCATACTCTCCTATGCCATCTTCACACAGTTATCGCCAATAGCAAAAATGGCTTCCGGTGCGGCACGGGATGTAACTGAGCTGGCTGAGACAAAACGTAGAAGTGGTCATGCATAGAGTGTATTTAGCTTGGTAAACATGGATATTATATACATATGGTAGCTAATACTTAGGGGGGGAAACATGAAAAGGTAATGGAAACATTTGTACTTCTTGAAAAGGGACAGCAAGCAAGCCCCTGACAGCTGTGTAACACTGCAGCTTCCCTTTGAATTAACTTATTGCTTTTCAAATGAAATGACAAGGATTATCACAAGGTAAGACTTGGCTATATTGTTATTGTTTGTTGTTCATTTATATAACAGCAATAGTAAAGAGATAATGTAATTGGGAATGCCACCAAAATGACCAAAATGAGTCTCTGTCTTCAAGTCCAAGTCAAGTCTCGAGTCAGTTGTTCACGAGTCCAAGTAATTTTTTAAAAGTGCGACTCAAGTCCAAGTCACAGACTCGTGTTTCCATCTCTGCTGACAAGACCTCAATGTTCATGCATATCTACTATACTAATAATTGAAATATACATTGCTGTCCATGGTTAAGATTAGAAACAGTTCCTCCTTCAACATTAATATATTGTGTTACTTAAACTGCAGAATGTATTAATCTGAAGCTAAGCCTGATGTTAGCAAACCCAAATTCATAAGAATTGTGATGATTTATTCATTTGTTTTTCTGGTTGGTTGGTTTGTTAGATTGCAAATATGAGCGCTAACCCTAGCCCTGCATATCTTATATGTAACCATCTGGAACTTTTTATATTCCACTTTCACTGGCCACTTTAGTAGGGACACCTCATTTATGCAATTATCTAATCAGCCCAGTAGCAGCACTAAAATGCTTAAAATCATGGAGTTGGAGGTCAAGACTTTCAGTTAATGTACACATAAAACATTGATATGTGGGAAAATGAGGTCTCAGTGACTTTGACTTTGACTTTGTTGGTTCCAGATGGTCTGGTTTGAGTTATTCAGAAACTGCTGATCTCCTTGGATTCTCCTGCATAATAGTCTCTAGTATTTACAGAGTATGGTGTGAAAAAAACAACAACAACAAATCCATCTAGTGAGCAGCAGTTCTGTGGGTGGGAATGCCTCATTGATAAGAGAGGTCAGAGGAGAATGGCCAGACAAGCTTACAGGAAAGTAACTCAAAGAAACACTCTATATATCCGTGGTGAACAGAAAAGCATCTCAGAGTGCACAGGATGCACTGCTTATTATTATTGGATTTTTCTGTCCGAGAGGCAACATGTATGGTAGAAATCACAATATATTGCAACATATGTGGTGGAATTTGAGAAAGCTGACAGCTTTTGGCAAGCTGTCATATTCACAGTGGATACCAAAAGCTGCATACCATCTTGCTGGGTGATGTAGCCACAACTGTTTAATTTATTCCATAATATAATCATACAATATATAAGCATAAGTGAAATCTAACATCTTTCAGTACAACAAGTAGTGACATATTTTTCACAGACACTTTGTAATTTTTATTTTCTATGGCTTGATTGTAGTGTGATTTTTTTTCCCCCTACAGCTGACAGAAGTAAACCCACATCACAACAATCATTGATTCACTAACAAAATAACAATGCTGAAAAAATATAATCAATATCCACACAGCATTGCACACTGATATTAATTAAATCTTTCAAAGGAAAAGAATAAAAACTATTGACTATTCTAGCCATTGTTGTATAAAATTAATTATGCACTGTTACTGTTGTTTCTGCATAAAGCTGTTAGGGTTTTTCGGTTTGTTTAGTGTGTTTGTATGTGTTCTTTTTTGTTTTGTTTTTTTGCTTTTTGTTGTTAATTGCTTTGGCACCCCACAATTACCCCATTGCCAATAAAAGCACCTTGAAATTAGAAACTGAATTAACATCGAATGGAGAAAGTTCCCAATGCTGTGCAGTTGGCAAAGCAGGATTACAGACATTTGGCCCATGTGTACGCATGTGGGTTGAGATGGAGTGGTTTTCCAAGGGCTCAATTAGTTCTGCACAAACACAAATCCAAAAAGCAATGGATTTGCAATCTAGTCTGGATTAAGATTTGAAACAATGGAGCTTTTCCAAATGTTGCCCTGTTAAATTATTCTTTTTCACTGTCCTCAGGAAAAAAACCTCATTCAGAGAGGGACAAACTGAGAGACAAATCATCTCTTAACTGGTATTTATGGCTTCCCTTCTGCTTTTCCATTTGGTGACTTAATGTGAAACAGGGAAGTAACATCATGGATGTCCCCATCACCCATTTTTTTTTTTTTTTTTTTTTACCTGATCCGAGTCCCTGTGTCATTTTTTCATGTTATCTGATCTGGCTTCTCTGTGTTGTTGCCTGATGTGTGTCCCTATGAGCTGTATCCCTTGCCTCCCTACCTTGCTTCACAGTCTTATATTTCCTGTGTTGTTTCTTGATCTGCATTCCTCAAGTCATCACGGCATCATCCTCAATGTCACTTCTCCCGCTGTCTCTCCTGTGTCACTACTTAACCAACATTCCCCTTGATGTTAACCAATGTAATCTGCAACGACCTGTTGCTACTCAGTCTCTGTTGTTGTTCACCAATGTCCCTTCCCTTGTGTCTTTATCTCATCTGTATCTCCTGTTATTTTTAACAAAAAATTACCCAACAAAACTGTGCTCCCAGTTCAATCAATATTTTCAAGATTCGTGCCTTTACCCGTACTATGTCCCCTGTGTCACTACTCAAACTGTGTTACCCTTGTTGTTAATCAGTGTGATCTGCATTCTCTGTGTGTCTCAATGATTGGCACCCGCTTCATTACCTGACATTTATCCCCCGTGTTTTCACCAGATATGTTTTCCCTGTCCTGTAGCACAATCCCCCTGTGTTATTGCCAGATTCTGCTGTTTTTTTGGATCTGCATCCATTGTCATAGCCTGATATGCACCCTGCTTGTTGTTACCCAATGTGCCCCTTGTGCCATTTTCCTGATCTGCATCCACTATGTCTAACTGATAGACTTCAGGATGGATCTGCAGCATATCCCAGGAACACTTGGCACTAGACGGGAATACACACAGGATTGCCAGTCTGTTGTTTAGAAGTATTGCAAAAAGTTCATATGCATAATTTATATGAGCGGAATGTCTTCTTTAATTTCAACCTGTAATTAAATCCCTAAAAAGGTGTCAAATGTGTTGATAAATCTTGATAAAATATAGCACAATAATATAGCAGATTTGGTTCACTCTTTGTTGGTTCATCATTGATACAGTCACATCGACCCCATTATAAATGTCTCAGCACACTAACATTAATGACATAAACAGCAGCAAGTATATTAGGCTGCTGTCACTGTAAGACCTAATGCATGGATCCAATATGTTGATACACATCAGGTTTTTTTTCCAAATGTTTACAGTCACTTAAATTATAACCGACTGTGTTTAGGTTATGAAGTCAAGTCAAGTTGGCTTCAGGAAGGTGAGAGGTACTAGAGATCACATTGCCAATATCAGATGGGTTATTGAAAAGACTTGTGAGTAACAGAAAGATCTGTCCATGTGTTTCATTTACAGCAAAGCTTTCAACTGCATTGAACATAACAAGCTCTGGGAGGCACTGCGTGACCTCAACATCCCAGTTCACTTGATCAAGCTTATCAGATCACTGTACATTCATCAAAAAGCAATGGTGCAAACATTATGGTGATACAGATTGGATCAAGATCGACAAGGGCGTAAGACAAGGCTGTATATTGTCCGGGTTTTTTTCCGACCTATATGCTAAGGTGATCATGAGGAAATTAGAACTGGACTCATCCAATATTGGAGTGATGATCGGAGTAAAAACCAACAACAACTTGATACACGTGGATGATACGACCTTGCTGGCCGCAAGGGAGTAGGAACTGATAAATCTAATTTTGAAAATTAAGGAAGAAAGTGAAAAAATGAGGCTGTAGCTTAACATCAAGAAAACGAAGATCATGATGACAGCAGCTAGTGGAGAAGTAAAGTTTAAAATCAATGACTAAGAAATCGAATCAGTTCAGGATTTCATCTTCCTTGGATCAAGAGCTGGACATTAAGAAAGGCAGAAAGAAGGAGAATCGATTCATTTGAAATGTGGTGCTAGTGGAAATCTTTATGAATACCATGGACAGCCAGCATAACAAACAGAGAAGTGCTGATTTGCATAAAACCAGGGACATCACTAGAATATGACTGACTTACTTTGGCCATGTCATGCGTTTAAACTCGCTAGAGAAGTCAGTAATGTTGGGAACGTCCAGTGGAGCCAGAAGAAGAGACCGACAAAGAACACGCTGGCTCAGCACCATCAAAGCAGATACCAATATGAATACCAAGCAGTTGAAAGAAGCAGTACTTGACAAGATTGCATTGAGAACACTTGCCTATGAAGTCGCAGAGAGTCTGACATGACTGAATGGATAAATTTAATTGAGAGACGGGCACATTGTTGTTGTTTAAACCTGCTTGTAAACTTTATTATTTATGTTTGTACTGTACCCTTCCACTGTATTTTCTAGCAAATCTTGTTGGTTATATTTCCCAAATGTTAATAAATAATTAAATAAAGCTAAAATATACTAGTGACCTAGTTTAAACCACCCTGACCAGGCAGTAGTAAAGACCACTGCATGTTCATGTTACTGAATATGGTCTTTGTTCCACTGTCCCACTATTCTCCAAAAAAAAAAAAAAAAAAAAAAAACAATTATAGAACTTTGTGTTGGTTAGTCATGCAGTACATGTGTACCAGTTTCTTAAATGTGCTTACTCATTCACACTGTTTTGTTGAAACTATATTTAATGTTGGGTGTTGATGAAGAATAAGGTGTTTAGTAGAACATACTGAGCTTGTGGTTTATGCACTTTTGTTTCTAAAGACTTACAGAAGTTATACATTTTATATATTATCACTTTGTCAGGAAGCAGATACTAAATGCTTTATTAAACAAAAGCAAACTGAACAATGACAATCCAACATTGTGGTCAGAAACAGGCAAAGGTCAGGCAATGAACAAACAACATATACTAGGGCAGGCAAGATCAACAACACAAATGGCAGCAGAGGTCAAAACCAAAAAAAATCATGCAATGCATAAACAGCTTGGTATAAACTGAGAAAGAGCCACAACAGGTATACTTCCCAAAGAGTGTAAGAACCGAGACTCTATTTATACTGTGAGGTGCTATGCAGGTAATTGAGTCCAGGTGTGTGTGTAATCAGTATTCTGGTGAGTGTGAATGTGAGAGAATCTGGTTGTTGTAGTTCTCAGCAGCCATATCTGTAGGCTGCGCTGTGTTCTGGGAAGTGTAGTTAGATGCCAATTTCGGCGTTGACATGACATGAGATTTAGACTTGGGTTAGGTTTAGGTGTAAGCATAATTATTAATGCAGATATTTAGTATTATGTCAATGGTAGGTCCTCATTATAGTAAGAAAAATGTGTGTGTGTGTGTGTGTGTGTGTGTGTGTGTGTGTCTGAGTGTGCTGAATGTTTTTATGAAGAATGCTGATGATGGGGAATATTTGTGCGAAGTTGGCATGTTGGTGTTTGTTAATGAATTATGGTTTAATGTGTTGGCTTTTTATGTAAGGTACACATTTAACTAAATGTGAAATAATGTGAAACAATAATAGATTTGCACATGAATAATATAAAGGCTGGTATCTCTAGAGAATAATGAAACAAAAGAGGAAATGAGGACAGAGGGAAAGATTGGCTGAGGAATGAGTTGGGATGAGGGAGGGATGCTTCAGGGGTCCACATTGTACTGTTTGGAGTGTGGATGAGCTGTATAAGCTGCTCTAGGCAGAGTGTGAGGTGAACGGCAGCCATGTTTTTACCCCGCAGAGTCACAAATCAGCTTTTCAGCAGGGAGATTATCTGTGGCCTGGCAGCCTCTGAGAAGACACACACACACACACACACACACACACACACACGCACACACACAAAACACACAGATAAGGCAAAATCAACAAAAACTCACACACTCTCAGCAGCCACCAAACACAAAAATTCCCTCTCTGCATCTCTCTCTATGTCTCTCTATCTGTCACTCACTCACTCACTCACTCACTCTCTCACACACACACAAAACGAAGAGAAAATATTGTGCATACGAGACAATAGCCTTTTCTTAGAAAAGCATATTTAATGGTTAACATATAGTAACAGGTGTGTCACATTCAGTAAATTAACATAAATTAAGATGTAAATGTAGAAAAACCTTTTTTTTAAGGACAGAATGATTGTGTTACAGTTTTTTTCTCATTTGTGAACACAGCTGTCCATTCAGAAGTTCATTTTTCAAAACAGTTCACACACAGGCCTTAATTATATGTCACTGCTTGCAAAATGCTCTACCACTCACAAAATCTTAAAACATACATCAAAAGCAAATAATTCTATCAAACACCAACAATTATGCTCAAATTAATATATTCCTTCAATCAATCATTACACAATGGACTACAAAATACAGCTATCAGTATGAAGCTATTCAACTTTCGTTTGTGCTGTATGCCTGTGCCATTTGTTTAATTTTAAATAATCAAAGTGTGTGCCAAGAAGATGCAGGCAAGCATATCACCCCAGCTAATAGGGAATGTTCTCAGAACTATGGCTAACATTCTGACAAGATTCTATCAAATTTATGAACGAGCATTCTTTCAGAAAGCTTAATAAAACATTTGTGAGTTTGGAGCAGGTTTTTGATTAAAAAGAATACAATCAGCCATGCAAACCTGGACACACCATCAAACACTCCAACAACATAAAAACCGGAGACATCCAAATCCACTGTGAAAATATCAACAATCGAGTCATGGAAAATGGACTGGCTCAATACAGAAGCTCATGCTAACTGGGCTAACTCATGCAATCTGGTTATCTTCAGCAAGAGCTGTGCAAATTTGTGCAAAGAGCACCAGTTT
This sequence comes from Ictalurus furcatus, assembly GCF_023375685.1. Taxonomy (NCBI): domain Eukaryota; kingdom Metazoa; phylum Chordata; class Actinopteri; order Siluriformes; family Ictaluridae; genus Ictalurus; species Ictalurus furcatus. The sequence goes on from NC_071258.1 coordinate 25,747,706, forward strand.
CTATCCAAGTTTAGACAGCTTTGTCTCTGGCCTGGTGATCATCAAAAAAAATTATATATATATATATATATATATATATATATATATATATATATATATATATATATATATATATATATATATATATATATATATATATACACAGTGAGGGAAAAAAGTATTTGATCCCCTGCTGATTTTGTACGTTTGCCCACTGACAAAGAAATGATCATTCTATAATTTTAATGGTAGATTTATTTGAACAGTGAGAGACAGAATAACAACAAAAAAATCCAGAAAAACGCATGTCAAAAATGTTATAAATTGATTTGCATTTTAATGAGGGAAATATGTATTTGACCCCTCTGCAAAACATGACTTAGTACGTGGTGGCAAAACCCTTGTTGGCAATCACAGAGGTCAGACGTTTCTTGTAGTTGGCCACCAGGTTTGCACACATCTCAGGAGGGATTTTGTCCCACTCCTCTTTGCAGATCTTCTCCAAGTCATTAAGGTTTCGAGGCTGACGTTTGGCAACTCGAACTTCCAGCTCCCTCCACAGATTTTCTATGGGATTAAGGTCTGGAGACTGGCTAGGCCACTCCAGGACCTTAATGTGCTTCTTCTTGACCCACTCCTTTGTTGCCTTGGCTGTGTGTTTTGGGTCATTGTCATGCTGGAATACCCATCCACGACCCATTTTCAATGCCCTGGCTGAGGGAAGGAGGTTCTCACCCAAGATTTGACGGTACATGGCCCCGTCCATCGTCCCTTTGATACGGTGAAGTTGTCCTGTCCCCTTAGCAGAAAAACACCCCCAAAGCATAATGTTTCCACCTCCATGTTTGACGGTGGGGATAGTGTTCTTGGGGTCATAGGCAGCATTCCTCCTCCTCCAAACACGGCGAGTTGAGTTGATGCCAAAGAGCACCATTTTGGTCTCATCTGACCACAACACTTTCACCCAGTTGTCCTCTGAATCATTCAGATGTTCATTGGCAAACTTCAGACGGGCATGTATACGTGCTTTCTTGAGCAGGGGGACCTTGTGGGTGCTGCAGGAGTTCAGTCCTTCACGGCATAGTGTGTTACCAATTGTTTTCATGGTGACTATGGTCCCAGCTGCCTTGAGATCATTGACAAGATCCTCCCGTGTAGTTCTGGGCTGATTCCTCACTGTTCTCATGATCGTTGCAACTCCACGAGGTGAGATTTTGCATGGAGCCCCAGGCCGAGGGAGATTGACAGTTCTTTTGTGTTTCTTCCATTTGCGAATAATCGCACCAACTGTTGTCACCTTCTCACCAAGCTGTTTGGCAATGGTCTTGTAGCCCATTCCAGACTTGTGTAGGTCTACAATCTTGTCCCTGACATCCTTGGAGAGCTCTTTGGTCTTGGCCACGGTGGAGAGTTTGGAATCTGATTGATTGATTGCTTCTGTGGACAGGTGTCTTTTATACAGGTAACAAGCTGAGATTAGGAGCACTCCCTTTAAGAGTGTGCTCCTAATCTCAGCTCGTTACCTTATAAAAGACACCTGGGAGCCAGAAATCTTTCTGACTGAAAGGGGGTCAAATACTTATTTCCCTCATTAAAATGCAAATCAATTTATAACATTTTTGACATGCGTTTTTCTGGATTTTCTTGTTGTTATTCTGTCTCTCACTGTTCAAATAAACCTACCATTAAAATTACAGACTGATCATTTCTTTGTCAGTGGGCAAACGTACAAAATCAGCAGGGGATCAAATACTTCTTTGCCTCACTGTATATATATATATATATATATATATATATATATATATATATATATATATATATATATATATACAGTATCTCACAAAAGTGAGTACACCCCTCACATTTTTGTAAATATTTGATTATATCTTTTCATGTGACAACACTGAAGAAACAACACTTTGCTACAGTGTAAAGTAGTGACTGTACAGCTTGTATAACAGTGTAAATTTGCTGTCCCCTCAAAATAACTCAACACACAGCCATTAATGTCTAAACCGCTGGCAACAAAAGTGAGAATGTCCAAATTGGGCCCAAAGTGTCAATATTTTGTGTGGCCACCATTATTTTCCAGCACTGCCTTAACCCTTTTGGGCATGGAGTTCACCAGAGCTTCACAGGTTGCCACTGGAGTACTCTTCCACTCCTCCATGACGACATCACTGAGCTGGTGGAAGTTAGAGACCTTGTGCTCCTCCACCTTCTGTTTGAGGATGCCCCATAGATGCTCAATAGGTTTTAGGTCTGGAGACATGCTTGGCCAGTCCATCACCTTCACCCTCAGCTTCTTTAGAAAGGCAGTGGTCATCTTGGAGGTGTGTTTGGGGTCATTATCATGCTGGAATACATGCTGGGATCATGCTCTGCTTCAGTATGTCACAGTAGATGTTGGCATTCATGGTTCCCTCAATGAACTGTAGCTCCCCAGTGCTGGCAGCGCTCATGCAGCCCCAGACCATGACACTCCCACCACCATGCTTGACTGTAGGCAAGACACACTTGCCTTTGTACTCCTCACCTGGTTGCCACGACACACGCTTGACACCATCTGAACCAAATAAGTTTATCTTGGTCTCATCAGACCACAGTACATGGTTCCAGTAATCCATGTCCTTAGTCTGCTTGTCTTCAGCAAACTGTTTGCGGGCTTTCTTGTGAATCATCTTTAGAAGAGGCTTCCTTCTGTGACAACAGCCATGCAGGCCAATTTGATGCAGTGTGTGGCATATGGTCTGAGCACTGACACGCTGACCCCCCCCCCCTCAACCTCTGCAGCAATGCTGGCAGCACCCATATGTCTATTTCCCAAAGACAACCTCTGGATATGACGCTGAGCACGTCCACTCAATTTCTTTGGTCGACCATGGCGAGACCTGTTCTGAGTGGAACCTCTACTGTTAAACGGCTGTATGGTCTTGACCACTGTGCTTCAGCTCAGTGTCAGAGTCTTGGCAATCTTCATATAGCCTAGGCCATCTTTATGTAGAACAACAATTCTTTTTTTCAGATCCTCAGAGAGTTCTTTGCCATGAGGTGCCATGTTGAACTTCCAGTGACCAGTATGAGGGAGTGTGAGAGCTATGACACCAAATTTAACACACCTGCTCCCCATTCACACCTGAGACCTTGTAACACTAACAAGTCACATGACAGCGGGGAGGGAAAATGGTTAATTGGGCCCAATTTGGACATTTTCACTTAGGGGCGTACTCACTTTTGTTGCCAGCAATTTAGACATTAATGGCTGTGTGTTGAGTTATTTTGAGACAGCAAATTTACACTGTTATACAAGCTGTACACTCACTACTTTACATTGTAGCAAAGTGTCATTTATTCAGTGTTGTCACATGAAAAGATACAATCAAATATTTACAAAATGTGAGGGGTGTACTCACTTTTGTAAGATATTGTGTGTATATATATATATATATATATATATATATATATATATATATATATATATATATATATATATATATTGTCATGACGGACCGATAGCCGGCACACAAGAAATTAAAATTGCTCCTTCCCCGACTGCCGCACTGGCGCTGAAGAGACGGCCCCACTGCAATGTTGTGGACAAGTAGGAAGCATGTGCCGGTGGGGCGGGGCCACCGACACACCCCTGGCCAATGACTGGTGCACCGCATGGGAGAATTCCACCATCCAGCAGACAAGGGGAGAGTATAAAGGGCCGCTCTTCCGCTCGACGAGAGAGATTCCTCTCACATGACAAGTGCGTGTGGCTTCCTGCCAGCTCTTAGCATTGGTGTCACTATGCGTGTTGTCTAATCGGCATTGTGTGTGTGTGTATGTGTGTGTGTGTGTGTGTGTGTGTTTGTTTCTCCCTTGCAGAAGACTCGGACACGAACAAAGCCTCTGCTCCCTAGCTGCACACGCAGCGCTGCCTGACCGCTGAGAAGAGCCTCGATTCTTCCAGAAAGCATCGACGCGATGCCGGAAACCGTGCAGCCCACTGATCCTGCACCACACGCTGCCACGCCCACACGCAAGCACACGAGAGCACGCACATACACACTCACAGCCATGGACCGGTTTTTGAGGGCCCTACCACCAACAGAGCGGCAGGTCATGGGACTGCACGCGCCAGGGACGCCTAAGGAACTCATAGCCCTGGAGCATGCTTTCGCTACCCTGGAACTCGGCCGGGAAGGACGGCGGTCCCGTAGTCCGCCCCGAGTATTCCTGCCCCACTGGCCCGACCACCAGCGCTACCCTGAGAGGGGGAGGGCCCTCTGAAGCCCAACCGCCTATGGGACACCCAGACACGAGCCCATGCCAACGGAGCCAGACCTGGGGCCACCCAAGAAGGCCCAAAAACCCTGGCTGGTGGGGTGTGTGCTCCACACGCCGAGCCCGCCAAGAGACCCTACCCTGTCGGTATGGGTTGAAGGGAGCCCAGTCACCGCCTTGCTAGACTCTGGGAGTCCCTCGCCCGGCCGACAGTTCTGCCAAAAGAACTCGGCCAGGACGGGACCATCACCGTGACCTGTGTCCATGGGGATACCAGGGAAGTCCCAACGACCGAGGTCCAGATCTGGGGTAAAGCAGGCACCTGGCCACTCCTAGTCAGCGTCATCACCGACCTCCTGGTGCCCCTGCTCCTCAGGAGAGACTGGCCAGGGTTCCCGACCAGCCCAGCGCCAAAATCCGGCAGGGCATGTCAGCGCCCGAAGGAGACCTGAGCCCAGCAGGCCTACTTGGCGCAAGACGAGGGGGGTGCCACAGCCGAAGGTAAGCTGCACACACGCTAATCCTATGTTGTCTGTATTCCAACAGGTGAACCGGCAGGGAAATTTTGGGCGGGAGCAGAAGGAAAACACTGCTGGGCCCAGGTGCGACAGATAGAGTGGGTTGACCAGGACCCTGACCAGAGGCTCCCCTCCTCCTACTTCCTCGTTCAGGGTGGCCTCCTCTACCAATGAGCCTGCTGCCGAGGGGAGCTCGTGGACCTCCTGGTAGTCCCCAAAACCAAAACACAGACACTGATGCACCTGGCCCACACCCATCCGCTCGGCGGCCACCTGGGGCCACGAAACACCCTGGAAAAGCTAAGGGATCACTTTGTCTGGCCAGGGATGGACGCAGAAGTCCAGGGCTTCTGCCAACGTTGCCCCCAGTGCCAGCGCACCGCCCCACGGAGGCCCCCGCCAGCTCCCCTTATTCCTCTGCCTATCATAGGCGTCCCCTTCGAGCGGGTTGGTATGGACCTAGTGGGGCCACTCCCCAAGTCCGCCTGGGGTCACGAATACATACTCGTCATCCTGGACTATGCCACTCGATACCCCGAGGCAGTGCCCCTCCACAAAGTCACCTCCCGCAATATCGCGAAAGAGCTGATGCTCCTCTTCAGCCACGTGGGGATACCAAAAGACATCTTAACCGACCAAGGTACGCCTTTGGTATCCAAGCTAATGTCTGATCTGTGTCAGCTGTTGCAGGTTAAGCACCTGAAAGCGTCTGTCTACCACCCCCAGACCGACGGGCTCGTCGATAGTTTCAACCAAACCTTAAAGCAAATGCTACGGAGGGTGGTGAACGAGGAAGGAAGAAACTGGGACCTCCTCCTGCCCTATGTACTTTTCGCTGTCCGGGAGTGCCCCCAAGCCTCCACGGGCTTCACTCCTTTCGAACTCCTCTTCGGACGGCGACCTCGAGGACTGCTGGATGTGGCTCGGGAAGCCTGGGAGGAACAGCCCTCCCCATTCCGCTCGGTCATTGAATATGTGCAGGAAATGCAGGAGAAGATTGACCGAGTGGCCCTGATCGTCCAGGAGCACATGAAAGCCGCCCAGGAGGAGCAGAAGCGAGTTTACGACCGGCCAGCGCAACCCCGAGAGTTCCTACCTGGTGACCGGGTGCTCCTGCTAGTACCGAACAGTTCCTGCAAGTTCCTAGCCCGATGGCAAGGGCCCTACACGATCCTTGAGAGGAAGGGACCTGTGAACTATCGCCTGCAACAGCCCGGTAAGTGAGCTGACACCCAAAAGTACCACATAAACCTGTTGAAGAAGTGGGTAGAGCCAGCCCCAATAGTGTCTGCGTTCGCAACCTTAGAGACAAGCCAGGATGAGGGTACAGTGGTCCAGCTGGGTGAAGATCTCACTCCTGGGCAAAAACAGGAGTTATCAGAGTTGGTGGGCCAATTTACAGACGTGTTCTCTACCTCCCCAGGGATGACACAACGGGTCCACCACGAAATCAAGACCCAGCCGGGAGTGGTGGTGCGACAGCTGCCCTATTGACTCCCAGAGGCCTGCCACCAGGCTATCGAGGAGGAGGTTGGCCGAATGTTGCAAGATAATATCATCGAGGAGTCCAACAGCCCCTGGTCCAGCCCCATCATCGTCGTGCCAAAACCCGACGGAAGTATGCGGCTATGCAACGACTTCTGGAAGCTGAACCAGGTCTCAGAATTTGACAGCTATCCCCTCCCATGAGTGGACGACCTGGTGGAGCGACTGGGGAGAGCCCGGTTCTTTTCCACCCTGCATCTCACCAAGGGATACTGGAAAGTGGCCCTAGCCCCAGAGGCAAGGCCGAAGACAGCATTCAGCATGGCGCACAGCGAACAGCCACTGGCAGTACCGGGTTCTCCCCTTCAGGCTCCACGGAGCGCCGCAATGTTCCAGCAATTAATGGACATTGTCCTGCACCCACATCATCTCTTCGCAGCTGCCTACCTAGACGATGTGGTTATCCACTCCTCCACGTGGTCGGATCACCTGTTCCACTTGGGGGAGGTCCTGATGGAGCTCCGGAAGGCTGGGCTAACGGCCAACCCCAAAAAGTGCCACTTGGGGCTAACGGAGGCACAGTACCTCAGGTACCGTATCGGCCGGGGCCTGCTAAAGCCCCAGATGAAGAAAATTGAGGCAGTAAAAAACTATCCCCAACCCACATCAAAGAAACAGGTACGTACCTTTTTGGGGTTGGTTTGGTACTATCGCCGATTCGTGCCTAACTTCTCCTCTGTAGCCTCCCCCCTCTCAGACCTCACGAAAAAGGGCCAGCCGGACCGGGTGAAGTGGTCAGCCGAAGCAGAGAGGGCCTTCCAAGCCTTGAAAGATGCCCTCACCAGCGCTCCAGTACTACACAACCCAGACTTCACCCTTCCATTTACTGTGCACACCGACGCATCCAAAACCAAGCTGGGCACAGTTCTCTCCCAGACTTTCGACGGAGAGGAACACCCGGTCCTCTACATCAGTTGGAAGCTGTCCCCCGCTGAGAAGAAATATGCAGCCAACCCTGGCGATAAACTGGGCCATAGAGGAGCTCCGATATTACCTGTCCGGTCGGCACTTTGTCCTGGTGACAGACCACGCCCCACTGCAGTGGATGGCCAAGGCCAAAGACACTAACGCCAGGGTAACCCGATGGTTCCTGGCATTACAAGACTTCTCATTCCAGGTCCAACACCGAGCGGGGGCCCACCATGGGAATGCAGATGGGCTCTCGCGACGAGATGCACTGTGGGCCTGACACGCAGCAGCAGTAGGCTCGGAGCTGAGGGGGGGTACTGTCACGACGGACCGATAGCCGGCGCACAAGAAATTAAAATCGCTCCTTCCCCGACTGCCGCGCTGGCGCTGAAGAGACGGCCCCACTGCAATGTTGTGGACAAGTAGGAAGCATGTGCCGGTGGGGCGGGGCCACCGACACACCCCTGGCCAATGACTGGTGCACCGCATGGGAGAATTCCACCATCCAGCAGACAAGGGGAGAGTATAAAGGGCCGCTCTTCCGCTCGACGAGAGAGATTCCTCTCACATGACAAGTGCGTGTGGCTTCCTGCCAGCTCTTAGCATTGGTGTCACTATGCGTGTTGTCTAATCGGCATTGTGTGTGTGTTTGTTTCTCCCTTGCAGAAGACTCGGACCCGAACGAAGCCTCTGCTCCCTAGCTGCACATGCGGCGTTGCCTGACCGCCGAGAAGAGCCTCGATTCTTCCAGAAAGCATCGACGCGACGCCGGAAACCCTGCAGCCCACTGATCTTGCACCACATGCTGCCACACCCACACACAAGCACACAAGAGCACGCACGTACACACTCGCACTCACGCACACCCCCAGAACACCACAGATAAAGAAAACTTCCGTTTTGCAATTACAGCGGCCTCCTGTGTGTCTGTGCTCCACCCACCGTGGGCTAATATCCTTACAATATATATATATATATATATATATATATATATATATATATATATATATATATATATATTAGAATTGCTTTCAAGCGTTTACACATACTTAAGATACTTTTTCTAAACTCTTAACCCAGCAACACACCTACTGTACATCACACAGTTAGCCAAATAGTTAATGTTCTGCTCAAAACCACATTTTTTTTCATTAAATACCAACTCTAGATTTCAAAATGCAATAAAAAATAAACACATTTTCTACCCAACAGGAACATATAGTCAATCATAGCACAAAGGCAGTCAAAATACTAACAGTCGATGGCATAACAAAAACTGCATTACTTGTTCAATTCTACATGCATTCAGTAGACAATATGAAATCCATTGCTTTTTATCTTTCAGTTTCCTTTTACTGTAAACAGTTTGGTTGAGTGTGAAATGTGTGCATTCTTGGCAACATATTTTCTAAAAGTGAATGAGTCCTCATTACTTTGTAGAATGCACAGTAGAAAAAAAATAGTAAGTGACAGAATTGCTGCAGTAAAGCTTTATTAGCAACATGAAATTGCTGCCAGTGTTCAACAAAAAAGCCAACATACATGATCTACATCTTATGTTGTCTCTCGCTATGCAACTTGGATAGAAATGCTTTTCATGCCTTATCTACCACTGGCAGGCTGCAGCTGGTGTCCATTGCATCTAGGAGGGACATTTAGTCATCTTGGTGATGATCATACACTTTCCATCTCCAGGCAGAAAGGCAAGTAGGGGGAAGGAAAAGAGAAACCATTCTTGGATGGGGTGCAAACCAGTTTGTTATTGCATGCAAACGGTGGAATGCTACATTGTCCCATGCAATCACAAATGCCCTCCTGTTTCCTCCCACCTGTTCCCTTTCTGCTTCTGGCACTCGTTGTTGGTTGAAGCCATCTAAAAACAAAATGTGTTTAGTGTTGTAGGGACCAATCTGTCATTTCTGCAGGACCAAACCAGCACTTGAGACTGCAGCACACATTGTGATATTTGCTCCTCTCTTACCTGGCATATCAATGGTGGTCCTTTTTCTGACAACATTTCTTCCCTGCTGACATGTTTTTGCAAGGTTAAACCTTGCCTTCTGTACATAAATGATTTCATGTGGGGTCTGATTAGCCTTCAACTCCATGACTCTCTGAAAGCTTTTCAGTATGTCCCATTGTATGTACTGTAACCTGTGTTTACATGTAGACTAACATAGTGTGTATTGGTGCCGGAGTTCCTTGACCCGCTCACTGTTCCTTTCAAAAGGAATAGTGTACAACTTTTTCACTCAAACTCTGTGTTTGGTCAGAGTTTGAGTGTTGGTCAGAGTCCGAGCAATAGTAGCCAGGCTGATGCTTTCCACATTGTGAAATATTAGGTTGTCGTCTACAATTCTGGTCTGAAATTCTCTGTTTTACTGCATTGTCTCCAATGACCATTCCTACAATGACATGCTCTTGGTCTTCACTGAGGAGCTTTCCTCTTCCCCCAGAGGGAGGAAGACACTGTGTCTTTTAGAGTAACAAAAATTCAACATATGTATTTGCTTTGGGACTGGTGGCCTACAATTACTGTAGGACATAACAATAGTAATAATAGAAGAAGCCCTTGTGAAATGCCTTACTTAACTGTTGGTTTGTTGAAAATCTGGATAATGGAAGCCATGATTGACCATCTGAGTTTATGCTGGATTCTTTCACCAGCCTCTCTCAACGATAGACCATGGTTTGTCACATGGTCTATGATGGTGGCTCTTATTTAATCAGTGACAACAGCTTTTACTCTCCTGTGAACACCACCACACATTCTTACTCCTCTCCCCTACCTCTCCTTATCCCTTGTCCTGGTCCAACTACTCTTATCCCTGGTCCAACTACTCCTCTTCCTCATCCAGGCATATTTTTTTCTCTCTCTGCTCATCTGTGTTGTTCTGTATCCACATTGAACAAAACCAATCCAAAACAACCCCTTTTTGCTGTGTATGTCCATGTAATGGAAGAACGATTGAGATTGGAATCAGCTATTTCTCAATATTTCAAATGCTTATCAGATGTTTCATTTTGAGCTGCTGTTTTTGCAGAAGTAAAGGCTTTATACTTTATTTATGGTTTGGAACATGAGGTCTTCATTTCTTGCATGCTGTGTGGAAGCATTTGTACATAAGACAAGAAAGATCCATTGGTATTGGTATTTGGTAAGCTTGTATGTAAAGAAAATTTAAGCATTTTTAAAAAGTGTTAATTGACTGCATAGTCTGTCAAAACAACATGAATTGTGTTAATGGTATAGTCCACAACAGACGGATGTTGTGCTAATTTTGTTTAGAGTTTTGAAAATGTGACTACAGATTGGACAATAAGATGTTAGCAATTGTAAAAAAAAATATATAATAATAATAATACATTAAATATCATGCCCTCATAAAGATAATAAATGCCCCTGAAAATCAACTCCAGATGGTAAATATTGCCCCTTAATTTGCACTTTAATTTAAAACCAATGGCATCCAGAGTCTGCATATGACTTTTACGACAGGCAAATATCTTTAGTCAAACCACAGTTGTTCTAAAGGTGAGTTGGTTACTTATCTGGATATCTTGGAGAAGTTTTCATGACTGGATAAATAGTTTACTCTAGAGCAGACCTGGGCATTGTATGGCCCACGGGCCATATACGGCCTTTTGGTTGACTCTGACCGGCCCGCGTAAGGTTAAGTGGAAATTACAAAATAAACATATTTTCCAATTTTACCTCATGCATGGACTGAAGCTGCATTGCTTTTATTTTGAAATTGTTTTTTTTATTCATGTGCATAATGACGCAATACGTAAATCAATATGTGCGCATGATTGAATCAACACAAGCAGGTCACAAGGCGATTTTAGCCCTCAAAAATGTTCGCTCATGCTAAAAAAAGAAAGGTAGATGCCGAATGCAGGGTTTTCAACAAAAAAATGGACTACTAAGTATTTATTTGCTGAAGTCGGAGGTAAAGCCGTGTGTTTAGTTTGCGGAGAGCAGATCGCGGTGTTTAAGGATTACAATTTGAGTCTGCATTTTGAGACGAAACACGCAGAGAAATACAAAAACTTGAATGATGCTGAAAAGGCGCGGACATCGGAAGCTTTGCTAGCTAAGCTACAACAGCAGCAAGGCTTTTTTACCAAGCTTCACACATCCAGGGATGCAGCAACCAAGACCAGCTTTATAATATCCCACAAAATCGCTAAAAACAATAAGCCATTCTGGGAGGGAGAGTTTGTCAAAGAGTGCTTGGTGGACTCTGCAGCACTAATATGCCCTGAAAAAAAAGGAGCATTTGAGCAAGTCCCGCTGTCCAGGCGAACCGTGACGAGAAGGATCGAGGACATTGCGGGGAATTTGGAGCTTCAGCTGCAACGTGAGGTGGGAAGTTTTGACTTTTTCTCCTTGGCTTTAGACGAGGGTGTTGATGTTCTTGACACCGTCCAGTTACTCGTATTTGTCCGTGGGATAACGGACTTCAAGATTACGGAGGAGCTGGCAGCAATGCGGCCAATGAAACGGACGACGACAGGGAGTGATCTTTTCACTGAGGTAAATACATGCATGGAGACGCTGGGACTGAAATGGGAAAGGCTGGCAGGGGTCACAACGGACGGTTGTCCAATTCTAACAGGGAAAAATGTCGGACTTTTGAAACGTATGCAAGATAAAGTGACTGAAATTGACGCAGATCAGAAATCTGTAATTTTGCATTGTATTATACATCAGCATGTGTTGTGCAAGTCAGTGCTAAAAATTAACCATGTCATTGATGTTGTAACTAAAATAGTTAACTTCATCAGGGCACGAGCACTGAATCACAGACAGTTTGTTTTACTTTTGGAGGAGCATGAGACTGAACATAGTGACATCCGCTACCACACAGCTGTCAGATGGCTCAGCCTGGGCAAAATTCTAAAAAGAGTTTGGGACCTGAAAGCAGAGATTCGAGAGTTTTGTGAGAAGAAAGGCAAAGACATCCCAGAGCTCTCAGATGAGGACTGGATGGCAGATTTTGCATTTGCTGTTGATGTGACTGCAGTGATGAATGAACTAAACACCAAACTGCAAGGGAAGGGCCTTTTTGTTCATGAAATGCACAGCCTGGTGAAGGCTTTTATGAAAAAGTTGCAGTTTCTTTCAAGCAAACTGGAGAGCAACACTCTCACTCACATGCAAACCCTGAAAGAAGTCACACCATCAGCTGATCACCTCCGCAGGTACTCATCCATGTTAGGAGCACTGCATGTTGAGTTTTCAAGGCGATTTGAAGATCTCAGAACAATCGAGGATGAAATGCACTTGATTTCCTCTCCCATTACCTGCAGTGTGGATAATGCACCCAGTGATGTTCAGGTGGAAATCATTGACCTGCAGTCTGATGCAGTACTAGCAGAGCACTTTAACTCAGGATCACTGCTGTATTTTTATTCTTCTCTCAAGGAGGATAACTTTCCAAACATGAGGAGACATGCTCAGAAGATGTTGGTTCTCTTTGGCTCTACCTACATATGTGAACAAACATTCTCAGTGATGAAGTTTGCCAAATCCAGGTATAGATCCTCTCTCACTGATGCTCATCTGTCAGCTGTGCTTCGCATCTCCACCTCAGACATTGAACCTGACTTTGATGCACTCGTTAAAGCCCAACAGAGACTAGATTTCTCTCATTGAACAAGAAAAAAGAACTGAAAAACACCAAATGAGGTGGTTAGACTACAAATGTAGGCATTTAAAGGCTCCAACTAGCAGTGAATTGGGACATTTTCTTTGGAGGCCTTTTTCTCAAAATCACAGTTCAGTGACAATCATTATTATAATATGATGTATCTTGCTTAATATTTGGAGTACAAAGACAATGTTGTTATGTCTTTAGAAAGCTAAGAATCTCTTTCCAACAGTATATGAAACTCAAAATGTGTTTTGGGGTGAATGTGAATGAAAATGATCACTAATAATAAGTCACAAATGGTAAAAATGTTCACATTTTGTTTACCATTGTTTTGAATTTGATTGAATAAATGGCATTTTTTGTAAGGCAACCTCACTTTTTCATTGATTAATCATAACATAAACTCTTACCAAGCTTACCAACTTGTCGAAACAGTGCTATTTACTGCTTTTTATAAAGAAATACAATTAATATTATGCAGAATTGAGTTCAGCCTTTTGGTCTGGCCCTTCACAATATTTTCTGTTTCTCTGTGGCCCCATGGAAAAAATAATTGCCCACCCCTGCTCTAGAGGCTTGCAGTCCCAGGGAATTCCTGTGGGAGCCAGTTAGATTTACTGTGACATAGAATTAATTTTTAAATTGTATGTGAAATCTTACAAGATCTCCTAAATTGTGAGCAGAAGCAGGAGGTCTTTACTGCTTTATATTCTGTAAATGACTTTCTCACATAATAGCCTACACTTTGATATTTGGGTTTCATTCTAAGTGGATTATTTATTATTTGGATGTAATGTGTGATATACACTCTTCACATAAATTCTATCTGATTAACATGCAGCTGCACTTAGCGACAGCAGGAGGAAAATCTCTGTCCACAAACTGCTCCCCCATCGCTGCGTGTTATTAGCTTTGCATATTAACATGAGATGGTCAATTGTATTTATAATTACTTGAAAATTAAATTAAAGTAAACCAGTAAGCAGGGTATATGTGAACCATGCTCCTACTTTATTTGCCCTGATGCTAATCGAGTTTGTCCCAGGCTAACTGTAACATCAACCACAAGAGACATAACTGGGTGCACCATGAACATTTGGTAAGCATTTTTTTGAATGATTACAAAACCAAAAACAATTAGTCATGTGTAGAATCTCAGGTCAAACCAGGAAGCAAAGGTGATAACAGGAAGAGATAAAAATTGAGCCACATTTACATTTATTCACTTAGCAGACACTTTTATCCAAAGCGACTTACAAATGAGAAAGATACAAGCAAAGCGATATCAAGCAGAGAACAATACAAGAAGTGCTACCATATGAGATCTATTAATTGAATTCCAGAAGAAGCAAAGTGCAGAGTAGAGGTGTAAGTGCATTTTTTTTTAATTTTTTTTTTTTATGAGTTTGTTAGGTGTTCATTGAAGAGGTGGGTCTTTAGTTGTTTTTTGAAGATGGTGAGAGATTCTGCGGTCCGGATTGAGATTGGAAGTGCATTCCACCACTAAGGAACAGTTAGTGTGAAGGTTTTGGAAAGGGACCTTGCGCCACGCTGAGTTGGAACTGCTAAACATCGGTCGCTAATCGATCGCAGATTGCGAGAGGGAACGTAGGCCTTCAGGAGAGAGTTGAGGTAGGAGGGTGCTGTTCCTGACAAGCTCTTGTAGGTGAGCATCAAGGCCTTGAACTTGATGCGGGCAGCTACAGGAAGCCAGTGGAGGGAGATGAAGAGGGGTGTGACATGGGTTCTCTTGGACTGGTTGAAGACGAGGCGCGCTGCAGCATTGTGAATCATCTCAAGGGGTTTGATGGAGCTGGCTGGGAGGCCTGAAAGCAGTGAGTTGCAGTAGTCCAGTTTAGAGATAACAAGAGCCTGGACTAGTATCTGTGTAGCCTGTTTGGTGATGTAGGGTCGGATTTTCTTGATGTTGTAAAGGATGAACCTACAGGACCTTGCAGTTGCTGAGATATGGTCTGTAAAGGTCAAGCAGTCATCAAGAATCACCCCAAGGTTCCTGGCCGTCCTGGTTGGCATGAGTGTGAGTGAGCCGAGCTGTACAGTGAGGTTGTGGTTGATTGAGGGACAGGCTGGGATCACGAGAAGCTCAGATTTTGCCAGGTTAAGTTTAAGATATTTTTCCTTCATCCAGACTGAGATGTCCGAAAGGCAAGCAGAGATACGTGCAGAGACGGATGGATAGTCAGGCTGGAAGGACAAATGGAGCTGGGTGTCATCAGCATAGCAATGATATGAGAAGCCATGAGACTCAATCACCTGCCCTAGAGATGTAGTGTAGATAGAAAAGAGGAGTGGACCCAGAACTGACCCCTGTGGAACGCCAGTTGTGAGTTGCTGAGTTTCAGAAATACCTCCCCTCCATGATACCACATTCCACTTAGATAGCTCTCGACCACTCAAACCATAATTCAAAGACACTCTCAAGACTGGTACCAGCAAGTCTGGGTGTGGATGAACAAACACACCATTCAGTAAACACTAACGGTCTTTGTCAGAGAAGCGATCTGGCAGGATGTTGTCTATAATCCTAAATTAAACTGTAATCATTATGAGTTATTAATGTATATAGTTACTAGCAAGTTAACTGTTAGGCTCTGTAAACCACATTATCCATGTATGTAATCCAAAATATTGCTATTAGGCTTTTATTATCTTGTATTTAGGCCATTATATCTGCCAACTTAGTTATTATAGCCAAGATATGTCTGGTATGTGTGTGTTCATTGAGTGATTTCCTGAAGGATAAGAGTAAGCAAATTCAGGTAGAATGTTGTTATATGTATATGTTAATATTTTGGAACAAAGTTCCAAACACATCATGAAAAGTTTGGAACCACTCATCTGCAAAGACAATGGACTGATTAACATCAGAGGTGGAGAATATGGCTTACACTCTGCCCTACGAAAATGTTTGATTTGAGGAAACATTCTGGGGCTGGAATAACCAGAAAGAGTTAAAATCCTAGGACACCAAAGAAACCTAGCTCTCTCATCTCATCTCATCAGAAGAAGAATACAGTGAGGGAAAAAAGTATTTGATCCCCTGCTGATTTTGTACGTTTGCCCACTGACAAAGAAATGATCAGTCTATAATTTTAATGGTAGTTGTATTTGAACAGTGAGAGACAGAATAACAACAAAAAAATCCAGAAAAACGCATGTCAAAAATTTTATAAATTAATTTGCATTTTAATGAGGGAAAAAAGTATTTGACCCCCTCTCAATCAGAAAGATTTCTGGCTCCCAGGTGTCTTTTATACAGGTAACGAGCTGAGATTAGGAGCACACTCTTAAAGGGAGTGCTCCTAATATCAGTTTGTTACCTGTATAAAAGACACCTGTCCACAGAAGCAATCAATCAGTCCTATTCCAAACTCTCCACCATGGCCAAGACCAAAGAGCTCTCCAAGGATGTCAGGGACAAGATTGTAGACCTACACAAGTCTGGAATGGGCTACAAGACCATTGCCAAGCAGCTTGGTGAGAAGGGGACAACAGTTGGTGCGATTATTCGCAAATGGAAGAAGCACAAAAGAACTGTCAATCTCCCTCGGCCTGGGGCTCCATGCAAGATCTCACCTCGTGGAGTTGCATTGATCATGAGAACAGTGAGGAATCAGCCCAGAACTACACGGGAGGATCTTGTCAATGATCTCAAGGCAGCTGGGACCATAGTCACCAAGAAAACAATTGGTAACACACTACGCCGTGAAGGACTGAAATCCTGCAGCGCGCGCAAGGTCCGCTGCTCAAGAAAACACATATACATCCCTGTCTGAAGTTTGCCAATGAACATCTGAATGATTCTGAGGACAACTGGGTGAAAGCGTTGAGGTCAGATGAGACCAAAATGGAGCTCTTTGGCATCAACTCAACTCGCCGTGTTTGGAGGAGGAGGAATGCTGCCTATGACCCCTGGAACACCATCCCCACCGTCAAACATGGAGGTGGAAACATTATGCTTTGGGGTTTTTTTCTGCTAAGGGGACAGGACAACTTCACCGCATCAAAAGGACGATGGACGGGGCCATGTACCGTCAAATCTTGGGTGAAAACCTCCTTCCCTCAGACAGGGCATTGAAAATGGGTCGTGGATGGACATTCCAGCATGACAATGACCCAAAACACATGGCCAAGGCAACAAAGGAGTGGCTCAAGAAGAAGCACATTAAGGTCCTGGAGTGACCTAGGCAGTCTCCAGACCTTAATCCCATAGAAAATCTGTGGAGAGAGCTGAAGGTTCGAGTTGCCAAACGTCAGCCTCGAAACCTTAATGATTTGGAGAAGATCTGCAAAGAGGAGTGGGACAAAATCCCTCCTGAGATGTGTGCAAACCTGGTGGACAACTACAAGAAACGTCTGACCTCTGTGATTGCCAACAAGGGTTTTTAAACCAAGTACTAAGTCATGTTTTGCAGAGGGGTCAAATACTTATTTCCCTCATTAAAATGCAAATCAATTTATAACATTTTTGATGTGCGTTTTTCTGGATTTTTTTGTTGTTATTCTGTCTCTCACTGTTCAAATAAATCTACCATTAAAGTTATAGACTGATCATTTCTTTGTCAGTGGGTAAACATACAAAATCAGCAGGGGATCAAATACTTTTTTCCCTCACTGTAGAGGTGGCGCAAAGTCTCCAGACAACATCCGCTTGGAGACCCAGACAAGAGCCACCGCCAGCTCTACAAACCTCCCTGATAACAGACTTTGTTTTATTCATCATTCCGATTGTTCTTCTGAGATGCCACTTACACGCCGACCTAGACCACTGACAAATAACCATCGTGGGGATCTCCTCAATGCCACGATGTAACGAGGAAATCCCCTCAAAAGGCAAGCAGTACCTCCAGAATCTAGCTAATCTGGTGCATATAATATTAAGCTTGAAGCCATTCTGAAGAAGAGAAAGTAGATTAATAAGTTGATGGTCCATTCAGGTTATGGTCTGTGAAATAACATACAGTGCTATAAACTCAGAAATTCATTCACTCTGTTGAAAGCCATTATCACCCCGGTTTGTGTGTGTGTGTGTGTGTGTGCATGCTTGCATGTGTGTTCATGTGTTAGATTAATTTCTATGTAGTACAATAGTTTAATAAAGTCTCGGCTGTTCTTAAAGATATGTGTCTTATTGTTTACAAAATCTACTGCCTTGAATTGCTGATCTTGCTACAATGCTCTTAAAATAATGTTTCACTATATTTAGGATATTATTGCCAGTGGCCACAAAGGTAATATCTAATGCACAATTAACAAATACACCAAGTCCCCCCTCCCCTCCACTCCACTCTCCATTCCCTTGCCACTCCACTCCCCCCTATCCTCCACGCTGGTCTTCACAACCAGCCAGGTAAGACGGCAGCTCACCAAAACCCGGATCAACAAGTCCAGAGGACCCGACGACATCCACCCGAGGGTCCTCAAGGTGTGTGCAGAGCAGCTGGCTGGAGTGTTCCGGCATCTTTTTTTACCTCTTGCTGAGATTGAAGAAGGTGCCGAAGATCTGGAAGACTTCCTGCATTGTCCCTGGCCCTAAAAAGGGACGTTCCAGCGACCTCTCCAACTTCAGGTCTGTGGCACTAACGTCTCATGTAATGAAGACTTTCGAGAGACTGGTTCTGCAGCACCTTAGGCCCCTGGTACGCGACTGCCTGGACCCTCTGCAGTTTGCGTACCAGGCTGACATCAGCGTGGATGACGCCATCATCTACCTGCTTCACACAGCCTACACCCACCTGGAGAAGCCACACAGCACTGTGAGGATCATGTTCTTCGATTTCTCCAGTGCTTTTGACACCATTCAGCCTCTCAGGCTGGCTGAGAAGCTCTCCGTGATGCAGGTGGATCGGGAGCTGGTGGCCTGGATCACTGACTACCTCACTGACAGGCCACAGTATGTCAGGCTACATGGCTGCCAGTCAGACGTCATGGTGAGCAACAGTGGCACACCCCAGGGAACTGTACTGTCACCATTTCTCTTCACACTCTACACTTCTGTCTTTTGCTTCGACTCTGGAATGAGCCACCTCCAGAAGTTCTCAGATGACTCCTCCATCATTGGCTGTATCACAGATGACAGAGAGGAGGAGCATAGAGACTTGATTGAGAGCTTCATCGGATGGTGTGACAGAAACCACCTCCAGCTCAACACAGGAAAAACCAAAAGCATTAGAGCGGGCGTGCTGCATGCAGGGGTGAATGACATCAGGCTGCGGCAGATGGTGGTTCTGAAGAGGGACTTCGGCAGCCTGATCGAGACGGTACGAGGCAGATCACCCAGCACGAAGATCATTGTCTCTGGACCTCTTTCCACATACAGACGTGGAGCTGAAAAGTTCAGTAGACTTCTTGCTTTGAATGACTGGTTAGTTTCTTGGTGTAATGAACAGAATCTGCTGTTTGTTAATAACTGGAATCTGTTCTGGGAGCGTCCTAGGTTGTTTCGTCCTGATGGCCTGCACCCCAGCAGCCTCAGAGCAGAACTGCTGTCAGACAACGTCTCCAAGATGCTACACACCAAGTGACTGCCTATCGTAAGTACATCTTCCTACAATAACAACATTCATCATAATCAATGTTCAATTAATAGTTCAACACTTGTAGTACACACTATAGAGACTCTGTCTGTTCCCTGAGCTATACAAATATGTATCAAATTTTGGAAAGTTTGTTTTATAAACCTAATTAACATAAAATTAGATCATAACAAATGCACATCCAGCACCTTTAATCTGAAGCTAGGACTATTAAACATTAGATCTCTTGCATCTAAGGCTCTTATTGTTAACAAAATCATTACTGATCAGGAATGTAATTTAATGTGTTTAACAGAAACTTGGATTAAACCAAATGAGTAGATAGCATTAAATGAAGCCAGTCCCCCTGGATACAGTTATGTACATCAGCCTCGTTCAACTGGTAGACTAGGAAGTGTTGGTCTAATCCATAGTCAAAATCGAGGCGTCACACAAAAACCTAGTCATAAATTTAATTCTTTTGAAATTCTTTATACCGGTATAACTTATGTAGCCACAAAAAATAAGTCAATTCCTCTAATTATTATTTACAGACCCCCAGGGCCATATATTGAATTCCTTAGTGAATTTGCAGACTTTATCTCAAACCTAATTGTTTCTATAGATAAAGCATTAATTGTCTGTGATTTTAATATTCATTTTGATAACCTGGAAGACCCACTGAGAACAGGGGTTGTGTCCATCTTAGATTCAGTAGGGGTTAATCAGAGCGTAATCGTACCCACTCATAATGGTGGCCACACTCTTGACCTCATACTAACATATGATTTAAATATAGAAAATATTGTAATTTTTCCGCAGTCTGAAGTTGTCTATCTCGTTCATAATACGTATTGATCATAATATTTCCACCTCGTCTAGCTACCACGTAAAACGTACATTCACATCAGCTACTGTTCCGAGCTTCATCAATAACCTCCCAGAAACATCAATTAGATTTGGATCACCATCTGATCCCATAGAACTTGATCAGGTGACTGAATGCTTAGAGTCAACGTTCCACTACATGCTAGATATATTGGATCCACTCAAAAGAAAAATAATTTGAGAGAAAAAGCTAGCACCCTGGTATAACGATAAAACACGTACCTTAAAACAGACCACTCGACAATTAGAACATAAATGGCATCAAACCAAATTGGTAGTATTTCAAACAGCATGGAAGGGGAGCCCACTGAATTATAGAAAGTCTCTTAGTGATGCTAGAAAAGTCTATCTCTCCACCTTAATAGTAGATAACAAAAACAAATCAAGATTTCTATTCAACAATAACTAAGAATTAAACCACTACAGAAAGAAGCACTCAATCATTACATAGCAGCGAAGATTCCATGAAATTTTTCATTGGTAAAGTTGAAAATATTAGATGTGAAATTCAGGCTATTAAATTAAAACCAGACAGTATTATAACTTACTCTATAGATGATAATATAGCAATATCAGATCAACGTTTAGAATGTTTTACTCCCCTTAGAGAAACCGAACTAGCTTTATTAATCTCTTCAGCGAAATCATCAACTTGCATACTAGATCCTGTACCTACATGTTTCTTTTAAACAGATTTGTTCTGGAGTAATTGAACTGCTTTTAAATATAATAAATTCTTCCCTTAGCACTGGCTATGTACCTAAATCACTTAAATTAGCAGTTATTAAACCCCTGCATAAAAATCCTGACCTTGACCCCTCTCAACTTTCTTTGATATAGATTTGATATAGACCTATATCAAATCTCCCCTTCACCTCCAAGATCTTAGAAAAGGGTGTAGCACAGCAGCTATTCTTGTACATACATAGGAACAACATTCATGAAATGTATCAGTCAGGATTTAGACCTCATCATAGCACAGAGACAGCGTTAGTTAAAGTAGTAAACGACCTACTACTGGCCTCTGATCAGGGTCGTGTCTCGTTGCTTGTATTACTTGACCTTAGTGCAGCTTTTGATACTATAGATCATACTATTCTCCTTGATAGATTAGAAAATGTTGTTGGCATTAAGGGAACTGGCCTCTCCTGGCTCAGGTCTTATTTGACCGATCGGTATCAGTTCATAGATGGAAATGGCGACTTCTCCATGCATACCGAGGTTAAATTTGGTGTCCCACAAGGTTCTGTTTTAGGCCCACTGCTTTTTACTTTATATATGCTACCTCTAGGTCAAATTATTCGTAAACATGGAATTAGTTTCCACTGTTATGCTGATGATACACAGTTGTATGTCTTAGCAAAGCCAGAGGACAGACAGCAGCTTCGTAAAGTTGAAGAATGTGTAAAGGACATTAGATGTTGGATGTTAATTTACTTCCTATTACTTAATTCTGATAAGACAGAAGTACTTGTACTAGGACCACGTGTAGCTAGAAGTAAGCTTTCTGATCTCATAGTAACTCTGGATGGACTTTCCGTTTCATCATGTACAGCAGTAAAAGACCTTGGAGTGATTATTGACTCCAGTCTTTCATCTGATGCTCATTTAGATAATATTACTAGGATAGCCTTCTTTCATCTCAGAAATATTTCTTTTTTTTTCCAAATATTTTATTGAGAAGAAAAACAAACGACTGACACACATCAACAATCATTCACAGTTTTTTTTTCTTTTTATACTAACAAAGGAAAACAAAATTAAAAAGTACAAACACCGAAAACAACCCCCCCACCCCCCACCCCGGCTCATCATGGGTAACCAATAACTATCGCTGGTTATATAGATATTGTAAAACCCAACAACAGGCACAAAAATGTACGTGGGAAGTGTCTGTAACTCCATAAAATATGCAATAAAGGGTTGCCATTTATAAAAAAAAAAAACCTTGTCAATACAACCCCTCATCGTATACCTTATTTTCTCGAGTTTAAAAAAAAAAACATCACGTCCTTTAGCCACTGGGAGATAGATGTATATTTAGCAGACTTCCAATGCAACAGTAGGGAACGTCTTGCTATAAGGGATGTAAAAGCGATAACATCCTTTTGTATCGAGTTTGATGGAACTGAGGCATCAGGAATCCCAAATACAACAATCAATGAACAAGGTTTTAAATCTACCCTGAGAATAGTGGACATAATGGTAAAGAAACCAGACCAAAAACCATAGAGATCAGGGTAGAAGAAAAACATATGGCCAAGATGACAGGGAGTGCCATGGCATTTATCACACTTGTCCTCTATGTCCGGATATATTACAGAAAGTCTCGACTTGGACAGATGGACGCTGTGTAAAATTTTGAACTGGATAAGTCCAAGATGAGCACAAGAAGTGGTAGACTGTACCCTCCCTATAGCATGTTCCCAACACTCTTCACTTATCTGTACTCCTAACTCCGTTTCCCACTCATTCTTAATTTTGGTGCTCGCCTCACTACCTAGCGCCAGAATAAAATCATAAATCCTAGAAATCATTCCTCTCTGATGTGGATTGTTTGAAAACAAGCTTTCCCAAGCCTGTTCAGGAGGCGCAGGCGGGAAATTAGGAAAACGTCTAGAAAGGAAATTCCGAATTTGAAAATAACGAAAGAGATGCGTCACAGGGAGGTCATAAGTAGATGACAGATTGGCAAAGCTATCAAAGACACCATTGGCATACAGATTTCTAACTTGTTTAATGCCCTTGTCATACCACACTGAAAATGTAGAGTCCAAACATGATGGAGGAAATAGGTGGTTGTTGTCTAAAGGACCCAAAGAGGATGCACCTACAAATTTAAAGCGCCGTCTAAATTGACACCAAGTCTTAAGTGTGTTGAAGATAACTTGATTATCAGTATATAGGGAGAGTTCTGTAGGTAGAGAGGAATAAAGTAAAGCAAGTAAGAGGATTCCCTACAAGAAGATAATTCCAATTTACACCAAGAAGATCCAGGAGATTTAACCCAGTAGCAAAGTTATGACTGTGCGCAGCCCAGTAATAGAATTGGAAATTGGGTAATGCAAGTCCTCCACTAAGTCTACATTTCTGCAATAAAGATTTACAAACCCTTGGTGGCCTCCCACCCCAAATAAAAGTACTAATTATCTTATCCAATGAATCGAAGAATGATTTTGGCAGAAAAAGAGGAACTTGCTGGAACAAGAAAAGAAACTTCGGTAATATATTCATTTTGACGACATTGATCCTGCCAATTAAAGAAAGGGGGAGGTTACCCCAACTCTGAATGTTGGATTTAACCTTTGAGATGAGGGGAGTGAAATTAGCTGATAAAAGATTAGATAAGAATGTTTCACGTTGATACCTAGGTATTTAAACTCTGACTGAATCGAAAAGGTAGATCTGACTGTTGGAGAAAAAATGCTGCGGTATTGACGGGAAAACAGTCGCTTTTGTCCAAATTTAATTTATAACCAGAGACAACACCGAAGGTCTCCAGAACACCCAAGACAGCAGGCATAGAGGCAATAGGATCGTTACATACAATAACAAATCATCAGCATATAGCGACAATTTGTATTCTACACCGTATCTAACTATTCCTTTAAACAAGGGAGAAGATCTTAATATGATAGACAGAGGCTCGATAGCGACAGCCTTGGCGACACCCACATCCGAGAGCAAAATAATCCTAATAAATATCGTTTGTCTGAACCCTGGCTTTAGGGGATGAGTAAAGGAGGCTAATCCAAGAAATAAACTTATCCCAGAATCCGAACTTCCTCAAGACTGCAAACAAATACTCCCACTCAACCCTATCAAATGCTTTTTCAGCATCTAAAGAAATCACACTCTCAGGAAGCTCAGCCGAATGCTTTGAATAAATTATATTAAAGAATGTACGGGTATTGAAAAACAACTGACGTCCCTTTATAAAACCATTTTGCTCTTCAGATATAATATAAGGGAGTACATTCTCTAAACTAGATGCCATTACTTTTGCCAACACCTTTACATCTGCATTAAGCAGAGACAGCAGTCTATAAGAACCACAGGAGGTTGGATCCTTACCCTCCTTAAGAAGGAGAGCTATTGTGGCTTTTGTCAAAGGCAAAGACCCACATTCCAAGGATTCGTTGAACATAGCCAAAAGCAATGGAGCTAATTTTCCAATAAACGTTTAAAAAAATTCAACTGGAAACCCGTCCGGGCCAGGAGCTTTGTTAGATTGCATAGTTTTAACTGAATTTAAAATTTCTTCAAGAAAGAGTGGGGAGTCCAGTTGCATGGCAGTATTCGAATCAATAACAGGGCTACAAAGTTTTGAAGAAATGCATTCACTTTAGTACTGTCTGTATAAAATTTGGATTTATAAAGCGAAGAGTAAAATGATTTAAAAGTAGCATTAATTTCCACGGGATCTGTAGGGACAATATTATAAGTGTTTTTAATACTAGGTATGAGACGGGATGTGGCCTGTCGCCGTAGCTGATGTGCCAGTAAACGACTCGGCTTGTCGCCATGTTCATAGTATGAACCACGAGTACATAACAACAAGCATTCCGCCTCTTTAGTCAAAATAAGATTAAATTCTGCCTGTAGGTCGAGACGCTGTTTAAGAAGTTCTGGAGAGAGGTTCAATGCATATCTCTGATCAAGGTTAATGATCGCAGATGTGAGTTCATTAACCCTAGAAGTGCGTTTTTTATTACAGAGGGTGGAGTAAAAAATAATCTGCCCTCTGATATAGGATTTAAGTGACTCCCATAACAGTGAATAAGAGGTGGAGTCATTCAGATTGAAGAAAAGAAAGTCATCAATAGAAGTGGAAATTAAGTCACAGAATTCACTGTCTACCAAAAGAAGAGAATTAAATCTCCAAGGCGGTGGGCTACGTTTATAAATAGAAAGATGAATATCTAATTGTAGAGGCACGTGATCAGAAATTACAATACCCAGATAGTCAGAAGAAACTACACAAGAATCAAGAGTGCTGTCTATAAAAAAATAATCAATCCTCGAATAGGAATGATGCACCTGGGAGAAGAAAGAAAACTTTTTAAGAAAGGGGTTACGGGATCTCCAGGGATCAACGAGACCATTCTGACACATAAAATCATAAAATGTTTTAGACAATGTTTTAGACAATCTGAAGCAGATTGCTTCAGAGTACAGGGATTAGACCGATCTAAATTTGGGTAAAAAAAAAATCTCCCAGAGAATCAATGGGTGAGTATTTAAGAAAGGGAGATTGCTCAACAATCTATTAGCAAATTCCACGTCATCAAAGTTTGGAGTGTATACATTTACCAGCAACACCTGTCTTTGCATTAGAGTACCAGCAACTATAATATACTGTATCTCACAAAGGTGAGTACACCCCTCACATTTTTGTAAATATTTGATTATATCTTTTAATGTGACAACACTGAAGAAATGACACTTTGCTACAATGTAAAGTAGTGAGTGTACAGCTTGTATAACAGTGTAAATTTGCTGTCCCCTCAAAATAACTCAACACACAGCCATTAATGTCTAAACCGCTGTGTCTATGTCTAAACTCACAAAAGTGAGTACATCCCTAAGTGAAAATGTCCAAATTGGGCCCAATTATCCATTTTACCTCCCCGGTGTCATGTGACTTGTTAGTGTTACAAGGTCTCAGGTGTGAATGGGGAGCAGGTATGTTAATCCGCTCGGCAACACGGATTCAGGGGAAGGGGACTCGCTCGCGGAGCGCACACTAGGCCTCAATTGTGTCTGAATGCTACCATGGGTTTTCATGTTCTTTCCAGACATTTTAACGTGCCACAAAGTTAAAAGTACAAGTAAAGAAACAGAGTACAATAAGTAAAAATCTATTGTATGACCGAAAAGCGCAAATTAATCACAATTTTAATCGAAATCAGCAGGAGCCTCCAACTTCGCGTCCTACTCCATCGAACTCCGAATTCACACTCCATCTCAGAAATATTTCTAAGATAAGAAATATATTGTCACTACATGATGCAAAAATATTAGTTCATGCTTTTGTCACCTCTAGACTAGATTACTGTAATGCCTTACTGTCTGGATGTTCCAGTAGGAGCGTAAACAAACTCCAGTTAGTCCAGAATGCAGGTGCTAGAGTCCTTACTAGAACCAGAAAGTATGACCACATCACCCCAATCTTATCAACACTGCATTGGCTCCCAGTGAAATCTTGCATTGATCATAAAATACTATTATTAACTTATAAAGCATTAATTAATTAAATTTATTATTTTCCTCAAAATTCTGCAAACAATACCCCATAATGACAATGTGAAAGAAGTTTGTTTAAAATCTTTGCAAATTTATATATATATATAAAAAAAAAAGCACATGTACTTAAGTATTCACAGCCTTTGCCATGACACTCAAAATTGAGCTCAGGTGCATCCTGTTTCCACTGATCATCCTTGAGATGTTTCTACAATTTTACTGGAGTCCACCTGTGGTAAATTCAGTTGATTAGACAGGATTTGGAAAGGCACACACCTGTCTATATAAGGTCCCACAGTTAACAATGCATGTCAGAGCACAAACCAAGCCAAGAAGTCCAAGGAATTGTCTGTAGATCTCTGAGACAGGGCACAGATCTGAGGAAGCCAAAAGAATAATCCACAAAATAACCAAGGACCAACAACTCCAAAACAAAAATAGAGAAAACAAACAAAAAATAATAATAAATAAATAAAAATAATATATACATATATATTTACATGTACCATATACTTGTTTGTACGACCACTTCCTCACAGTACCACTACTGCCAAAAATAAACCCCTCTCTTTCACAAGGAATTTGGACTCCTTTTAAAGGCTAATGACTCCGCCCCTTTTGGAAACAACCATCCACAGGTAAGTATTAATGTCAAAGTACCTCTATTACTTATAACCTTTCTCGATCAAATTCACCTGTTCATTATGGTTCTTTAATTAAATAACAATTAATAATAAAAATCTAAATACCATCAACAATAGGCCATATTAATTTACTGTTTTTTTCAGCCCGGTATTTACAAATACGGACCCACCCCCCACCCCCGCTTTAACCAACATTAACGGTTCAGTCAGCTTCCTGGTTACACTGCACAGGCGCCAGCTAACCTGACTGCTCATAAACAATGTGCTGAGCGCATGCGCTGTTCTGCCGACACAGTGCAGGAACCCGGAAGACTCTCCCCACTTTCACTCAGAGCACAAGACAATCTGTACAGATAAGTAACAGTAACAAAATACAAACAAAAATAACTGGTGTAGTGTGTGTCGTGTAGGTAACTACTGACTGAGGGGAAATGTATAATGAGGATGAATGTCCATGACCTAAAAGAGTGTGTGTGCACCTGCACCTCCAGTAGCAGATAATGGAGGGGAAAATGTAATGTGGATATGGTGCTCTTATGTACTATTGAAACCAATGCTTCCGCAGCTGCCATGATGATCTACTTCGTCACATTATTTTCCCCTTCTCCAAGCTGATTACTGACCGGATACCGGGATAGGTAGTCAGCAACCATGTTTTCCCTGCCTGGTCTGTGTTGTACCTTAAAGTTGTATGGTTGGAGGGATAGGTACATCTCATCACCCTTGCATTATGGCCCTTCATGGAATGAATACAGTTAGTTCTCGATGGTCTCTAAATCAAACTCCCTTCCCAGGAGGTAGTACCTTAGACTATTGAGGGTCCACTTGATGGCGAGGCACTCCATCGATACCATCTCGTACCGGGCCTCTCTCGGCAGGAGCTTTCTACTCAGAAATAGAACTGATTTCTCTTCTCCCATACTTCACTTGGCTAGTACTGCTCCAATTCCTGCAGCAGATGCATCTACCTGCACCAGGATGCGTTGAGAGAAATCTGGAATCTTTAGGAATAGCCCGGCACATAATTTCTCTTTGAGGGCATTAAAGGCCTTCTCACAGTCCTCTGTTCACACAAGTGGGTTTTCCAGCTCTTTTGTCAAAAGATTCATCAGGGGGGCTGCAATGGAGGCAATGCTGGGTATGAATCTTCTGTACCAGCCTACCAAACCTAAAAATGACCACACCTCCTTCTTGGTTTTAGGTTTTGATTCTGGCAAATTGCCTCCACTTTATCCACCTGGGAGTGTAGCTGACATTTCCCAGGTGATACCCAAGATAGCTGATTTCTTGCCTAGCCCATTCACACTTTGCCACATTCAAGGTGAACCCTGCCTTTTGAATCTTTTTGAAGGTCCACCAGAGGTGTTCCACCCAGGTGTTGCTATAGCTCACCATGTCATACAAGTATGCAGCTGACTACCTAGAGGCTGGATCGAGGGGCACCTTCCAGGATCCCTTGCACAGATCCAGAGGGATGATGAACTGTGCCCTGCCAATCCTCTCCAACAAGTCATCTATTCGTGGCATTGGGTAAGCATCAAATCTCAACTGTGCATTCAGCTTGCAAAAGTCGATGCAAATCCGCAGCGTTCCATCCATCTTTGGGACAATAACCAACGGACTAGTCCACTTACTCATGGAGGGTTTGATTACCTCCAGCTCTCTCATTGTCTTGATCTCTTTCTTCAACAGAACCACTAAACAGGAGTAACATCTTCTGCCCAGCTGGAATTGTCTAAACCTGGCATGCTGGTTGTACCACCTCTTCTGGGCCCGCTGTGCCTTTTGACAAAATTATAATCATGCCAGTAGCCTATATTAATTTATTTCATTACAAAACTAAAGTTTTAATTAAAATAAACAAATAAATGGATGACGTGCACTGAATAGTAAAAAGCAGCCCACAGTTTTATATTTCTGCATAGTTTTTCATTTGACTATGTCATTTGCAATGCTTCATAGGATTGGAGTTCATTCCTACACTGAGGACGTTAAGTACACAGTCTTGTAGGCATAGCTAGCCTAGGGCTTTAGCAACCCTAGTTTTCCTGTTGTTGAAAAAAGTTGTAGCATTATGAGATGAAAATCATACTATTTTGAAAATAATGTCATAGGATTATGAGAATAAATTCATAATATTTTGAAAATAAAGTCATAGCATTATGAGAATAAAATATCTTATTGAGAGTAACACATATTACTCATAGAAAGATGGCACTATCACAACAATAGAAAGCTGAGCCAGCAGCTTAATCAATGCTAGAAATGGATGTAGAGGATTTAGTTTGCTAATTCAGACTTCAGGATTGGGCTCTGCAACAGTGAAATTCTTTGTGTTTTTGACAAAGAGTCTGACAAAGGGAATTTACCAATATTATCACCTCTCAGGGACAAATGACTGCCCACCACACTCACATCTGTGTGACATCAAAGTAAAGACAAAGATTTATTTTTGCCAACCACAGCAGACCGGGCCACTTTAAAGCATCAAAGCCATATAGGAGGAAAGAATTAATAGTACTTACAAAAAATACATTCAACAATTATTTTTTTTATTATTATTTTTTAATTGCTATGTGGAATTAGATTCTTAAACAAAAGCACAGCAAAGTGTTCTGGCCTTGATCTCCCGTCTGGTCCCGCTGAATCTAGGTATAGTTTTTTTCTCTTTCTCCTACAACACATTTAAACGCAGATCAGGTCCAATCACACCCAGGAGGAGAGACCAGCGAATGTGATTGTGTTGTGAATTTGAATAAGTGTTTGGGATTTCTGACAGTCTCAGACAGAATGGGGACATTACTGAAGAGTAATGGGTGAAGTGTTGGGCAAAGGAGAAACTGCGGAGTCAACCATGATGTTGAATAAATGTTTACAAAAGAGTTTGCTTTAGGACAATGCTAAAACGTTAATATAGTTTATTGTTTATTAATATTATATAAAAATATAATTCATATTATTAATCAGTGGTATAATATGCATATGAATATAATGCTTGAGTTTGTAACACTAAAGAAAGAGAAATAAAAGGAGAAACTGCTGATGTAGATCTTTGAACTGGTGGCTCGCAATACGTGTTGAATGATGAAATTTTGGCAAGTGAACCCATTAATCTCCCATTAAATTTGCATGTGAATCCAAAGCTCCTCGTAAGGAGCTCCTCACAGGCATTTTACTCCCTGGATTACCTAATGACACAAACTGCATTCCTTTTCTAACAAAAAAGTTTAAAAAAAAAAAAAAATTGTGATGCTTTCATTTAATTTTCAAAAAAATTTTTTTTTTCTTGGTCACAGTTGTAACTGGTGGGTCAGTGAAAATAGGTCAGTAAGAAATTATCAGTTGCTCAATAAGACCCATTATGAAATGCAAACAATATAGTAACATATTTTTCCCCTAGCATGCATTTAAAAAAAAAAAAAAAAGGACACACAAATGAGGAACATCACAAGGAACTTAAAATTAGTGCTAACAATATTCGTTCAATGTTCTGAAGATGTCAAACTGCATTTGGAATTTGCAGTGATTTGTGTCATTATTAAATAATGTTACAAAGCATTCTTGTTACATTTATGCATAGCTTTTAATTTCACTGTCATTTGCAATTCTTCATGGGATTATAGTTCATTCCTATATTAAAGATTTATTCCATTTGTGTTATTTCATACAGTAGCTTTGCTAGTGTTAATATTATTCTAAAATGTGAACAAAAAAATGAATAAGCAAGTGTTTCAAAACTTTTGACAGGTAGTGTACTTAAAAAACCTTATTTAACTTTACCTTTATTAAATAAACTTTGTTTCTTTTGAACAATGCAGAAATTACGACGTCATTTGCAATGCTTAATGGGATTGTAGGTCATTCCCACATTGAGCACGTGGTCTTAAGTACACAGTCTTGTAGGCATAGCTAGACATTTTTCATGGGGCTTCAGCCCCCCCAAAAAATCTGCCCATGTTAACGTGGCTTTATTTGACCAAAAGACATTTTGTTGGGGTGGTAAATGGCCATAGCTTAAACAAATAGTAAAAGTCTGGCTGGGCTCCAGTCTGGTACAAAAAAGATCCATCCAGTAAGTGTCAATGTCACATAACTCAACTTGATAATGTGGTTCATCATTACCATGAAAAATTATTGAGTGTCAAGTTCAAATCTCGTGAGAATGGGAAATTTTATATAGGCTTTTTTTTTTTTTTTTTTTTTTTTTGGCTGAATTAGCGTAATCAGACCACTTATTTTTAATCTTTACAATGTTACTAACATCATGTAGAGGGAGATTTTACATGTAAAGGACAGCAAAATAGTGCGTCAAATGTTATTTGGGCACAGACTTTTCTGAATAGGTTATTTCATAGCTTTGTTTAGCTATTATTTGATGATAAAGAATGAACAAGTATTTAAAACTTTTGACTGGTAGTTTACTTTGATTGAACTTTAGCTTCATTAAATAAACTTTTTTTCTTTTGACTAATGCAGAAAATATTTGCAAAATAAACCATTGAAATAGCAGAAATAAACTGACATTTTAGGCCTCCAATAAAAACAGATGATGTCATTTATTATAATTAATTACAGCCACTTAAGAGTGGGAGCACTCCTTACATGAGATTCAGTTTGGCACTGAGGTCGAAATGCGGGAGTACCTGAGTCCATGCACCACCTGGTGGATATTATGGGAAGTGTAACAAATGTATTTAATTCTAAGAAACTGGTCTGACTAGCTGCGTGGCATTCTGCATAATAGGCTTCCTGTTCCTACATGAAAAAAAGTGATTTTTTTAAGGCCACATCTGTAGCTTTAGTCTGTGAAATTCCAGTTTATTGTCGAGGGAGTGAACATTGGAGAGGAAAATGGATGGTTGAGCCAAGTGGCTATGGTTAGCCTTTAGCCTAACACGGATGCTGGCTTGCTTTATGCACATCTGCTGCCTCTCACACCATTTCCAGCACCCTCTATCCCAGCAAGCAGCATCAGGCAATACTTCGGTCTCAGGGCCTGGTTCATATAGCAGCCTGAGGTCGTGTATCTCTTCCCACAGTCCATAATTTATTCCTCCTAAGCTTTGTTTTACAGAGTTTAGCAAAAGTTCAGCGCTTCTGATGAACATCTATGGTAAAAGTTTCCCAGTTGTTGTAGACTACATGTAACATGCACCATATTTATGTACCCAAAGCAGCTGCTGCGTGCTACCACAGTGCCATCTTGGAAAGGAAAGGTCAGCCTTGTCTCTCCACACATAGCTACAACAGAGACCACAGAGAGCTCAAATGAGAGTTGATCCATCTGAAGGGAATGAAAAAAACTAAAATATCATGCTACTAAAAGGTAAAGTTCTCTACAGTTTAGCGAGAAACTGTAAAAAAAAAAATCTCTGGATTTTTGTCATATTAGTCACTATTTTCCATGGTCTAGGCTGCTTCATGTGGTTCTGGAGCTTGACAACATGCCATTTTGCAATGTGCGTTAACAGGGCCAGACTCACAGGTTCCATTATTCCGGCCGAGGATGATGAGTCAACAATCTGGCTTGAGAGAATAGATCCCTGCACACGGGAATCTCCCAGGGAGTGCCCTCCAGCAGAGATATTATCTCCGAGAACCAAATTCAAGCAGGCCAATTCGGTGCTACTAGCAGTAGATGTAGCATGATCTTGGTGCACTCTCGTTAGAGCCTGTGGGAGCAAAGCGATTGGGGGAAAGGCATACATGCATTACCTCAGCCATGTGTGTACCATGGCGTCCAGCCCTGACCCTTTTTTTTTTTTTGGTGCAGGAGGAGTGAGGGCAAACCACAGCGGACAGCATGTTGTCCCCTCGGAGGCAAACATGTCCACTTCCAACTTGGCCAAACCTCTGCCATATGGACTCAACCACTTCTGGATGGAGCCTCCAATCCCCAGGCATCAGCCCCTGCCTAGACAGGATGTCTGCCCTCACATTCTGGTTGGCCGAAATGTACATTGCACTCACTAAAAAAACTTCCCCAATGCCAGAGAAGAATTATTTGAGCCTGCCAGAACAGGGGCTGTGAACCTAACCTCCCTAGTGGTAGATATATGAGACCACTGCTGCATTGTCTAACACATGGTGACCTCTCAACTGAGGAGAAGAATTTCAGTGCCTGCACCTCTAGGCGATTTATATTCCACACTAGATGAGGGCTGCTTCAGAGACTTTAAGGGCAGCATCTGACATTACCATCTTATGATAAGAGATGCCCCTAGAGTGTGACCTGAGGCTAGAAACTGGGGACACCTCCAAGTTCTCAGAGCACGTAGGCATCGTAGAAAAGTCACTCTCGATTGGAGAAGAAACTTTCCCTGAGGTTCAACCTGAGCCTCACGTTCCTCACGTGGGCGAGAACAACATCTTGATGTTGAATTGCCAACTTCCTGGACCATGCTAGAATTAACCAGTCATCCAGGTAGTTTAGCACATGGATGCCCTGTAGTAGCAAAGGAGCCAGCATGGCATCCATGCACTTTGTGCAGGTGTGAGGGGGTAAAGATAGTGAAAGGAAGAACCAATATTGATACACATTGCCTTAAAGTCCATACCTCAGGAACTTCTTGTGATGGGCAAATGGAATATGCATCTTTTTAGAGCTATCATCACAAAACAATCCTCAAAGGTCTGTGGAATGATACATTTGAACATAAACATCCTGAATTCGGAATTCGGAATTCGATGGAGTAGGACGCGAAGTTGGAGGCTCCTGTTGATTTCGATTAAAATTGTAATTATTTAGCGCTTTTCGGTCATACCATATATTTTGACTTATTCTACTCCGTTTCCTTGTTTGCACTTTTAACTTTGTGGTACGTTAAAATGTCTGGAAAGAACATGAAAACCCATGGTAGCATTCAGACACGACTGAGGCCAAGTGTGCGTGCCGCAACCGAGTCCCCTTGTCCCCCTGAATCCACATTGCCAAGCGGTAACCCTGACTTCGCCGCACCCAGGCTTGAGTTGTTGGCTTTACTGAGGAAGGACATCGCCAATATTTTTAAAAAGGAGCTCCAGGAGCTCCAGAAGACTCTCGGGGAAGCGCTGTTTACTATCCAGCTTGACCTGCAGGCCGTGAAAACACAGCTGGCTGGTGCTAAAGTTGCTACCGAGGCTACCATATCAATACTGAAAGATACTGTTGTGGAAATGGAGCACGCACTCTCCGGTTGCACCGATGAAGACACATGAAGACTACTATCGAGTCTCTCACTGCGACTGTGACTCAATTAGAGAATAAATGTGAGGATTTGGAGTCGAGGTCACGGCGCAATAACGTTAGGATAGTGGGAGTTCCAGAGAGCGCTGACACCTGTACAACTGCTGCTGTAGCGGCCTTGTTAAAAGAGGCGTTTGGTCTGGAGAAGGAGCCGGTTTTGGACCGGTCCCACCGGACCCTTCAGCCGAAGCCCAAGCCTGGTGAACGACCACGAGCTATTGTGTGCAGATTCCACTATCACAGTGACTGTGTTGACATTTTACGCCATGCGAGAGAGCTCCAGTGGATTAAAGTGAGGGATTTGACCATCTCTGTTTTTCCTGACTACACAGCCAAGATAGCCCGGGCCCGGGCTGCATTTAACGAGGTTCGGCATCAACTTCGTGGTATTGAGGGCGCTCGCTATGGAATACTTCACCCAGTTCAGTTTCGCATTACATATAACGGTGTTCAGAAGGACTTTATTTCAGCGGAGGAAGCAGGGACTATGTTAAACTCTTGATATCGGGGTGAACTGCATCACCTACACAGCAGAGTCTTTTTCGCTTTTATTTTTATTTTTTGCACTCGGCCTTCCAGCTCTAAAGAATTCGGATTTTGATTGAAGATATTGTCGTTGCATTACTTTGCCTAGATTTTGTGGACTTACTCCTCTTAAATTGTACTTCTGTATTAATGTGCTTCTCTGTTTTGATGCTCTGACCGGGTTAGAGTTTATGTTTATTTAATTTTATTAGTGTTATTTCCTTGGCTTTACGTGCTACACTGTTATATTATTTGTTACAAGTCTTTAAAAGTTAAGGACATTATATTTATTATTGTGTGCAGACTGTTTATCAGACTTGTAGGTAGGGGCTTTTTCTCTTACTGGAACTTTTTGTCTTGGTAATTTTGTTGGTCAGTTCAGCTTACTCTCTGAGTTGTTTTCACAATGTGGACAACGTTCGGTTTTTGTAGGATACACTGCTGTCTCATTTGTTTATGGAGACTTTGGGTGTAGGAGTTTGGTGGATTGTGAGAGTAAGCAGAACATGCCAATGCTTTGAAGGATGTGAATTAGAACGGAGTAATGTTATTTAATTGTGAATCTGTTTTTAGAGGATTTAAACCTAACACGGTGAACAAATTATATTATAGAATTCAGGCAATTTTACTGGGGTTATCTCATACAGTGTAACAAGTAATAATCTGGAAAGACCTTTGTAATATCACAGTCTAAAACTGGATTTAAAGAGAAGCAAATTAGTAAATGAATCACATGTAAATGAATCATACGTAAATGAATCACATGAAATGAATCATACGTAAATGAATCACTTGTAGTTGAATCACATGTAAATGAATCACATGTAAATGAATCACATGTAAATGAATCATATGAAAATGAATACATAAATTAAAGACGAACATAAACATCCTGACCCTATATGTCTGAAGAGTATGGTTCAGATGATGCAGATCTAAAATTGGCCACATACCCCATCTTTTCAATGGACCAGGAAATAATGGCTATAAACCTATCTCCCTCAGAGAAAGAGGTACATGTTCTATGGCCCCTTTGTCCAAGAGAGATCTTACTTCCTGGAATAAAATCAGGCTCTGTATTGTACTGACTATTGTGGTGAGCACACCTCTGAAATGGGGGAGGGGGGGTGAGCTATGAACTGGACACGGAAGCCTTTTCTTTGGAGTACAGAACCCATGGCACATTTGGCAATAGTTTCCATGCTGCTAGATGGTCTTTAGTAATGTTAACTCTCCACATTTTGTTGGAGGGAAAGCATCAGATTTTTGTTGTCCTGTGACAGCTCACTGACCAGAGAAACTGAAAACTTGGGACTACAGTGAGTAGGGGAGCCCTAAAGTAATACTGGAGGGTAATGCCCTAACAATATCTCGTCCCCTGATACCTCCCTCTGCGGCCGCTCAGGACCGCTTCTTTTTGCCTTTTCGGCACTGAATGTCATTTTAAAATCAAGCCACTAGCAGGCTGTGACTGTGGCTGCCTAGCCCCCCTGGCCTTCCGGGCCACCACACTTGCCTTCAGTGACTCCCTTACAATTCAGCAGGTCTGCAACCCTGCTATTGTATGCCACACAAGCAAGACCCACTGCAACATAGGCTTTGCCAAACAACGCCGAGGTGATCTTATACAGCCTCAATGGGCTAGCCCCCCTGATTTTTCTGCCGTTGATGAAGACAGGTTATTCACAAGCACCTCCTCCACCTTCAGTATATCAAAATAGCCGTACTGTCTATCCCCCACAGTTGCCGAATCATCTGACATCGCAGGGTTATAAACATGACTCTCCCCAGAAGTGTGACCCTTCATGTTTCTCTTCAGGGAAAAGGAGAGTTCCCTTTCAAAGGTAACTCCACATTGTGTGAGCTCAATGCTCTGGGAAGCGCCCTCACATGTGACCGGTATCTGAAGCTTGTGTAGCATCTTGCCTATTTATAGGCCTGCCATGATCAGATGATGTGGCAATTAAGTGCATTGCGTGATATAAGAACGGCACCTGTTTATATAAGAAAGGCAATTATTATCTTCAGCGAGACTGCATGTCAGTTGTTTGTGTAACTCTCGCAAAGAGACTCTTCAATTCCTCTCTATCTTTTCAAAAAAGAAAGAAAAATGTACTTTTCAGTCCCTTAAAAAAGAGGAGAAAGGTATGAATGAGAGAGAATTCAGGAAGTGTGTTATGCCTTGCTCCGTCATGGGGGGACAGACACACTTTATGTGTGAAGTGGTTAGGGATGGAGCATGCCACAGCAGCCCTCAAGAGGTCTGACTGTGTGCATTGTGAACGCCTTTCAATTAGGCAGCTCAGCTCACAGCATGCTCTCCTCTTGGCCAAAGGGAGTTGGGTTTCAAAGCCTCGCAGATCTGGGCCGGCCGCTACCGAGGCAGCCAGCTGGCTCAGGTCCTGGGGACCTTGTATGGATCTGGAAGAGGAGCCAGAGACGATCTCTTGCTCAGTCTTCCAGATCTGGCTCTCCGCTAGATATTGGAGCTCATGTCGCGACTCCTCCTTCTGCTTTGAAAAGCCTAAAAAAAAACTTTAAATCATCTCTGACTCCGAGGAGCCAGAAGGGTTTGTAAAAACTGCGAACAGCTCTTAAGCATATACAGAGCTACTTGAAGTGATTATGGCTGGATGAGCTTTTTACTCCCCAGTGAAAATAAATCTCCCTCACACTGCAGAAAACTCCCCTTTTTCCAGAACTGCATGACAAAATATCACGCTTCTGGGGGGAAAAGCATGCATAAGCCATATTTTTAACCATGTGATGTCAGATTATTCGGCCATCGTGGGGAATGAACAGCATGGCTATTTTGCTATGCCGAAGGTGGAGGAGGTGCTTGTGACCTACCTCTCTTCATCAACGGCAGGTAATTTAGGGGGCCGGCTTTGCCATCAAAGCCATGTAAGGCCACCGTGGCATTGGTTTGCAAGGCCTATGTGGTAGTGGGTCTTGTAGTGGCTTGTGGGTCACTGTAGACAATGGCAGTGTTGCAGGCCTACCAAGCAGACCTGCTGAGTGAGCTTGACATATGGTAGCATTCAGCCAGTTCCTTCTGTTGGATGAAAATTACAATAGAAATAAAACACAAGGGAGACAAGCATGGGAAAATACGGGGGTTTATTGCAGACGTAGGATAACAGGTCAGGTCACAGGGCTTGTGGCAGAATAATTCGTAGCAGGATACAAGAATGAAGGATACAGAGAGCGTGCGGAAGAGGCATGAGAATATTCTGAGCTGCTGGGAGAATATGGCATGGGGCTCAGAGAACTGGAAGCAGGGCTAAAGTCAAGGTCAACCCCAGAGATAGCCATGTCTTCATCAGAAGGATTCCCAGGCAAAAAAAAAAAAAAAAACAGGGTGTCTCAGTTTGAGTAGAAATATCCACAGAAACCACAGCAGGTCTTATTAGGTACAGTAAGGAGGGTGGGAAACCAGAAATACCAGGGTCAGCATCGAGGGCTTCAACTAACAGAGACAGACCTGCTGAAAAGTGCGCTAATTGATAGCATGCGTTTAGGTCCAGGCCTGTGTCCTGGAAGGAAGGAGGGAAAACAGGACACTACCCAGCTGAGAAAGTAAACAATAAGAGTAGGGTTACACTCTCCAACACATAGAGGAAGCCACTCTGGCTTAGGCATTACATGAAGTGCCACAAGACACACACACACACACACACACTCACACACAGGATTAAATATAAGGAATAGAAGAATAAATTACTACCACTCACTTACATACTAGACATATAATGCTAATGATAAGAAGAAGACAATAGCGATGATTGCAGAAAACAAGTAAAATGTATGCGCTCACCCATAGTAAAAAGCAATGGGAGATTGAAGAAAAAGGTCCTCACTCGTTGATGGCCAAAATGATAATGCCCTAGGGAACTGATGAGGTTTTTTAAAAAGGGAAATTGAAAACAGCCGAACTTAAAGGAATGGAGAAAAAAAATGGGAATGAGAAATGAGGGCGTGAAAAAAAACCTGAAACATAAACATATAGGGCTTGGGAAAGTCTGAAAGGAAAACATTTTGGGCTGGAAAAAAGCCTTAACTGTAAACATACTGGGAACGGAAGAAACCGAAACTCATGCATATTGGGAAAGGGCAAATTAGGGGCAGACACAAGGGATAGCAAACTGGATAAAAAGCAAGCCCGGACTAATAGGAATTCAGATCACTTTGGGACGTCTCACTGTGTGGATCTCATGTTGGTGAACAATAAACTTGAACCCTTTCTTTTCTCACTCAAGGTTCTTTGTGTTTTTCTTCATCCACAAGCTGATGTAAGTATTAGACTTTAAAACTTGGTAGTGTTCAACTTTTTGGAAAATTGGGCACAACACTTCCCTGATGTCTTGAGGCCAGCGCTAATCTGAGTGATCCACAGAAGTTGGATGTGGCAGGAGACATTTGGTTGTTAGGGCAGTTAGCCCCAAGTACTACTGTAGGGACTGCCATAGCCAAAGCTGTCCCAAGTTTTCAGTGTTCTCTGGTCAGCGAGCTGTCACTGGGCAACAAAAATAAGATGGTTTCCCTCCAATAGAATGTGGAAAAGTTAACATCACAAAAAGACCACCTGGCAGTGTGGAAACTACTGCCAAATGTGTCTCCTTGGGGTCTATCTACCATAGAAAAGGGTTACCGGGTCCAGTTCAGAGCTTGATCCTATCAACATTGAGCAAGATAAAGCTGGATCTCTGCATCCCCTCCAGTCTCTATGAGAGACTGTTGCGGCTTATGGCAGCAGTAGCCAGCGTCATACCATTGGGCCTATTGCACAGGAGACTGTTTAAGTGGTGGCTGAACAGTTGGGGCTTCCATCTGAGGACGAAACCTCTGAGAGTAATCAGCATCACATGGCAATGCCTAAACGCTCTGAGAATTTGGAGGTGTGACCGGTTTCTAGCCTTGGGTCACACTCTAGGAGTGTCTCCTTATCACAAACCGGTAATGACAGACACCTCCCTCACGAGCTGGGTCACGGTCTTTTATGGCCATCCAGCTCATGGTCTCTGGAGCGGCCATCATTTGGAGTGGCATATAAATCGCCTAGAAATGTGGGCCATATTTCTAGCACTGAAATTCTTTCTTCTGCAATTAAGAGGTCACCATGTGTTAGTTGTGACAGACAACACAGCGGTGGTCTCATATTTCAACCACCAGGCAGGATTATGACACCCCCTGCTCTGGCAGGCGCAACTAATTCTTCTCTGGGCAGAAGGAAAGACCCAGGTATTGGTGGCTCCATCGAAAAGTGGTGGAGTCCATATGGTGGCGGTTCGGCCAAGCAGACATGGATGTGTTCGCCTCCAAGGAGACTGTGGTTTGCCCTCACTCCTCCTGCACCATTAGGGCTGGATGCCATGGTGCACATTTGGCCAAGGAATCTATATGCTTTCCCCCCGATTGCTCTGCTCCCACAAGTTCTTGCAAGAGTTCGCCAAGACTGTCTACGTCTGCTGCTAGTAGCAAATTATTGGCCAGCTCGAATTTGGTTCTCACAGATAATATCCCTGCTAGATGGCACTCCTTGGGAGAGTACCATCTGCAGGGATCTACTGTCTCAAGACGGAGGGCTGATTTATCAACCTCGTCTGGAACTATGGAAACTATGGGTCTGGCCCCTGAGGGACACCAGCTCATAGATTCTGGACTCACACGTGAGGTTGTAGAGACTATGGTGAATGCTAGAGCACCATCCATGAGAAAACTGTATGCGCTCAAGTGGCAACTTTTTGTCTCGTGGTGTGAGGGACATCAGCTAGACCCAGTGAACTGCGCAACACCTACAGTCCTGGAGTTCTTACAAGGACAGTTCGCAGTGGGGTTGGTTCCTTCTACAATATGGGTCTACGTGGCTGCCATTTCGGCCAGCCACACCCTCATTGATGGAGCCTCAGTGGGGCAACATCCTCTAATTTCAAGGTTTATACGTGGTGTCAGGTGGCTGAGGCACATCTGCAGACCACGCATACCTTCCTGGGACCTTTCTGTGGTTCTGAAAGGTCTGTCATGTGCCCCATTTGAGCTCTTAGAGTCAGCCTCTGAGAAGCTTCTGACTCTAAAGGTAGCTCTTTTGCTGGCCCTGACATCTGTCACGTGAGTAGGAGATCTACAAGCTCTCTCTGTTGCCCCTTCCTGCCTTGACTTTACCCCTGGATTAGCCAAGGCCTTCCTGTATCCTAGGCCGGATTATATTCCTAAAGTGCCTACATCTGCTGCCCAGCCAGTAGTGTTGAAGGCTTTTGGCCGTCCTGCGTTCCTAACACAAGAGAAATTACACCTACTGTGTCCAGTAAGGGCTCTCTATACTTACCTCCACTGCTCCCGCCAGTGGTGTAAGTCAGAGCAGCTGCTGGTCTGCTTTGGTGGCGACAGTAGATGTGATGCTGTGTCGAACCAGCACATCTCTAATTGGATATAGGAAGCAATCTCTATCGCTTATGAGGCATGCGGTCTCACTACGCCTCTGGGCATAAGGACTCATTCCACTAGCGGGGTCATCTCCTCGAAGGCTTTGTCCGAAGGGGTAACCTTACAGGATGCGTGCGCTGCAGCAAGGTGGTCTACGCCATACATATTAATTCAATATTACAGTGTATTACTCAAGTGTCTTGCAGTGACCCTCTGGCTCAGATATTTTTGAACAGGCCATACCATTAGTATGACAGAGTGGGTTTTCTCGTTCCCACAGCATTGAGTTCACGCAATGTGGAGTTCCCTTTGAAAGGGAATGTCTGGGTTAACCCTGTTCTCTTGCGTAGCTTTGTCATACTTGGGCATGCCTGTGAATTGTGTCTTCGCTTCAGATAATAGAGGCTGATGGCGCGGTTCACAGGTGCCATTCTTATATCATGCCATGCGCTTAATTGTCACATCACCTGATCATGGCAGGCCTAAAAATAGGCATGAAGTTACACAAGCTTCAGATACCAGTCACACACGATGGCGCTTCCCACAGAGCTCACACAACGTCTCATTCCCTTCTTAGGAAACAGGGTTACCCAGACGTTTTCTGCGGTGTGAGGGAGCGCTCTCCTTCTCACTGGCTTCAGCTCTGGTTCTTCGAAGTCAGAGAGGGTGGGTTGACTCTCCATACTGGAGCCCATCGTCCTTTGGCTGAGGAGTGAGAGAGCTGAGAGCCGAACTTCATTCATATTTTTTTTGACAATGTGCATGCTCCACTCCTATAAAAATTATGCACTGGCTTCCCCCTCTGGCTCCTTGGAGTCAGAGAGGGTGGGTTGAATCTCCATACCGGAAGGAGAAGACACATTGTGAGGTCCAAACCCCGGAAATGGAGAGCCAAATCTGGAGTAAAAAGTGAGAGATAGAGCAGTCCTCATCCCCGATTTTGCCTCCAGATTCATATAGGACCCTCAGGATCTGAGCTGGCTGGCTGCCTCGACACCTTTTTTTTCTACTCCCATAACCTTTACACAATAAATGTGTCTCTCCACCTCTGTAATAACTCAACAGCAGGGAATAACACACTTTCTGTACTCTCTATACCGATGATCGGCAGATAAAGGCTTTTTTTCACGCTATCAGCTACCGATAATTTAAAAACATCCGACGATCAGGGCTGATTATATCCTGTCAATCAAAAGAGCGTGGGAAAACACATCAATTTCGTGTTGTGTGTGAAGATGATGTCTCGTGTGGCATGATGACAAAACTGCAGTTTGTAAGTTCTGTAAGCTCTGCACTGCTAAATTTTACACCAGAAGTGAGCAGCAGTGAGGCGCGAGTTTCGGGGTTGAGTCTTATTTATTTATTTATTTATTTTGCTTCTCTGCTCACGCTGAGTTAAAGCGCCTTCACAGACCACATTTCAAAAACTGCATGAGTAGGTTCATTCTGTATAATATCAAGAAAATCAGACCCTCTCTCACCGAACAGGCTCTTACACTTCTACTCTGCACACTTTGCTTATCTAGAACTTAATTTAAAATCTTGTATTGTAGCACTACTTGTATTGTTCTCTGCTTGACATATCGTTTTGCTTGTATTTCCTCATTTCTAAGTCACTTTGGTTAAAAGCATCTGCTAAATGAATAAATGTAAATGTAAATATAAATGGAGCAGTGAGGGGGAGTAATAACTGCTTTAATGTAGATGGGTGCTGGTCCATTTTTGGTTTTGTAGGCAAGCATCAGTGTTTTAAATCTGATGCAGGCTTTATTGAACAACCGTACAGACCAGCATCCATATCTCTGTATACATGTATGTTCAGTATATATCTGAATTTGTTTTCACTAAATTAGTTATAAATTAGTGAAACTACTCAGAAGACAGATTTAAGAGTGTTTTCCACAAGTTTCCTTAATTTACACTTTCAAGGGAATATATGACTCTTCGAACATAAAGCCCTCTGGACTTATAAACTCAGCAAAAAAGAAACGTCCCTTTTTCAGGAGACTGCATTTTAAAGATAATTTTGTAAAATCAAATAAGATTTGCAGATCTTTGTTGGAAAGGGTTTAAACTAGAGATGCACCAACGTATCGGCCAATAATCAGTGTTGGCCGATACATTCGTGCATCTCTAGTTTAAACTAAAGGCTATTTTTCCCACCATCTGTCATCAGCATCCGATGATCAGGGCTGATTATATCCTGTCAATGAAAAGAGGGTGGGGAAACACATCGATTTCGTGCTGTGTGTAAAGAAGATGTCTCTTGTGTGGAATGCTCTGTAAGCTCTGCACTGCTAAAATTTTACACTGGAAGTGAGCAGCAGTGAAGCGAGAGTTTCGTCGTCGAGTCTATTTTTTATTTATCTTTTGCTG
The DNA here is from genome assembly GCF_023375685.1 of Ictalurus furcatus. Taxonomy (NCBI): domain Eukaryota; kingdom Metazoa; phylum Chordata; class Actinopteri; order Siluriformes; family Ictaluridae; genus Ictalurus; species Ictalurus furcatus. The sequence continues at coordinate 25,791,452 of NC_071258.1, forward strand.
CTCTGCTCGCACTGAATTAAAGGGCTGGTACACCGTTGAAAGATTTAAATGAAGATGAGTTGATGAAAAAAGGTATATATTGCACAGAAAAATATATATGTAGAGTAGTATATTTCATATCCATTTAATGTTAATATCTAAAAAAAGTTTATATTATATATTACCAGTTTGTTGTTCAGTGATGAAGTAGAAATGGTTTTGTTTGTGGTTAATGAATGTGAACCTAACAGGAGGTTTTAGAATTCGGTCAATGTTAATATGAATTAATAAGGTTCAATAAGTTAAGAAATCTTAGTTTAATCTTCAGAATTTAGTTAATGTGTTAATGTTAATGTGAGTAATGTGTTTTCTGTTTATGAGACCAGTTACTGTGAAACAACTTGTTGAAATGGAGAGAATAAAGTTTTTATTTGCATTTCCTTCAGAATTGTGGAATTAATTATTATTAATTTAAAAGAAGGCATAAAAGGCAGAACTATTGGTATCTGTATCGGTATCGGCCAATATCACTCTGAATAATCAGTTATCGTTATCGGCTGAGAAATTTAGTATCGGTGCATCTCTAGTTTAAACAATGTTTTCCATGCTTGGTCAATGAACCATAAACAATTATTGCAAATGCACCTGTGGAACAGTCCTTAAGACACTAAGAGTTTACAGGTGGTTGTAAACTGGACCCCTGTGTATTTCCCTATTTTTCCCCTTCCCCATGTTTCCAGTGTTTTCTCTTCCTCTTGTTTCTGTTTGTGCGTGCGTGTGTGTGTGTGTGTCCCTGGGCAATGCAATTGTTCCAGCTTCCAGTGCGGTACTCTTCTGGCTCTACACCTAGTCACTTTCTATGTATTGTATCCGATCCTCGAGCTGTGGACCAGAGTTCAAATCCTGACTTTGACCACTCTAATTCAACTCACCTTTCTCACATACCTTCACTCGTTCACATTCATTAATAAAACCCATTTCTCCTTGGATCCCTGTGTCTCTGTTCTGCATTCGGGTCCCTTCACCTCTGTGTTCATAATAGTGGTAGGCAATTATGGTCACAGTTACAATATCTTAGGACACTAAAGAGACCTTTCTACTGACACTGAAAAACACCAGAAGAAAGATGCCTGGGGTGCCTGCTCACCTTCTTGAACATGCCATAGGCCTGTTGCATGGAGGCATGAGGACTGCACATGTGACCAGAGCAATAAACGGTAATGTCCGTAATGTAAGCCGCCTAAGACAGTGCTACAGGGAGACAGGAAGGACAGCTGATTGTCCTATGTGTAACCATGTGTCCTCCCAGACATGGAGAACTTACAAATACCTTTGTGGAAGAGTGGGGTAACATCTCACAGCAGGAACTGACAAATCTGGTGCAGTTTATGAAGATGAGATGCACTGTAGTACTTAAAGCAGCTGGTGGCCAGACCAGATACTGACTGTTAGTTTTGATATTGACACCCCCTCCCCCCTTTTGTTCAGGGACTCATTATTCCATTTCTGTTCATCTGTGAAACTTGTTCATTTGCTGAATCTTTTTATGTTAACACAAATATTTACACTTGTTAAGAAATTTGCTGGAAATAAAAGCAATTGAATGTGAGAGGATGTTTCTTTTTTTGTTGAGTTTATAAACTTCCACGATATGGTATGTATTTGGATATAGCATCTATGAAGACTTTTCTTATGGCCTTTGAGAAGCATTGCTGAAAAGTGAACACAGAGGAAAAAATACTCTTGGAGTTGTGCTTGCTTGAAGAACTTTTTAAAAAATTTTCACCATTTGTTTTGCCTCTTTTCCTGACTTTTTCTTCTGCTGACATTTTATATCCTGCTGAGAGAGCACAGCAGGCTAATACGTTGATCCTAGAAATTCTAACACACACACACACACACACACACACACACACACACACACACAAACACACACAAACCTATGACTCTTTCAGACTGCCAAGAAATGGGATACAGCATCTAGTCTGCACTCCCTATTTCACTGTTTCACTTTCGTTCTCTTTACTGTTCTATTGTTCACACTCTCTTTGGAAGATATGCAATGAGAGGCAGAAAGGCAGATTACAATGACCATGACCTGGACAAAAATCAACAAGGGCATTAAAACCTGCTAGTAAAGTTACCAAAAAGTTTCCAAAGTCTCCAAAGTGCACTAGCAAGCACAAGAATTTGGGCTGTCCTCAGCTTGTTTAAACGCCTGTTCATGCTTTCTCTAAACTTGTGTGGTGTGTGTGTGTGTGTGTGTGTGTGTGTGTGTGTGTGTGGTGTGTGTTTGCCTGAGGGCAGATAAACAAAACAAGTTAACAACATGCAGGGCTTGGATACGGATCCCTGAGGTGAGTGAGGCTGATGAGTCGGCCATGACAGTCACACCTGAACTCAGCTCTACAAGTCACAACCCACTCCATCAGACACACTCAAACAGAGAGACACATAACCGGGAAGTCACAGAGAGACACAATCACTCATTCTCACACAGCCACGCATAGTATTTACTTTATATAGGCACTAAAACACAGACAAACACACATACCTAAGTGTCTTTCTTGCTTCATCAGTCAGTCTTTCTAGGCAAAAGAGAGTGAGAGGAGGCAGAAGGTTGAGTTTATCTTTCACTACTGTGGTAAAGAGAGAAAGCAACTGAGTGATCAAATGAGACACACAATGGAAAGAAAAAGTGAAAGAGACAAGGAGAATGAGAAAGTGGCAATGGGAGTGAGACAATGTATGGGTAGAAAGGAGAATGAAAACAAATGAGTGAGATAATGGCTCCGGGCTGTATTTAGAGTTAATACCAATTTTGTGCACATTGATTTAACTTTTTGCTGTTGTTTTGTCCTGTCTTCACCCTTCTCATTGGTCTGTTACATATTTTGTTCACCTCTTTGGTGTAGTGTTAATTTTGATATATATATTTTATATCTTGATATAACTGTGGATATAATACTTAGCAAGCTATAATAGTGAAAATAAATTAAGAGGAATAAGGGCATTCACAATAGATTAAAACTGGATAATTTCAAATATGTGCATGCAGATTTATCCATATAAAAGTTTCTACTATCACGTTTTTTTAAATTGACTGTTTCTGTTAAGATTTTTGGCTCCATTAAGAATCTGTTAACTTCAACTGTGGTGCTCTGATCAGTCCTGTGAGGAAACACGCTGATAGAGAAGCATTCCCATTGGCTGCAGCCTGTAGGTTCAATGGAAACATGCACACAATCATTATATAGCAGCAATGATTTCATTAATTTTTTTTTACATTGTGAAAATTGAAAATATTAGATTAAAAAACTTCAGACTATTAATTTAAAACCAATCTTATAACTAACCTTGTAGATATAACAATAACAGGTCAACCATTAGAATGTGTTGCTCCCCTTCAAGAGACCCAACTAATTTCACTAGTTTCTTCATCAAAATCTTCAACTTGTGTACTACATCCCTTACCTACATGTTTCTTCAAACAGATTACTCCATAAGTAATCAACCCCCTTCTAAAAATAATCAATTCTTCCCATAGCACTGGCAAATCATTTAAATTAGCAGCTATCAAAACCTTGATCAAAAAACCTGACCTCGACCCCTGCCAATTGTTCAATTATAGGCCTATATCAAATATTCCCTTTATGTGCTCAAGTGGTGACTTTTTGTCTCATGGTGTGAGGAATGTCAGTTAGACCCAGTAAATAGCTGTGCAATAGCTACAGTCCTGGAGTTCTTACAGGGACATTTCTCAGCAGGGTTGGCTCCTCCTACAATTAGGGTGTAAGTGCCTGCCATTTCAGCAAGCCATGCCCCTATTGATGGAGCCTCTGTGGGGCAACATCCTCTAACTTCGAGGTTTATGTGTAATGCATCCACTGCTCTGGCCAGTGTTGTAAGTTGGAGCAGTTGCTGGTCTGCTTTGGCAGTGACAGTAGAGATGATGCTGTGTCAAAGCATCTAATTGGATAGTGGAAGCAATCTCTTTTATGAGGCACGCAGTCTTGCTATGACTCTGGGCATAAGGGTTCATTCCACTGGGGGGTCTCCTCCTCTAAGGTTTTATCCAAAGGGGTACCTATACAGGATGTGTGTACTGCAGCAGGGTGGTCTACGGTGCACACATTCATTCAATATTACAGTTTGAACATGCACCCACCCCCCAGGTTTGAGTGTCTAGCAGTGACCCTTGGACTCAGACCCTTTTGTTCCCACAGCATGAAGCTCATGCAATGTTGAGTTCCCTTTGAAAGGAAACATCTGGGTTACGCATGAGACCCTGTTCCCTGAGAAAGGAACAAGATGTTGTGTAGCTTGTGCTTTGACTTTGATATAATTCAAATCATTACTTATTTAAAACGATTATACTGTTTAAAATGAGAACTTTAAAGATTTATCTTTAAAGAAGTATTTGTTGGAGTGGACAAATCACCAAATATCTTACATTTCACAAAAGTGCATACGTGCTTTAACCAGTTCACAAAAAATGTGTGAATGGCATTTTGCAAAGACTTAAATACTGGCACTCTTCTTGATAAGCAGGTGTCAGAAATGGAAAGTAGTGCAGCGCCACCTTGTGTACCGGGGTATTTCTGCTTTTCAATACGTGCCATCTACTGTCAGGGAGTGCATATGCACTGTCATTCAGCGCGTCGCCCATGTTTAACACGTGGGTGTGAACACAAAAAAATGCGGTGAAAAACAGACTGTTTAACACATTGCAAAAAATGTCCCGATGTATACAGGCCCTAAGACGGAAGAGGTTTTTGGGTGAGAGGTGGGGGGTCTGAGGGTGTTTTAAAACATGTGAAACTGATACAATAAAGGAACCGTAAAAGTCAAAGTCTCTCTTTCTCTCTCTCTCCCTCTCTCTCTCTGTCTCTGTCTTTCTCGCTCTCTCTCACACACACACACACACACACACTTTTTTCCATCTTCTCATTCTCACTCACTTTTTTTCTCCCTTCCTCTCCTCTTTTCTCTTCTCCTCTCATCCTCTCTTCTTTGAATCACTCTGGTCTTTCTTTCGTCATTCTCAATCAATCTCCCCCTTTCTAGATCTTTCTTTCTCTTTTATGTCTCCCTGTCTCTTTCCTTCTTTTGTCTTCCTCCGTCCGTTTTTATCTCTACTTTTCCCCTCCTTCCTCTAGTCACCAATTAAGTCTCTCCATGCCTGTTTCCTCCCACCAGCTTTAAAGGAATAAAAGAAAGAAAGAAAGAAAAATGAACGTTTATATTTATATTAATGAATTCATAACTGTGTAAGCTGTTTAATATGAGTTATGAGTGTGGCAGGAGCTTCATTATGGAGACAGTAGCTGAAGGGGAAAGAGAGAGAGAGTGAGAGAGAGAGAGAGAGAATTTGAATAACTTTATTGTGCTTTATATAAATAAAAGGAAGCGAAGCCCTTAGTGCTGATTAATCTACTGAACAGCAATTAAGGTTACTGAGAAGCATCAATCTGTATGTGTTAAAGGGATGAGGAGAGAGATGTAAATATTTTTGGGCACCATTTTGTTTGAAGTCTAGATACACAAACATAATTTCACATCATCCTATACTTGCATTTTGTCCCCCTCCAATTAGGGCCCGAGCACCGCTGGTGCGAAGCCCTATTGGATCTGCTCGATTTATTATTATTTTTATTATTATTATTGTTCCTCTTCTTATTTTCCAAAATGATTTGCATTTTAGGTGGCCTAAACATACCCGAAAACCCGAACTTTGCAGATGCATCAGAACTGGTCAAAATTTACATCTGATAGAGGTTCCAGAATTGGCTGTGGCAAAATGGCTCGATAGCGGCACTTACAAAATTTCAACGATGTGCGCCTTGCCCTACATTTCACCTACATGCACATAATTTAGTAAACACGTATAACATGCCAATACGTACAAAAACTTCTCTTGAACTGATGCCCTAAACTCAACAGGAAGTCAGCCATTTTGATTTTTCTCATAAATTTTTCTCCCATTTCCAGGCCTCGTACTTTAACAGACTCCTCCTAGAGATTTCTTCGGATCGACATCATATTTAGTCAGTCTCATCTAAAGCCATTTTCAATGCTAAATTTCAAAGGTTTTGAGTTTTTGTTGAATGGCGTGGGCGTGGCGGTCTCACAAATTTCGATGTTTCACCATGAAATAGGAAGTTGTTCTAAGTCAAACATACAATGTCCATTCTGCTCCAAACTTCATGTTTGATAAAAGTACTGGCCTGAAGACATCTACATGTCGATGTTTAGTTATAGTCATAGCGCCACCTGCTGGCAGCATGAACTGTCATGTTTTACACTAACTCAGACATACAATGTTCAATCTGCACCAAACTTCACATGTTTTGTACAAAACCTGTCCTGAGGCTATATACATGCCAATTTTCAGATATAGTCATAGTGCCACCTGCTGGCAACAGAAACTATCATGTTTTACACTAACTCAGACATAATGTTCAATCTGCACCAAACTTCACATATTTGATACAAGTCCTGCCCTGAAGACATCTACATGCCAATATTCATTAATCATTACACCACGACCTGCTGGCCACAGGAAGTGACATATTTTACACTAATGTATTCATAGCAACATATAAAAATTTGCCAGCAAATTCTGAACATGTTAGCAGCATGCTAGAAACATGTTAAAACATGGTAGCTACACTTATCTAAGTGCTAAAGAGTTCCATGACTGCTATTAAACAGGAAGTTGTTATAACACAAACATACAATGTTCAATCTGCTCCAAACTTCATGTTTGAGACGAATCCTGGCCTGAGGACATCTATATGCCAATGTTCAGTTATATGCATAGCGCCCCCTGCTGGCAACATGAACTGACATGTTTTACAATAATTCAGACATACAATGTTCAATCTGCACCAAACTTCATATCTTTTATAGTAATTCTGGCCTGAAGATGTCTACATGCCAATATTCAGTTATTTTCATAGCGCCACCTGATGCCAACAGAAAATTACATGTTTTAAATCATGATACACTCCTAACAACATATAAGTGCTAAAAAGTGCTAAAAAATGGAATGACATTCTCCTGGCAGAGCAGCCCCAATATGCACCCAGGTGCGAGGGCCCATTCATCGCTGCTTGCAGCTTTAGTTTCTCACTATATTTTTCTACCCATTTACAGCTGTCCTCTATCATTCAATAACTACCAACCAGAAAGAGTGAAGGCTAACACTGAGATGTGAAGCCAGCAAACTACATAGTTTCTAGATGTTGCCTCACAGGGCAGCATAACTTGCTCAGAGGAAAGTCCTATACACCCTCTTCCACATATAACCCCAATTCCGAAAATGTTGTGACAGTATGGAAAATGCTAATAAAAACAAAGAGGAGTGATTTTTAAATGTACTTTGACTTGTTTAACCAAAAAATGTATACAGACAAGCTACTTGATGTTTTACCTAATGAACTGCATAGTTTTTTTAATGTAAACATTTATTGTGAAATTGATACATGCAACATATTCCAAAAAAGTTGGGACAGGTACAATTTAGGACTAATAGCGATGTGCCAGGTTGAAATAAGAAGGTGATGTGAAACAGGTGAGGCAATCGTCTAATCATAGTATATAAGGAGCCTCCAAAAAAGGCCTAGTCCTTCAAGAGCAAGGATGAGTCGAGGCTTGCCAATCTGCCAACAGATGCATCAGTGGATAATCCAACACTTTGAGAACAACATTCCCCAAAGACAAATCGGTTGAATTTTGGGCATTTCACCTTCTACAGTGCACAATATAATTAAAAGATTCAAGGAATCCGGACATAAAGGGCAAAGCTGAAAACCACTTCTGAATGCGCGTGGTCTCTGATCCCACAGACGTCACTGTCTTAAAAACCGTCATGAGTCTGTAATGGATATCCTGACATGGGCTCAGGAATTGTTTGGTAAACCTTTGTCAGTCAACACCACTCACCGCTGCATCCACAGATGCAAGTTAAGGCTTTACTATGCAAAGCAGAAGCCATACATCAACACTGTCCAGATGCACTGCTGACTTTTCTGTGCCTGTTCTCATCTGAGATGGACAGTAGCACAGTGGAATTGTCTTTTGTGGTCCGATAAGTCAACATTTCAAATAGTTTTTGGACAAATTAGCCATTGTGTTCTCTGGGCCAAAGAGGAAAAGGACCATCCAAGCTGTTATCAGTGTCAAATAAGCCAGCATCTGTCATGATATGTGGGGGTGTCAATGCCCATGGTCTTGGTAATTTGCACATCTGTGAGGGCATCATTTACGCTGAAAGATATGTACACATTTTGGAGCAACATATGCTGTCATCCAGTGCAGGACAACCCCAAGCCACATTCTGGCTGGATTACAAGTGCATGGTTGCATAAGCAGAGAGTGCGGGTGCTAGCATGGCCTGCCGGCAGTCCTGACCTGTCTTCGACTGAGAATGTGTGGCGCATTATGAAGTGCACAGTAAGGCAACGAAGGCCCCGTACAGTTGAGCAGCTGAAGAAATGCATAATGTATGAATGGGGAAAAAGTCTGCTTGCTAAACTTTACGAACTGGTGTTTTCAGTGCCCAAATGCTTAATAAGTGTTATTAAAAGAAAAAGTGATGTTACACAGTGGTAAACAGTCAACTGTCATAACTTTTTTGGAGTGTGTTGCAGTCATCAAATTTGAAATGAGTGTATGTTTTCAAAAATAAATTAAATTCACAAAGTAAAACATCAAATAATGTGTTAATAATGTGTTTCCAATATAGTACAGGGTACACTGAATTTTCAAATGACTCTTTTTGTTTGGTTTTTGCATTTTCCATACTGTCCCAACTTTTTCAGAATTGGGGTTGTACATGAACTCACAGACGCCTACAATTGGCTAGTGCCACTGTGAATGACAGGGGAGAGAGTAACAGTTTCTTTCCCACCTAGAGAGAACAGCCAATGTTTCTCTCTCTTGGACTCCCAGCCACAGATAACTGAGGCATCTACACCTGCAAATGTTGCATGTCGCAAGCTATTTGAATGATCACAAAGGTTAATGGAAGCATTCATACTTTTTCTTCCAAATTCATTCCAATAAAATCAAATGAAAATGAACCACCATCACCCTTGTTTGTTCAAATGTCATATGAGATGAAATTGGAAGTATATAGTCCTAGAATAGTTGTCAGACTTCAAAACATGACATAAATTTTTTATTTATTAAATAGTTTGTTTAATATTTTTTAACAGACATTTATTGATGTAAAAGAAAATAGGGTCATAACAATATGTTGTAATCACTCAATAATAGTCATAAAGTAATGTATATAAATGATAAAATGATATATGAAGATGATATTTGAATGTTAGGCGATATCAAAAATGTATGGCATTACTTATGCCATACATATGCCAAAGAAATTTCCACATACATATTCCAAAGAAATTTCCACATAAGCTAAAATAAAATTGTTACCAGTAAGTGACTATCTTCTAGAGCTGGTAAATGGTAAATGGTCTGCACTTATATAGCACTTAACAGTTTAACCTTAGCGGTTCTACAAAGTGCTTTATACTGTTTCTCATTCACCCATTCACACACACACACTCACACACCAAGGGCAACAGAGCTGAGCTGCATTGGTGCCATTGCTGTTAGCCTGCCATCGGGAGCAATATTAAAAATGTATTTGTACATAACCTTAAAATATATTGTTACCTATTGTGGATACCTTCTAGATTTGGTAAATGGTCTGCAGTTATATAGCACTTAACAGTTTAACCTTAGCAATTCTACAAAGTGCTTTACATTGTTTCTCATTCACTCATTCACACACATGCAAGGTGCTAGCCTGCAATCAGGAGCAACTTGGGGTTCAGTTTCTTGCCCAAGGACATTTCGGCATGTGGAGGCATGTGGGCCGGCGATCGAACTGTCAACCCCCTGATTAGTGGATGATCCACTCTACCACCTGAGCCACAGCCACTCCATTTCGTATTATTTGGCAATCATGCCAAATATTAATGCTAACAGTGCCCTTTTTTATCACATGCAATCTGCTTTCTATGTTCACCATAGCCTTACATAGAGTACACAGTCATAAGTATACAAAAAAAAATTGTATTGTAGGTCCATAACCTTTTTATTTGTAGTTGTTTAATCATATCAAACAGTGCACTGTGGCCATTCAACCTGCTCTGGCAAGCAGTAACTCTCCTTAATCCTTCCACCAGATCTCACATTGAGGCCTGCTTGGCCCTACTTGAAAAGTATGATAGCACCTGCCCAGCTAATGCAAAATTGCCACAATCATCTCTCTACTAACAGGAAGAGCCTTACAGTGGACCATGCCATTTTTGAATGTCATGATAAGGAGGTATATTCCTTTGATTGTTTCATTTCTCATTCGATTAGAATTACACCAGAGGGAAAGGAGTGTGAAGAAAGACTGTTGTGCCTTACTCAGGGTTCAAATGTGTCTGTTATGTTATGACTATGTTGTCACGCCTTAGTGGCCATGTGCAGCTGTAACAAACTGGTAATCTGCTGTCTCTTCCATAAAGGTGTTCAGAAAGATGTACAGAAAGAACTGGCTTGTTATGATGAGAATCTAGCTCAGGCTCTTATCAATAACGCTATTCAACTGGATAACCTTCTATGAGGGAGAACATGCCTTAAATTCTTACTGATTCTCTAATTCAACCTAATTTCAGATCAGTTCATTGGGTTTGTCTGCAGAAGAATGTAGAAGACAAAAGTCAAGTCAAGCCTGGGCCATCCTCAGCAGCAGTGAATGAATATAAGTGGTGAACGTGCCATTCAGAATTGGGGAATCAGGATGGATCAGGCAGGTCTCAGGAGAACAGAAGGAGTCAGGATCACTGGTAACCTGGGAGTAGCATGTGTAGCTCGATAGAGAGGGTGGGAGTGGGGTAGATGTGCTCTTGCACTGTAATGGTTTAAGAAGATGTACATTGTGTGCAGAGGGCAAGCAGGGATTCCAGCAAGACTAGCTATTGTATGACAGCATAACTAAAAGGGGGAGCCAGAAGGTAACACAGACATGAGGGTGCCCTGGGGCATGCAGCGGCCAGCCACTATAGGATTCACTTTCCATAATGAAAATGTTAAGAAATCATGAAGATGTGCTTACTATGTGTTATAAATACCTTTAAAATTGTTTGTTTGTAAATGTAACTACTGAACAATAATGGTTTTAATAAAGTAATGGAAAAAAAAAAACAGAAATCATATAAATGCAAACAGTTGCAAAGTTTTTTTTCTTCTTCTAATGTTACATACCATCAAAACATTTTAACATTAATTTTTGAAATATGATGTCAAATCAGAATATGCATTTTCATGCATATGGCTGAGGAGCTATAGCTTTTAAGAAGGCAAACTTTCTAGTCAAACAAATACTTGACAAACAAATTTCGGAACAAATTTCGGACATCAAGAAATGCCTGAGATGAACAAGTGCATTAAGAACAAGTGGCTGACACACTGTTCTCAGAAAGTGCTGACTATTGGCAAAAGTTCTCCATCAATTTTCATCTGGGAGATTGTCTCCTTGATGGCACTGCTGATTGCAGCAGGACATCTATCAGTAGCTTCTCCACACATTCATTCCATGGAGTGATCGTGTCAAAGACCTCAGGAGCAGCTAATTTCAGTTCATTAATTTGATTTGTTGCATTAACATGTTTTTTCATTATCTTACTAAAACCATTATTGTTCAGTAGTAACATTTACAAAAAAAAAAAAAAAAAAACAATTTTAACCCTTTTTTACCACTACACTGGTGTTCTGTTCCGGCGGTGGAATAGAAATCGATTTATCGAACATTATCAGTATAAACAAATGAATTATTTTATCGCTGCAATTATGTTATAAGATTGGCTTTCTGTGTGTGCAGTGTTATGATAGCCGCTCACACTAGGCTAAGCATGCATGAACAGGATATGACATCATCCCTCAAAACCAGGAAGACTCTCTTTTTAAGTTGTTTTAATAATCTTTCAAAGCTGTGTTGTAAAGTACAAAATATCTAGATACCGCTAAAATTAGTGCTTCCATTTTTTATAAATTTTTTTTTACTAAAAAGGTCACGCAGTGACATCGCAATCAACCATTGGACAAACGTCTTTACGTGATATAATTACGCATGTCAGAGTTCACCAAATTTGAACTTTCATCACGCAGCATAGTACTTTACAAAAATTCTGCATTACCGGTCTACCATTTTTGGAAGCATTTGAATTGGGATCAATGGCAGGCTAAAGCCTAATGTGTCCACACCATGACATGAGGTTTTTTTATGGAGGAAGACAGCATGGATTGAGCTGAGGAGCATTCCAGCATGGAGTGGACATGGTCCTTGAAAAGTATGTAAAATCTTTTTATTAATAATATTTTATTATTATTAGTATTTTTTTTTTTTTTCACATGGCAGGCAGTAATTGTTTCCATATGTAGCATGGCTCTGCATTTTTTAAAAAAAAATAATAATAAACAACAGCAAATGCACCAGCATGGGTTATTTGATAGTTGAATAGAAATATAGAATTATTATTGTTATTTTATAAAAATAAAAGCAAATTTAGCATTTACTATGGGCGATTTTGTGTACTTATTGTACTTCTATTCATGATCATTTATTATTACAGAGAAGAAGAAAATGCTCCTGATCCTCCTCACACTCCTTCTGAGGCCTTCTCCCCTAACATCCACATGGAGGTTTCCACTGCCAAATTGACAGCTCCACCTACTCTCCAGAGAAGTCAGAGAAGAGGAGTCACTGGTGTGTCACTCATTTGAGCCAGTGCTCCTGCACCTACAGCCCAACCTGAAAAGGACAGGGGGCACAATGTTAACGAGGATAATGTGCCTTCCATACAACATCACTTTTCTCCTGCCCACACTTCTGGGATACAGCTTGATGGCCACCAGCAGCACACTTCTCTAGAGCTGCTCTAGTTATTTTTTGGTAAAGTCTCTGCAACAACACAGACTTGTATGCTGAGTAAAAGCAGAAGGGTATGTAGACACCATGGAGTCCTGCAACTAGCCTGAATATATGCACATTTCTGGGCCTAGTCTATTACTGTGGCCTAATAAATCCATCAAGAGTTTGAGATTTGTGGAGAAAGAATAAGCTGCATAATTTTCCATTTCCAAACTCTGTCCTGGCATTCTACAGATTTCAGGCAATATTCTGGATCCTGTACTAGAGTACCATCAAAGATGATGAGCAGAATGACAGATTAAAAGGCACCACTGGCTATGATTGGCTCTTTTATGTGAAACCCACCAGGAAGCAGTGACATGTAGGGTATACTACCAGCCTCACCAGAATTTGGCCAGCGATGAAAGAATGGTAGCCGCAAGGTCTAGAATTGTTGATTTTGGGAGTGATGAAGCCATAAGTTCAACGTGTCCTAGCCAGTGGAAATGCAGCTGTCAGTGATGTCTCACAGGTGGCAGAGAAGATGCCATGCTATCCAGTGACAATTGTAAACACCTCAGTCTCTGCCAAGAGAGACAAAGCCTCAGCTGGGAGAAGTACAAAGGAAGTACAAAGAAAGAAGTACAGCAAGACTATTTACAAATTCAGGTCTTGTGATGTGTTCCTGTGTACTATAGTGGACCATCTTTGTTTCACTGAGTGGGGATGATGTCATGGACAGCCAAGCTCAATGATGCGCACTAGAGTCTGACTCTGACTTTTTTCTATTTTTTCTAATCTTGGTTTTAGACTTCAGGTTCACCTGTGAAGACTGCATTTTTTTGTTAAAAAGGATAAGCCAACATAGTTAAGAGTCTGTTTATGGGAGAAAAGCAAGCCATTTAGAAGCTGAGTAGAGAGGGAAAATAAATCAGAGGAATTGCACAAACATTGGGTATAGCCAGTACAACAATTTGGAATGTCCTGAAAAGGAAAGAAACCACTGGTGTACTGAGCAACAGACACTGAATGGGTTGGCCAATGAAAACAACAACAGCTGATGACAGAAACATTGTGAGAGCTGTGTAGAAAAAACCTAAACAACAAAACAAATCAAAACAGCAGTCAGTGACATCACCAACAACCTCCACAGGGCAGTGTTGAAGGTATCACAATCCACTGTTCGAAGAAGACATACCGAACCAGTAGATGCAAACTAATCATCAGAAATAAGAGTCTGAAAGCCAGTTTAGAATTTGCATAGAAATGCCCAGTTCAGTCATGAAACTCTGTCTAAGTGCTGACTGGCTCCCTCGACACCACACAACAGCCTATCAGCCACACTTCTCCACCCATGTAACCCTTTATAATCTGACCAATTAACCGCCAATGGCCTGCGCACATTAAAAAAAACTGATCACAGGTAGCAAATGCGTATATTGGCTTTCAGTACTAATAATGGCTGATAAACTAGTCAATTGCCAATAAAAGCTAATACATGTGACAATGTCCAATAAAACGCATATAATGGGCTACAAACATAGATAAAGGCTGGTAAACACCATTGAAGACAATGGTTAAAGCTCCCTATGCATCTAAATGAGAACCCAGAAGCAGGCTGGGTTTAATACCACAAAAAGGGCTTTTGTTTTATTTACTTTCACTTTTCTCCTACCTTTTCAGCAGTGCAATTTAATCGCACATGGTGCAGCCAAGCAGAGTGCACCTCTCCAGATCTCTCTCTCAAGGTGCTCTCATTTTGTCAACTGCCACTGCATCACAAAACATTAATTAATCGAATTCTCCACAGGTGTGCATTCCTCACCTCTGACCTTCGCTGATTCCACCCTCCATTCGCAAAATGGTGCTGGAGCATGCCCCCGCCTCCACATAGATAATCACCGGTTAATGTTGATATACATCATTTTTGGCCAGTAAATGCCGATCACGGCAACACACACCGACCGTTACTAGTAAATGCCCATACATGAGGATAATGGCTCATAACGCTATAACCATTGATCATGCTCATAATCGCTCATAATGGCCAATAAACCCTGATAACGGCCTAACGCAATACATGTGAAAATAAACTGTGATCACCACTGGTGACAACTGACATATGCTGATAATGTACGATAAACACTGATCTTCACTGGTAAGTGCTGATGTATGTCTATAATTTGCAGAAGCAAAGTGAAAGGTTTTAGACTGGGCAAGTCAGTCACCAGACTTTAACCCAATTGAACATGCATTTCACCTCCAGATACCTCACACGTAACCGGTATCTGAAGTTTGTGTAACATCATGCCTATTTATAGGTCTGCCGTGATCAGGTGACGTGGAAATTAAGCATGTCGCGTGATTAATAAACAACACCTGTGAACCGCGCCATCAGCCTCTATTATCTGAAGTGAAGACGCAATTCACAGGCATGCCCCAGTATGACAAAGCTACACATTGCGTTATCTGAAAGCTGTGGGAACGAGAATACCCACTCTGTCATACTGAGGGCCTGTTCAAAAAGATCCGAGACCGAGGGTCACTGCAAGACACTCGAGCCTGGGCCGGAAAGTATATCCAGGCTGTAAAATTTAACGAATGTCTGCGCCGTAGACCACCCCACCACAACACACATCCTGTAAGGATACCCCTTTGGACAAAGCCTTCAAGGATGTGACCCCCCTAATGTAATGAGCCCTTATGCCCAGAAGTGTAGCGTGCCTCATAAGCGATAGAGATTACATCCACTATCCAATTAGAGATGCACTGCTTCAACACAACATCACCTCTAATGTTGCCTCCAAAGCCGACCAGCATCTGCTCTGACTTACGCCACTGGCAGGAGCGGTGGACATAAGTACAGAGAGCCCTTACTGGACACAGTCAGTGCAATTTCTCTTGTTTCAGTATGAGGAACAGAGGAGGGCAGAAAGCTTGCAACACTACTGGCTGGGCAGCAGGTGTAGGCCCTTTAGGAATATATTCTGGCCTAGGATACAGGAAGGCCTTGTCTCATCTACGGGTAAAGTTAATGCAGGAAGGGGCAACAGAGAGCTTGTGGATCTTCTACTCGCTTGAGAGATGTCAGGGCCAGCAGAAGAGCTACCTTTAGAGTCAGAAGCGTCTCAGAAGCTGACTCTAAGGGCTCAAACGTGGCACCTGACAGACCTTCCAGGACCTGATAAATGTGATAAATCAGCCCTCCAGCTTGAGAAAGTAGATCCCTGCTGATGGGAATCTCTGAAGGAGTGCCGTCTAGCAGGGATATAGTCTCTGAGAACCATATTCGAGCTGGCCAATAAGGTGCTACTAGCAGCAGACGTAGACAGTCTTGGCGAACTCTCGTTAGAACTTGTGGGAGCAGAGCGATCGGGGGAAAGCATATAGATATGACCTCAACCACATGTGCACCAAGGCGTCCAGCGCTAATGGTGCGGGAGGAGTGAGGGCGAACCGCACTGTGTTGTCTCCTCAGAGGTGAAAACATACACTTCCGCTTGGCCAAGCCTCCACCATATGGACTCTACCACTTGTGGATGGGGATGGCGCCACCAATCCCTGGGCCTCAGCCCCTGCCTCAGCAGGATGTCTGCCCCCACATTCCACTTGCCCAGAATGTACATTGCACTCACTGACAAAAAAATTCCCTCAGCCCAGAGAAGAATTAGTTGCACCTGCCTGAACAGGGGGCATGAACATAATCCTCCCTGCTGGTTGATATATGAGCTCACTGCTGTGTTGTCTGTCAACAGATGGTGACCTCTCAATTGAGGAAGAAAGAATTTCATTGCTAGAAATATGCCCCGCATTTCTAGGCAATTTATATGCCATTCCAGATGACGGCCGCTCCAGAGACCATGAGCAGGACTGCCATCTAAGACCGTGCCCCAGCCCATGAGGGAGGTGTCTGTCATTACCGTTTTGCGATAAGGAGACTTACCTATAGTGTGACCCAAGGCAAGAAACCTGGGACACTTCCAAAACCTCTGATTACTCTCAGAGGTTTCGTCCTTGCACCATAAACCAATGGCTCTTCCAGAAGCCAATAGAAACATGTGGGAGTGTTTGTCCTCTTCAGTTTAAATATACTCCATACTTTAAGATGATTCTGATAAAATGGAAAATTTGCCACATTTAAAGTTTTTGGATCCAATAAAAATAAGGATTTGTCCAGACTTAGACCTGCAAAAGTTTTTAAAATGGCACTTGCCATTGGTCTCCGTCTTAGAAATTCTGGGCCTGTCAGGAAATGTATAAATTGTACTCGAAAGATTGCCTCCTGCTTTGCAGATGCACTAGTCCTTGTCCATCTTCTTCTTTTTATAAGTACAAGATGTTATGGACCACCCAGTGTATTTTATCCCAGAAAAAGTCCACCAATGTTGATTGGATCTTAGCAAGGAATACATTACATTTACATTTAAATTTATTCATTTAGCAGACACTTTTATCCAAAGCAACTTACAAATGAGGAAATACAAGCAAAGCGATATATCAAGCACAGAACAATACAAGTAGTGCTACCGTACAAGATATTTTAATTGAGTTCTAGAAAAGCAAAGTGGAGCAGAAGTGTGAGGGAGAAAGGGAGCGAAGATTGCAATGAAAGGAGATAGAAGGTGGAGACAGTGAGGGGGGTGAGGTGAGAGAAATAGAAAACTGGATAAAAAAAAATGGTCAGAGGTGTGGAGAGGAGTAATAAGAAAAATAGTGGTGGCGGGTCAACACAAGTCAAACAATGCTAAAGAGATAAAGCAACAAGGTTATTAATAATAAGGGTATGACCCTTATAAGACAATATTTGCTTAATCCACTTCAATTTATCCAAGTGGCCCTTTATTTTCTCAGCCATCCCTTCCCAAATTTTTGATTGAAATGATTCGTCTCCAAAATAAACTCCCAATTTGTTTAAACCATCTCTTTTTCCATGTCAGTCCATCTGGGAGTTTTGGGGTAATTGTTATCCACTCTCCCACCAAAACAGCTCCACGTTTACCCAATTAACTTTTGTAGCTGATATCATCTCAAATTCTTCCAAAGTTTTCATTAAGATATTTACATAATTTTGCTCTTTAACCAATTTAGTCCCAATTTTTCCCCAGAGATGACATATATGAATTGATATAATATGTGTAAGGATACTAAACAATGAATGCCAATTATGTAAAAAAATAAATAAATGAAAAGTCCATCAAAAAAAAGGGTTTTATGTCTGGTCAAAAATGTGACCAGTAGTAGAACACAGGGAGTCTAGGCCTATGGTGTTAATGCATTTACAAACTGACAAACCTCCAGCAATTAGTTTAAAGGGTTATATAGTTGAAATTTGTGGGGTTTTTTTTCCATTAACAAAGAAGTAAACATGGTCTGGCTCAGTTTCAAATACACAAAATAGCATTCCTATGCAGCAGTACGGCACAAATAATCAAATAAAATGATGACAAAATTACATAAATTATAATAATTACCTTCCAATTTCCTATAAACTTCATTATAAACTGAAATAAATAAATTACATAATAAATAAGTAAAATTACTAAATGAAAAAAAATCCTTATAAAAATAAAGCAATTAATTATTATTATTTTTTTTAATAAATAAACATATGATGAAATATGAGCCTAGGGTTAGGAAACATGTAACAATATCAAGAAACATGTAACAATTAATTAATATCATATAAATCTATCAATTATCATTAATATCATATCAATTAACAATCATTTAACAATAACCGTGGAATTATTAAAACAATCACAACTGTGTGCTGGAGTGGAACTCATGGATTAGATGAGGACACCTTCCTCGGACTTTATGAAACTTCTTGAAGCACTCAATATGCATTGACTTGGCTCACAGCCAAATGCTGTGCGACCCACACAGACACAACAAATGACAAACCTATTTCCTGCAAAAAAAGGAATACTTACACAATGATTTCTCTTTTGGATAGCTGTTGGAGTACATTTACAGATGTTATGGTTCAGAAAACCTCTTCATAGAATCTGCTTGCCTGCGTTTATTGGTTAGTGAACAACACCTGGTTGTACCAGTCATAGCAGCTGACATTGAGGATGGCCTCCCATGACCTTTTGGTACAGTACCAAATATTTTCAAGAGACTTTGGGCAACTACTCTCTGAAATCCAAGGAGATCATAGTCACCATTCATGACATCTCTGTGGAACAGCCAACTGTTGACCACATCGCTGTAGAGAGTAAAGGCATAAATTGGCCACCGAAGTTTTTTTGATCTTATGGTGCTGTGATAATGGGATACCTGAAGATCATGAAGATCTACTCCTCCCATTTGTTGCTTGTAATAGTGGATTATTTGAGGCTGCTGGAGGTAGCCATATGCCTTTCCTTGTTCCATCTCTTTACTGGTACCTCAGTGTAGACATTTTCCACATTGTTTGTAACAGTGACCACACTGTTGTCCCAACACCTCATCAGTAGCTTTTCTCCTTCAGTGGAGCCCCTTAGTAACTTCTGGAATTCTTTCATTAGTTTGAATGGCACATCAAACAACTGGTCCCAGTGCACCCATATCCTCACTTTGTCATCTCATCAATCAGGGATAATGTGGTGAAGAGGTTGTCATGCATGAAGTTGCATCCTCCTGGAACACCAGCTTGTTCAGCCAAACCCAGCACTACGCTGGGCCCTTGACCTAGGCCGGTCACTGGAAGAAGGGTATACACTCCAGCATAAGGCTCCATGTGGTAGAGGTAACCCCATGAGGACACCAGGCTCCAAACCTTATTGCCATAGCAGATTGGTTTTCCCTTTATGAACTGCTTGTACCTGTGGCGCCCATAGTAGGGAATCATGCTCTCATCAACTGACAGCCATTCACTGAATGGCAGAATTTTGTATAAGATATTGAGCTCCTGAAAGATTGGACAAGATTCAACATTCTTGATGGTAGGCGATCTGAGTAAAATCCATGTCATATGCATTGTTATTGCAGTCGCTTTCAATTGCATCCTTCTCTGTCTTTGGATCACTGCTATATTGCAAATTGTAGGCCCTGGATCACCAAGGTCAAGTAAATACAAAACTTGACTTAAGGTCAGTCTGAAAGAGAGTTCATAAGAATAACACAGAATGACATACGGGGACAAAGACTCCCTGTGCTATACCACTGGTCACAATTGTGACTGTTTTCATTTATCTGCAGTCTGACAACAGAATAACTATGCATTCATATAATTTCAATATGAACGTATAGATAACCCTTTCATGATAATGTGCGCAAAAAAATGTATGAGCTATTCAAATATTAGCTTAAAAAACATACTTATCATTTCTGAGCTTTGATCTCATCATTGTGTTAAGACGGCACCAGGAAATAAATGGCCAAACTACCCAATCTTGTTAGACCTGCCCTGAACTCATGTAGACGTCTTAAATTTGCATTGTAAATGAACATGTACTTCATAATAAAAGTATCAGAACGCTCACTCAAACTCATTTGCATATTAACCAGAGCCTCCCCACAATCAGTGCTGTTACTTTCATCAATCTCACAGGTTAGCATATCGGATTTCTTGGTGTTTATTTAATCACTTTGAACACTTTGTCTAGTCAGATCAGATTCAACAGTTTTGTCTGCTGACACAACTCTTTTTTGAGTACTAGAATTCAGCGTATTAGAAGTACTGGCTACTTCTCCATCTACATTGTGCTCAGTGTTATCTTTTACACCATCATTCTGTTCACTCTGATAAGCGATGTTTTCCGGACACCCACATATTAAATGAACACCTCATTGTGTCTGTAGTAACAAAAACCATCCATCTATCCATCTTCTATACTGCTTATCCTTCAGGGTCACGGGGAACCTGGAGCCTATCCCAGGAAGCATCAGGCAAAAGGCATGGTATGCTCTGGACAGGGTGCCAATCCATCGCAGGGCACAATCACATACACATTCACACACCCATTCATACACTATGGACACTTTGGGAATACCAATCAGCCTACCATGCATGTCTTTGGTCTGGGGGAGGAAACCGGAGTACTCGGAGAAAACCCCCGCAGCATGGGGTGACCATGCAAACTCTGTACACACAGGGTAGAGATGGGAATCGAACCCCCAAACCTGGTGCTGTGAGGCGAACGTGCTAACCACAAAATCATCCACTTTGAATTTAAGTTTTAAGCCAAGATCAGTTCTGTTTCCTTTCAGTATCACATACGACATTGCATGTTTCACCATCTCCGATTTACTCCCTATAGCAATATTTTTTTACGGGAGCAATCAGTTTGCCAAAGCATGACAATTCCTTAGTCAACATCTCATCTTTAATAAACGGGGGTACATTTGAAATAGTGACTTTTTTAGCGGGGGTAGAAAGAGGTAGTACCAGGGTAAATAAACCATTTAAATTTATTCCTTTTCCAACCACTTCATTCGCGTTCTCTACTGTACTCTGGAACAGTACAACTGAGTTATTAATTCTAGATGCCGCTAACACACATTCATGACCCACTACATCACCAACCACCAAACTAAACTCCTCCACACTCCCCACAGCCACCACCTTCACTCTGTGGCGCACATGAGTGAATCTAGAGCATTGGCTCCCTGAATCGCCATACTTCCCAGTACAAAGACTGGTTTAGGCACTCAGTTAATAAATAGGCTTCTCTATTAATTTCACAACAAAACTTTAATCCAACAAAACAAGAGAAAAAGATAATCATTTAAAGCCACAGCAGTCACAAGAACCACACCACTCACTCCGCTTAAACAAATGAGACAAAAATATTATACTTGGTTACTTATTTATTGAGGAAAATGATTCAATATTACATATATGTGAGTGGCAAAAGTATGTGAACCTCTAGGATTAACAGTTTAATTTGGAGGTGAAATTAGAGTCAGGTGTTTTCAATCAATCAGGTGCAATCAGGTGTGAGTCTTCGCCCGATTTTATTTGAAGAACTGGAATCTATCAAAGTCTGATCTTCACAACACAACACTTTGTGGAAGTGTATCATGGCATGAACAAAGGAGATTTCTGAGGATGTCAGAAAATGTGTTGTTGATGATCACCAGGCGGGGAAACATTACAAAACCATCTCTAAAGAGTTAGGACTCTACCAATTCATATTCAGACAGATTGTGTACAAATGGGGAAAATTTAAGACCATTCTTACTCTTTGACCAACAAAGATGGAAAAATGGAAAATCTACAGATTACATATTAGGGCTAATTTTGAAATACTTAAATCAAAGAAAAATATCTTCAATATTTTGAATAATTCATGTTCAAGATTCTGCAAAAGTAAATTTGTGACATTGACCATGTGTCACAATTTCCCCTCGAGCCAGCGCTGCAATATTGCAGCGTGCTCGGAAAACCGAAGCGCATGCTCGTGCACGAGACTGGTGCGTGAACCCTTAGCAAACACACGCTTTTCGGTCTTCATGACATTGACTTTTGTTTACGTTGGACACGTGCTTTTGTTATGGTTATGTTCTGTCTCTTCCCGTTTTGTCATTGGTTGTTTCCCGAATGTCTGTCTTGTCACAGCATAACAGTGATTACATTTCCCATACTGCACGGTGGCCTAAAAACATGGCCACCATGGACTGCAATTCCCAGAACATTCACACACACACACACACACACACAGAACACTCATTCTAATCACACACACCTGCATCCAATCTCACACACATTCACAACCACAGTATAAAAGAGACTTTGAGAACATTTAGACTTTGCAAAGTATTTCGTGAGTTTTCTGTATACCAAGCATTTGTTCTTGTTTCATGGTTATTTGACTTTGTTTCTCATTTTGGTGTTTTGTCTTGCCCTGTTTATGCCCATCTGCCGATCGCCTGACCTTTTTCCATGTTTTTGGACCATGCCTAGGATTAACATTTTGGATTTCTCTGCCTCTCTTTAAATAAAAACTCTTATCTGCACTTGCATCCATCATAACGTCCATTACGTCTATTAAGTGACACCATGTTATCTGCTATATACAAAAGGTCAGATTTTCCCTCATGCCTAATCTCTTCTATTGAAGCATGTGTTCAGACGAGACTCCGATGGATTTGATCTAAAATGTATCATAGCAATCTTGTGGAGTCCATGTCAGTCTGAGTGCACACTGTCATTAAAGCAAACCACTGCTTTTTCTGGCCTGATATTGCAAATTTAGACAGACTGACAGACAGACAGAAAGATACATATCAATGTGACTCTGTAACCACTGCTTTTTTCTGGCCTGATATTGCAAATTAAGTACACTGTTATTTACTACCATATGATACTCTAAATTCTGCTCAGAGTTTCTTACTACATAGTGATTGTAATGTATCGTAGACTGGAGGTGGATGGAGGTGTAGATCAAAGTCTTTATTAAACACTAAACTCAAAACCAAAGTAAACGCGGTCTTCGCCGGCAAACGAGAAACGTGGTATACAATGAGATCATTCAAGGCACGGAAACGGCCAACACAAATAACACAACCAATAGTACTCACTAACCGAGGGGTTTAAATAGTAAACATAATCACAACCAAAACATGGACACCTGGGGCAAATTAAAGACACTTAAACTAAATGCTCAAGCAGGAAGGGAGCGAACCAAAACAAAGTCACATGACTCGTCCGGAGCCAAGCCACTGTGCCATCTGCTGGCCATGGTGTAACAGAACCCCCCTCCAAAGGGTGCTCCTCCCGGAGCACCAAGAACCCCCCTCCAACGGGGGTCCCGTTTCCCTGTCCGAGCTGTCTCTCGCTGCCACGGAAAGTGAGGCAGCCTCCGCTGGGCAGCAGATGGGCGGAGCCGAACCCCCACCGGGGATGAAAGTCGGGGCGCCGCCCCCGGCGGCTCTGGAACTGGAATGCAGGGCGCCGCCCCCGGCGGGGCTGGAGGGCTGGGCAGCATCCCCGGCGGGACAGGAGGGCTGGGCGGCGTCCCCAGCGGGACAGGAGGGCTGGGTGGCGGGACGGCCTTCTCGGCTGGACAGGACAGCGAGATGGCCTCCTCGGCTGGGCAGGGCAGCGGGACAGCCTCCTCGGCCGGGCAGGGCCGCGGGACAGCTTCCTCGGCTGTGCAGGGCAGCGGGACGGCGTCCTCGGCCGGGCTGGACAGCAGGACAGCTTCCTCGGCCGTGCAGGGCAGCGGGATGGCCTCCTCGGCTGGGCTGGACAGCAGGACAGCTTCCTCGGCCATGCAGGGAAGCGGGACGGCCTCCTCGGCTGGGCTGGACAGCAGGACAGCTTCCTCGGCTGTGCAGGGCAGCAGGACGACCTCCTTGGCTGGGCTGGACAGCAATATAGCATCCTCAGTTGTGCAGGGCAGCGGGACGGCCTCCTTGGCTGGGTTGGACTGCAGGACAGCTTCCTCGGCTGTTGGGAGCTCCCCCGCAGAGACCTTCCCGTAGGCCTCAAGCTGCAGCTCTGAGGTCGCCATGTTACCCTCAGGCGGGAGCTCCACAGCTGAGACCTCCCTGTAGGCCTCAAGCTGTAGCTCTGAGGTCGCCCTGTTGACCTCAGGTAGGAGCTCCACAGCTGACACCTCCCCGTAGGCCTCAGGCTGGAGCTCTGCTGTCTTCGTTGCCCCCCCAAAAAAAATTTCTGGTCCAGCCTTCCCCTCTGGACTGCGCGGCATGGTACAATTCCCCTGCAGTGGGAAGCCCCAGATGCTCAGGTCACTTTGCTGGCTGCATGGCGCTGTACAGTTCCTCTGCAGTGGGAAGCCCCAGATGCTCAGATCACTCTGCTGGCTGCGTGGCGCTGTACAGTTCCCCTGTAGTGGGAAGCCCCAGATGTTCCAGCCGATTTGCTGGCTGCGTTGCACGGCGTGTTTCTCCGGTGGTGGGGACGGGGTCAAGGGCGCGTGGGGCGACCTGGCACGTAGCTCAGCTTGCAGCTGTCTCTGTTCTGCTACCATGCGCTTGAGCCGAGCAAGTTCCTTGCTGAGCTGTTGGTTGAGCTCCCGGAACGACGCGGATGGTGGCGTGGCGCATGGACCGGCTCGCTGCAGCAGCTTTTGTTGCGCGATCTGTTGAGTAATCCATGCCAGTGCTTTGTCCATTAGTCTGTTCCTCTCCCAGATCACTCGGTTCAACTCAGCGCTCATCTTGTTGATCTGCTGCTTCCGTTTGGTGGGCTCAGTATTCTGTAATGTATCGTAGACTGGAGGTGGATGCAGGTGCAGATCAAAGTCTTTATTAAACACTAAACTGAAAATCAAAGTAAACGCGGTCTTTGCCGGCAAACGAGAAATGTGGTATACAATGAGATCATTCAAGGCATGGAAATGACCAACACAAATAATACAACCAATAGTACTCACTAACCAAGGGGTTTAAATAGTAAACATAATCACAACCAAAACATGGACACCTGAGGCAAATTAAAGACACTTAAACTAAATGCTCAAGCAAGAAGTGAGTGAACCAAAACAAAGTCACATGACTCGTCCGGAGACGAGCCACTGTGCCATCTGCTGGCTGTGGCGTAACAGTGATGTTCTGGTTATTTTAGATTATCTTTTAAATGATACTGTATACTATACTACATCCTCCAGTCCAGAAGGGTATAATAAATAAAATAAATAACACTTTGGAATTCCCCTGATGGGAGGTGATCTCTTATTTGCAGCACTTTTATTTCATCAAGGATTCAATTTAAGCTGAAGAAAATATTAACAATGTATGTACAGAATAGAATATTTACACACAAAACAAAAAAGGGGCATAAAAAATGTCTTGCCTCACTCTTATTTGAAGGTTTTGAAAATTAGTCACTTTAAAGGCATGGTATTCAAAAAATAATGTTTGGGAAAATGTTTGTCCCTAATTCAATAAGCTTGAATGTTAATTGCTTCAGTTACTAGATAGATAGATAGATAGATAGATAGATAGATAGATCAGCTCTAGAATATGGAAACAATGTCACTCATATGTTTATGGGAAATATACTTAGTAATTAGCTCAGAAAATGAAACAAAAATGCCCTCACTTTAAATGGTACACTCTTTCCAATATCTCAATGTGTCTGTATAAGGCAATAAAGAACAATGAATACCTGCTTCAGGTGTACCGGGGTCCTCAGATACTGCTTTAAGAAACACTGTCCTGAACTTATTAGGTGAAATGGTTAATAATATTGCTGACAAATACTGCAGAAAGTTTTAAGTAACTTGGCCAATTTATGCTCTCAAATAAGCAGTAACACAATTCCATTCTCACAAATATGTCATTCTGCAATGACAGGTCTATAAGAGTGTGATGGTTTTCCTTTAAAGTATGTATATTATTTCACTTTTTGTAATAAATTAAGTTTCACATTCAGCTGTGCTTCTACAGTTTGCTGACCCAGAAAATAAATCCACTGTTTGCCTTCCTTCACTAAGAGTCATCTTTTCAAACACTTCTAAACAAACCGAGTATTAAAACAAAGTGTAGACTACAAAAACCTAAAATATTCCCTGACCTGTTTGAAATAATATCCCTGCATTAATCTCCATTTAAAGTAACTCAGGAAAGAAAAGAACCATGCTCATGCATAAGGAATGCATTTCCTCTTATATTGTTGTGCAGTGAGTAGTGTGTGTGAAGTTTTGGCTTAGGATAATCAGGTTAAGAGCTTTCCGCTCCTCATCAGATATTGTTTATCAGTGGATGAATGTATATCTTAGAGACCACGGCCTGCTCTCTGTCCATCAAATGTATGTCTAACTGTGTCTTTCCTCCCCTGGTGGTGGTGCAATGATTATCAGAAGCACTGAGTATGTGTGCCTGACTTTAATGGACCCACGTCCCACAGCTAATCTGTTCAGGAGATCTGTGAGTTCAGTCTAAACACAAGCCACTTGCTTGTCTCAGCTATCATATTGCACATATTATCACTTCCTCTGTTTATTAGTTTCATCCTTGTGTGTGTGTGCGTGTGTGTATGTACAGTCAGATCCATAAGAATTTGGGTGTGGGTTTGTGTGTTCATGTGTGTGTGTGTGTGTGTGTGTGTGTATATATATATATATATATATATAATGACTGTAATTCCTAAACAGTGAATGCAAACTTTTTGTTAAAGCAGTTGAATTAAAGCATAAAATCCACACTTCAATAACATCTTGATTGCTTCATTTCAAATCCAATATGGTGGTGTTACAGAGGCAAAATAATGAAAATTGTTTCCCTGTCCAAATACTTATTGACCTGACTGTATATACATTAACGCACCCCATAAACCCTGACTTTTTCTGGCCTGATATTGTAAATTGTATGCTGTTATTACATTGTACAATGCTATATGGCTCACTGATGACTGGAATTGTCTTTAAGTATACTGCTGTTTAAAGGGGTCATATCATGATTTTTAAACGTTCATTGTTTTGTTTATTGGGTGTAATAGAATAGGTTAACATGTTTTATTGTTCAAAAAACGCATTATTTGGCACATAGTGTATATTATTGCATTACCTCTATTTCTGAGCTTCAAGTATCTTTGCTAATTGTAATAAACAGAAAGGATGATCAAAGGATTAGACAAAAATATATAAAATAAAATATTAGCATGATGCAGTTTTAATTGGCTAATGTAACAGTACCTGTTGTTAATTGTATCTATATGGTTTCCCCTGCCATTGTAAAGTTAATGTGGGTCATCTAAGGTGTTTCCATCTAACCAAGTGGTATTTTTTAATCTACCTAAAAACTGTAAACCTTTAGAAATGCACATTCTAAAACAAATACAAGTGACACTTTACAATTGTTACAGTCAGCTTTTTACACCAACCTTGCAGTAGTAATGTCAAAAAGTAGTCAACTAGTTATGTTTTCCATACTCAAAACAAAATCAGGCCTTTTTTTATTATTATTATTATTTTTTACAGATGCTGATAAACAGCAAAGAACACATCAAACTGCACTGCAAATTACAAATTACATTTTCAGCTTCAGTGCTTAAGTATGCTATAATCTAATGAAATAAATAAATCAGTGCAATAAGTGTACTAAGTATATATCTGTGTCTCATGATACACTATTTAAGGACATATCAATTCTTAAAATGCATTTGAACTGGTGGCTTAGCTGAAATTGCTGATTCCAAAACTGAGAGCATGCAGCATCGAAGCTTATGTCCATCCAAGAAAGGCCAATGACTGGACTTTCTTGGATAGAGGATGCTATGGCATATGTAGCTGGGTGGCTCAAAACTAGCTGAATGGCATTGGATAATGACATGCAACCCACAGCACCAAATGGGCTCCATCACAGCATAGCCTTACACAATGTGCAGTTGACTATAGAAATGGCTTTCATTTTTATATCCATCCAATTTATGTACATTTTACATTACATTACATTTATACTTATTCATTTAGCAGACACTTTTATCCAAAGCAGTTTATAAATGAGGATATACAAGCAAAGCAATATATTAAGTGGAGAACAATACAAGTAGTGCTACCACACAAGATGTATAAGTTCTAGAGCAGTAAAGTGTGCAGAGCAGAGGTGTAAGGGCAAGAGTAAGTTGTTTTTTTCTTTTTTTTTAATAATGTGTGGGTTGGCATTTTTGGAGTTCGCTAAGTGCTTATGGAAGAGGTGGGTCTTTAGCTATTTTTTGAAAATAGTGACATATACTGTGCTCCGGATTGAGGTTGGAAGTTCATTCCACCAGTGAGGGACAGTTAGTTTAATGGTTCTGGAAAGGGATCTTGAGCCACGCTGAGTAGGCACTACTAAGTGTCAGTTGTTAACCGATCACAGATTGCGAGACGAAACGTAAGCCTCAAGGAGAGTGTTGAGGTAGGGGGGTGCTGTTCCAGACAAGGTCTTGTACATGAGCATCAAGGCCTTGAATTTGATGCGGGCAGCTACAGGAAACCAGTGGAGGGAGATGAAGAGGGCTGTGACATGGGTTCTTTTGGGATGGTTGAAGACAAGGCATGTTGCTACATTCTGGATCATTTGAAGTGGTTTGATGGAGCTGGCTGGGAGTCCTGAGAGTAGTGCATTGCAGTAGTCCAGTTTTGAGGTGACAAGAGCCTGGACTAGTAGCTGTGTAGCCTGTTCGGTGAGATAGGGTCCGATTTTCTTGATGATATACATAATGAACCTACAGGATCATGCATTTGTTGAAATGTAGTCTGTGATGGTCAAGCTGTCATCAAAAGTCACCCCAAGGTTTCTGGCTGTCCTGGTTGGCTTGAGTGTGGTTGAGCCAAGCTGTACAGTGAATTTGTGGTTGATTGAGGGGCAGCCTGGGATACCGAGAAGCTCAGATTTTGCCAAGTTGAGCTTAAGGTGGTGTTCCTTCATCTAGTTTGAGATGTCAGACAGGCATGCAGAGATTCGTGCAGAGACAGATGGATCATCAGGCTGGAAGGACAAATAGAGCTGGGTGTCAATGATATTAGAAGCCATGAGACTCAATAACAGGCACCTGTTGTATATAAAACAGACATGAAATAAACACGAGGGAGACCAAGTATGAGTAGTATGTAATTTTATTGAGAATTTACTGGGCTGGTGGGACTGTAATCCAGGGTAGAGCGGTAGGGGGAAAACGGGTGGTAAAACGGTGTACGTTCTGGGGACGTGTGATAGCCAGCTGAGGTGTATGGAGGGGAATATTCAGGACTGGCAGGTGAAAAAGAGGGAGAGAAGTCAAAGCCCAGGTCAGAGAAGGCAGGGTCATCATCAGTCTGATAATTGGAGGAAGGGACAGCAGGTGGAGGGTCTGTCTGTGTAGAGGCATCCACACACACATTTGCTGGGCAAATTCTATATCTGAGAGGTGGGGGGAACCCTGCATTCCAAGAGGGGCTATGAAGAACCTCGAGCAGCATAGTGATGTCGGCAGTGAGATGCGCAAGCTGATAGCGAGTGTCCAGATCCAAATCCAGCCCCTCCAGTAAAGGAGATAAGAATAACTGACGTTCACCTAGGACACATAGGAGAGAATGAACTGTAGGGAGGTGACACTGATGATGTAGATTTACACCTTAGATTTAACATTTAGATTTATTTTTATTATTTACACTGAAACCTAGAACTGCTATTTGATGTAATGGAGAAAATGGGGGGAGTACAGGCAAAGACACACACAGAGGCCTGGTGTGTATGCAGAAAACAGATATAAACTATTATAGGGTAATGTACATGCAAGCATTATAAAACAGAAATGCAGAACAAACATAAAAACTTACTCATAATGTGTGTGAAGGTGTGGAGAATCCTTACTCACGAAAACACAGTCAGGAGTGTGTGAAGGTGTGGAGAATCCTTTCTCACGATATACCAGTCAGGAGTGACACAGATGAAGGTCAGGTTATTTTTTTAAGAGTAAAACAAGACGGGCTGGAGATAAGGGTATTGGAGCTGAGCTGCACCTGCGAGATAAGGGACTCTGGGAACTGTGGGGGCCGTGAGATAAGGGTCTCTGGGAATAACGAACTCCATGGGATCAGGGTCACTCAACAGTGCCAACTGACGTACGTAATGGTGTTTTGGGGACAGTTAACTCTAAACGTATTGGTGTCTGGGTCATCTTGACCCTAAGAAAACCGTATTAATAGGAGAGCTTCAGCTCTGGTTTTTTAGATCACTTTTGGGACGTCTCAAACTGTGTGGATGTTGTGTGGTGGAACAATAAACTTGGACCTTTGCTTTTCCTCACTCTCTGGTTCCGTGTGGTACTTTACTCTTCATCCGGGCAATTGGTTGTAAGTACACTTAATTTTGTAACAACTTATAATTGTAACTGTGTAGTGGACAGAATATTGATCCACACACCAGAGATGTAGTATAAATAGAAAAGAGCAGTGGGCCCAGATCTGACCCCTGGGTACACCAGGTGTGAGTCGGTGAATTTCAGAAGCCCCTACCAAATACCTTGAAGGATCTGGCTGTCAGATATGATTCCACCTAGTGCAGAGTGATGCCTAGGCCGGAGAGAGTTGACAGGAGGATGTGATGATTCACAGTGTCGAAACCAGTAGAGAGGTTGAGTAGGATGAGGACAGATGATCTTGAGGTTGATTTTGCTAGTCGTAAGGCTTCAGTGACAGAAAGCAGAGCAGTCTTCATGGAGTGACTGCTTTTGAAGCCAGACTGCTTAGTGTCTAGGAGGTTTTTCTGTGTGAGAGAAATGGAGAGTTGATTAAAAACAACTATTTCAAGGATTTTGGAAAGAAAAGGGAGGAGGGAAAAAGGTCTGTAGTTGTCAAGTGCAACAGGGTTAAGTGATGGTTTGTTAAGCAGTGGGGTAACCTGGGCCTGCTTAAATTAAGTAGGGTATGTACCAGTAGAGAGGGATGTGTTAAAGATTTGTGTGAGTGCAGGTATTAGTGTGGGAGAGATTAACTGAAGAATGTGAGAAGGGATAGGGTCAAGAGGACAGGTTGTGGGATGGCTAGAGAGGAGTAGTTTTGAGACATCAGTCTCTGAGAAGGAGGACAGTTGAGAGTTACATAGAGGAGGAGCCAGTATATGTGTGCCTGGGGTTGAGAACTAGTTCTTGATTGATGTAACCTTGTTGGAAAATAAAGTGGCAAAGTCGTCTGCAGTGAGAGAGGTAGGGGAAGGAGGGGGACAGAGAACATTTTCTGTAACATTTATCCTACACGAGGTTGGGGGAGCCTGGATTGGGTGCTAACCCATTGCAGGGCTCAAGCACGCATACACACAGACATTCACACACTATGGACAATTGCCATGCAATGATAAATGGTAAATGGTCTGCACTTTTATAGCACTTTTTAACCTTAGCAGTTCTACAAGGGCTTTATACTGTTTCT
Organism: Ictalurus furcatus; assembly: GCF_023375685.1. NCBI lineage: Eukaryota > Metazoa > Chordata > Actinopteri > Siluriformes > Ictaluridae > Ictalurus > Ictalurus furcatus. The sequence goes on from NC_071258.1 coordinate 25,823,138, forward strand.
CATTCACTCATTCACACACACAATGACACACCAATGGCGGGAGCAACTTGGAATCAAGGCCCCAACCCTGGAGGTGTGAGGCAAACGTGCCAGTCACTAAGCCCCCATGCCCCTTAAAAATGGCTTCATCTAGTGTAAAAATGTTCAGACTAATGAAGTACATTTACCCTACTTTTGCCTGAATTTCTTTACAATCTACCCTGCTAATATAGTCCACTTAATATTTGACAGCTCCCCACAGTGGGAATTAGTGAATGTATTAGCCATGCAATCCCTACACTACAGTGTGTGCATGTGTGCACATTTCAATATCTGGATGTTAAGCCAGCAATTTTCCAAAGTCCTTGTGAAGTGGTGAGCTTAATAAAGGTAAGTTTAGCTGCCATAGTTATCAATGTCCGTACTATCCCATGGAGACAGCCCCTCTTCAACACCCCCCCCCCCTTCATTTATTGTATATTAGTTAGCTAGATAGCAATATCTGTGTTGTCTATAGAAGGCTATAGGCCATTCAAGTTCCTTCAGTGATACAAATGCAAAAGCTATTTACTACTATTACCACTAATGAAAAATATATGTAAACAGTGTGTAGCATTTATTAATTTATTGTGGGGCATGGTGGCTTAGTGGTTAGCACATTTGCTTCACACCTTCAGGGTTGGGGGCTTGATTCCCACCTCTGCCCTGTGTGCGTGGAGTTTGCATGTTCTCCCCATGCTTTGGGGGTTTCCTCTGGGTACTCCAGTTTCCTCCCCCGGTCCAAATAACATGTGTTGCTGGGTGACTGGCATCTCTAAATTGTCTGTGGTGTGTGATTGTGTGTGCAATTGTGCCCAGCGATGGGTTGACCTCCTGTCCAGGGTGTCCCCTTGAGTCAACAGGAGTCGCCTTGTGCCCTGAGTCACCTGGGATAGGCTCCCTGTGAAACTATGTAGAATAATCTGTACAGAAAATGGATGGATGGTTCATTTTTTGTATTTATAGAATATAGCACGAAAGGCACCTTCTACTGGACCTGCTTTATTAAACAGAAAAGAAAGAGACAAACAAACAAACAAGGAATTTACATTCATTTATCAGTAATATAAGTTAAAAAATATCATATTGTTTAAGCAGTCATTACCCACTTCTTTCTGATGAGCCATTCTGTAGCTCTGGGACTGCAGGGCTCTCACTTGTCTCAGTTATTATATTGTACCAGCTATCACGTCCTATGTTTATTGGTCAAACACACACTACACAGTACATGCTGCTGCTTCCTGCTCTGAGCTAAGTACTCTGTTGTGTAATATAATAAGTGGAGGAGCTCTATGTGGGTGTTATAAAGTAATGTTATCATAATCATAATCATAACTCTGATGACAAATATTAATGTGTGGCAGATTAATTGTAAAAAGTCTAAAAGTTATGAGTGCCTACTGCTCTCATAATTTATGGAAAATGTACATCAAAACCAGTTGATAAAATAATATACAGAAGTTAGTTCATATTGTTCCTATGTTGTTTGCTCTTGTTGACTAATCAATTCAAGCACTTCTCTCTCACAGGAAGAATTCTCAATATAATGTGTCGGTGTGATAAAGGAATGCTAATATCATATTTGATAGCTCTCAGATGATGAACATGAGTATCTCACAAGGGAAATACTTTATACAGAACAAATTAAGTTTGCTTATAACATACCTCATGTCAATATGCAATAAAAATAGCACTGTAAATGATAGGTAATGACTCTACTAAAACTGAAATCACAAATAGCAAGCACATTGTACTTGCACTTTTGTTAGAATAAGTAAGATCAAGCTGCTGTATTTATTTATCATTAGGTAATAAACCCAACTCAGTCTCACAGAAATAAAAAGTTTGCAACTTATCTGCAGAATCTTCTGTAAGTTGGCTATCAACATTCTGTCACAAGCATACATTGCACAGAATCATATAAAACTTTCACTCTAATGTAATAATAAATAATTCAATCTCTTTTTAAATATATTGAGCATGGTAATGGGGTACAGTAATGCAAATATTTTCAGAATGCAGAAAGTCTCTGTATTCTCAGAAACCTGAATTTTGGAAATATGTTACTGTGTTTGCAGAGAAGAGACATTTCATAAGCCCGTTAAGTCAAATCATATGTCGTGAAAATCACCATCAAATAAATAATTCACACACTGCCTTATTTTTTAGATAGAAATTTAAAGCATGATGGACAATTCATATTCTTGTAATTTGTTAGATTTTAGATTACGTTGCCAGTTGTTTTGTGATGCAAGACAACAGAACATTGCAAAAGTAAAAAAAAAATGTATTGTCATACACAGGTTCACTGGCATTTACATTGTGGTTTCCTTATCCAAAATTGGCCTTAATAAATAAATAAAATTTATTGCTTTCCAGCAGAGTATTCTGTGACTAACCTTGAGTGTGTGATTTTAGTTACCCATGTTTGTGTGTTCTGAACACTGTTTGAATCTTGACAGCTGTCTTCTGAAATAAATATGTAGGAAAAGACAAAGATAGATGGAAACCCATCTCTGTTCGAGCCCTGATGCCTGACTCTTTGTCTATGAAATCCCTGAAGCAGAAGGAGGGCAGGCCATATTAGCACAGGACTTTACAGGCAGGAGTTGAAGTAGAGAAAGAGAGAAGTGCACTAGAGAGCAGTGCACAGCATCTGGAGTGTTCGAGTCACCCAGCATGGCATCGATCGGCCAAAATCTCATCACGGCTGCCTCTCGAAGTAGTTAAGAGCAACTCTCCCTTGACTGGGTGAGTGGATTGCTTTTCTCTCAGGTCATGTATGGTTATTTTTAGATGGATAGGGTAAGCCAGCCTTACACGTTTCAGTCTTACTGGTCTTAGATGGGTAACATTTTTTTTTTTTTAATGTTATCATTTAATATGCCAAATCGGTACAACCTCAGACACATAGACCTGAGTCTAGGCAGGATGCAGTGTAAAAATGACAAACCAAGTTGCAAACTAGGAATGATCATTTTCCAGGGGGGTAAAGGCAAAATAATACATGCATACTAATTGGTAAACCGAGCTTTATATTCTAACTAGCTAATGGTGATCATCAATACATGCAATACACTTTTTTTTATTGCTCTCACCAGCCCAGACAATGCTCCAACCCTATGCCCCTATCTATCACCAATGTGTCAGGACATGGCAGCCTTATATTCTCTTATTCCCTAAATAGTAAAGCTGCACAGACTTCTCTAACCATTCTTATGTGTGTCTGCCACTTAGTGACTTAGTGATAGAGGTATGGATTCTGTGCTTGTCAAACTCAGTAAAGGAGGCATGACCTGCCACTTTTCTATGGTAAAGTTAAAATCAAACTATTTTCTATGTATTGTATCATGTCTCATCAAAAGAGCTCAAAATCATTTCATAATGAATTGTTGACTACATTCAATGTGTCTTTTTATCATTGATCATTGATGATCTATCAAAAAGAAAAAGAAATACACATCCCTACAACATACAAATAGATAAATAGCAGAGACCTATTAAAACACACATCTGTTGTATGATCCATTTTGCAATTATCAGCTTACCACAACACACAATGAGCCCAACAGAGGGCACACTTTCCAGAGGGCACACTTTCCAGAGTCCAGATTGTTCTAACTGTTACCTTATTAGTGTTAGCTATAGCTCATTAGTCTGCCATTATTTATTTAACTTCCACTATATAGCCCGTGCGAAGACGAGCCTTTTGTCTATAATCATTTCAGATTATTGTAATTTTGATCTTGGTCTGTTTTTCTCTGACCTTCTTTATGACAGATATAGGAAGACTAGATGCAGGTTTGGGCTACATTTAATATGTGGCAATGTCCTCTTGTTGTGGGCTACTTTCCAGATTGTCTCCATTATGATGAATTGAATTTTGAGTATCCATGATAATGTTCACAGGAGACAGCTCAGAGAATATGTGTTTTTATTTTATGACAGACTTTATGCAGAAGGCAGGCAGGCAAGTTGAGTTTCTCAGTTTGTTGTTAATGCATATAAAGTTGGTATGAATAGTTTTTGATTAAATTTGATTTGTAATTGGACTTGTGATTGAGCGCCATTGGGTTTCTCAAGTAGGCTGTGTTTATCATGATGTAGCTGAGCTAGCTTGAGGCATTAATGACATTAGCTTAGCTAAAATGGACTTAATTAATTTATGATGAATATATTGTTGTAAGGATATTTTTTTCATGAAACTTATGCTTTCTGATTTTATGTAGTCATGTTGTGCTTTGAAACTCCATATTATTATAGTCCTTTATATTAGGTGTTAGTAGATTTAAAGGTAATAATAAGTAAAATGTTTGCTTGTATTATAATTTCTGTCCCACCGTATGTTTACATTAGTGTACATTCCACTGCTTCATTCCACTGTTCCAGGAGTTAGACTCAGTCAAATTATCAATAGTTCATTTACATGCCCTGTTATTTGAAGAAATATATGCTGTCTCTAAAGAAATCTTTTTTTTTTTCAATCAGTTGAACATAATTCAAATTATACACGATTTTATTAAAGTAGAGATGAATCTCTGAGTAGTCTTGAACTGCCAAAGAAAGTAATCAACAGTGACTAATGCAGCTACATTTCCTATATGTATTATGTATATTACGTATACAGGGTGTCCCAAAAGCCTTCATAAATAGGGGACTATGTATGCCAGCACCACATCGGTTGTGCCTTCATCAGTGGATGTTCGTGGGTGTCCACTTCTCATTTGGTCCATAACACTTCTAGTCTTTTTTAATTTGTTTGGCAACAGTGTCATGTGTGATGTGCTTGCATGTTTCCTGTTAAAGTCCATCAAATCCTTGTGACAACATCCTGATCCAGCTATGAGGATGATTTCTGAAATGATTTCAGGCTTTCTAGAAAAAATAATCTGAAATCTGAAAAATTTTTAGAAGACATTTTGCTAGCAAAGTCTTAATTTCCCTTATATATGGAGACTTTTGGGACACCCTGTAATATACTTTTACCTTTGTTAACTTATATCATACTGGCTATGACTTTGCTTTTGTACTCTCATGTGGATTCACAACTCTTTAAGTGTTCTTTAAGTGGATTCTTTCATGTAAAATATCACATGATCTTTTTCCTCATACTAGGAACCATCACAAGCCTTTACTGGTGCTATATGATTCTATCATTGTCACTTTCCTATTAAAGTCAGACTGTGAGATGGCGACACAGATCTAGACTCATCACACTTCCCCCTTTAGAATTCTTCTTTCTTGTTTCTGTCTTAATGAGAAACCTGAAAACAGCTCCAGTGCATCTTTAAAAAGTCTGTGATCTGTTCCATAGCAAACATACCATGCCATCTGCCACCTTTCTTTCCCTTTCCCTTAACTTAAAACAGCGTCCTCTTATTCACACACACACACACATGCACACACACACACACACACAGCTCTTATGCCTGCTTATTGCACACGTAATCACCACAAACAGTCTGTTCTTCTCTGATCAAACAGATGCAAAGTTACTATTGCTTCTTCGTACATGTTCTTTTTTTTTCGTTTTTAGGGGGGAAGCACAAGACCTCATTGTTTTGTTGTGGGTCTCTGTGACAGTCATAACGCAAGGGGTGAAAAAAACAAATACTGATCATGTTCAGGCTTGGGGATTAATGGAATACATGTAACAGCATTACATAATCAGCCTTCTGTTACATACGCAAAATAATTTTGCATAAAGTTAACACAAATTGTTCTCTGAAATCCTTTTGTTAAGATAACCATATGCCCTCTTTTTCCCGGACATGTCCTCTTTTTGGGACCTTGAAAAAGCATCTAAATTTGAGAAAATGTCCATGCTTCGGCTTTAGTTTCATTATGATGTGGTTATGGTTTAATGCTGCATCGTGTGTGCATGTTTGCATCGCTTTAACCCCTCTCTGTAATTCCCACCTTCTCGCACACCAATTGGTAGATTATAAAAGGCTTGCAGCAACTACTGGCCAAATTCTTCCCTCTCAACCATTAGCCTACTCTCAGCGAACGCGTGAAGATGAAGCGCTCTTGTGTATGGCGTCAAGTAGTTGCTTAACAATAGCAGCAAATGACAGCTGTACTGAGTCGAAAAATTGCTCATGGCCATATAAGGTAATTTTTAATTCCATTTTATCACATTGCTTCATATAATATGGCCATTCAAATGTGTAAATGATGGCAAAAGGTAAACTCGTGACATCCGATATTTTAGTTTATTCAAAGGACATTCAAAAGAATGTAGGAAAAAATGTAAAATGTGGGGAGAGTGGGCAGAATTATATACATATATATATATATTTATAATAGTAGCTAATAGTGTGTCTTTTTCAGTGTATTAAAGTCTGCATTCATAGTAACACTGTTTTGAATTAACACCCCCCCCCCCCCCCCCCTTTCCTTTTGGAAAGCCAGAATATGGTCACCCTAGCTTTTGTGATGTAATGTTACCCACATCAGGGACAGTGATATTTTTTTTATTTATTTATTTTATTAAAACAAACCCAAATATCAGCTCTAAATAAAAGTATTTTAGATCATACTGCCTTTCTCTTGACTTTACTTGCATATGTGACATTGAAGTAATCCAAAAGTAATCAGATTACATTGCTTTCATATTGTGATACTTGGATTATGTTACTGATTACATTTTTTATGAAGTAATTTATAACTGTAATGGAATACATTTTTAAAGTAACACTCCCAAGCCTGTTCATTCTTATTAAAGTTTTACAACGAGTCCATAAAACAAAGGTACAGTATCTGAATTTAGAGATAATTTAAAATACTGGTAACAGGCGACTGTACTGATGCTGAAGATGGAAACAGGGGAAAAGATAAACAGCCAATAAAAGGGTCATAACAAAACAAAACATAAAGGTCACTCTACAGCAAGATTTTGTAAAGATGAACTGGTATAACTAAGCTAGTGAGTCCAAATTGTAGTCATGCAGTATTTGAGATACAGTCCCCTCCAAAACTATTGGAACAGCAAGGCCAACTCAATTATTTGTGCTAAACACCAAAAACATTTGGGGTTTTGGGTTTTTGGGTTTGACATCAAAAGATGGATATAAGATTTAGGATTTCAGCTTTTATATCCTGGTATTTTCCACTGACCAAAGATATGTCCAGAAGATTTTATCTTTTATTTTTCTTGTAAATGATTTGTGAACATCCAATGTTGACATCCACAGGACTGTTGTACAAGGTTAAAAAAAGGTTAGCGATGCTCTCTGCAAAGCATGAGGGGGGAGTGAAGACTTACATGGAGCAAGAGGGGGAGCGACATGTTGTGCGATGGAGAGAAACAGAGTGACATCTTCAGTGAAATGTGGAGGCAGAACGATGTCCACAGCGGAGAAGGAAGGCGGAGCAACATCCTCAGCCGAGTAGGAAGCCGGCCCGAGGTCCTCAGTGGAGTAGAAAAGTGGAGCAACATCCGAAGATAAGCGTAGTGTAGTGACGTGCCAAGCGGAGGAGGGAGACAAAGCGGAGCTGTCGGCCGAACTAGGAGACAGAGTAACGTCCTCAGCTGAACAGGGAGGCTGAGTGGCATCCTCACCTGAACAGGGAGGCTTAGTGGCATCCTCAATTGAGCACAGAGGCTGAGTGATGTCTCTGTTGACTCGGTAGGATGAGCAACATCCACTGTAGGGGAGGGACGGTGGGAAAAGATCTTACACAAGGTTTCCAGCCATGTTTCTGTGGCCCTGAACTAGATTTCCTCTCCTCTGGTTCAAATCGCATGTGTTTCCAAATGTCCTCTGGGTGGAAAAAAAGATCTGCTGCATGTCAGCAATGGAGCGTGAAGACAGATGCAATTGCAGATAACAATAACGGTTTAATCACAAACATAACAAAACACAAAACAAGAACTTTGAAAACATGATACGCCGTAAAACACAAAAGAATGAATCAAAACATAAACACGGAAACAAGGCACACACATAAAGACGAAGAACGCAAGACAACGAGTGCTGTACAAACTGTGCCATAAATAGTGAAGCTGATTAACCAAAAACATGAATCAGGTAAAACCAGTCATGTGATGTAGCAGTGACTGCCTAGAATCGTAGTCCCGAGCTAGTTCCTGCATATCCATAACGGGCTAGTTGCTGCATAACACACCTCGTCACAGATTGATAACATTTCCAGTTGACTGGAGCTTCTTAATTATTTCCCTGATGGTGGAAATAAGCATTTTCAATGCTTGTTCTATATTCTTACAGCCACTTGCCTTTTGTGAAGCTGAACAACCTTGTCCCACACATCACAGCACTTTTTTGGTTTGTCTATTTTATTTCTTTCGAATTCCAATCTGGCTTTGTGATTCTTACTGCTGATGAGTGGTTTGCTTCTTGTGGTATGGCCTCTATATTTCTGCTCTCAAAGTCTTCTTTGAACAGTGGATGTTGATACCTCCACCCCTGCCCTCTGGGGGTTGTTGGTAATGTCACTGGCTGTTGTTTTTAGATTTTTCTTCACAGCTCTCACAATGTGTCTCACAACAATCAGCTGTTGTTGTTTTCCTTGGCCAACCCATTCAGGGTCTGTTGCTCAGTACACCAGTGGTGTCGTACTTTTTCAGGACACTCTAAATTGTTGTTTTGGCTATGCCCGATGCTTGTGCAATTCCTCTGAATGGTTTTCCCTCTTTTCTCAGTTTCAAAATGGCTTGCTTTTCACCCATAGACAGCTCTCTGGTCTTCATGTTGGTGTATCCATTTTTAACAATAAATGGTCTCCACAGGTGAAACCAAAGGCTAAAATCAAGAGTATATGTTCAGAGCTATATATTATTTAAACTATCAATCTAACTGGACACACCTGAGTAACAAGTGTGACGATATGCCGGCGGCTGGCGCAGAAAAGAGAAAGAGCGCTCCTCCCACGACTGCCGCTATGGTGCTGAAAAGACAGCTCCGCTTCAGCACCACCATTGTTTTGTACAGCCGGAGAGCACGTGGCTGCGAGGCGGGGCCGCCGATACACACACGGTTGGCGGTTCAAAATCAGCGCGGCCGCTCTCCACCGTCTAGAGCTGCCAGAAGAGTATAAAAGGGCCATGCTCCGCTAGCAAAGGGAGAGAGGGTTCCCGCGACATGTTTAATGATATACTTTGTGTCTCTTTCAGAACATTCAGATGCGATGGAGGATTTTGCCCCCTGGCTGCACCCAGAGAGTTCTCTGACTGCAGAACGGGATCTCAGCCTCTCTGGAAGCCCCCAGCATGCCCTCTGCAGCCCCGCGGACGACACCAATGCCTGAGCACTTCACCCCACTGCACCTCCTTTGCACCCACTTGCTCACGGAAATAAATAGACTCTCCACGTTGGCCTCCTGTGTGTCTGTGCTCAACTCACCGGTGTCTAGGCATGCTACACAAGTAACACATATCAGTCACGTGTTCCGATATTTTTGCTCATCATCAAATTTGGTATTCTGACACAAAATGTGATATGTTTTATGTTGTTTAACACATCTAAATATACAGAGAAATAAAATCTGACATTCTAAACTCTTTTCTCATGTTCATCTTTTGATCTCAAACTCAAATGTCTTCAGTGTACAGTAAAAACAAATGAATTGGCCTTGCCATTCCAATAGTTTCAGCATGGTCTATATACATTACCTACCCCTCTTCTATACTGCAAGGAAATCTCTACATACACATTTTTAAATACACATTTACATTTAAGGCATTTGGAAGATGCTCTTATCCAGTGTGACTTACAGAAATGCTTTGAAGTCTTTATCAATAAATGCACTCTGATACTGGTTCACTAGTTCATGGACTACGAATACCATCAGCCTAAAATCTCTGTTGGGGAGGTTATGTAGAAAGAAAAGCATACAGACAACACTTGTTTTGTTTTTTGTTTTTTTTTATTAAAATGCTAATTTAAGTACTTTGTGCTAATTTGTGCTATTAGAGTGCTAATTTAAGGTCATTAGACATTGTTTGAAGTCTGCCAGTGACTCAGCTGTTTGGACATCTAGGGGAACTTCAATCCACTACCAAGGTGCCAGAAAAGAGAAGAGTCCTGATGCATGCCTTCCTTTTACCCTGAGAGATGGTAGAATCAGTCGAGTAGTGCTAGAGGATCAGAGGGAGCGTGGTGCAGTGCGGGGTGTGATAAGAGCTTTAAGGTAAGTGGGTTCTGGTTAGTTTTTGGCTTTGTAGGCAAGCATCAGTGTTTTAAATCTGTGGCAGCTACACGGGCAGCTACATGAAGCCAGTGAAGGGAGCAAGCAATGGAATGGTGTGGGACAAGTCATGCAGCTGCATTCTAGATAAGCTGCAGAGATCAAATGATGCTCAGAGGCAGACCTGCCAGGATCCATGAGTGACTGAGGGAGGGAAGGAGAGGATGAGTTGAATGTCATCTGCATAGCAGTGCTATGAAAACCCATGTGAGGATATGAATTCACCAAAAGATTGAGACTACACAGTAAAAAAAATAGTTCAGCATTTCAAAGCATTGCATTACTATCACACAAATGAGTATTACGGTGGGGAATATAGAACCAACAATGTGATATGGCCTGCAAAAGTGTGATATGACCAGTGGAGGATATTTTGTGCAAAATTTACTTGTTTTTGTTTGTTTGTGTTTTTCAGTTTTAAAATGTAATCTAAAAACTCAGAGCCACATGCTTTGAAAATTCTAGTTACTACACTTAATTTAATTACACTTGAAACTCAATACCTACTGTGAAGAATTTTAATTATAATTAGTGACAAAAATAAAATCTATAAATATTTATGGGCGGCTGTGGCTCAGGTGGTAGTGCGGGTTATCCACCAACCGTAGGGTTGTCAGTTCAATTCCCGGCCCACATGACTCCACATGACGAAGTGTCCTTGGGCAAGACACTGAACCCCAAGTTGCTCCCGATGGCAAGTTAACGCCTTGCATGGTAGCTCTGCTACCAGTGGTGTGTGAGTGTGTGTGTGTGTGTGAGAATGGGTGAATGAGACACAGTGTAAAGCGCTTTGGATAAAAGCGCTATATAAGGGCAGACCATTTACCATGTATCTAGGCTTTTAAAAAGTCCACAGAATACATATTGTTAAATTGAACAAAACAAACGTTTACACAATTCAATAATAATAACAACAACAACAACATGAACGCACACACATGCGCGCACACACACACACACACACACACATTAACAGATAACAAGAACAATCCCAAAAGTATCAGCTTGCATAATTAACTGCTGCATTGTTTTTTTTTGGAAGTTCTTGGATGAGCCTTTTTAACGTTACAATTGCTGTAATATTATTATTATTACATTATTAATATATTATTAATCCTAACACAGTGATACACACTCCACTGGCAACAGAGCTTTACCTTCTCTCTTGTCGTCCAAATAACAGTTTTCCTGATGAAGTAAACGAAGTAAACCTGATTCAATAACCATTGAATTAGAGTAAAATTATTATAGGCTTGCTGTTTGTGTGTGTGTGTGTGTGTGTGTGTTTGTTAGTGACCTCGGTCACTGGGTAATAAGTAATTTCCCTTGTTGCTTAGTTACTTGTAACTGCACTGCTAGGCAACACGAGACTAAAGCACCGCAAATCTGGTATCAAACACTGGGTGTGTGTGTGTGTGTATGTGTGTGTGTGTGTGTGTGTGGTTCAAGTCACCAGTTTTTAAGTGAAGTGGGAGGTAATTACAACGCCAATCATGACACTGTTGACGTTCGCACTTCCTCGAGGGCTCTGATATAGAGACACCGTCGTGGAAGTGCTCTTCTGTCAGGGAATGCATTTTGTTTTTTCCATGCTCTTGACTTTGAGTATGCCTCTGCCACTTTATCAGTCGCTCTTCTTTCTCTTCTTGCTCCTCTCCTCCTACTGCACCAATTTATGAAAGCTTTCCTCATAAATCATGGTGATAATTTCTCCAATGCAAGAACCACTTTGTCAAAACTGTTATGGCTACAAGCCTCAAGTGTGCAAGTCAATACAGTCTTCTGATTGCCAGTTCATAAGAATTCTTCATGAGCTAACCAGCATGTAATGTAATAAATGATTATGGTTCTGGTGGAATATGGTGATATTTACCCCTTTCATTCATCAGTAGTCCAGGGAGATTAATCTCATTATATGCAATTATTCTGAGTTTGTCATATCAGGTTGGCACTGTTAACTAAATAAATTCAGCCTGAATATCTTATACTACATGTAATTTTTCTATACATTGTGTTCTTTTAGTGTGAGTGTTTCCAAACTGGAGAATTCTCGTATATAGTATACTTTTAATAGTTGAATGATGCACTAAAAACATGGAAACTTAGTGGGGAACACTGGATACTTCATATACTCAGTTGTTACATGTGGTTTGAATTTTTATAAATGTCTAATGCATCATAAACACAAATAAGCAACTAAAGGTTTAAACCAAATGATTAGGGTCCAAAGCATGATGGCTGTTCTGGTGCAGTTCAATGACATGAGGTACCATTGTAATTTTGTTCAACATGTTTCTATTCAACTTAAGATTTGTAAATACCCTACTTTTTTTTAGCTGCTACATACTGAACTACATAAGGTATAGTGTAAGAAAACGATAAACCATTTGAGCATGGCTTGATGTGTGATGTTCCAAGTTACAGGTAAAGCTTCCTCAGCTTCAACTCAATCTTGGCTATTCCACTAATTTTTCCACCTGCATTTAATGAATGATTATAAATTGTGACACCATTATTATAATTTCCACTGTATCTGTATTTTGGCAAAAAATAAGATAACCCCATAAACTCCATCAAACTCCATCAATGGAGGATACCCTCCACACTCACAAGTAAAGCTGTTTTTTTATTTTTTTTATTTTTTATTTTTATAAAATTCTGTCTGCCAGACAATCATCATCCAGGATGAATGCAATATAGATGGCTGTGGCCAATCACTATCCACATTTGCTTTACACCCTGGCAGAAAATTTAAGCTGCAGATGTTTTACTGTACATATTCTCTATGACAGTAATAAAAATTGTGTTTACACAGCAGTTACAGTGCAGGTCTACTGTACTCACTGTTCCGGGATATTTAAAAGGCTTCCGGGTGTTCTTGCATGTTGTCACCTTCTACTAATCATTTACAATTCTAAAGAATGCAAATACAGAGAATAAAAAATACACTACAGCAGATGTAATCAATCTGCGGGGTATGCATGGGGAACGGGTGAGAGCTAATACGGAAATACCAAAAAATACATATTTAAAAGTCTGTATCAGACCTGCCAGTGCTGGCATGTAATGGAACCTAATTATCACTCAAAAACATGGCAAAAGAGATGCCTTCTTTTTGTCTAATAAAAAATAAATAAATAATCATGAATCTGGAATGACTGATAGTTGCATAAGCATTTTGAACTCTTCAGTATTAACTGATCCCCTGGAAGTACTGTCCCCAAATTTATAATGCCAGTGCTCGTGGTGTTTGAAAGAAACAAAGTAAATGGAGAATGCTTTTAACTTATTAATGTGAAATATTAAAATGTATTTGACTTTTGAGTAGGTTTGAGCATATCTGTCCTAAGACACCCAAATATTGAATAAAATACCCAAATTGAGGATGCAGCAGTAAAGTACGTGTTTTTTTTTTATTATTATTTTTAGGTTAATGGTGCTGATTCTGTTCTTTTCTCATTGAAGTGAATGTTTCTAATAGCATACCTCAAAGCAATATTTCATTATTTTCTAAAAATATTTTTTAAATGTAGTGTTCATGGAGTTACATGATACCTAAACAAGCCTTTTTCTGACAACTGGCATAAATCTACATAAACATGTATAATGATTTATTCAAACTGACATGAGCTGAGAAACCATAATGTTTACATACTGTTTCACTCACATGATGGATTAGTGTCATAAGGTTGACTTTTTCTACTTCAGGGTCTATCATTACATTGTTATAAGTGTTCAAAAATGTATTAATTAAATTAAACTCACTTAAAGGCAATGATATTATCTGTGACACTATATGTGTTTTGCGTTGCAATAATCTTTCCAGAGATACATTATATATCACCTCTCTACATGAAAAATACTAAGCTTAATTTAAAAATATTTCCAGTTACTAGAATGAATCATGTAAAGTGAGTGTGAACAATTCACATAGTATTAACATAAACCAAGTATGTTATTAAATCTCATGAGGATGTTGCCACTGACACAAACTATAACTATAAATAAAATGTTAATGTGATCGAACTATGTGCGGTAGAATAGCACGTTTTATTCAGGGCTTTGAAAATACTTGATCAAATCATGTTGGATGTACAGATACAAATTGTGTTAATGTAGCTCAATTAATTTACATGGGAACCAGTGTACACATTTGAATTAAATACATAATGTGATCAGCCATAACTTTAAAACCACGTGCTGAATATTGTGTAGGTCCCCCTTGTGCTGCCAAAAAAAGTCCTGACCCAACGAGGCATGAGAAGGGGTGTACTTGGTCTGTGCCAATGTTTAGGAAGGTATTACATGTCAAAATAACATCCACATGAATGGCAGGACCCAAGGTTTCTCTGCAGAACATTGCCCAGCGCATCACACTGCCTCCCTCAGCTTGCCTTCTTCCCGTAGTGCCATCATCTTCAAAAAATACAGAAAGTGCAGTTACTCTAGTATGTTAGCTCTCAGCTTCAAGACTATTACAAATTTGAGTCCCTCCATGATGCAACCATTATCTAAAGTGAGATTTGCATGATTCTGAGAGGAACTAAATAAATTGTGGCCATAAGAGGAAGAATCTAAATTGGCAAAAGGGAGAACATATCACAATGAATAATCTCTTTTGTGACTTTAACAGAGGTGTCATTTTCTAAAGGTACCTGAGAGAGGTACCTGTTTGCAAGATGATGTGTCCTTTTGAACTCTATGCTCTATATGTGCCATTCTAGGAACAATGACCAATTCTGCATTCAGGCTGTAGCATTTAGAGGGACACTCATTTGTGGATTAAAGATTGACAAGAAAGGTTCATGAGCCATTACAAGGGAAGAGTCTTTGCCGTATAGGTACTGATTGAAATTTTTAGCTCCCAAGACAAGTTTCACAGTCTGTCTGTGCATAATTCGTCTGCATTCCTGTAAGCAATCAGGATGTGAATGTAATTGGGTGTTCACTTTCATCGCTCTTGACATGTGACACCGCTCCACCAATTTCATATTGTGAGGTATTATGTGCAAGTTTCGGTGTTCGCTCTGGGACATAATGTGTGAGTGTCTGACATTACTGTCTTCTCTGTTTCATAAAGTCTTTATGACAGTGTTTCATCAACTTCCAGTCCCTTCCTACTCATAGCAAACTTTGCAGTGAATGAAAGGCTGTGGCCAGATTTGAAATCATATCAGTTATAGTAAATGACAAATCCTAAAAGGACTTTATCTATGAAGCGTCCTTTGGTCAGGGAGCCTGCATAACAGCTTGGATTTTGTGCGTCAATAGTGTGACCCAAGTAAGTGTTACTGTGCTTGAGAAAGTCACACTGGTCATGACAAGCACTCAATGCATGCTGTGTGAGACTTTCCAGTATTATTTTTGCTGATGCTTTGGAGGTACATCTCATCGTTTTCTCCTTTAACAATATCATCTTATCCATGACCTTCTGCGTTGCTGAAACCTCCTGAAGCAGTAAAGTTCTTTATGTTTAAAGTGAGAAATACTTTGATCTCCTATTCGAATTCCATTTGACGATATTCCTCCACCAAATAACTCTTGGTAATATTGTATCCCTCCAGACAGATTTGTTTTTATATATTTGGGAAGTGGATATTGTTGCACTGGCCAATGGAAACATTAAAATCTCCACAAACTCTGACAGTCCATTTTTTCTTTGTGACAGGCACTGCTGGCATTGCCCTTGAGCTCCATTCACCGTTGATAAAGTACCTTCAGCTTCCATATGATCCAACTCATTTTTCTCTGATAGAACAAGGTACTAACCTTGAGAAATCTTAGTATAGCATTTTCACTCAGACCAAAATTTGCCCTTTAAGCGCTTGAGTGTGTCTATTGCTTCTTGGAAAACATCTGATGTGTCATCCAGGGCTTTCAGTAGTTCAGTTTCTGTGGACACCTCTGTGGAAGATGTAGTGCACACACTGTGAATGCATCTCCTTTTCAGCCATATTAGTCTTAGTTGGTGATGGTCAAAGGGCACAGACACACTTCTCCCACAGCTCTTTTAAATATTTATGTACCCTCAAATGTCCACAAACTAGTCAATCTCTTAGTGTGTCACTCATTTCATCACTGCATTACAAGGTTAGAATAGTTTCTTTAATTCAGTCATGAACACTGAAATGCGCCCTCCCTCAGGTTGCTTCATTTGTTGAATCTGTAATAAATACATGATTAATAGGGGCTTTAGACACAAGTGATTCTGCATAGTATCCACTATGTCATTGAAATTTAGTTCAGTAGGTTCCACAGGTGCATTAACACCAACACCAACACCTGTGAACACTGACACCTTATTTTCTCCAACAATACTATTCAAATATTTTTAATCATTCAATAATCTGCTGAGCAATCGACATCAAGTTTTTCAATATGTTCAGCCATTGTGCTATTTTCTTGTTACTCACTGCCTTTCTTGTGGTTAGCAGACAAATATGGGGAAAATGAACAGTCTTTAAGTCTAAAGTCCTCATCACCGTTGTTGAGGTCGTCTGTTGTGGGTACTGTCTTTCATTTTCACACAAAAACAAATAATTGTGATTTTTAAACTTCAAAATCTATTATTTATAGCTATTGTGACATTTTGGCAACTTTGTTGAAATAACACAGTAAAACATTCAGCTTTATTAACTTCTGAAAAAACTACGTGACAAAAGCAATTACCCGAAGCAGCAAAAGGATCTTGTCTGACAATTTCTTCCTTTTTTCATTTCTTACACTCAAAAAATTAAATATGGCTGCTGTTGGTCCAAAGAATGTAAACTAAGTTTAAATTAATAATGCACTTATGTTTGTACACTAAAATGAAAACTATTATGTTGAAAAAAAATTGAAAAATTATCAAATTGTCCAAATTTACACGGCGCACTTAAAGCTGCAGAACTGAACTTCTGCCTCTCTATCGCCATCTCTGTTTCAAACATAAAACTGCAAGTTACGTGAATTTTTTTTTTTCTTTTTTTTTTTACATGGGTTGTGCTTTGGCTCTGCTGCTCTGCATGGACGAATCTGATGGTTTGAGGTATTTGTGTGAGATGTATATGTAGGGAAAATGAGCAGTTTGGGTTAAATTGTTGTATTCTCCATCATTGTGTGTAACGAAAATTAGCTGTTTAAATTGTGCTATTGTATTCTCCATCAAATATGAAGGATAGGCTAGCAGAACAGCTCGAAAGGGGTAATTTGGCAAATTTAGTATTTCTGATCAATTCTTTGTCCAGCGATAAGTTGAACTTAACGTATTCATTAATTATGACGTATTCTAAAATTATGTTTTAGATATTATCCCTATGGCCGCCGGCAATAATTTCCTAAATAGAGCGAGACATTATTTGAAGAGCATGTAGCAGGATTGGCAATTCAAGGCAGTGGCCCCTGTAAACAAATAAGACGTGTGTTTAAAAATAGACAAGACTTTATTGAACTATTCTATGACATAGAAACTGAATGAACACAAACAATGCACACATGCAAGGAGTGGAGAAAATGGTTTAATAGAGTTAATGAAGTTCTGAGTTTATAACAAAAGGATGTTATTTCACAGACCATGACCTGAACAACCACCAATGTTATCAATCTGATTCCGCTTCGTTAGAATGGCTTTAAACTTAATATTATATGCACAAATCGTAGCTGGAGTCTGGGTCTTTTGCTTGCCTGTTGAGGAGGGTTTCCTCGTTACGTCATAGTCTTGAGGGGATTCCTGTGATGGTTATTCATTCATCTGGTCGGAGGTTGAGTGGCGTCTCGGAAGACCAACCAAAATGCTGAATGGAACAGTGTCTACTATGAGGGATGTTTGGAGAGCTGGCGGTGGGAGTTTTGAAAGCTGGGGAGCTCTAGGGTGGGTCTCCGAGCAGATGTTGATTGAAGACTCCTGTCACCGCCAGTGAGGTGAGATGAGTTGATTTTATTCCGCCAAGAGAAACAACCATGTAGCGACAGACGAAAGAAGAGTTGGATTTTAACTCTTTCTGGCTAGTCCTGCCCTCTAAGGGTTCCAACCAACCAGAGATTGTCTTATGGTTGAGTGTAAGCCAAATGCTCTGCCCATAATGTTACTCAGTCCATTGTCACTGCAGATGGATGGTTCCATGCCTTTTCATGATGCGTTGATTAAACTTTGTCCAAAATACTAACATGTACATATAATGACATCCTATGTGAATTTCCTTACTTTTCTCTATCAGAAAATTATTCCATGAACACATACCACACACAACATATGTTAAGTACACTATTAATAGTAAAACACAATAATCATACTAGTACTACTATACTAATACATGCTAAACAAATGAAACAATTAGTGGTAACTTAGTAGTTATAAGTGGCACATAAGACACGTATATTTGAGAACAGACGACACTTTATTAAACTATTCTACTACACAGAAACTAATCTAACACAAAAACACACACACACACACACACACACACACACACACACACACACACACACACACACACACACAGGGGTGAAAATGGCTTTCAACTGAATGAATGAAGTTCCAAGTTGCTAGTACTGTAATTTTACAGACCATGACCTGAAAAAACCATCAACTTATTAATCTACTTTCACTTCTTTAGAAGGGCTTTAAACTTAACATTATATGCACCAGTTTAGCTAGAGTCTGGAGGTATGCACTTGTCTTTTTGAGGGATTTCCTCATTACATCATGGTGTTGAGGAGATTCCTGCGATGGTTATTCATCAGTGGTCTGCTTGGCATTTGAGTGGTATGTAGGAGGACCAATCAGAATGATGAATGGAATGGATCATGGCAGGTGAGAGGTTTGAAGAGCTGACGGTGGCACTCAGCTGGGTCTCCAAGCAGATGTGATGGCTGGAGACTTTCCGCCACCTCTGTTCTTCTTCTGATGAGATGAGAGCAAGAACTTCTTTACTATCATTGGATTTTAAATCTTTCTGGCTAGTCCAACCCCAGAATGTTTCCTCTAATCAAACATTGTCTTAAGGTGGGGTGTAAGCCATATTCTCTGCCTATGACATTAGTCAGTACATTGTCTTTGCAGACAGGTGGTTCCACACTTTTCATGATGAGTGACTCAAACTTTGTTCCGAAATATTAACATATACATATAATGACATTCATCCCAAATTTCCTTACTCTTATCCTTCTGGAAATCACTCAACGAACACACACATACCAAACATGACCTAGTTGGATATAATGAATAGCTTGCCAGATATATTGGCTTAATACAAGATAATAAA
This sequence comes from Ictalurus furcatus, assembly GCF_023375685.1. Taxonomy (NCBI): domain Eukaryota; kingdom Metazoa; phylum Chordata; class Actinopteri; order Siluriformes; family Ictaluridae; genus Ictalurus; species Ictalurus furcatus. Next base: position 25,842,607 of record NC_071258.1, read on the forward strand.
AGCCTAATAGCTACATTTTGGTTACAAATATGGGTAATATTGTTTACAAAGCTTAACAGTTAGCTTGCTAAGGACACTAGTAAATATATACATTAATAAAATATAAGAACTACAGTTTCGGATTATGGACATGGGTAGGTTCAGTTTACTGGTAATAATAATCAATTTGTGAGGTATGTGATATGAATACAAATGCACAACAGCATGATACAAATTTAAACCTTGTAGAAAAATATGATACATTGTAGTAGACTCCATGTACAAAAGTTAACTGTCTCTGTCCTCTGTGCTTTGGGTGGTGTGAAGAGCTGTTTAGACAAAGGAGGCCTGTTCAATTTCACAATCAGGGATTCCTCCCCCTCTTCTTCTCTTCACGCTCTTGTATGCCATGAGGCTTAACACAGGTCATGGTGAGCTAGCCTTTATCTGGCCATTTGGTCCTGGTACTTTGTTTAATTTAGCATTAAGAAGATGGGTGGTTGACCTGAAATGGTGCTGGTGGCATGTACTCTAGTATTTGATCAAAGAAATATGGTCCAGAAAGGTGTTCACAGAGTCTGTGTCTTTTTCGGAGGTGGCATGTACTTAGAGCCCAGGGATACTCTACTGTGGTTTATTTCCTGACCCGTTGGTGGCATTCTACAAGGTTGAATTATGGCTTTGTTACATTTTCCTGGCCAGATGGCCCCTCTGACAAAGACTGTTAGTGTTACTCAATGGTGTTTGTTCGTTCATCCACACCCAGACTAGCTGTCTTGACAGAGTCTTTGACTTATGGTAGAGAATGTAGGTTTGGGCCCCCTAAGTGGAATGTGGTTCATTGTTTTTTGTTCTATTTTGTGGGTCATTTATGCTGCTTGTGTGTTGAGATCCTACACTGTGTCAAAGGCCACAACAGTAATAACTTTCCAGGATTAATGCATGCCTCACCAATAATTTTGCTGGAAAAATAGTTAATATTCCATGTGAGCTAATGCTTTCCCTGCACATAATATGGACAAGGAAGGAGGATCTGTCGCAGATGACCTGCTCTTTGGTGGGGGTACAAATACAGCAGTATTCTGATGCCACTGGCCATCATCAGAGTCTGTCACCCTTAGCATATAAAGAGGGAGGAACCTTTTAGGAAAAGGTTAAATCTTCTTAAATCTACAATTCAAACCCAGTTTGAAAATACTACATACAATTGTTTTTTTTAATAATGTAAATATTCATAGTCCAGGCAACCTTACCCATTGTTGAAACTCACTCCTGATGATGTTCAGTCAATTTATTAAATACCCACACTCTTACAATGTGACAAAAAACATCTGACTTGATTTACTTTCCTGAGCTTAAACTTTCCTGCTGTGTTTAATTGATGAAGACTAAACCAGGCAACATTCAACTGAGAGCAGTTAGTAACAAAATATATATTCTGACTTGTTTAAGGGTGTTGCCTTGTATGGTGCCCAAAAACAATTGTCCCCACTGGCCGCACTCACACTGCACTTAACCTTCAGGGCCTGAGCACGCTTATGTCATTAGGATGTGGCTTTTTTTTAATTTTTTTTTTTAAAGAAAACAGCACAGCACAATGAACTCCATCATCATAACATAAGCTAAAGTTATGGCTAGCTTTTACTTGACTTTTGATTTTTTTTTTTTTTTTTTTTTTTTGACTATTCGTATGAATGCTTATTTTTTATTATTTGTTTCTTGATTGTGTTTTTTTAAGTAAAGTAATTTGAGAAGCTACTTTTAAAGGCAATATATACAATAAAGTTTATTATTATTATGGCCAGAGGTGGGTAGTAACATGTTATATTTACTTTGTTACATTTACTTAAGTAACCTTTTGAAAAAAATGACTTTTAAGAGCAAGTTTTACTGGCCATATTATACCCTTACTCAAGTTCATTTTTAATCACAGAAATGTACTTTTACTTTGCTATATTTGATGGCGTTCCTCTGTTGCTGTTAAATGTTAATGAATATATGTAGTTTTAATATCAAATATAATGAGGTTGCGAGTCTCGCTATATGTTGTTGTTAACTCCCACCGGCAGAGGGCACTGTGGCGTCAACATGCACACGCGGCTTTAGAGAGCGTGTGTGCATGAGACTTTTGTATATGGACACGTGCCTTTGTTTGTTTTGGTTTTCCCCTTGTTTAAGCATAGGTTGACGTTTGAGGGTGTGTCTTTAATTTGCCCCAGCTGTCTGTGTTTCAGCTTGATTATGTTGGTTATTTAAACCCCTGTGTTGCTGTGCACTTTGTGCAGTATTTACATTGAATGAGTATTTGAACCACGGAATATAATGGTGAATATGCTACGCATGTTAAGCGGTCTTATTTCCATGTCTGGCTCTCGTTCTATGCCTAGAGTTTAGTTCTATGTTTTACCTAATTAATCTCGTGCAGTATAGACTGCGTTTCCTGTGATTTGTCTGCTGTTCAGTAAATAAAGACGTTGATCTGCATCTGCTCCCGCCTATGCTCCCGTGTCGTTACAGTTGTAGTGGTCTGAATGTGTATGCAACAATCTCTCACTTTTTTAGCAGGCTCAATCCTGGAAGATAATAGCCAAAGAGGGGGAAGAAGCAAGCATGTCGACAGAGGCAGGACACCCATATGCATGCACACAGGCACACACACAGACACAGACACACACACACAAACACACACACACACACACACACACAAACATACTAATATACACAAACACTCACTCTTCTCTTCATCACTCAATTTCTCTTCTGATCTGTTCCACAGTCTTTTCTTTTGTTCTCTGTTGTCTTGTTTAACTGCAGATGCTGACAAGTTTGTGTTGTGAAAATAAAGACAGTTAACTGTTTGAAAATGTTTAGGTTTTTTGGGGTGTGTGTGTGAGATTTTGTGTTGAAAATGACTGGTTCTGTGTTATTGTAATGAGACATGCTGTTTCATCTTGAGCCTAGGTTTTATATTAAATAAACAGAACAGACAGGTATTTCAAGGAGAGGTTTAACTTACAGTTCTCTATGTAGTCTGAGATTTATAATTTTCCCTTCATTTGAATCCAGTCCGAAGTAACTAGTAACTTGCTACTTGAGTAGACTTCTCATTGGATACTTTATTACTCTTACTGAAGTACAGTGCTGTGAAAAAGTATTTGCCCCATCCTGATTTCTTCTGTTTTTCTGTATCTCTCATACAATTTTTTTTTTTCAGAAATTAAAACAAACTCTAAAATAAAACAAAGGAAACCTTAGTAAACAAAAAAACAGTTTTAAACTGACAAATGTTATTTATTGAAGCAAAAAAGTTATCCAATACCAACTGGGCCTGTGTGAAAATGTATTTGCCCCTGTAGTTACTAATTCCCCAAATCTATGAAACTGAATTCATAATGGGGTTCAGCTGGACTAGACACAAAAAAGGCCTGATTACTGCAAACCATGTTCAGTCAAATCAACACTTAAATACAACTTTTTCAAAATCATGAAGTTAAAAGTTCTTACCCTGTAACACACTATGCACACTATCCAGTAATGATGAGGAAGAAGATGATTGAAATACATCAGTCTGGGAAGGGTTACAAAGCTATGTCAAAGTCTTTGGGACTCCAAAAGACCACAGTGAGAGTCTTTGGTTGCAGTTATTGCTGCTAAAGGTGGCACAACTAGATTTTAAGTTTAAGGGGGCAATTAGTGTTTCACATTGGTGATAGGTGTTGGATAACATTTTTTGCTTCAGTAAAAAAATAAAAAACTATATTGTGTGTTTACTCAGGTTACCTTTGTTTTATGTTGTTTTTCATTTGAAGGTCTAAAATTATTTAGTATGAGATATACACAAAAACAGAAGAAATAGCAATACTTTTTCACAGTACTGTGTATATATATATATTACGAAACGGTAATGTGAGGCACGGCGCGGAGAAACTGAGCGAGGTCTCCCTCGGGGGAGCAGAAAAGCCGAACGCGGGCCTCGTTGGTGCAGGAGCGGAGAGCGGCAGTTTTAGCGGGGCAGGCAAACAGTGGGTGCCCTCTTGCAGATGTTCGTTGAAGAGAGAACTCCTAAAGAGGTTGAGTGGAGAACTCCTGGATGATGCTGGTTGAAGAGAACTCCTTAAGATTTGGTTTGAAGAAGACTCTTGCAGCTGTTGTTAGTTGATGAGGAGTACCTTTTGAAAAATGTTGGTAGAAGAGAATTCATTGTTTCTATGGAGTCCAAAGGTTTTAACTCTTCCTAGCTGGGTGGAACCTGAAAGGTTTTACTCCAATCAGCATGAAGTTAGGGCGGGGTGTAGCTATGTTCTCCGCCCATGACTTTACTCAGTCCATTGTCTTGGTGGTCACATAATTTCAAGCCTTCTTTTTTTTCCCTTTGTAGAGTGTGGATCAAACTTTTAGACCCAACTGTTGGTACCTATACCCAACAATGTGCTACCCAATTTGACTTACTTTCATCTTTCAGCAAATCACACAAGGAAAACACACCTATCAAAGATGACATATGTTGGCTGCTGTTAACACATGACTAATAATTAATCACGCACCTATATCCATATTAATAATACTCATGCATGTTAAACAATCAAATGTCTGAATGCATCTTTGAGGTTACAACCATGATAATTGCAGGGTAACACATAGAAGAAAATAGGCAATTTCAGTTGTTATTTTATTATTCGTGCAGTCCTTGGTCTTTTAGAATATATGAGGTGTCCTGATTCAGTTCCTGTAACAAAGGTGTGATAAGGACCGTGATTAAAGAAAGTCAACTTGGTAAGAGCCATGAGCTGTAATTGGCTTGATGCCCCAAACTCTGCATACAGGGTCTCATGCATTAAGGCTCATGTGAAGGGGTGATCTTATGCTTATGCTTATCTTATGCTCATGATCTTGTAAGGTCCTATACTGTTGTTCTTTGTTTATTTGTCCATGCCCTTGTTTTATGTTTTAGTAACCAACAAGTAACCTGGTGGCGTCACAGCAACACCCACATAAACCTATTTCCATATCATTTCACACTCATGCATCAACATACAACAATAGTACACCACTGATAAACATAGCAAGAGATCATCAAAAACACGACACGAATCAAATTCCTGACTGTGAACATCCATGGTATTGGCTCTCAGGTTAAAAAAAACAAAGTACTATAGCTATAGCGCCTCACTACACTTAACGCAGATATATGCTTACTTCAAGAAACACATCTCTCAGAATCAGATAGTCACAAACTACGCACTCTACAATTAAACCACATTTACTCTGCCCAGTACAGCACCAAACAAAGAGGTGTAGCAATTCTGATAAACAGTTGCGTGAGCTTCACGCTGGGGGACCGGTATCTGAAGTCTGTGTGAAATCATGCCTATTTATAGGCCTGCCATGGTCAGATGACATGGCATTTGTGCATCACATGATTATAAAATGGCGCCTGTAACCACATCATAAGCCTCTATTATCTGAAGCGAAGATGCAATTCACAGCCATGCCCCAGTATGACAAAGCTACGCTAATTCTTGTTACCTTCTCAGGGAATAGGGTTACATGCGTAAGCCAGACTTTCCCTTTCAAAGGGAACTCAATGTTGCGTGAGCTTTACGCTGTGGGAATGAAAATACCCACTCTATCATATGGAGGGTATGGCCTGTTCAAAAAGATCCGAGCCCGAGGGTCACTGCAAGACACTAGAGCCTGGGGTGGAATGCATGTCCAAACTGTAATATGGAATGAATGTGTGTGGCATAGACCACCCTGCCTCAGCAAACACATCCTGTAAGAATGACCCTTTGGATAAAGCCTTTGAGGAGGTCACCTCCCTAGTGGAATGAACCCTTATGCCCAGAGACGTAGCGAGACCGTGTGCCTTATAAGTGAAAAAATTTGCTTCTACTATCCAATTAGAAATGCTTCGACACAGCATCACCTCTACTGTCCCCACCGAAGCAGACCAGCAACTGCTCTGACTTATGCCACTGGCCAGAGCGGTGGACATAAGTACAGAGAGCCCTTACTGGACACAGTAGGTGCAATTTCTCATGTACACCGCTACTGACTCAAAAGCACAAGAAAAGTCACTCAAAATCATATAAATAAGCCACAGAAGTTTTTGGATTCTGTTCTCTGGTGTGATGAAACAAAACTGGAATTTTTCGGCATGATGGATCAGCGAGAAAAAAGAATGAAGAAAGAACACTCTGTCCACAGTCAAGCATGGTGGTGGCTCGGTGATGCTCTGGGGTTGCTTTGCATACTCTGGCACTAGAAACCTGCAGAGTGTAGAAGGCAAGATGGACTCATTGAAGTATCAGGAAATCCTAGGAGAAAACATCATGCTGTCTGTGAGGAAGCTGAAGCTTGGGCATCATTGGACCTTCCAACAGGACAATGATCCCAAGCATACCTCAAATTCCACCAAAGCTTGGTTGCAGAAGAAGTCCTGGAAGATTCTACAGGGTCATCACAGTCACCTGACTTGAACTCCATCGAAAATCTCTGGTAGAATTTGAAGAAGGTGGTTGCAGCACGCTAACACAAGAATATTACTGAACTGGAGGCCATTGCTCATGAGGAATGGGCTAAGATTCCTCAAGCACTCTGCCAGAAGCTAACAGAAACATCTGCAGCAAGTCATTGCAGCAAAAGGGTGCTACTAAGTATTAAAGTTGCTTGCCATGAAGGGGTTGAATAATTTTGAAAATAATTTAGCCTTTTTGCCTGTTTTTTTATTCATGTGTTTGATTTGCCTAGTTCACTCTGTTTGCTCATTGCATGACCCTCGCCTGTGTTTTGACTCCAAGTTTGTTTAATGTTTTGGATACCACTGCCTTGAACTTTATTATAACTTACGAACTGCACTTGCATCCGTCTCTACATGCACTTTGTAACACCAACTGTGTTTATGAAGGCTAATGTCTTCACCTGAGCAAAATAGCACATCCAGTCTGTTTTGTGTGTTTGCCTTGAATGTGTAATACAAACATTTTACCTAAAAGTACAAAGTACATGGCAGTGTCCAGTGCAAATAGAACGATTTAATGCCCTATAATGTGAATTATAAGAACATTTATCAAGATTATGTCTTAGATATCTCAAATGATAAGAATGTTGCTTAAAATTAAAGATGCACCGATGTATCGGCCAATAATCGGTATCAGCCGATAAAGGCAAGTTTTCACGCTATCGGCCATCAGCTTATAGTTTAAAAACATCCTATGATCAGGGCCGATAATATCCTGTGAATCAAAAGAGGGCAGGAACACACATTGAATTTGTGCTGTGTGTAAAGAAGATGTCTCTTGTGTGGAATTACTTTGAATTGGGTGACAATGACGACAAACCTACAGTTTGTAAGCTCTGCACCGCTAAAATTTTACGCCACATGCTGCAGCAGAGCAGAAACAGTGCGTATTTTTTTTCCATCGTGCATGTTAACGAATGAGTGCTTTACACTGGACACTGCAGCAATGAAGCAGGAGTTTGTGCATCGGGTCAATTTTTTTTCCGCGCTGCTCGATCTGCTCACGCTGAACTAAAGCACCAGTACACGTTTAAAAGATTTAAATGAAGATGAGTTTACAAAACAAGGTGTATACTGCACAGAAAAATATATTTGGAGAGTAGTATGTTTCATATCCAGTTAATGTTAGTGAAATGAGTAATATGTTTTCTGTTTAAGAGACCAGTTACAGTGAAACAACTTGTTGAAATTGAGAGAATAAAGTTTTTTATTATTTGCATTTCCTTCAGAATTGTGGAATTAATTATGATCAATTTAAAAGAAGGTGTAAAAGGCAGAACCACCCAACTATCGGTATCGGCATGGGCCGATATCACTCTGAATAATTGGCTGAGAAATTTTGTATCGGTGCATCTCTACTTAAAATTATAATATTACTATTGCAAAGTTGCATTCATTATTAAATATTCACCACACATTCAATAGTGATGTCTGACTTTTGAACCATTTCTTTCTAAACAGAAGTGGGGTATTCCCCAACCTTTGCTGAAAAAAAGATGATTACTGATTAATATTCACTCTGAAAACATAAACTGAAATATGTAGCCATGAGAGGAAAAGTAGTCCTTCACTGTGAATTTTAGCCTACATTGCAGGATTCAGGTTGAAGTAACTGCTTCATTTATTTGTGTTTGTTAATCCTAGTGTATATTAGAGTATAATGCAATGTATCTATATCTGTTTCAGTATTTGATTAGTGCTCCAAATATCCATATTTGTATTCCAATTAAAACCTTATGTGAGTGTGGTCTACAACAGATACATGGTAAATGGCGCACTTATATAGTGCTTTTATCCAAAGCGCTTTACACTGTGTCTCATTCACCCATTCACACACACACCAGTGGTAGCAGAGCTGCCATGCAAGGCACTAACAAGGCACTAACTTGCCATCGGGAGCGTCTTGCCCAAGGACACTTCGGCAGGTGAAGTCACATAGGCCGGGAATCGAACTGCCAACCCTACAATTAGTGGACAACCTGCTCTACCACCTGAGCCACAGCCGCCCTGGTGGCAGTGGCCTTCTTCTTTGCCCTGGTGGCAAAGATTTTTCTTTGTTTTTATTTAAATAAATTCTTATTTTTAAATATTAATTATTTAAATATGAGACCTACCATTATGCCCCTGGAAACACTGGAAAACATAGAATAAGAAAAAAAAAAAAAAAAAAAAAAAAAAACAGAGATAGACATGCCAGTACTGTCAGCAGTTTTTTTCTAAACCTATTCATGCAGATCACTTCGCTGCTGCTGTTGTTTTGTTGTTGTTTGTACCTGTCGGAAATATTTGCTCACAAATTTAGCTGGTTCCATTTCCCAAAACAAACTAATAGCCTAATGTAAACCACCAGGCAGTTACTAAGGATGAATGATTGAATTAATGAATGGATGCTATAAATGCCTCAGTATCTGTATTTGTATCTGTTTAGAACACATTATGAAAAATAACTGAGAGACAACTGAGAGATAAACAGAGAAAAAGAGACAAAGAGAGAGTTGGCATCATTTACATCCCTGCACGCTGTACCAGGATGTTGGTGTGTGTTGTGTGATTTCAGAAGGCAGTAGTCATTCCTCAAATTACAGCCTTGTGACTCCACGTATTGCCTTGGCAACCTGTCTTGTCCCTAGTTTCCCCCTTTTGTCCCGCCCGCCCACACACACACACACACACACACACACACACACACATTAATCTGAGCAGATGTGAGGCATTGATATCATGAATAACAAGGACTGATATACACATCTCACTATTACAGTGCCCTCCACTAATATTGGCTCCCCTGATAAATATTATCAAAGAAGGCTGTGAAAATTGTCTTTATTGTTTAACCTTTTGAACTTTTGTTAAAAAAATTCATAAAAATACTCTGCTCTCATGGATATCAAAGAATTGCAAACAAAACATGGGTTTATAAAAAAAAAAAAAAAAATCTTTGTTGAATATAGGTGTGCAAAAAAAGTGCCAATATTAGTGGAGGGCACTGTGTTGCTGTCACACACACACACACACACACACACACACACACACACACAGGTAATTTATAATTTCAACCATTGCACAAAATAACTGCATAATTCAGGAGTGGTAAACCTGATAGATGTCCATCTCATGTGCAGAAATGCCCACACCTTCTCACACACAGTCACGCAGTCAGAGTCACACACTGACAAACTTCTTTCAGTGATTCAGAGTTTCCCAGTTACCATGGCAACTATCATAGAATCAATTTTGACTTTGGAGTAATGAAGAGAAGAGAAGAGAAGAGAATGAGGAAAAAATACAGGAATAAGAGAATAGAAAGGGTCAAATAAAATTAGAGAAGAGAATGTATAATAGAAAGGAGGGGGAGAATAGCAGAAGTAAAAATAAAAGAAAACAGAAAAGATAAAATAAAGAGGAGAAGAAGAAAAGGAGAGAAGAGTTGATGGCACTCTCTGATCCATCAGAATATGACACAAGGTCATATTGTCCACTCTGGACAGTGGTCAAAAGTTAATTATTAGAGGTCAAGCCATGAAGGGGCGAAGACCCCTATTGTTTTCGTTAGTTTTCTTCTTCTCCTACTTCTTCTTCAACTTCTGCCACTCTTGAGTATATGGCAGCACATAGAACCACTTGTAGGAAAATTATTAAATTTGAGATCTGAAATGTTAATGCAGCAAATTTGGCAATAATTGGCTTAACACCAGTATTTCTGCTTGCAGCTATTATTATTATTATTATTATTATTATTATTGTTTTTGTTTGTTTTCTCTTCTTCTTCTTCTTCCTCTTATTATTATTATTATTATTATTATTATTATTATTATTCCACTCTTGAGTCTATGGCAGCCCTTAGAACTGCTTGTGGAAACGTTATGAAATTTGGCACACAGATAGAGGACAGTCTGACCTGTTAATACAGTAAATTTGGAGTCTTTAACTCAAACCATCTAGTTCCACCAACTGTCCAAATTTGCACTCATGTTTATGCTAATAACTTTTGAACCGTAAGGGCTAGCAACAAAATTATTTTTTTTCCCTCTTATTCCTTGGCTCAAGATGATTAGAGCGCATACCATGGATTCTATGGATATCATGTTTTTTTTATGATTAAAAGTTATTTTTTTCTAATTCCTCATACACTGTTCATCGGGCTATGTCACAAAGCATCTTTTGCTGCTCATGCTGCCTATAACCTACTTGACCCCACTATTGCTGCTTGCAGCTATATTTATTATTATTATTATTATTATTATTATTATTATTATTATTATAAATATTGTTATGTATTTATTTATTATGTATTATTGTTATTAGGGGACTTGGTATGTGTCATCACCATTAGGCCCTGAGGTTACCTGCAGAGTTTTGGCACACTGCCCCCTACTGGTCAGGAGATGGCAAAAGTGGCTTTTTTGGTTTATAACTCTTGAAAGTTTTCCTGCGTGATAACCATCATGCCCAGATGCTACCTGAGAGGTTTCAGAACAGCATCACATACTGGACAAAATGTCTAAGAAGTAGGTATTTTTACTTATTTTTAAAATAAATGTTTGTTTTTTTTATGATCGAAAGTTTATGTTTTCTAACTCCTCATACACTGTTCATTGGACTCTAATGAAAAATATGTCACAAAGCTCATTGTGCCGATAATTGGCTTGACCCTGGTATTGCTGCTTGAAGCTATATTTATTATTATTAGTAGTAGTAGTAGTAGTAGTAGTAGTAGTATTTATAATAATAATAATAATAATAATAATAATAATATTTTTTGGGATGACACTGCAGTCAACCTGAAACACAAGCTGTCTATGTTCATCTAAACACATTAGAGTGAAAGAGAAAATACACACAGCTGCATATCAGAGGGAGCTGACTGGAAAAAACACAGAGCACAGAAGAGAATATCATCTTTAATTGAGACAGATGGCCATGGTACTGATCATGGGATAAACAGAATCACTGCTGCACAAAATGAGCATTAACTATCACTAATCACTTTCTTATTATCTGCAACCATGAGAATGAATGATTCTATTCCAAAAATGTGATTGGTTTACTCAACCCAGTTTATAAAAGTTATTTATGAACTTATTAGGGCACTAACACACTGCGCCATGTATTAATATATAGCAATGATTGTGTGATAATCTAAAAATCTAATTTGCACAATTATCCCAAACTGAAATGTCTCAATCAGACAAGATAGGTTTGGTGTCCAAGAAAAATGTGCTTTTTTAGCTTTGCTCTAGGGGCATGAGCCTAATGTTGCTAAGAAGTAAAGGACGCTTATAACATCCAGTTTAACATATGCAACTGTCTAAATCATCACACCATAGTCTAAAATCATGTACAGAATTGCTTATGTGATTACTAACACAGTATGACACACTGACTCTCTAAAAATGGACAAAAGGACATCAAAGACCTACAAACAGTAGAAGTAGCCATCTTGAAGCCAGACCCATGTTCTTCCTCTAGCACATAGTTTGGGCGCACTTTCCAGAAGTACCAGACTTAGGTGGGACACTTGTGTGTTATATGCGTGATGTGATCTGGAGGGTACTATAGTTTAAATGCTAACCTAAAAGCTATATTATCCTTGTTGCTCCAGTACACTAAAAAAAAAAAAACAACAACTTTGGAGACAAACATGTGTCATCTGAGCAAAAACATTTGCGATAAGGGGGGAAACTGTGTACATTTCGGTCTTAGATTATATGAGTCATTTTTTAAACTCAATTTAATCATCACCGAACAACAGACTTATTATTAGCCAAACAGATCTGAGTCATACATTTGATATAAAGTCTTTACACCCACATGCCTGACTCTGAACTTCATGTACAAGCTGATGAGTAAATAAAGTGTGAAGGAGGAGGGGAAACTCCAAACTAAAACATTAAATCGTGCAGAATGTGGGGTTTACTTTGTTGCACTGTCTTTCTATTTCCATGCCAGACTGCATGGCATGTCATTTAGACAACCTGTTAGATGTTTCAATTAGATTTTCTCAACTTATTTTTGGGGTGGGGTTTTATCTATTACCACGTGAATAATAATTTGATACCATCAGTTAAGCAGCAAACCATTATTTGTATGACTTTTAAAAGTCTAAGCAATTACATGATTCTTGATCATTTTTACTAGCTGTGTAATTATTAGCATCGGGAAATAAATGAGTTAATGAGCTCAACCCATAAGCCAATAATCTTTGGATTTTATAACACTGAACAAGGGGCTTTTTTAGTAAATGAATAAATCTCACACGCATATTCAAATGAAGTCTTTACACCCACATGCCTGACTCATGAAGTTCCTGACGGGCTTGTTAATGAGCTGATGGAGTGAATCAGGTGTGTGGGAGAAGGGAAAACACTAAAATATGCAGAACATGAAGGAATATTGAATACTGTAAATTACTGCTTCTTTCTGCTAGTCATTTGGCAGACTTTGTCTGCCTTGCATTAGGAACATTTAAAATACCCCACTGTGAGTGTGTGTAAACACTGTCATGACTTTTAAGACTCTCCCCCTTGAAATATTCAATAATATTCCATTTTCCGTTTTTGTGACTGATTTTGGCACCCAGTGTTTGGCTTGTTTTTAGCTCTATTAGTTGCCTTGTGTTGCTTTTAAATCTCACATCAATGTGCTATCAGATCTGCTGTTGGTTGCCAATTAAGCTAATGCAACTCACTTGTGCAGCCATTTTTTTTATTTAGTCTACTTTTTTTTACATTCATATAGCATATTTTGATAATGCAACGATATTGTAGCAACTCACAGCAGTGGAGAACATAGTGACAGACAGAGGCTGTAGATGTTTTAGGATGAAGAGTGGTAATGGTCGCTAGAGGCCCACCGTCAAAATACCCCCCTCAGCTCTGAGCCTAATGCTGGTAATGGAATCCCTACTTCTGTAAGACCCTGTCTGCATTGCTGTGGTGGACCCCCGCTCGATGTTCTTCCTAGAACCTGCAACGACAGAAACCATTGGATTATTTAGATGTTACTATCTTTTGCCTTTGCCATCCACTGAAGAGGGGCATGGTCTGTAACCAGGGTGAGCTGTCTGCCTGAGAGGTAGTATCTCAATTCCTCAATTGCCCACTTTATGTCCAGGGCCTCTCATTCCATGGTGGCATACCACCATTCTCTGGGGGTCAGTTTTCTACTCACTTACAGAACCTGGTGTTTTTTCCCATCAAAGGTCTGGGAGAGTATGGCACCCAGGCCCATCTCTGAAGTGTCTGTGTGAATGGTAAGGGATGATCAAAATCTAGGTTCATTAGCACTGGTAAGCTTGTGAGCACTTGCTTCATAGTCTGGAACACCTCAGACCATTGCATCTGGTCTCATTGTCCCAATTTTGTGAGGTCAGAGAGGAGGGAAGCTAGAAATGAGAAGTTAGGAACAAACCTTCTGTAATACCCTGCCAATCCCAAGAAGGCACATACCTGTCACTTGGAAGTGGGTCATGGGTATTCTGTGATTACTTCAATCTTCTTTTCCTGAGGTTTCAGCAGGCCCCAGCCAATGCAGTATCTGTGGTACTGTACTTCAGTCAGCCACAGGTAAAACGTTCATAGGTTTTCTGTTAGTCCAACCCTTCGGAGCTTGACTCAGTAAGGCCACTCTCGAACCACCACTCACAGTGGGGTATTGATTTTGTGCTTCACCACATGTGTCAGACCTGGTTCCATTGAGAACACATCTGTGAACTGATCCACAATCTCCCCTGGTTTTTCCTGATCTGAGGAGGTGAGGATTTCTCCCTTTTGGACCAAGGTACACCCTGACAGTTCTGGTGAGACATGAACAAAGGCTGACAAGGTGGGGGCAGGTTCAATACACTTGTCTAATAGTTGATGCGGTATAGTTGTGTTGTGTTTTTTTCTTACCCGGCTGTTGAAGGTGGTTGTTCACTGGGCAAACCCATTTAAGGACCATGTTTGTTCACTGGGCCAACCCATTTGAGGACCATTTGAGGCCCTGCCAGTAGGCCAGGAACTTGCAGTTTGCACTGGGCAGTAGAAAGAGTACCCGGTTGGAACTGGCTGGAACTCACAGGGTTGGGCTGGCTGGTTGTAGGCCTTTTCTGTTCCGCTTGTGCTTCCTTCATGTGCTGCTTTATGATGTGAGCTACCTGGTAATCCACTCCTGAATATTCTGGACATATTTAATCAAAGATCGATACTATGCTTCATTGGCCACATCTCATATTCCTTGCGGTCTCCTTGAATGGGGTGAAGCCTATAGATGCCTTTGGTGTTTTGTACACCACAAACAGGACATAGGGCAGGAGGCAGTCCCAGTTCCCCCTTCCTCATCCACCACCCACCACAACATCATCTTCAGTGTTTGGTTGAACCTTTTGTTCAGGCCACCTGTTTGTGAGTGGTAGACACCCTGATTTGTTTATCCTGCAGCAAGCAACAGAGATAAGACATCAATTTGGAGACAAAGGGCATATTTTGGTCAGTTAAGAGGTCCTTGATCTCTACTTGGCTGAACAAGTTCCCTGGCAATGTTACAGGAGGTGGTTTTCCAGAGTGGGACTGCCGCTGGGTGCCAGGTGGCATACTGTACAATGACTAATTTGTCTTTATGTCCCCAGTCAGATTTTGGAAGCAGCTTCATGAGGTACATTCCCACACTTTCAAAGGGCATGTCAATGATGGGAAACATAATGAGTGGGCAGGTACAGGCTTCTTGGGGGAGGTAGGCTGGTACTGAAGGCACTGCTAGCAGAAGAACCCCCACCAGTCTCTTCCTATAAGTGGAGGGGCACGATGTTCAGACACCAACCCAACTAATAATGACCTCTCCGATTCTCAACCCATACCTAGGTGGTGCGAACCTCTCGGGCATCCCAGTGTAATCAGGAGACTGAAATGCTCCTGCATGCCTTACCGAGCCAAGGTGACCCTACTTCCAGAACCTAGCAGGCCTGGGATGTGCATGCTATCTAGTTTGATAGTGAAGGTGAGGGCTTTGGGCTGACAGCAAATGTGGACCATGCTGCCAGCTAGCCAGGGTCTGTTGGCATGAAGGGAGGACTGGTTTGGTCATGGATTTGTCTGGTGGGGCAGCTACTGGTGTCAGTGTGAGCCATCCCAACAGGGGCTGGGAAAGATCCCTCTCCACTCCCCGCTGCCAATTGCCAGGGTGGCCAGAGAGCACTTGTGCCATCTCCTTAAAGGTGTTGGGAGATTGCATGCTGACAGCCTTGTGCTCTTCTGGTGGTAGGGACCTCAAGAACTTGTCTATGGCCACCTGCTCAGTGACCTTGGTTGCTGTCCACTGCTCTAGCCACAGCAGGGTGTCCATAGGATTTATTGGGGTGGTCCCAGACTTGTAGGTCCATTTGTGGAACACTTGTGTTGTCCTTTTTCCTTTTTGTTATTTTTCTATTTGTGTACTATGCTGAAGTGGTTATCCATAAAGAGCATTACTGAACCAAAATTATCCTTTAGAACTTTCACTAACTGGGAAGAAACAAGTCCACCATGATGCTAGGAAGAACAGAGAATGATATGTGTTTGTCAAGAAATAGGCAATACAATTAAGAACATAGAAATCTTTGAAGAAGTCTTACTCAAAAAATAACAGGAGCACACTAAATAGTTAATCAGTGAGCCATTAACTAAGTTTTTAAACTGAAAATATGTATATGCATGATAATAGTGAGGGTCAAGAAATAAATTGAGTGCTTCAGAAGCAAGAGATAATGTGTGTAACCTGTTGGGTAATAGTTATACATTTACAATATGGAGATAAGACTCAAATTACACCTGAATACATAACTAACTATCGTCAATTTGCTGGCAGCAAAGAACTTTTCAGGAACTGACACAGAAATGCTGTTCATGTAAAAAAATAATTCTTATTCTCTTCCCAGGAAAACTGTATACAAGAGCAGGCACACAAATCAAATGTGTCCTTCCAAATGGCCATGACTGGTAAATCTCCTCCAGTGTAGAGTACAGTATGCTAAAACTATTCATAGAGAGTTTTAAATAAAATACATAAGATGGGTGTTTCTAGGAGCATAGCGAGTTGAGAAGTCAGGTTTCTGTAGGTGCTGTTTGAATATCATATCATGTGTGTGCTGTTTGTCTTTCACCCTCTGTCACTCCCTCTCACTCCTTTCTGGCTCTTTTCTCAGTCTTTCTCCCACTCTCTGTGGCTTCACCGGCTGGTGTAATGCGAGCGTTTATTAGCTGCTGCTTGGCGCAGGCACCCACATGGATTTAAAAATAGCTGCCTGTTCGCTCCTGCTGTCAGGCATGATGAGCTATAAAGTGTTCTATTGTACAGAAAGAGCGAAAACTAAAATGATGGTTAGGTCTGCGATGGAGAATAAGGGAAAAGGAGAAAATAGGAAAGACGAAAATCTTCTGACACTCATTCAATTAGATGGCAATGGTTATCTCAACCACAAAAACAGACTCATTTATAATATGCAACATAGCACTTAGCAAAATAGCATAGTAGTTATAACATGACAACTCAGGTGACATTCAGAGAGAAGGAAAGGAAATCACAATCTGCTTCTGGAAATGATCATTTACTGTATGTTTAAAAAAAAAAAATGCATGGAGAGAAAGAAAGCCATAGCCAGATCCAGTATAAATAGGGAGAGAGTGAGGATTATAATTGAACTTCCATTTTTATTTACCAAACTAGCCATCTATCTATCTTTTTTTTTTTTTTTTTTTTTTTTTTTTTTTTTTTCCAGTGGTGGGATTGGCTTGTGGTAGTGCACATTTTTTAAGTGACAATTTGTAATAGAAACTTAAACTTCTGAACATAAGGAATAATGATTCTAGTTGCAAGGAGAAACAAGAAACAAGCAAGCATTTGAAAAAGTGAGCTTTCAGGCTTTGTCTTTCAAATGTCAAGGACTTGTGCGGTAGAAAGATAGAAAGATATCTTCGTAAATAAGAGATTGGTTATTCTATTTTAATAGTTAAATCCAAATAAAATATAAATTAACATATAAATTAACATAATGTAACATAATATAACATATAAATTATGTAATATAAATTAACATAAATTACTTTTAAGTGCATAACTATATATAACTAAGTATCTGATGGTTATCAAAGCATCACAAATGTGTACAGATCAGGCTGGAGTACACCTAACATGCTTAAACTAAAACAATGTTTGAATATGTTATTAAATACAGCCAACAGCCATTCAAAAAAATAACAAATGTCAGATATATTACTGCACAATAATTTCAGTTACAGGGGATTACAAAATGAGGATTACACGTCCCAGTGCACTACACCATGTACTCTAACTGTATTCACTTCCAGTTGTTATTTTCTATTTTTATTAATTGGCAACAGCAGGGGGACAGCAAAAGCAACAGAAAAAAAAAAGAAAAAAAAACAAAAACTGTCTGACCCACAACGTGAGTACCTCCTTGCTTCTACATAATTCAAACAGTGCCGTTTATGCAAACAGAAATAAGATTAGGCAGCTGGGAGCTGGAACTTAAGAAAGTGCAATATATTTCTCATATATTTGCAAATATATAAGAAATACATTGCACTTTCCTAAGTACCAGCACTTTTTTCCACTTGACCTCTGTATTATGAGATATTTGTAGATCAGTCTGTTGGGAGGTTGATCTGATACTGTTCAATGCTTTTAGTGAAGCAGAGTGAGTTTGCTGGTTTAATTTTTGCTTTATTTTCCATAAAATCAATGTTTGAGGAGATGGTGCATGCAGGTTGCAGCAGCCAAAACAGCCACATTGTATGAATATAAACCACTCAAGAAAGCATAGTTAGTGCATTAGGAGATCTACAGTGTTTGGGTGCCAGGTGTTTCAGACCAAAACATCTGTGAGGTTTGAGTAATAACAATTGAGTAATAACAGTGGTTTATTAGTTGCAGTTTTGCTAATGCATCATGGTTTAATTCTGAATTACATTCAGTCTGACAGTATTAAAAGAGTGTGTCTGTGACAGGGTTTATAAGAGTGCACTACATAAGAACCTTGCTGTACCCTTATGGAAATGGCACATATATTTCATAAGGGATCATTTTAATCATTTTTCACACGGATTTATGTAGAGTAATATGTGATCACATATGAAAGTGCTTCCAACATGTTATCTCCTGAAACTGCACTTGTGAAATTAAGAAAACCCATGTGACATCATGTGAAAACTGATCACATACAGTGGTGCTTGCAAGTTTGTAAACCCTTTAGAATTTTCTATATATCTGCATAAATATAAACTAAACTGTCATCAGATTTTCACACAAGTCCTAAAAGCAGATAAAGAGAAACCAATTAAACAAATAAAACAAAAAAATTTACTTGGCCATTTATTTATTGAAGAAAATGGTCCAATTTTACATATCTGTGAGTGGCAAAGTATGTGAACCTCTAGGATTAGCAGTTAATTTGAAGATGAAATTACAATCAGGTGTTTTCAATCAAGCGAATGACAATCAGGTGTGAGTCAGTGCCCAATTTTATTTTAAGAACAGGAATCTATCAAAGTCTGATCTTCACAACACATGTTCATGGAAGTGTATCATGGCATGAACAAAGGAGATTTCTGAGGATGTCAGAAAAAGAGTTATTGATGCGATTCATGCTAGAAAAGGTTACAAAACCATCTCTAAACAGTTTGGACTCAACGAATCCACAGTCAGACAGATTGTGTACAAATGGAGGAAATTTAAGACTATTCTTACTCTATGACCAACAAAGATCAGTCCAAGAGCAAGACGTGTAATAGTCTGCAAGGTCACAAAGGAGCCAGAGTAACTTCTAAGCAACTAGAGGGCTTTCTCACATTGGTTAATGTTAATGTTCATGAGTTCAGTATCAGGAGAACAATGAACAACAATGGTATGCATGGCAGGGTTACAAGGAGAAAGCCACTGCTTTCCAAAAAGAACACTGATACCCTTCTGCCATTTGCTAAAGATCACATGGACAAGGCAAAAGTATATTGGGAAAATGTTTTCTGGACATATGAGTCCAAATAGAATTTGTGGTTTGAATGAGAAGCTTTAAGTTTAGAGAAAGGAAAACCAGCATAAGAACCTTATCCCATCTGTGTAATATGGTGGTGATGGTATCATGGTTTGGGCCTGTTTTGCTGCATCTGGGCCAGAATGGCTTTCCATCATTGATGGAACAATGATTTCTGCATTATACCACCAAATTCTAAAGGAAAATGTCAGGACATCTGTCCATGAACTGAATCTCTTGAGAAAGTGGGGCATGCAGCAAGACAACAACCCTAAGCACACAAGTCATTCTACCAAAGAATGGTTAAAGAATAATAAAGTTGTTTTGGAATGGCCAAGTCAATGTCCCGACCTTAATCCAATAGAAATGTTGTGGAAGGACCTGAAGCAAGCAGTTCATGTTAGGAAACCCACCAACAACCCAGAGTTGAAGCTGTTCAGTACTGAGCAATAGGCTAAAATTCCTCCAAGCTGATGTGCAGGACTGATCAACAGTTACCAGAAATGTTTAGTTGCAATTATTGCTGCACAAGGGGGTCACACCAGATACTGAAAGCAAAGGTTCACATACTTTTGCCATTCACAGATATGTAATATTGGATCATTTAACTCAATAAATAAATGACCGAGTGTAATATTTTTGTTTTATTTGTTTAAGTGAGTTCTCTTTATCTACTTTTAGGACTTGTGTGAAAATCTGATGATGTTTTATGCCATATTTATGCAGAAATATGGCCTTCTAAAGGGTTCACAAATTTTCTATCACCACTGTATTTGAATTACATGTGAAAAATTAACTCTCCAAAGGCTAAACCCTTGATAAAATATTTAAAAATTAACTTTTTTTTTCTCTTTCCCATATTCCATATTTACATATTTTCACATTCCACCTGTAATTTAGAGGAGGGTGGTTTTAAACAATGTTACTTTGTTTTCATGTTATCATTTGTATCTCATTTTAGATGTTCCATTGGTATTAAGCAAGAAGTTTATTTTTCATCTCAGGTTTTACAAGGCATCATGGGACATCGGCATATTGTGCATACATTTTATCCAGCTTAAACCTTATACCCTATAAGCAAGGCTTTAGCCATACTATAATGAAAACAATCATGCCAAGGAACCTTTGCACTGAATCAAAAATTTGACCACTGGGAATTACGGATACAGGCTCTCAGCCCTCTGGGCGGGTTACTGACAGCCTGATCCATGTTTTCCAATATATCTGTACGAGCACAGAGATTTGATAGAGGCATGAAGCATGTGCCTGCATGCTCCTGTGTTCTATGATATAAACTTCTCTTACACACTTTGTCTCATTATCTCTGAGTTTTTGTTTCCTGTGTTACATGGCAGAGAGCTGCAAGCAGGCATTTATACCATTGCTTTATCTCTTTGTTTGTTTCCGTTTGTGTCGCAGAGGGAGAGCAATGTGCCTGTGGGTGTTACTCAACTCTCGGATGAGAGCACGGTTGATGCTGAGAGTATATGTGGTCTAATAGATATCCAGAGTAGTGAATAAACAGTGTGTCTGTCTCAACATGCGCTATTCTGTTTCATGTCCTCTAATTTCAGGCACTCCAAATAAATGCATGTGAGTCATTTCTTATAAATTTGCAATCATAATAGAGTGACAAGGCTTAAAATTTCTTATGATGTCAAATAGTGTAAATGTGAACTATGTAAATGCATCCCCTTTACAGTTAATTTAAAAAAAAAAAAAAAAAGTTTTTTTCCAGACTTCATCAAATGTACATATTCAAAGGAAAATATTCCCATGTTTTATTTTTTATTTACCTAATTTTTGGTGAATTATTCTTGTCTTACTGCTTAATTCATGTGATTATCATTGAATTGCTTGACATAGGAAAATGAGTCTGACTGATACATGTCATTCATGGCATATTTTACATATAAACTAGAATTATTAGCTACTGCTAGTGATCCCTCTGTCTGTGGCAGTACAAAATTATGGCCTACATAATATTCAAATTAATTGAAATGCAAAATTTTTCAGTAATTCAATTTTTAGTTCTACAACCCCAATTCTGAAAAAGTTGGGACAGCATGGAAAATGCTAACAAAAACAAAGAGGAATGATTTGTAAATGTAATTTCACTTGTATTTAAACAAAAAATGTATAAAGACAAGGTATTTGATGTTTTACCTAATCATAGATGTTTTACCTGCATAGTATTTGAAGGTAAACGTTTATTTTGAAATTGATGCATGCAAAATATTCCAAAAAAGTTGGGACAGGGGCAATTTAGGGCTAATAGCGATGTGACAAGTTGAAATAAGAAGGTGATGTGAAACAGATGAGGCAACTGTTTAATCATAGTATATACAGAGCCTCCAAAAAATGCCTAGTCCTTCAAGAGCAAGGATGGGTCGAGGCTCCCCAATTTGTAAACAGATGCTTCAGTGAATAATCCAACACTTTGAGAACAACATTCCCCAAAGAGAAATCAGTAGAATTTTGAGCATTTCACCTTCTACAGTGCAAAATATAATTAAAAGATTCAAGGAATCTGGTCAAATCTCAGTGCGTAAAGGGCAAGGTCGAAAACCTTATGAATGCACATGATCTCAGATCCCTGAGACATCACTGTCTTTAAAATGATCATGAGTCTGTAATGGATATCTTGAAATGGGCTTGGGAATACTTTGGTAAACCTTTTAAAGTGAACACCATTTGCTGCTGCATCCACAGATGCAACTTAAGGCTTTACTATGCAAAGCAGAAGCCATACATCAACACTGTCTAGAAGCGCCACCGACTTCTCTGGACTTGGTCTCATCTGAGATGGACAGTAGCACAATAAAATCATGTTTTGTGGTCCAATGAGTCAACATTTCAAATGGTTTTTGGACAAAACAGCCATTGTGTCCTCTGGGTCAGAGAAGAAAAGGACCATCCAAGCTATCAGGTCTGAAAGCCAGTGTCCGTCATGGTATGGGGGTGTGTCTGTGCCCATGGCATGAGTAACTTGCACATCTGTGAGGGCACCACTAATGCAGAAAGATATGTACACATTTTGGAGCAACATACAGTGCATCCGGAACGTATTCACAGCACTCACTTTTTCGACATTTTGTTATGTTACAGCCTTATTCCAAAATGGATTAAATTCATTGTTTTCCTCAAAATTCTACAAACAATACCCCATAATGACAACATGAAAGAAGTTTGTTTGAAATCTTTGCAAATTTATTAAAAATAAAAAACAAAAAAAGCACATGTACATAAGTATTCACAGCCTTTTCTCAATACTTTGTTGAAGCACTTTTGGCACTAATTACGGCCTCAAGTCTTTTTGAGTATGATGCTACAAGCTTGGCACATCTATTTTTGGGCAGTTTCTACCATTCTTCTTTGCAGGACCTCTCAAGCTCCATCAGGTTGGATGGGGAGCGTCGGTGCACAGCCATTTTCAGATCTCTCCAGAGATGTTCAATCAGGTTTCAAGTCTGGGCTCGGCTGGGCCACTCAAGGACATTCACAGAGTTGTCCTGTAGCCACTCCTTTGTTATCTTGGCTGTGTGCTTAGGGTCGCTGTCCTGTTGGAAGATGAACCTTAGCCCCAGTCTGAGGTCCAGAGCGCTCTGGAGCAGGTTTTCATCAAGGATGTCTTTGTACATTGCTGCATTCATTTTTCCCTCGATCCTGACTAGTCTCCCAGTTCCTGCCACTGAAAAACATCCCCACAGCATGATGCTGTCACCAACATGCTTCACTGAAGGGATGGTATTGGCCAGGTGATGAGTGGTGCCTGGTTTCCTCCAGACATGACACTTGCCATTCAGGCCAAAGTGTTCACTCTTTGTCTTGGTCTGAGAGTCTTTCAGGTTCCTTTTGACAAACTCCAGGCAGGCTGTCATGTGCCTTTTACTGAGGAGTGGCTTCCGTCTGGCCACTCTATCATACAGGCCTGATTGGTGGAGTGCTGCAGAGATGGTTGTTCTTCTGGAAGGTTCTCCTCTCTCCACAGAGACATGCTGGAGCTCTGTCAGTCTCACCATCGGGTTTTTGGTGACCTCCCTGACTAAGGCCCTTCTCCCCCGTTCGCTCAGTTTGGCCAGGCGGTCAGCTCTAGGAAGAGTCCTACTGGTTCCAAACTTCTTCCATTTATGGATGATGGAGGCCACTGTGTTCATTTGGACCTTCAATACTGCAGAAATGTTTCTGTACCCTTCCCCAGATCTGTGCCTTGATACAATCCTGTCTCGGAGATCTACAAACAATTCCTTGGACTTCATGGCTTGGTTTGTGCTCTCACATGCATTGGTAACTGTGGGACCTTCTATAGATATGTGTGCGCCTTTCCAAATCATGTCCAGTTAACTGAATTTACCACAGGTGGACTCCAATCAAGTTGTAGAAACATCTCGAGGATGATCAGTGGAAACAGGATGCACCTAAGCTCAATTTTGAGTGTCATGGCAAAGGCTGTGAATAATTATGTACATGTGCTTTTTTGTTTCATTTTTAATGAATTAACAAAGATTTCAAACAAACTACTTTCACTTTGTCATTATGGGGTATTGTTTGTAGAATTTTGAGGAAAATAATGAATTTAATCCATTTTAGAATAAGGCTGTAACATAACAAAATGTGGAAAAAGTGATGCGCTGTGAATACTTTCCTGATGCACTGTATACGGTCATCCAGAGCAGGACAATGATAAACCACATTCTGCCCGGATTACAAGCGCATAGTGAGTGGCAGGTGCTAGCAGGCCTGTGTGCAGTCCTGCTGTCATCTATTGAGAATGTGCGGTGCATTATGAAGTGCAAAATAAGGCAATGAAGTTGTACAACTGAAGAAATGCATAATGGATAAATGGGGAAAATTCTGCTTGCTAAACTTAACCAACTAGTGTCTTCAGTGCCCAAATACTTAATAAATGTTATTAAAAGAAAAGGTGATGTTACACAGTGGTAAACAGTCAATTGTCCCTATTTTTTTTTTTTTTTTGGAGTGTGTTGTGGTCATCAGATTTGAAGTGAATGTACATTTTCAAAAATAAATTAAATTCACAATGTAAATCAAATAATGTGTTTTCAATATAGTACCGTTACAAACTGGACTCAAAACGGAAGCAATTGTAGATTCAAGTCTTTATTATTCACACCAAGTCAATAAACAAAACGCGGTCAACGTGAAGCGAGATACAAGGCCAAAACAGGAAACTAGATTCGAAGCATGGAATAAGAACAGGACACGAAAACCACAACTGCTTAACATCAAGGGAGCTAACACATACATGGCAAACTTGAATGCAAATAATACTGCGCAGGAACAGGAGGGGTTTAAATAACTCACATAATCAAATTTGAACTCAGGTAGCTGGAAATAATAACACACCCTCGAACATCTACCAATAACTAAACAGGGAGGAGACATAAACCAAAACAAACACACGTGTCCATTGTACACAAAGTCACCATAGTTCATACGTAACCCAAGAGCATGTGCTCACTCTGGCTCATGTACACACACGCCCTCCGGCTCTCCATGCACGTTGCAGCCTGAGCGACATCTGCAGGCAAGATTGTGAGAAGTAGAGGGTGAATTGCATTTTCAATTTTATTTATTTTTTTTTCCAGACTGTCCAAACTTTTTTTAGAAATGGGCTTATAGATCAGAAGGAATTTTACTTCTCCTGTTACAACACAGGACTCAAGACAGCAAGTAATCACAGGAGTACAGTCTTTATTTGCCACTTAAGTCAACACACGAGGAGGCGGGAAACAAGGTCTAGACATAAAACTCGAACTCAAGCAAAGAACAGGAAACTTAAACAGGGTGTGGAAACTGTACCACATTTAAGTAATGTAAAAATTTCTCCTTTAACTAGAAAGGAGGCAGGAAGCACCAAACTTAGAACCAGACCTTGACATGAAACACTCAATTAACTCAGGCATGAAACACTCCTCTAATTATGGCAGGAAACACTCCTCTAACTATGGCAGGGAACACATCCAACTATGGCATGAACACATCATGTAACTAGAACAAGAACACTCCTTTAACTTAGGCATGAATACTCATTAAACAAAGACAGGAACACTCTTAACTATGGCAAGGCATAAACACTCTTAACCAAGGCATAAGCTAAGGAACAGGAAAACAGACAGAGCATGGCACCATCACAGCCTGGCACCATTATTCAGTTCATCGTCTTCTCTGTTCATCCTTTCTCTACTTTACTTTAATGCCGCACAACATGTGCGCCAACACAAGGGGTTTAAATAACCAGTCAGCATTCTCTTAATTGCCGACAGCTGGCAACACTTGACACAGTTTTAGCGTCCATGCACACTTCAAGCACGTGCACGTGCTCGCTCTGAAATGCCGTCTGCCGGTGAGGTCATGACAGCTCCAGGCTTCTTGAAATCAACAGAAATAATACCTTTTAGAATTTGTAGGTTGTTCACATGAAATTTTCACCAGACATCAGTATTAACTCAAGAAATCTGCAAATATAAAGAATTCAAAAAATTAAAGTCCATAAATAAAGTTATGTGTAATAAAATGGAATGACACAGGAAAAAAAGTATTGAAGACAGTAAGAAAAAGCAGTTCTCCAAGGCAAGGTAAGGCAAGGAACCAACTGAAATCTGTAAGTAGTTAGAAAGTAATTATACCTCCTATCTGTGCAAATTAATATAATTTTGGTTAGCAAATTGATGGTCTATAAAAAGGCTTTTGGTTACCAATGTGTCAGAAGAATAGTCAGAAGAGTAGCCCAAGAGCCAAAAACCACTTGGAAAGAGCTCCAGAAACAGTTAGAGGCAGAAAAAAATAGGCAATGCAATCCACCGCTATGGCCTCTATGCACGCTCACCCCACAAGACTCCATTACTAAAGAAAAGGCATGTCGAAGCTCATTTAAAATTTGCTACAACTCATTTGGACAAGCCTATGAAATACTGGGAGAGTGTAGTCTGGTCAGACGAGAGCAAAATGAAACTTTTTGGCTGTCATACTACACACCATGTTTGGAGAAGAAATGGCACTGCACATCACCCTAAAAACACTATACCAACAGTGAAGTTTTTTAGGTGGAAGCATCATGGTGTGGGGCTGTTTTTGCATCGCATGGTACTGGAACACTTGAAGGAACGATGCATGGAGCCCTTTACCGGGAGATTCTTGATAAGAATCTGCTGCCATCCACCAGGACAATGAAGATGAGACATGGGTGGACCTTCCAGCAGGACAATGATCCAAAGCATAGTGCAAAGCAAACTCTCAATTGGTTGAGAGTTGACGCGTTCAATACTTATTTCCACCACTGTATATGTGTGTGTGTGTGTGTGTGTGTGTGTGTGTGAGTGAGAGAGAGAGAGAGAGAGAGATTATGTGTGGCTATATATGTGAGTGAGAGAGAGAGTAAGTGAGTGAATGTGTGGCCTATGCTAGACGAAGTAGAGACAAAGTAATTTTCCTGGGGATTTACAGGTATATACCATAGATTCTCAAAGACACACCCTTCCCCCCTCCATGGGAACACTGCAAACTGTAATTTTGTGTGTCTATGATAGAGAGAGAGTGTGTTTTGCTCCTTAGATACCAAACAGATTCAAAGCATGTGAAAATCCTTTGCTCTCAATTGCATTTATCACTGGGATGACCCCAACCATCATGTGTGTAGTCATGTCATAGCAGACATCAGAAACATTATAATTAAGCAAAAAAAAAAAAAAATTCTGAAAAGATCTTATGTAAGTAGGAAAATTCATGACATATGAACATACAAAAAAAAAATAAATAAATAATACTGCATATGTTGTTTTTTTTTTACTATTTGAAGAGTGTCTAGGGTCATATAGACCCCAAACAGAACATAAGGGTGAACAGTACAGTGTTGAGTTTACAATTGCAATTTCAAATCTTTTTTCAATTTAATTACTTTCTGGACTGAGCCAGACTCGACTCGGACTCGGCCATCAAGGACTCAGACTTGAGTCCAACTCAGCCCCTTTTGGACTCGGACTAGATTTGTTAAGGACTTTGTCTCGACTTGGACTCGCACCCAACACTACAGCATGGCCTACAAACATGGCCACTAAGGACTACAACACCTATCCATCACTAACTCTCTCATGTTCATGTTCTACACTCACAGTATAAGAACTCTCAATTCTCACAAACCCTGTGAAGTGTACGTTCAGCCCTGTACCTGTCGGCGCCAACCTTTTGTATTTAGCTATCACATATCCCTGGTATTGATCTTGTTTCTGGTTTTCTGGTTTTTGCTCATAGTGTGATCTAGTTCATGCTGGTTGTTGTTTGCCTGACCATTGCCTGGATTCTGATTATGACTTAACCATCTTATGCCTGCATCTTAAATAAAACCTCCATTACCTGAATTTGTGTGTGTTCCTGCCGCATGACAATCATACATTAATAGATTTTATTTCATGTTAATAAACTCAGATGGAGAAGGGGTGTTTCCAGGAATTGTCTGTTAACATCGGACACGTACACAGCTTCACATGTTGGTTGGGTCACTTTGTTGTAGAGAAAAAGTTTGATCTTTTGCCATATTTTTAATGATAACTCGTACTAATGTCCTCTGATCTGCCATAAACATCACTGGATATTGTGGCAATGCAATATCATATAGGTACAGTAATATTGTTATACAGCCATGACCAATTTTTAAACACCTACTGGTATCAGTTAATATTATTACACATTTAGCACAGAGACCTAGACATGTACAAATACATTCCTGTGACATCAGACTTCAGGCATCCATGATACAACACTCATGATCAAGATCCTCCTTTAACCTCCACTCTTTTCTCCCCTTCATACAACCCCCAGACTCTTTCTCAGGTTGTGCTGCTCTATAAACAGAGGCGTGCTCTTCACCCCTAGATACATTCATGCACTTCTCTGGGTATGATCAGCATCTATTGATCCGCTTTCCATCCTACACAGCAAGGAAATCGTGTATCTGCCTGTGACTCAGTCACGATCCTAAGCTATTTTATAAGATAACAACTTACAGGCAAACAGATCACACACACGGGGCCTTTTATTCACTCTATCATATCAAATCCATATCCAATTTGACATTTTCTTCCAAAATTCCCCCAGAGCAGTGTTGGGCATTGGTTAATTGCTGCCACACACTCAGTGTTTTAAATGTGATGAAGGTTCAGCAGGAAAAGATTGATCACAAACAGTCATGGCCATATTTAACACAAGCTGAAATGTGTCTGGGACTCTGAGCATGATGTAATTACAGCCAGACCCGGTGAGTCTAACCAAATTACTAGCCCTGGCTTGGCATCGATCTCAGCACAGCCCAAGAGAAAGAGAATGAGGACCAGAATGAGTATCGAAAAATAACAAGGAATAGCTATCCTCCAAGAGAGTCCTACAGACCTGATGTAGTGGTTACTCTTACCCCAGGATTATGGTGATTTTATGGCAGTCTCTCTCTCTCTCTCTCTCTTTCTCTCTCTCTGTGGTCCTGATGAAATTTTATACTTTTATTCACCTGATGTAACATCACTAAAATGCACTTCAGCTTGTCTGTTTCACTTCACCCTGTGCCTGCCCTAAACCAATAGCCCTCAGCGTAATCACATTGATCATTCCACATCTGCTCCTTCTCTTATCCTCCTTATGTGTTTAGTGACAGGAGAGTTTAGAACTGCTCAAAACTAAACCATTGTGCTTTATTTTGCAGCTGTTTTATGGCAAGAAAAGCTTTTCATTAATAGAATGCTTGAACAAAGAGACAAAAGAGAACACAGAGAAAAAAAGAAAAAATAAATAACATTAATAATCAAAAGTAACCCCAAATGTAGCTGTGTAGCTGATCATCCAAAACAAGTTTAGTGTCTGACATTTGCTTTTTTGGGGTTTGCATTGTAGATATGAGGTAGCTAGAGTAGCTATCTAATTAAAGACTATATCACCCCAAAAAAACTCATTTTTCTGTAAACGATTTGCCTCAAGCCACATCTAGTTTTACAGTAATGCTACATATTTTACAATTGTCTGACTTCCGGTTTACGCATGGAGTGAATTGGTGTTAGTAGCTGTAGCTACTGAACTCTTAATTATTTGATTTTTCACTACAGACATATGCTCACTTCAATCAGTTATCTGGCATCCTGTATAACGTAGAAACATAGTCGTGCAGCATTATGGTGACTACATAGCAAAATCACCAGTGTTGATTTAACACCCCCAGTGTTGAATTCACACCCTTCAATGTTTATATTAGTCCATGGGACTCATATAAACACTCTGGGTGTTAATTAAACACTAGGGATTTTACTGTGCAGAATGCAACTTCGTAATAAAACTGGATATAAAGTTGGCAAGACCTCAGGCAAGCCTGAGGATATGGCACCTTTACTTGAGGTTTCGCTCACTTTACCTGAAGACCTCGAAAGGCTCTGATCAGTGCTACTCTCTGGCATGATGCAAGGAGTTCATTCTAGTAAGTCAACTAGTAAGCACCTTGTAGCCCATGAATGTGAAATTGGAACAAGTTAAATCATGCTATGAAGCATATGATGAACAGCTTTGCAAGATGGCCTAAATAACCACAGTGACAGGCAAGCAAGTGTTGAGGTTCCATGGATGTGCTACAAAAAGAAAACGTTTTTGAAAGCACAAGCATCCAGGGTTTGACGCCGTTCTGGTTTCAGCTCTACCAGAAGAAGCTCAGGTATGTTTTAGAAGACAAACAACTAGTGACACAATCTACCAGACATCAAAGGTGAACATGATGGCACCGACTATGTCTGTGGAATGTTTCTGTCTGTCAGAGTCAGTGGTGGACAGTCTAAATTTTGCAGAATAGAACAGATCTACCTATGAGCAGTCAACCACACAAACAAGTCTGTTGAGCCACCTGCAGTCTGGTCTCAATGTTTCAGTCCCACTCTCAGCATACAAGATAGATGGTTCGCTGCTGGTGACTCCCAAGAGGTTCATACAAGTGAAATAGAACTGAGTCCAGCCAATGGTACTCGTACTCTTGTGTAATTGAGCAGTTCATAATCAGAATATTTTAAAAACCTTTAAACATCCTAAATGTCTCTTGCCATTAGCACAATGGAATCTGCATCCCCACAACCCATGATCCTTCATGTTGTTGAGCCAAACTGGGTTAGAAATTAAAACTCAGTTTACGACCAACCTCCGTTGATGCACTGATTATGATTATAAAAGACAGTTGGAAATACACCTTGACTTCAGTTTACAATATGAAAATCCAGACTTTGATGGAAAACTTACTTCCCTCACTGACATTGAGGAGTTGCCACAAAAAGTTGTTGTGCATATCTCACTTGAACAAGATTCCAGCTCTCTTGCATCAACTGAAACACTTTCAAGTGTGTCAGCTTCAGAATGTCTAAGCAGATGGTTCCTTTTCCAGTTTTCGTTTTCCTTTTCCACATTTTCATTTGACGTTGAACTGAAACTTTGAGAATGAAATGCTTAATTTGAGAAGAACAAGAAACACCTTAAGTTAACAAGATATATAAAGCACAGCATTATAGAAAAGCTTGCATCTATGATGTATGGCTTCAAGGCTTGCCCAAGTGATAAAAAGATAGCAATGGCAGCTAAGGCTCTTGTGGCCAAACATCATTGCGTGAATGAAGCAGGATCTGAGACTGGCTGGAATGGATGGAAGAATAGCATTAAGTTTAAGATGGGTATTTACAGGAGCAAAATGAGATGGGCTGGATCTCAGGAGGTCACTGTAAATGCTGGAAATAGAAGTAGAAACAATCCTGACAGTGAGTCTTCACACTCAAACATTAAAAGACCCAAGTGAGCAGAAGTCTACGCAACTTTCCTCAACTCTAGAGCACTTGACACAGAAAATTGTTGAAGAAATCAAGAATACTTAGAAGAACCTACCCATCATTAGAAAAATAATGCAGACCACATTTGCGGCGACAGACCATAGTGAACACCTGCCCACCAGTGAAAGAGCTCATGGACCTCTGGCCTGCTTTCAAAATGGAGTCTGAGGTAATATGGAGTAACACTTTTTCCCTGTTTTTCCTGTGCTGATAACATGTGGCACATTCTGTGTAGTTTAAAGTGATAGTTGTGGTTCTTACTCATACAGTGGCTAGTTGCTGCTTTATAGGACTGTAGTAGACTCCCCAAGTTTGACCTGTCAGCTCCTTCACTGTAGTGAGAACAAGCACTTCACCGGGACTGTACTCCTCCAAAATGAGTGAAGTGGATCTGGACCAGCAAACACCACCATTTTGAGCTGAAAACATGTTTTGGAAGATGCACAACAACACACATTTGTTTGGGGATTCATTATCCACACTCTTTTCCAGCCCTCTTGATTCCAAACTAGTGGAACCTTTTGTCTCTGTATCATTACACAGCAGCTCCCCTCAGCACTGTATGTGTGTTTAAACATCTGGTAGGTGAAGCTGTGGCAAAGTGATATAGAAAAAAGTAGTTAGACCAGTTTGGAAGCAAGAGGCCTGTAAAGGAGCATGAATCCCAAACAAATGTGTGTTGTTGTGCATCCTTCAAAACATTTTTTCAGCACCAGTCCTGGTGTTTGCCGGTCCAGATCCCCTTCATTCATTTTGGAGAAGAACAGTCCAGGTGAAGTTCTCGTTCCTACCACAGGATCAAATTTGGAGGATCTATTATCCTTGTATGGAGGTGCAGATACCACTGTATGGGGAAGAACCACAACTATCACTTTAATCTAGTTCATCTTGAACTGACTAATTAATATGGCTATATTGTCCTTCTGCTCTGTTTTTAAATGTAGGCGTATGCAGAGTTCGAATGGATTACAATCCAGAACATACCCAACACATTTTACTCCGAACTTGACCGCCATCTTCCTCGACTGTTGACCTTATTCAGACAGAACGTGTCCAAAACTGGGAAGACAGCAGAAGCTTTGGCTGAAAATTTAAAAATACATGATGAACAGGTGAAGAGATTATTATACATTTCATAGGTTAAACCATTTGGTAACTTGATGAACAATGATTCAAATGAGCTTTTGAATTCTACAATTAGTCCACTTTGTTTTTGGTATTTGTCTGATTGCATTACAGGTGTGAACAAGTTATTTGTGGATATATGATTGGACTGTTTAAAATCATGTCAGTTATCTTCACAGTCAACAGTATGCACAGTTCTATTTTTATCATTGTAGAAATTACACGACATCCACACCAGGCATGCCACTGTTCTTCATGCCTTTCCTGTGTATCTGTGTGAGGAAGTCTCTGGGTTTTTCCAGGACCTACACAGCGAAACACCTTAAAAAATTGACAATACCGCTCCATATTAAGTGAACAGTTAATCCACAAATATGTTTTGTTTGTTACCCTTATGGATTGTATCATAAAACAGTAAAGTTCATTTTCTCAATGTTCATTTGTCACATTTATTGTATTAATTGATAAAGAGAACAAAAACTGCTTGTCATGTTTATTTACTATTAGGTTTATTTATTATATTTAATAAATATATTTATTATATTTAAAAATAAAAAGAGACTAAAAACATTACTGTCTGTCACATTTATTTTATTTGTTTATTTTAAAAAAGTAGAAAATAACTATTTTCACTGGGTTTACTTTTCGACGGGTTTCCTGTCAGTGTCCTCAAGCTGACTCCTGTGGTAAACCTGCCAAAAAATGTACTGCATCTGGCTAGTTTTGGTTTTGGTGAAACTTCTTTTTCCTGAGAAGAAGAAAAAGGCAGATTTAAGAAAAAATAACAACTTTAACGCATGCTTTGTTAGCTTGAAGATGCCATCTATCGGTAAGAAGACATTAGACAAAATACAGTATCTCACAAAAGTGACCCCTCACCCCTCACATTTTTGTAAATATTTGATTGAATCTTTTCATGTGACAACACTGAAGAAATGACACTTTGCTACAATGTCAAGTAGTGAGTGTACAGCTTGTGTAACAATGTAAATTTGCTGTCCCCTCAAAATAACTCAACACACAGCCATTAATGTCTAAACCGCTGGCAACAAAAGTGAGTACACCCCTAAGTGAAAATGTCCAAATTGGGCCCAATTAGCCATTTGGTGTAATGTGACTTGTTAGTGTTACAAGGTCTCAGGTGTGAATGGGGAGCAGGTGTGTTAAATTTGGTGTCATCGCTCTCACACTCCCTCATACTGGCCACTGGAAGTTCAACATGGCACCTCATGGCAAAGAACTCTCTGAGGATATGAAAAAAAGAATTGTTGCTCGCTCTCTCTCTCTCTCTCTCTCTCTCTCTCTCTATATATATATATATATATATATATATATATATATATATATAGATAGATAGATAGATAGATATAGATAGATACACACACACACACACACACACTCAGTGGGGGAAATAAGTATTGAACTCGTCAACTCATACTGGCCACTGGAAGTTCAACATTGCACCTCATGGCATAGAACTCTCTGAGGATCTGAAAAAAAGAATTGTTGCTCTACATAAAGATGGCCTAGGCTATAAGAAGATTGCCAAGACCCTGACACTGAGCTGTAGCACAGTGGCCAAGACCATACAGAGGTTTAACAGGACAGGTTCCACTCAGAACAGGCCTCGCCATGGTCGACCAAAGAAGTCGAGTGCACGTGCTCAGCATCATATCCAGAGGTTGTTTTTGGGAAATAGACGTATGAGTGCTGCCAGCATTGCTGCAGAGGTCGAAGGGGTGGGGGGTCAGCCTGTCAGTGCTCAGACCATATGCCGCACACTGCATCAAATTGGTCTGCATAGCTGTCGTCCAAGAAGGAAGCCTCTTCTAAAGATGATGCACAAGAAAGCCCGCAAACAGTTTGCTGAAGACAAGCAGACTAAACACATGGATTACTGGAACCATGTCCTGTGGTCTGATGAGACCAAGAAAAACTTATTTGGTTCAGATGGTGTCAAGTGTGTGTGGCAGCAACCAGGTGAGGAGTACAAAGACAAGTGTGTCTTGCCTACAGTCAAGCATGGTGGTGGGAGTGTTATGGTCAGGGGCTGCATGAGTGCTGCCGGCACTGGGGAGCTACAGTTCATTGAGGGAACCATGAATGCCAACATGTATGGTGACATACTGAAGCAGAGCATGATCCCCTCCCTTCGGAGACTGGGCCGGGGGGGCAATATTCCAGCATGATAACGACCACTGCCTCGCTAAAGAAGCTGAGGGTGAAGGTGATGTACTGGCCAAGCATGTCTCCAGACCTAAAACCTATTGAGCATCTGTGGGGCATCCTCAAACGGAAGGTGGAGGAGCACAAGGTCTCTAACATCCACCAGCTCCATGATGTCATCATGGAGGAGTGGAAGAGGACTCCAGTGGCAACCTGTGAAGCTCTGGTGAACTCCATGCCCAAGAGGGTTAAGGCAGTGCTAGAAAATAATGGTGGCCACACAAAATATTGACACTTTGGGCCCAATTTGGACATTTTCACTTAGGGGTGTACTCACTTTTGTTGCCAGCGGTTTAGACATTAATGGCTGTGTGTTGAGTTATTTTGAGGGGACAGCAAATTTACACTGTTACACAAGCTATACACTCACTACTGTACATTGTAGCAAAGTGTCTTTTCTCCAGTGCTGTCACATGAAAAGTTATAATCAAATATTTACAAAAATGTGAGGGGTGTACTCACTTTTGTGAGATACTGTACATTCAGCTGTTAACTAAATAACTGATGACTAGATCCTTCAAACTTCTGTAAGAAACAAATGCAACTACCTCTATTTTCCCCATCCATCCTTAACTTAATTAAAAAGTCGTCAATATATTATTTTCAAATATGTATGCGAATACTGTACTGTGAATGTGTTAAATAATATACATGAACAATCCACCAAATTATCATTTGATGTGTACAGTCGGTCATTTGAAAGTTAAGTTAAATCGCAAACTAAGTGGCTGAAAATAAACACTGTGGCAATCAGTCAATAATCTGTATTATTTCACTTTGAAATATCTTGATATAGAAGTATTTTAATTAATAAAAATTTACACTTACATTTGTTAAAGTTGCTGCCTCCATTGTTCCCATCCGCCATGTTTACTTTTCTTTTACGTTTGTATTGCAGTCTCATGTTGGAGTATGGGAAATACTGCATTGGCGAGTGTATGTCGGATGTACACTCAAAATCAGAGTGCATTGTGGGTATAAATGAGTGAACGAATGTAGGGAATGAAGTTGTTCACTGAGAATTCAGACACCACTACAAAATGGCCGACACCCTATACTGTGCATTATATAGGAGATAGGGAAAAGTTTCAGACACAGCAACACTGTGACGAGGTGGAGGGAGTGGCCAGGCTGTGAGGATGCACACCTGGCACTGATTTTTCTAATCAGTGGGAGAGAGAGATAATGGAGTGGCTGGAAGTGGCAGTGAGAGAGGGGGAGATGCACGTGCACTTTGTGGTACAGATGTGGTTTATGTTATGTTTATGGTCTGTTAATTATTAAACTCATGTTCACCTCCTTGTCCGACTCTTAAGTCTGTCACACTTACCTTTTCTCCTGCAGTACTTAACTGAAAAGGAGAGATGATTTGTAAAAAAAATATATATAAATAAATAAAAATTGAAAGCGTCATAAAAATGGGTTTAAAAAAGAATTATATGTATACCTGATATTTGTAATCATGGATTAGTTTGTGATTAGTACAGTATCTCACAAAAGTGAGTACACCCCTCACATGTTTGTAAATATTTGATCATATCTTTTCATGTGACAACACTGAAGAAATGACACTTTGCTACAATGTAAAGTAGTGAGTGTACAGCTTGTATAACAGTGTAAATTTGCTGTCCCCTCAAAATAACTCAACACACAGCCATTAATGTCTAAACCGCTGGCAACAAAAGTGAGTACACCCCTAAGTGAAAATGTCCAAATTGGCCCCAAAGTGTCAATATTTTGTGTGGCCACCATTATTTTCCAGCACTGCCTTAACCCTCTTGGGCATGGAGTTCACCAGAGCTTCACAGGTTGACACTGGAGTCCTTTTCCACTCCTCCATGGTGACATCACAGAGCTGGTGGATGTTAGAGACCTTGTGCTCCTCCACCTTCCATTTGAGGATGCCCCACAGATGCTCAATAGGGTTTAGGTCTGGAGAAATGCTCGGCCAGTCCATTACATTCACCCTCAGCTTCTTTAGCAAGGCAGTGGTCGTCTTGGAGGTGTGTTTGGGGTCGTTATCATGCTGGAATACTGCATACTGATCATGCGCTGCTTCAGTATGTCACAGTACATGTTGGCATTCATGGTTGCCTCAATAAACTGTAGCTCCCCAGTGCCGGCAGCACTCATGCAGCCCCAGACCATGACACTCCCATATTTCTGTAAAGCTGCTTTGAGACAATGTCTATTGTAAAAAGCTCTATAC
This sequence comes from Ictalurus furcatus, assembly GCF_023375685.1. NCBI lineage: Eukaryota > Metazoa > Chordata > Actinopteri > Siluriformes > Ictaluridae > Ictalurus > Ictalurus furcatus. The sequence continues at coordinate 25,879,524 of NC_071258.1, forward strand.
AAATAAAATTGAATTTAATTGAATTGAATTGAACTCCCACCACCATGCTCGACTGTAGGCAATACACACTAGTCTTTGTACTCCTAACCTGGTTGCCACCACACACGTTTGACACCAACTGAACCAAATAGGTTTTTCTTGGTCTCATCAGACCACAGGACACGGTTCCAGTAATCCATGTCCTTAGTCTGCTTGTCTTCAGCAAACTGTTTGCGGGCTTTCTTGTGCATCATCTTTAGAAGAGGCTTCCTTCTGGGACGACAGCCATGCAGACCAATTTGATGCAATGTGTGGCATATGGTCTGAGCACTGACACGCTGACCCCCTACCCCTTCAACCTCTGCAGCAATGCTGGCAGCACTCATACGTCTATTTCCCAAAGACAACCTCTGGATATGATGCTGAGCACGTGCACTCGACTTCTTTGGTCGACCATGGCAAGGCCTGTTCTGAGTGGAACCTGTCCTGTTAAACCGCTGTATGGCCTTGGCCACCGTGCTGCAGCTCAGTGTCAGGGTCTTGGCAATCTTCTTATAGCCTAGGCCATCTTTATGTCATCTGAAAAAGGGGTGTGGCATTATTGAAGGCATTTCCACTCTAGTTCAAAGTGCTTTTCTTCTGTGAAAATAATGCCTTAAAAAGTTGCTGGACTACTCTGCAGGTTTTCTGCCACATGGCCCAAACTGAACAACGTGCCTTGTATTTGTTAATGTTATGTAATGTGACATTAATTTAATACTTGTTCTTGACTGTTGTAGGGCTGGGCAAAATCAAATATCACAGTATCTTTGATTTTGTAAGGATGACTGCTGGCACTTTAATAAGACATTTACATACAAAAGATTTCTGATCAACAGTCATTAATAATGTGAATATGTTGTCCAATCAGGTAGAGCCAATGTTCAGAAAAGTCCAGAAAATTGCATCTCTGTACTGCCTTTAAAACCAGGAAGAACATATGGGCCCAATTATGGTCTGCACATATATAGCGCTTTTATCCAAAGCGCTTTACACTGTGTCTCATTCACCCATTCACACACACACTCACACACCAATGGTAGCAGAGCTGCCATGCAAGGCGCTAACTTGCCATCGGGAGCAGCTTGGGGTTCACTGTCTTGCCCAAAGACACTGGAGTTATGTGGGCCGGGAATCAAACCATCAACCCTACGATTAGTGGACAACCCGCTCTACCACCTGAGATACAGCCGCCCCAAAATATGGTAACGCTTCACTATTTTGCGTGTCACCCTTGTGCAAGGATGGATTTATTTGAAAGTACAATATCCACAATCCAGTACAAGATCTACTCTCATATCACAATATTGATTTAATATTGATTTATCGCCCACTCCTAGTTATGTGCAGTGTTATAACAATGTTATAGTTTTGTTAGTTAATAACATTTCCTAAGGTTTTATATTAAATGTGCTGCACTTTAATTCATCCATATGAACCAAAGTAAATGTACACTTGATACTTGTTAATGTAATACATTTATATTTTAGACTTTTAAATGGTTCGTGGCATTATTTGTGGCCACAGTTTGTGGCATTATTGTAATTTCATCAAAGTTGCTCCCCTCTTGCCCTATTGCCTCATTCAGGTTTTACCCTGTTCAGGTTTTAGGCAGATACCCAAAAGTGTGCATTCCCTTTGCATTTTATGTACTTCTTTCCCCTATCTTTAAAATATTAACAGTGCAGTGTTAAATGGGTGATGGCAATAAAATACTGTTCAGTAGAAGACATTACTCAAGATGTGGAAGTTAGTTGTACTCAATGTATTTGGGGCAATGAATTTCCACAAAGTTTTGAGTCACATGATTTGGATTTTAATAAGTCAAAGTGTTTGACTTATCCATCCATCCATCCATCCTTCCATCCATCCATCCTTCTTCTACCGCTTACTCCTTCTTCAGGGTCTCGGGGGAACCTGGAGCCAATCCCAGGGAGCATCGGGCACAAGGCGGGGTACACCCTGGACAGGGTGTTTGACTTATGTGTAATTAAAAAAAATTACAAAAGAGACTAATAGTTTAGTTAACAAAACATGCATCTTTGTGTACTTATTTTAAGAACTGCTAACTTAATGCCATGGGAAAGGTGAATGAAAATTTTAAGGCACATTACTGAAAATATTTTAGTTGACTTAATAAGAACTTTAAATTAACTGTAATCAAAGGGTACATGTAGCATGTAATTCAAATATTTAAACTTTGAAAACATTTGATTTTTAAGTTCATCAACTTGAAAAATTTAAGGTAATCAGTTGCCTTATTCTTTTTTCAGTTCTGCTAACTTATTTGGGTTTACAGTGTACTTTTATGCAACAAAATGGCTGGGTGGACCCCTGGAGATTTTTAAATCATCAGGGAATTCTTTTTTTATTCTCCCACACACCATTCATTTTCCAGGCTAGGTTATTTCTTTCTAGATGACCTGACTTTACAAGTGGTTAAGAAAATTATTATTCAGCTATAGTTATATCAGATGCTAAACCTGCACTTTCCCTTAAAAATTAGGGATTGACGACAGTTGACATTTAATCCACTCCTGCTATCTACTGAAAAGTTCTTCATCTTTGTGTTGACCACTTTCTTGGAGACCAATAAAATGCACTCAGTGTATTACTCGTTACTCGGGTAGACTCTAAAGGGATATATGAGGGGTCAAGTAATATCTTCATCATATGCCATCAAAGAGTGTAAGAAGGAATTGCAAGCACTACCACAATCCATACTAAATTTAGATAGACTATATTATGAAGCACCTACAGCCAAATTACATAAAAAAAGAGTTGATTTGCTGACTAAATTTAATCTATTATCTACAACTCATGCAGAACAATTAATATTTAGGACGCATGGCCTTTACTATGAGTATGGAGACAAATCAAGCCGGCTTTTGGCTCACCAGCTGAAATGTCAAGCTGCCTCACGTCCAGGGTTGGGAAGGTTACTTATAAAATGTATTCCGTTACAGTTACAAATTATTTCATAAAAATGTAATCAGTGTCATAATCCAAGTATCACAATATGAAAATAATGTAATCTGATTACTTTTGGATTACTTCAAGGTCAAATATAAATTTTAAAGTCATGTGAAAAGAAATACAGTGAGGGAAAAAAGTATTTGATACACTGCTGATTTTGTACGTTTGCCCACTGACAAAGAAATGATCAGTCTATAATTTTAATGGTAGATTTATTTGAACAGTGAGAGACAGAATAACAACAAAAAAATCCAGAAAAACGCATGTCAAAAATGTTATAAATTGATTTGCATTTTAATGAGGGAAATAAGTATTTGACCCCTCTGCAAAACATGACTTAGTACTTGGTGGCAAAACCCTTGTTGGCAATCACAGAGGTCAGACGTTTCTTGTAGTTGGCCACCAGGTTTGCACACATCTCAGGAGGGATTTTGTCCCACTCCTCTTTGCAGATCTTCTCCAAGTCATTAAGGTTTCGAGGCTGACGTTTGGCAATTCGAACCTTCAGCTCCCTCCACAAATTTTCTAAGGGATTAAGGTCTGGAGACTGGCTAGGCCACTCCAGGACCTTAATGTGCTTCTTCTTGAGCCACTCCTTTGTTGCCTTGGCCGTGTGTTTTGGGTCATTGTCATGCTGGAATGCCCATCCACGACCCATTTTCAATGCCCTGGCTGAGGGAAGGAGGTTCTCACCTAAGATTTGACGGTACATGGCCCCGTCCATCGTCCCTTTGATGCGGTCAAGTTGTCCTGTCCCCTTAGCAGAAAACCACCCCCAAAACATAATGTTTCCACCTCCATGTTTGACGGTGGGGATGGTGTTCTTGGGGTCATAGGCAGCATTCCTCCTCCTCCAAACACGGCGAGTTGAGTTGATGCCAAAGAGCTCCATTTTGGTCTCATCTGACCACAACACTTTCACTCAGTTGTCCTCTGAATCATTCAGATGTTCATTGGCAAACTTCAGACGGGCATGTACATGTGCTTTCTTGAGCAGGGGGGCCTTGCGGGCACTGCAGGATTTCAGTCCTTCATGGCGTAGTGTGTTACCAATTGTTTTCTTGGTGACTATGGTCCCAGCTGCCTTGAGATCATTGACAACATCCTCCCGTGTAGTTCTGGGCTGATTCCTCACTGTTCTCATGATCATTGCAACTCCATGAAGTGAGATCTTGCATGGAGCCCCAGGCCGAGGGAGATTGACAGTTCTTTTGTGTTTCTTCGATTTGCGAATTATCACACCAACTGTTGTCACCTTCTCACCAAGCTGCTTGGCAATGGTCTTGTAGCCCATTCCAGACTTGTGTAGGTCTACAATCTTGTTCCTGACATCCTTGGAGAGCTCTTTGGTCTTGGCCATGGTGGAGAGTTTGGAATCTGATTGATTGATTGCTTCTGTGGACAGGTGTCTTTTATACAGGTAACAAGCTGAGATTAGGAGCACTCCCTTTAAGAGTGTGCTCCTAATCTCAGCTCGTTAATTGTATAAGACACCTGGGAGCCAGAAATCTTTCTGATTGAGAGCGGGTCAAAAACTTATTTCCCCTCATTAAAATGCAAATCAATTTATAAAATTTTTGACATGCGTTTTTCTGGATTTTCTTGTTGTTATTCTGTCTCTCACTGTTCAAATAAACCTACCATTAAAATTATAGACTGATCATTTCTTTGTCAGTGGGCAAATGTACAAAATCAGCAGGGGATCAAATACTTCTTTCCCTCACTGTATGATCTAAAATACCAATTGGTGTGCAAGAAGGCGGGAATTACAGAGAGGGGTTAAAGCAATGCATATATGCACCCACATGTTGCAGTATTAGACCATAAGCACATCATAATTAAACTAAACCCGAATGCTGGACATTTTCTCAAATTTAGAAATCCCAGCCAGATGTTTTAAAAATCCGAAAAAAAAGGACATGTCTGCGGAAAAAGGAGGACGTACAATCACCCTAACAAAAGCATTTCAGAAAACAATTTGTGTTAATTTCTACCAAATTAACTTTGTGCAAAATTTATTTGTGCATGCACCAGGTGGTTGCTCATGTGAGTCATGACTGATACAAGAGAACCAGAACTATAATCATAAGCAGCTGTCTATATTGTGTTATGCCAAAAGATTAATTTCTTTGGTTTAAAATGGGAAAAAAAATAATCCTGATAGTCTCCCAGTTCAGCTAAAGACGTTGTTACATCTCCCAGCATGGCCAATAGATCCGCTTTTCATCCCTGCTCTGCCTCGGGTATCACTACGCCAGGCTCTGCTTTGGATGCCACTCTGCGTTCCTGCTTGGCTCAGAACATCACTCTGGCTTCCTGCTTGGCTGAGGACATCGCTCTGCTTTCCTGCTTGGCTGCGGACGTTGCTCTGCCATCCTGCTCCACTGAGGACGCCGTTCTGACTCCATGCTCCTCTGAAGACACCACTCCTTTTCTTTGCTTAGCTTTCTGCTGTATGTCGCTCCCCCTTCCTGCTCAAGGATGACATCACTCACCCCTCATGTTTCATGGAGAGCATCACTCCTGTTTCTGGCCTCAGAGAGAACCTTGCTCCCACCTCTGGCCTTGCGGAGAACTTTGCTCCCCCCTCGGACCTCACGGAGTGCATCACTCCCCCTCTAGCATCATGGGGAACATTGCTTCCCCCTCAGGCTCCGCCATGAGCTTCATTCTCCCCCCCTTGGGTTTGCAGAAGCCATCGCTCCACATTCACGCCAGGCCGGGGATATCATGTTGTCTCTCTGCAGTGCGGAAGAGACCGCTCCACACTTGAGCCTCAGAGAGCTTGCCCAGCTCCTTTCTGAGGTCGATGTCATGGCCAACCAAGTTCTGCTCATGCCTGAGTCTACTGACTGGCCGACCAACTTCTGCCATCCTGTTCCGCTGAGGACCTCGCTCTGCCTTCCTGTTCCCCGGAGGGCGTCGCTCTGCCTTCTCACCCTACTAAAGCCGATGACCCAGTTTCCCACACATGGGTGCTGTCTAGCAACCCCGGCAAGCCTGACCCAACCTCATGCCTGCCTCGCGGTTACTTGAGGAGCCTGCTATGTGTTGGGTAATGCCTGCCTCAGGACCTAAGGGGCTGTGAAGACATTTTGACCAGAGGGCCAGGACCGCTGGGGGAGGGATTGATTTCTGGTGCTCCGGGAGTACCGCCAGTTGCGGGGGTTCTGTCATGTAATATCAGAGAAGGAACTCTGGACTACAGTTCCCAGCAGCCACTGCACCACACCATCATGTCACATGACCACCTGCACCTGAACCTCATTCTTATTAATGAGCACTTACCGGTATTTATAGCCACAGTTTGCACTACACTAATTGTCTTCTCTTGACATGTTATGCTCTGTTGTCTCATATGTATTGTTTTGTGTTTGTTTTCATTTTCATGTGTTCATATTGTCTTCTGGTGTTTTGGTTTGACTTTTGTTAAACTTTAAATCTGCACTTGCATCCATCTCCGCCTTGAAACCATGACATGTTTACTCAAAATCAACCCTTTTTATCATATTTTAAGAATCTGAAAGGACTACCCAGCAGTTAGATTATTTTAGTTTTAGTAAAATTATTTTATTTTCTTTCTTCCTTTTCTTTCTTTCCCTCTTAATTTTGTTGTGCCCATTGTTTTGACTGGAATGCATTCTGTCTCATAGAATGACTATTTTGTAGTAATTTGTTATCTCCTTTGTTGTTCTGAAATGCATGGGCTAATACCTCAGGCAATTGTAATGATATGACTGTGTTACTCTGTATTCGCAACAGGACAATGTTCTTGTATTTGTGTACATTAGCTGCTTAGGGCAGGGGAGAAGTCTGGAGGTTTTGGGGAGGGGGAGTTGTTTCATTGTTTGTTCCACTAAAATCAGAAAAAAAGGAAGGAAATTTTAACGTACCATCTTTTATATTGTATTGCTTCATTCCTTCATTAAATAAATGTATTGCTTCATTCCGTCAATGGATGCAAATACAGTTAAAGCATTTATTCAAGAGAACAACAAAGTCTAGGCAATACAAGAGCGTAAATGAGAAAACAAAACAATATAAAAAAAAAAAAAACCAGGAAATCGGAACACAGAACAAAGGCTCGGTAATGGCTGGTAAATGCTGAACAAAATTTCGCCCAGGACAAAGACACACTGAGGTTCAAATATAGTCAAGGTATGCAACCAATGACAATGAGTTATACAACCAATGACAATACAAGAGAAGAAATAGGATATGAACCAAAACAAAACACACATAGCAAAATAAATAAAATATGGCAACACTAAAGCAGAAACTGTGAGGAAAATCCTTGACAGACCACCCACCAAACACTCCCCCGGCAGTCCTGCCCCCAGGCAAAATGTCTACATAAAACCCAAGGTCTCCAGAGGCAAGAATTTCCAGCACAGCTAGGAAGCAAAAATGGGGCATCTTGGCAGGAAGCATCCAGTGAGTCTGTGACAGGCTTGCTGAGGTCTGGTGGCATGGCTGAGATAGGCTTGCATGGGGCAGGTGACAGGGCTGGGACAGGCTCACCAGGGTCAGGTGGTGGATCTGGGGTAGACTTGCCTGGGTCATGAGCTAGGAACAAGCTTGGGAGGCCACACTGTCAGCCTCAGCTGTGAGCAGGTTTTGGGAGACTGTGTCATTGGCCTCAGGCAGGAGCTTGAAGAGAAAGGACACACCTTCGGCCTCAGGCTTGTGCTGGACATGGGAGAATGTATCATCAGCTTCTGGCAGGAACAGAACTTGGGACTTGGGAGGCCATGCCATCAGCCTCTGGCTTTAGCTTTGCTGTGGATGCTGTCCTGTTGGCCTCTAAAGAGAGCTTTGCAAAGGAGGCCATGACGTTGACCTCTGGAGGGAGCTATATGGGAGAGGCTGCCACATTGGCTGGAGTATGGTTGTGGAGGCTGACCTGTCATCCTCTGGCGGGAGCTCTGTATTGGAGGCTGCTTCATCAGCCTTTGGAGAGATCTTAGCAGGGAAAGCTGCCTCATCTGCCTCTAGAGGGTGCTCAGAAGGGGAGGCAGGCTTTTCAGCCTCTGGATAGAGCTCAGAAGGAGAAAGCACCCCATCAGCCTCTGGCTGGAGCTTGCCAGGGAAGGCTGCCTCATCAGTCTCTGGAGGGAGCTCAGCAGGGGAGGCCACCATGTTGGCCTTTGCCTGTGCTTCATTTCCAGCATTCTTCTCCTCACATAAGACAGAGAATGGCCACATGGTTTCGGCCAACAGGCTGATGCTCCCCCCAAAATCTTCTAAATCAAAGTTAATGCCCCCCCCGCCCCCATAAATCACTCTCAGGAAATTTAGGAGTTCCCCCATGCTTCCTATGCACATGGTTCCCATGGCAACTAGATGGTCTTGGACAAGAAGAACATGATGTACTGCTTCTCTTTGGGCTTGGGGTTCAACAGGCTATTAAAATATATTTGGCTCTGAAGCATTTACATTTATTTACATTTATTCATTTAGTAGATTCTTTTATTAAAAGTGACTTAAAAATTAGGAAATACAAGCATGAATACTTTCAGGAGGTCTTCAGAGCCATCAAAAGGGTCCGGGGATAGACGAAAGTCCACTGGGGAAAATGGGCTAAGTTGAATGCAGGCATGGTGATCCTGGCATCACACCCATCTCTCTTTCCTGCTGCATCCATGTTAGCAGCAAAGTATTCTGTCATGTAATGCAAGTGGAGACAGATCCAAATGCAGTAAAAAACATTTATTAAGGAGAGGAAGGTGGACAAATCAAAAATGTGAATCAAAATCATGAACAGGAAACAGGCAGAGGTCAGGAGATCAACAAACACCAAAGGCTAGGCAATACAAGAGCCTAAATGAAAAAAACTAAACAATATCACAATCCAGGAAATCGGAACACAGAACAAAGGTAATGACATATGAGGAAATGGCTGAACAATATTTAAAAAAAGACATGTTAGGGATACAACCAATGACAATACAGGGTAGGATACAGGACATGAACCAAAACAAAAAACACATGGCAAAGTAAACAAGACATGACGTGTAAGCATGAGCTGTGGTGAGCTGTGATGAGCTGTGGTTTAGCTGTACATGAGCAAATCAATACATGAGCTGTGGTTGCTTATGCAAGCTGAGAACCTCTGCTCGCAGTGCTAAGCACGAGGGGGAAATTGCTGACAGCAACATGTATTTACAAAATTAAATTTGTAGTTTAATGCTGTCATTTAAAGCAAATATATGAAGATTTGGGCACGCTTTTATGATGCATTTTGAGTGAGATAAACTTTCATGACTTGTTTACTATATTACTAATTTTTTAAAAAACTTTGCCACAGAACTTTTTTTGAAAAGCGCTTCTAATTCATTAACACGACAACTACATATCCAGGGTTAGTGGCAGATCAGTGATGACTGAATGGTTATGAGTTTGAACCTCAAGCCAATAGAGTGCACCTTTAGTAATGTCCCTAAATGTCTGACTGGCTCTAATTGGACTACATTATGACAACTTCTACATTGCTTTAGATAACAGGTTCTATAAATTAAATAAATGTAAATGTGCACAACTGTTTAAAGGGTTTTTGCGTTTTTTTCAGTAGTAGTAACTATGAGCAGGGTCACCAAATTGTTCATCACACATTCTTCAAGATGTTCTAAAACAATCTTTTGCAAGAAATTCACACCAGCACCTACGGAAGAAGAAGAAACTTTTAAACATGACCTCAGGGAGAAAAGCTTGTGGTAAATGAGGGGGAGAGAAGTGCTGGTGCAGCATGGTTTTGTGACTATCACAGTTTGAGTTTGAGGAGCTTTTATGTGTTACTGTATCTCTAATGTAGTTCTCCATCATGATGGAGACAGGAACACAGCTGGTGCTCAAATTGGCCTCAAGAGAAACATGGACATGAATAGTGTGAACATTTACATTTATTCATTTAACAGATTTTCATTTTCCCCCAAAGTGAGGCGGAATTCAATGCAAACAAAGAGCTGTTAAATGAGCCAAGAGTGATACAAGTGCTGCAAAACTAAATTACCACCAATTGACCAGAAATAAGTGCTAGATACACTGTAGTGGTAAGAAGTACAGAAAGAGTCACAGCTTAACATGAAACAAAGAGTACATGTTATTGTACTCAGAATTGCTCCAAAACTATTGAAGTGACTGAAGCCATTGCTACAGTGTATAAGTTAATCCCTATGTTAGGCCTGTAAGATTAATTTCTAAGTATATTCTCATGGGCCAGCAAACTACCACATATGGTTGGATTAAGTCACCAACAGTCTGGTGATGTTGTCACTTTTTAAATAAATACCATAGCTAGTTGATCTGTTTCATAAATTGTGACAGTTTTAATATGACAATCATGCCTCAGTCACAGTCATTCCCACTGTTGTTGAAATAGACCAATAATAAAAGGATTAGTTTCAAACTTTGGCCATGCTCTGTATATTAGAACTAACAGTGGTACTTTGTCTCACGGTCAACACTCATGAAAACCATGACAAATGACCTGACTCTTTTCACAAGCTTACTGCAGGTCAGCTACACGCTACACCTCATTCATACAAATATAAATCACAATATCACAACAGCCCTGAGGCCTTCAAATCTGTTTAGTGAAATATTTTATTTCATCCACTCGCAGTGGTCCTGTAAACACAAAGCTCTGTGCTTATTGGAAATTGTGTTATTGTCAAAACTGTAAGGAAAAATTTGTGACAATTTTAAATAAGAGTGAATATCATGGGTCAACTTCAGAGAAGGTCTTGAACACATAAAAACTTTATTCTTTATTACACTTTATTCTTAAACTTTTTGCAGGCTTAGTGATTATATTTTACATGTTGCTATGAGGCATGCAGTATATGACCAGTCACTGAGTTATTTAATATATACATTAAGCACTATTGGCAATAGCACATTCTGGAATGCGTAATCAGTTAAGTGCCCCATGATATTCTATGTGATCTGTTGCCTCAGACAAATAAAAAGATGATGTCTTAGCACTTACGAGTGATGTTGGATACTGTGTAGCAACTGTATTTTGAATATTCTTGTATACATCATGCTTCACGTAAATGTTTAAGACAGATTCTAGACATGTATAATTCACAAAACATCTGCCTTTAACACTTTACAAACAAACCAAACTGAGTTATTTTGATCACGGAGATGTTTAAAACATCCACAAAACTGAGTAACCAACTTACGATCCAGTGGACATTACAAAAAAGTAAGCCAAAGCTAATGGTAAATTTAATGTCATGTAAATGGTGCATTTAATGTCATGTAAACTGGACTGTTATCACACATTTTTGCTTTTTCTATTGTACAGTAATGGTTTTATGGATAAATATATTGATACAAACCATGTTTCTCCAAATAAATAGTCTGGGTTATACATGAAACCCTGTTCCCTGGAAGGGAATGAGACATTGTGTGAGCTTTCCGCTGTAGGAAGCACCCTCACTCGTGACCAGTATCTGAAGTCTGTGTGAAATTACGCCTATTAATAGGCCTGCCATGGTCAGGTGATGTGGCAAATACACCCGTTGCATGACAATAAATTGGCATCTACGAACCACATCATCAGCCTCTATTATCTGATGCGAAGACGCAATTCACAGGCAGGCCCCAATATGACAAAGCTACACAATGTCTCATTCCCTTCTCAGGGTAAATGGTTATATGCATAACCCAAACGTTCCCTTTCAAAGGGAACTCAACATTGCGTGAGCTTCACACTGTGGGAACAAGTATACCCACTCCGTCATACTGAGGGTATGGCCTGTCACAAGGCTATATCAACAGGGGCGTGGCTGGCCGAAATGGTGGCCACCATCCATCCATCTTCTACCACTTACTCCTTTTCAGGGTCACAGGGAACCTGGAGCCTATCCCAGGGAGCATCGGGCACAAGACGGGATACACCCTGGACAGGGTGCCAGTCCATCGCAGGGCACTCAATCACACACACATTCACACACCCATTCAAACACCAAAAAGTGTCCACTATGGACACGCCAATCAGCCTACCATGCATGGCTTTGGACTGGGGAGGAAACCGGAGTACCCTGCAGCACGGGGAGAACATGCAAACTCCGCACACACATGGCCCCGGGGGGGGGGGGGGGGCTCGAACCCCAGACCCTGGAGGTGTGAGGTGAATGTGCTAACCACTAAACCAATGGCGGCCACATAGACCCTAATTTTAGAAAATCAACCTTGCTAAGAAACGTTCCTGTAAGAACTCCAAGACTGTACCCATTGTGCAATGTACTGGGTCTCACTGATGTTTCTAGTGTTTAGCATGGTCTCTAAAACCTCAGTTGAGAGACCAGAATATATGAGCTGGTGCCCCTCAGAGGTCATTGTATTACCCTCTAACCAAGGGTAATAAATCAGTCAATCACCTGACTTGAATCCAATTGAACAAGATTTAAAGACAATATGTTTAGAAGAATGGGCCAAAATCACACCTAAATACTGTGGCCGATTAATTTCTTCATACAGGAGGCGTCTTGAAGCTGTCATTACAAACAAAGGCTTCTCCACTAAGTATTGAATAAATTTCACTTAGGGTGTTCAATACTTTTTTCCTGAGCCATTCCACTTAATTACACATAACTTTATTTATTGACTTTAATGTTGTAAATTCTTATATTTGCAGATTTCTTGAGTTATTACTGATGTTTGGTGAAAATTTTATGTGAATAACCTCATTGGAAACATATTTAATGAAAAAAATGTTGACGCATTCAAGACTTATTTCCCGCACTGTATGAGCTGGCCCTTGAGGCCAACTGTAATAATGAATGAATGTGTGTGGCATAGACGACTCACACAGCACACACTACCTGTAAGGGTATCCCTTAGATAAAGCCTTTGAAGCGGTGACCCCCAGTGGAATGAGCCCTTATGCCCAGAGGTGTAGCGAGACCGCACACCTCATAAGCGATAGAGGTTGCTTCCACTATCCAAATTGAGATGTGCTGCTTTGATGCAGCATCACCTCTATTGTCACTGTCAAGCAAATCAGCAACTGCTCCGACTTATGTCACTGGCCAATGCTGTTGATGAAGGTACAAAGAACCCTCACTGGACACAGTAGGTATAATCCTCCTAATTCCAGTGTAAGGAATGGAGGAGGGAGTAAGCACCTCCCACAGATGCTCCATCAATAGGGCCAAAAAGGCTGGCTGAAATGGCGGCCACGTAAACCCTAATTGTAGAAGGAGCCAACCCTGCTGAGAAATATTCCTGTAAGGACTCCATGACTATAGATATCGCTCAGTTACTGGGTCTCACCTGAGTTCCTCACACCATGATAAAAAAAAGTTACTACTTTAATGCATACAATTTTGTTATGGACGGTGCTCTAGCATTTAACATGATCTCTACAACCTCGGTTGGAGATCGGAATCTAGGAATCAGGGGCCAGACTCACAATTTCCGTAGTTCCAGCTAAGGGTTATAAATCAACCCTCTGGCTTGAGACAATAGATACCTGTGAATGGGAATCTCCCAGGGAGTGCCCTCCAGCAGAGATATTATCTCCAAGAACCAAATTCGAGCTGGCCAATCTGGTGCTACTAGCATCAAATGTGGCACAATCTTGGTAAACGCTTGCTAGAGCCTGTGGGAGCAGAGCAATTGGGGAAAGGCATACAGATGTGACCTCAGCTACATGTGTACCATGGCGTCCAGCCCTGACCTTTTTTTCTTTTATTGGTGCGAGAACAGCAGGCAGTGTGTTGTCTCTTCGGAGGTGAACACATCCACTTCCGGTCGGCCAAACCGCCATATGAACTCACCCACTTGTGGATGAGGATGTCTACCCTCATATTCTGGTTGCCCGGAAAGCACTTTGCACTCACTGACAAAACCTTCCCTCTGCCAGCTTGCTTGAACAGGGGGCGCAAATGTAATCCTCCGTGGTCGTTGATATAGGAGACCACAGCTGTATTGTCAAACACATGGTGACCTCTTAACTGAAGAGAAGGAATTCAGTGTTAAGAGTATGGCCCACGTCTCTAGGTGAATTATATGCCACACTAAATGAGGGCCAATCCAGAGACAGTGAGGGAGGCATCTATCATTACCGTCTTGTGATAAAGAGATGCCCCTAGAGTGTGACCTGAGGCTATAAACCGGGGACACCTACAAATTCTCAGAGCACGTAGGCATCGCCACGTGACATTGAATACTCTCAGGGGTTTTGTCCTTGAAGGAAACCCCCGACTTTCAGCCACCACTGAATGGTCTCATCTGCAATGAGCCCAATGAGACTGGAGACCTATTCTCAGTGTTGATAGGATTGCCCTACTCATATTGGGGATAGATACACCCTTATCATATTCGAATCCCAAATAACTAGAGATGCACCGATACTAAATTTCTCAGCCGATACCAATAACCGATTATTCAGAGTGATATCGGCCGATACGATAACCGATACTGATAACTGATACCGACAGTTCTGCCTTTTATGCCTTCTTTTAAATTAATAATAATTAATTCCACAATTCTTTTAGAAATGCAAATAAAAACTTTATTCTCTCCATTTCAACAAGTTGTTTCACAGCAACTGGTCACATAAACAGAAAACACATTACTGAAATTAACATTAACACATTAACTAAATTCTGAAGATTAAAGTAAGATTTCTTAATTAATTGAATGTTATTAATTCATATTAACATTGACTGAATCCTAAAAAACCTCCTGTTAGTCTTCACATTCACTCACCACAAACAAAAGCATTTCTACTTCATCATTGAAAATCAAACTGGTAATATATAGGCTTAATATAAACTTTTTTTTTTTTTGATGATATTAACTTATATTAACATTAACTGCATATGAAACATACTACTCTACAAATATATTTTTCTGTGCAAAATATACTACTTTTTTGTCATTAATCTTCATTTAAATCTTTCAATGGTGTACTGGCCCTTTAATTCAGCGTGAGCAGTGCGAGTAGTGCGGTAGGGGGGGTATGGTTGGGAATTAAACTCGCCGCTGTTTCACTGGTGCTCACTTCCGGTGTAAAATTTTTAGCAGTGCAGAGCTTACAGAGCTTACAAACTTCAGTTTTGTTGTCATTCCACACAAGAGACATCTTCTTTACACACAGCATGAATTCAATGTTTTCCCGCCCTCTTTGATTGACAGGATGTACCTGATGTTTTTAAACTATCGACCGAAGGCCGATAACAGGAAAAATAGCCTTTATTGGTGCATCACTACAAATAACCCTAGAATAGTTGCTCTTCACTGGAGAAGCAACTTTCCCTGAGGTTCAACTTGAGCCCCAAGCTCCTCATGTGGCCGAGAACAACATGTTGATGTTGAATTGCCAACTTCCTGGTCCACGCTAGAATAGCTGTTTTTCTGCCCATGAGATACACGAACAGCTCTGTTTTTAAATAAAACGATAATACATTTCACCAAAACAAAAGAATTTATTTATTTGTTGATTTATTTTCTAACCATGTATTGGATTTCCATGTCTCTCCTGTGTTCAGAATATTTGTGTTCTATCCAGTTATGTTTTGGAAGCTAAATGCACTTAAAAAAATGCTAGGTTTTATCACGTTTTAGAAGAATCATTAACTGGAATGCTGGGCTCTAAACTCAAGCAAGACTACCGAAAAGCTGTGTTAGTTATAAACCTTATGCTCCTTATCAAATTGATGCTTATGATCAAATACGTGTTTCCCATTATAAATGTATAGTCATTGATGTGACACAAATGTTGATTTATTTTATTTCTTTTTTCATAAATAGGTTAGGTAACCAATTCATGTGAAAAAAAATAAGTACACCTCATGGGAACTGTTGTTTTGACATCTTTGGACAGGCAAGCATTTGATCCTCTTTGAAACAGTGTCTATTAATGATACACTCTATCAAATGACAAATAAAATTTACATTTTGTATTAATTTTCACTATTTGAATTAACAAAAAATAGATCAGTCACATGGAAAAATTAAGTACATCCCTATATTTATAACACCTTGAAATCCAGAAAAATTAGAATCAGGTGTTCAAGATTGGGGGCCAGTGATTAGAACCTGCTTAGGGCGTGCAGGTGTAACCTGTCTTATATATACACCCCTCTCATATCTAGTGTCTGGTGTTCCCTTTGTTATTGAGGAGTGTGGTGTCATCATACCAAGATCTAAAGAGTTCTATAAGGCCTTCAGAATAAAAAAGGTTGTGGATGCCTATGAGTCTTGCAAGGGATTAAAAAAGATCTCCAAATTATTTTAAATAAATCTATGGTAGCGCGGGCATTCTCAAGTACCGGGTTGTGAATGGAGGGTGGAGCCAGAGAAGGCGAGTGGTGAGGAATTCACACCTGGGGGAAATTCTATTAACGAATGTTCTGTGTTGCAGTGAGAAGATGTGAGGATAAAGGAAGAAGAGACGAGTGCCGGGAGAGAGAGAGAGAGAGAGAGAGAGAGAGAGAGAGAGAGAGATCGGCACAAAGCTGCATTGTGTGTGCATGTGTGTGAAAGTTGAAAGTGAAAAGAAAAGAAGTTGAGTAGTCACAAGCCTGCCTCCAGCTTCCACATTTTTACAGAGTCTGTTACAACATCAATGCACTGTAAGGAAAATCATCTACAAGTGGCACAAATTTCAAATGAATTGGTCCAGGACTGGCTGTCAGAGCAAATTCAGCCCAATAGCAGACCATCTGATGCAAAAAGAAATTTCCAAGAACTCCAACATTTCATCACATCACTGGTTTTGCTGTCTAAAAAGAAAATTAGATCAAGATTACAGTTTGCCAATGAGCATATAGGCAAAGACCAGGTTTTTTGGAATAAAAAAAGAGTTGTTTGACCACAGTAACAGCAGACATGTTTGGTACTGACCACTTTTCAAGAGAAGCACTTCATACCAACTGTGAAGCATGGTGGTGGAAATGTTAAGGTTTGGGTTGCTTTGCTGCCTCAGGGACTGAACAGCTTGCATTCATTGATTCAACTATGAATTCTGCATCATATCAAAGTGTACTTGAAGATAATGTGAGGCCATCTGTCTAAAAGTTGAAGGTGAACCAAAAGTGGACCTTTCCATGGGATAACAATCCTAAGCCCACTCAAAAATACACCAAGGAATAGCTCAAAAAGAAGAAATGGGATGGCCTAGTCAAAGCCCATATTTGAATACCATTGAAATGTTGTGGGGGATTTTGAAATGGGCAGAACATGCAAGAAAACCCTCAAACATCTTGCAACTGAAAGAATATTGCATGGAAGTGTGGTCAGAAATTCCAGCAAGCCAATGTCCGAAACTGGTGTACAATTATGAAAAACGCCTACAAGAAGTTGTTTCTGCTAAAGGGGGCAGTACTAGCTTCTGAGGGTGTATTTCCTTTTTCCCACAGAGGAATATCACATCTATTGATATTTATATTGACTAAATGGTTGAAAAACCTATATTTTTCTTGTGGCTTTGTTCAAGTATATCAACTTTATTAATAGGCACTGTTTCAAAGATGATCAAATGTTTGCTTGTCCATGTATGTAAAAAAATGCCAACAATTTCCATGGGGTATGCTTATTTTTTCACATTACTGCACATGTAGTGGTGGGTCAGGAATTTGCTTGCTCTTGCCTTAATCTTAGGATTATATTAATAATAATTGATGACTCCAAATCTAACTTATGATGTAAATGAAAAAAGTCTAACAATCTATAAAGGTCATTTGCCCTTTTTAAAATGCAAATCAAAGTATATTACTATTCAACATCGAATGACTGCTGGGATCATGGGACTTCTTTATAGACTATTAAACTGTAGGTTATGAATGAATAGACATACTTTATATGGCCTTATTTATTGCTTTTTATATTTTATTAATTATATATTAAATGCTATGTAATTCAAATAAAAAGCATTTGTTTTAGGTAATTTGTTGGTGCCTTTCAGAGGAATCAGAATGAAATATTTAAATGCTCAGAATCTTCAAATGCAATTTTCTCTTCTGGGGAGAGCAGACTTTAAAATAGTAAACTTTTACTTGTGGTCAAGTAAGTCCTTTTACTTGTGGTAAAAATTTAATTTTTATCAAATGAAGGCCACCACACAGTGGTTTTCACCACACATATAATTTCAGATGATAATTTTTACTGGTTGATATTTTGGTCTTTTTTATGTTCCAAGTTAGGTGAAGGTAGATGAGATGTTTAATTGCCTTTTTGTTTAATTTGTAAGTTTATGGGGAACTTATTTTCATTAATTAATTTATTCATATTATTCCTAAATCCTGGTCACAGTGGATCCAGAGCCTATCCCAGGAACACTGGGCATGAGGCAGAAATACATTGGATGGGATGCCAGCACATCAGAGGACCTGACGGGGACACATTCATTGCATTTCACACCAATGGGCAATTTAGCATAGGCAATCCACTTACTGAAATGTTTTGGAACATGGGAGGAAATTGGAGAATCCAAAGGAAACAGTTTCCTCCCACCTCCCAAACCCATTGCAGTAGTTGAATTGACTAGGCTACTCTAAATTGTCAATAGATATGAATAAGCAATGAAATATATGAGGGATGTTCTATGATGGATTGGTGTCATGTTTCTTCCCTGTGACTAGTCTTCCCAGGATTGCATCTGGATTCACTACCAAGATGACCAATATAAAGCAGTCACTACAGATGTACAGTCATGTACAGAATGAATAAAGCAAATTACCTGATTACAAATTACAAGTGCCAGTGCCCTCCACTAATATTGGCACCCTTGGTAAATAGAATTCAATTTTCAATTCAATTCAATTTTATTTGTATAGCACTTTTTACAATAGACATTGTCTCAAAGCAGCTTTACAGAAATATCAACACGGTATACAGATAATAAAAGTGTGAATTTATCCCAACTGAGCAAGCCGGTGGCGACGGTGGCAAGGAAAAACTCCCTAAGATGTTAAGAGGAAGAAACCTTGAGAGGAACCAGACTCAGAAGGGAACCCATCCTCATCTGGGTAACAGCAGATAGTCTGAAAAAGTTAATTATGGATTTATATGAAGTCTGTTTGGCCTTAGAAGCAGCCGTAGTCTCAGCAATCTGGAATTGGAGTAGATGAGAGCTCCATCCAGAGGTAGGGCATCCGAAACGGATCAGGCAGGTTGGGAGAGCAGAAAGGATCAGGATCTCTAGTATCTTCATAAAATTGTGTCTGGCTCAACAGAAGGAGCAAGGGAGAGAACAGATTATTAGGACTGTGCTTAGTGTAATGGACAGTCTAGTCAGGGTAGGCTTGAGTAAACAAATACGTTTTAAGCCTAGACTGAAACACTGAGACTGTGTCTGAGTCCCGAACACTAATTGGAAGGCTGTTCCATAACTATGGGGCTCTATAAGAGAAAGCTCTTCCCCCTGCTGTAGCCTTTGCTATTCAGGGTACTGTCAAATAGCCTGCATATTTTGATTTAAGTAGGTGTGGCAGATCATAGAAAACCAAAAAGTTGCTTAGATACTGTGGCACGAGACCATTTAGTGCTTTATAGGTTGATAATAGTATTTTATAATCAATGCGAGATTTCACTGGGAGCCAATGCAGTGTTGATAAGATCGGGGTGATGTGGTCGTATCTTCTGGTTCTAGTTAGGACTCTAGCAGCTGCATTATGGACTAACTGGAGTTTGTTTATGCACCTACTGGAACATCCAGACAGTAAAGCATTACAGTAATCTAGTCTAGAGGTGACGAATGCATGAACTAATATTTCTGCATCATGTAGTGACAATATATTTCTTATCTTAGAAATATTTATGAGATGAAAGAAGGCTATCCTAGTAATATTATCTACATCAAATAATAGGCTGGAGTCAATAATCACACCAAGGTCTTTTACTGCTGCACATGATGAAACAGAAAGGCCATCCAGAGTAACATGTGATCAGAAAGCTTACTTCTAGCTACACGTGGTCCTAATGCAAGTATTTCTGTCTTATCAGAATTAAGTAAAAGGAAGTTAGTTAGCATCCAACGTCTAATGTCCTTTACACAATCCTCAACTTTACTAAGCTGCTGTCTGTCCTCTGGCCTCACTGAAACATACAACTGTGTATCATCAGCATAACAGTGGAAGCTAATTCCATGTTTATTAATAATTTGACCTAGAGGTAGCATATATAAAGTAAAAAGCAGTGGACCTAAAACAGAACCTTGTGGAACACCAAATTTAACCTCGGTATGCATGGAGAAGTCTCCATTTACATCTACAAACTGATAATGATCAGTCAAATAGGACCTAAGCCAGGACAGGACTGTTCCCTTAATGCCAACATCATTTTCTAATCTATCAAGGAGAATAGTATGATCTATAGTATCAAAAGCTGAAGTAAGGTCAAGTAACACAAGCAGCGAGACACAACCCTGATCAGAGGCCAGTAGTAGGTCATTTACTACTTTAACTAATGCTGTCTATGTGCTATGATGAGGTCTAAATCCTGACTGATACATTTCATGAATGTTGTTCCTATGCAAGTATGAGCATAACTGCTGTGCTACAACTTTTCTAAGATCGTGGAGATGAAGGGGAGATTTGATATAGGTCTATAGCTGGACAGTTGAGAGGGGTCAAGGTCAGGTTTTTTAATCAGGGGTTTAATAACTGTTAATTTAAGTGATTTAGGTACATAGCCAGTGCTAAGGGAAGAATTGATTATATTTAAAAGTTGTTCAATTACTCCAGGACAAATCTGTTTAAAGAAACATGTAGGTACAGGATCTAGTATGCAAGTTGATGAATTTGCTGAAGAGATTAATGTAGCTAGTTCAGTCTCTCTAAGGGGAAAAAAACATTCTAAACATTGATCCGCTATTGCTATATTATCGTCTACAGGGTTAGTTATAATACCGTCTGGTTTTAATTTAATAGCCTGAATTTCACATCTAATATTTTCAATCTTACCAATGAAAAATTTCATGAAATCTTCGCTGCTATGTAATGATTGAGTGTTTCTTTCTGTAGTGGTTTTATTCCTAGTTAATTTTGCTACTGTGTTGAATAGAAATCTCGAATTGTTTTTGTTATCTCCTATTAAAGTGGAGAGATAGACTTTTCTAGCATCGCTAAGAGATTTTCTATAGTTCAGTAGGCTCTCTTCGATGCTGTTTGAAATACTACCAATTTGGTTTGACGCCATTTACGTTCTAATTGTCGAGTGGTCTGTTTTAAGGTACGTGTTTTATCGTTATACCAGGGTGCTAGTTTTTTCTCTCTAATTAATTTTCTTTTGAGTGGAGCCACTCTATCTAGCGTGTAGCGGAGTGTTGACTCTAAGCATTCAGTCACCTGATCGAGTTCTATCAGATCAGACGGTGATCCAAATCTAATTGATGTCTCTGCGAGGTTATTTATGAAGCTCGCTGCAGTAGCTGATGTGAAAGTACGTTTTACGCGGTAGCGAGACGAGGTGGAAATATTATGATCAATACATATTATGAACAAGATGAGATAATGGTCTGAGACAACTTCAGACTGCGGAAAAATTACAATATTTTCTATATTTAATCCGTATGTTAGTATGAGGTCAAGAGTGTGACCACCATTATGAGTAGGTCCAATTACGTTCTGATTAATCCCTACTGAATCTAAGATGGACATAACCGCTGTTCTCAGAGAGTCTTCCGGGTTATCAAAATGAATATTAAAATCACCGACGATTAATGCTTTATCTACAGAAACAATCAGGTTTGAGATAAAGTCTGCAAATTCACTAAGAAATTCAGTATATGGCCCTGGGGGTCTGTAAATAATAATTAGAGGAATTGACTTATTTTTTGTGGCTACATAAGTTATACTGGTATAAAGAATTTCAAAAGAATTAAATTTATGACTAGGTTTTTGTGTGACACCTAGATTTTGGGGTGCTTTGGGTTTCCAAGCACGTTGCATGCTACCTCGAGGGGAAATCGTGACATCAGGTAAAAACATAAATGCTGAAAACCCTGAAAAGTACTGCAAACAGTATCACTGAATATAGGCAAATGTAATATTTATGAGATTATTATAAAGCTACAACAATATTATTTAATTAATTTAATAATGAAATAATTGAATGATAAAATAATTGCATTAAATGATTTTAGGGAGTAAAGCTGCTTTTCTTGTGGTGGTGTTTTAGAGGCAATACAAACATTATATAAAATGACAATTTCTGTAACCTTTACAATAACATGATGTATTGAATGCCTAAGCTGTTGCCTCTCTCTCTAATTAGATCATAATAGCTCTATAATGAACAAGCGCTATTTGTATGAATGTCATTCAACTGAGCCTGTTAAAGCTACAACCATTTTATATACAAACAGCCCCAGCCTTAAGTATTCTTAATGCATTCTCTGACCTAACAGCTATAATTATTATAATATAAAATAACATATGGTTTTGCTTCTCTAGCTTACAGCTGTGTTTCTCAAATTTTTGACCGAAATTTTTGCATGTTTTTTTGTACAAGCTTTGAGGTTATACACAGCAGCGCTACTAACCCTATTCTACCACTAACCTAATGTTCTGTATTGAATATATAAAACTAAAGTAAAAACTTTGTGGAGACAGTGGTCCTCTTCCTGGAAGAATTTTATAAGCATTTTTTATGTAAATAGTTAACAGTAAAATTTGTCCTTGACAGGCTTATATCCTCCATTTCAGCACTGAGAGTTTATGCCACTGTTCCTGCATAAATGGTAAGTAGTAAGTGAAGTAATACTTATTAATTATTAACCTTGTACCTTCAGTTCACAACTAAAGACACCAAACTTATTTTGGATTATTGAGTATGTATAGGTTGGGGGGTTGTGTAAATTAGATTTTTCACCAAACTTTCACTTAAAGGTGACAGTATTGGGCCAGGGCCATCTATGCAATGTGTATCTAGACACCCTTGTTGTTTTATTCAGTCCACAAATAAATCTGTCCTTGTCCTCTCTCTTTTTCTCTCTGTCTCTTTCCTTTCTATTGAGGGCTTACTTAACCTTCCGAGAACACTTTTGATTAAAATGTAAAGGCTGTTCCTTGCAGGCTGCGACTCTTTTGCTGTGATTAGGTAAAAGCAGGCTGAAGGAAGGGGGGTATGTTTAGATTGAATGCCTGAGCTGTTGCCTCTCCTTTCTGAAAGAGTGGTGTGCTGACATTTCACACGTCTCTGTTTACTGCAGTGTGAAGTCGCCTACATCTTTCCCCTGTGCCTGTTCTCACTTTTCCATTATAAAGTCTTTATCTGCAAATTGCCCTTTTGTGAACTAGCCCACACACAACCAAAACACAGGGCTAAATCAAATAAATGACCATGGGTCAGGTATATACAGGAAAACCATTACTAAGTATATCGCTGAAGCCTACTCACCACACAGGCTAGGCTTACGGTGAAATCCGCTACCCTAATTACCTTCTGTAGTGATTAATTAATTACCTTCCACACTAATAGTCTGTGTCAGAACTGGGAGAAACTGAAAGAAACAGTAAATTGTAGCTTCACAACGTTTGCTCTTCAAAATTTTATTCAAAGTACATATCAACATCTGTTGCTGCAAGATATGTAGGAAAAGGTCCAAATTCTGCACTGATTAGAACATGTGTTTTTTTTAAAAAAATGTTATTACTTTTAGTCATTGGAGAAATTAGCTATATAAACCTGCATATAAATGATTATTCTCTAATGGACTAGTAATGGGTTGGTCACACTAATCCACAAGTTCCGAACCCTGGTCCGGGAGTACCCCCTGCCCTGCACATTTTAGAGGTTTCCCTGCTATAAACACACCTGATTCAACTAGTTAGCTAATTAGTTTTTTTTTTTTTTTTTTTTTTTTTTTTTTTTTTTAAATAATCTAAACCCTTCTTTATTGTAAATTGTTTTTTTAGAGCAGGAAAAAAGAAAAAGAAAGAAAATGTGCTCCAGGACCAGGAGTACTCCAGGACCAGGGTTGGGAACATATGCTCTATGCCAAAGTTCACTTAAAATGTGTAAGCAATGTGATAAATATTATGTAATCAAAAGGTCAAAACCTTATCACAGGGTTCCCCTGTCATCTATTATTAACCCTTAAATGCATGCATGTTTAGCCAATCATTATTACATATTTGGGTCGTTAGCAACCCAGAGCTTATATCTAACATGGATGGATCTCTAAACTGCATCAATAATATAAAACTTTCTAATATTTTGTTAAAAATTACAAAATAATAAAATGCAGCATATTTTATGGCTGGCCACGCTCACAGCAACAATCCAGTTTCGCGATCAAGTGATGATGGGCTAATGTGGCACCTTTTGTGCTTTCTGGCACCTGTTTGTTCTTCTTCATCTGGGTTCTGTTTCACAAAACAGAAAAGTTTGCACTCTGGGATGCTCTCAGAAGTCTTGGTACCTGCGCTCTTTCTTGCAACCATGGTCTCAGCAGCTGAAGGCGAAGGTTCTCGAGGAAAATTCAATGTCTGAAAGGACGCACAGCTTCCCAACCTGGAAAATTTGCGACAAAAACAACTTGTGTATTTGTAGCAGCAAGGTTGAGGCAATTGTAAAAATATGCCAGGGGCCAACGTTTTATTCTCCTCTGTACACTGTAGTTGTTTCACAGCTGGTCCACAAGGTCCACGGCACCCTTTGTCTTGTTGTCTTGTCTAGAATCATCAGAGGCTTCCCAGACACCTCATCGATCTCTTTTTTGTCATGCATGCTGTATAAAAGTACAACCACCTTGTTATTTTTTGGCACAAGGACACCATGGCTTGCTTTTGGCAAAAACCAAACAGGCTTGATCCCATAGGTCTCTGTATGTACTGCCAGAAGCTGCAACGTCCTCTGAATGGGATGAGCTGCTCATCAACTGTCACATACATGCCAACATTGTAGATTTTCTTGCAATTGTCATTTAAAGCATTCCAGAGTGATTTAAATTGAGCAAATTTGTCATTGATTTTTCTCACCTGACATGTGTCATGGTCATCAAATCTCATGAATGATACAATCTGTTCAAACCTGAATGCTGAATGCAGCCTCCCACTGTGACCGCTGGACCAGACACATCTCAGAGATAGACACCAAGCAGATAGGACTCCTATCACAGCTTTCATCTCAATTTCATCAACAAATTTCCATGTACTTGGATCTCTGCCTTTAGACACTATATACATTCTTGCATACTTCTTAGTATTTTCTATCACTTTGTGCAGGATATCATCATCAATGAAACATGAAAACACATCACTTTCAGTCAGCACCAGTTTCGTCTTGCCGCAAGGCAATATTGCAAGCTCTTGTCCTGCTTGAAGGAGGGTCGGCTGATAACTAAACAAGTCCATTTTTGCTTGTGTAGGACTCTGCCTCATCTGTTGTAACTTGGAAGAGCTTGTTTTGAGCAGCTGCTTCCCCACCATCATCACTGTCATTGTCAGAGGTAATTTCCCCAGTACATTTAGCTTCTGGCTCATATTCGGGAACCGAATCATTCGATACATTACTCTCAAAACTATCATTTTCATCATCATCAAAATCAATATTTTCTTCGCTGACCACTTCACCGATCCACTGTCAAGTGAAGCTAATATTTGATTACATACTTGTTCTGCAGTAAATCACTGAGCAATGTCAAATTTTGTAATGGTTGTTTTATGTCTGAGGTAATTATGAATGACACATCACGTCATCACTGTTTACCAAACACTGCCACCTTGAGGAATAAAAGTGAACTGCATTTACTGAGCCATGAGCGAGTCATGTTGTGTGGAAAAATATACTTACACTATTATATATGATACAGGGGAGAGTCCCGGGTTGCTAACGACCCAAGGTGTGCATTTAAGGGTTAACTTATGACTACCATATATTATTCATTTGGTAAATGGGGTTTATCTTACTTAAAGTTGACTGGCATGTAGTGAATAAATGTATAATTACAGATGCATGTGCATCTCTAAATTTAGAGTGAGTGGTAGGATTAGCACTCTTAGCTTGTTGTATGACAAATGCCACCTAGCAAAATTGCTCGCATTCCTGCAAATTTTGGATGAAATGAGGTTGCAGTCATATATGTGAGAGTACTTAAGGCCCTGCTCCTTGAGTTATTACTCTTATGCAAAGCCATTGACTCTGGTCGTGGTGAACACATTTGTCTTCTCACAAATGAACCTCCCATAATTGATGAGGGCACAACATCAATAATTCAACCACACTGATTCTTGATCAGATTAATGATGGGGTCTATTCAACAGCTTATTCAACAATGTCTCCAGTGTTCAGCTTGAAATAAATATAGAGATTAGTTAATAGCTGTAAACTTTCTTCTGGTGTATGCTCCCTTTCAAGCAAAACAGAAGCCTTCATAGATCAAAAAAGCACTTTGCAGGTTTCAACGGACAATAACCAAACATGTGCATGCATCTGTATCTGTTCATCCATATCTGTATCTGCTTGTATTTAAACATGACTTGGGCATGGACTAAGACTAGAAGGTTGTTGTGTTTTTTGTTGTTGTTGTTGTTGTTGTTGTTGTTGTTGTTGTTGTTTTTTGTTACAAATTTATTAAATGTGAAACTCTGGAAAACACAAAAAAATAAGACATACCATCACTGTCATCATGGTCTTTGAATTCTGGCTCTGAACATTGCTCAACCTAAACTTCATTACTCAGGTTTTAAATTTCTCACTAGAGATGTGTATGTGACTTTTTGTCCTGCAAGATTCATATCAGACCACCAGCTTGCACCCACATGAACGTAAAAACCTAGCTATTGTGTCCTCAGGATGCCAATACTGATGCACAGGAATTTTTTGTGGATTAAAACAAAAAACAATTTTCAGAAGAATTTCTGATTAAGCATGAACTACAGTCAGTACTCTTCCCAAATGGCCTTAACACTCTTACATTTGCCATGGAGTTTTTATCATTTGCTACTGTAAACTGCAAAATGGTGCTATAATCATAGCATTCCCATAGTTGGGAGCTGAACACATCAATGCCCATTCTGCGAGTGTCAGTTTAGTTAAAGAGGTAGTTCTACCTAAACAATGTCAGAAAATGCCTTTGTCTTTATTTTTGAGGGAAAGAAACTCCTAATGTTACAGGGATTTATATATATATATATATATATATATATATATATATATATATATATATATATATATATATATATAAAACCATAAACTACAGGCTTATTGAAGTTCCTAAGTATGGAAATTCAGGGACAGAATGCAGTATGTGAGTGAAGTGGGCTACATGTGTCCAACATATTGCAGCAATACTTGTCCGCAGGGGACCTACATATTTATTTATATTTACATTTATGGCATTTGGCAGATGCCCTTACGAAGAGCGACTTACATTTATCTGAGCAGTTGAGGGTTAAGGACCTTGCACAAGGGTCCAGCAGTGGCACCTTGATAGTGCAGGGATTTGAACTCATGTGGTTGAATGATTTGAATAATGTGAGTACACATTACAGGAGATCAGTGTACACATTAGAGGAGAAGCATGTGAAAAAAAAAATATTTGTGTAGGCAAAGACCTTATTTAGGATTGCAATTGTGAACGTACTTTGGCTAATGTACGGTTGCGTTGTGTAAATATTTAAAAAAACACTGTGTCTATATTATATATATATATATATATATATATATATATATATATATATATATATATATATATATATATATATATATATGCGTGTGTGTGTATATGTACAATATATACATGTACAATATATACATATTCACACACACACATATATATACAGTGCCCTCCACATATTGGAAATTATGAGCAAAGACAAAGCAAAGACAAACAAAACACAGGTTAATAAAAAATAGATATTAGGTAAACATAGGTGTGCAACAATTATTGGCACCCTTTTAGCCAATACTTTGTGCTCTGAGTCTTCTCCTGTAATGCCTGATGAGGTTGGAGAGTACATTGCAAGGGATCTGAGACCATTCCTCCATACGGAATCTTTAAAATTTCAAGGTCCATGCTGGTGGACTCTCTTCTTCAGTATACCCCACAGGTTTTCTATGGGTTTCAAGTCAAGGGACTGGGATGGCCATGGCAGGACCTTGATTTTGTGGTCAGTAAACCATTTTTGTGTTGATATTAATTTATGTTTTGTATCATTGTCCTGCTGGAAGATCCAACTATGCCCATTTTAAGCTTTCTGGCAGAGGCAGTCAGTTCATTTAATATCTGTTGACATTTGATAGAGTCAATGATGCCATGTATCCTAACAAAATGTCCAGGTCCTCTGGCAGAAAAACAGCGGCAAGCCATTAAAGAGCCACCGCCATATTTATCCGTGGGCATGAGATACTTTTCCATATGGCTACCCGTCTGTGTACACCAAAACCACCTCTGGTTTTTATTGCCAAAAAGCTCTATTTTGGTTTCACCTGACCATAGAACCCGATCCCATTTGAAGTTCCAGTAGTGTCTGGCAAACTGAAGATGTTTGAATTTGTTTTTGGATGAAAGTAGAAGCTTTTTTCTTGAAACCCTTCCAAACAACTTGTGGTAATGTAGGTGAATTCGGATTGTAGTTTTGGAGACTTTCTGACCCCAAGACGCAACTAACTTCTGCAATTCTCCAATTGTGATCCTTGGAGCTTTTTTGACCACTTGAATGTTCCTCTTCATGGTGCTTTAGACATGTATCCAATCCCAGGTCAATTCATAAAATTTTCAATTCACTAAAACTTCTTAATTATTGCCCTGATGGTGGAAATGAGCATTTTCAAAGCTTGTGCTATATTCTTATACCCACTTCCCATTTTGTGAAGCTCAACAACCTTTTGCCATACATCACGGCTATATTCCTTGGACTTACCCATTGTTATGTTATGTGTTACCTTATATTTATATCCCTGTGAATCAGGAAGTCATGGTTGAACAACTTGTTGTTCTTAGTCACCCAGGTGTACTAAAAATATTAAATCATATGAATAAAAAATATTAAATTGCTACAACTCATTTGGACAAGCCTATGAAAGACTGGGAGAGTGTAGTCTGGTGAGACAATAGCAAAATTTAACGTTTTGGCTGTCATACTACACACCGTGTTTGGAGAAGAAATGGCACTGCACATGACCCTAAAACACTGTACCAACAGTAACAACATTCTGGAGATGGAAGCATCATGGTGTGGGGCTGTTTTTCATCACATGGTACTGGCAGACATCATATAATTGAAGGAACGATGAATGGAGCCCTTTATCAGAAGATTCTTGAGAAGAATCTGCTGCCATCCATCAGGATGATGAAGATGAGACGTGGGTGGACCTTCCAGCAGGACAATGATCCAAAGCATAAAGCAAAGGAAACTCTCAATTGGTTTCAGAGAAAAAAAAAATCAAGGTGTTAGAATGGCCCAGTCATTCACCTGACTTGAATCCAATTGAACAAGATTTGAAGACAATATGTGTAGAAGAATGGGCCAAAATCACACCTGGAAAAAAAAAAAAAAAAAACTGTGTTATTCCACTTTATTACACATAACTTAATTCATGGACTTTAATGTTTGGATTTCTTTAAATGTGTGGATTTCTTGAGTTAATACTGATGTCTGGTGAAAATTTCATGTGAATAGCCTCATTGGAAATATATGTGCTGAAAAAAATGTTGACGAGTTCAATACTTATTTCCCCCACTGAGTGTGTGTGTGTGTGTATATATCTATATCTATCTATATATATATATATATATATATATATATATATATATAGAGAGAGAGAGAGAGAGAGAGAGAGAGAGAGAGAGCAACAATTCTTTTTTTCATATCCTCAGAGAGTTCTTTGCCATGAGGTGCCATGTTGAACTTCCAGTGGCCAGTATGAGGGAGTGTGAGAGCGATGACACCAAATTTAACACACCTGCTCCCCATTCACACCTGAGACCTTGTAACACTAACAAGTCACATGACACCAGGGAAGGAAAATGGCTAATTTGGCCCAGTTTGGACATTTTCACTTAGGGGTGTACTCACTTTTGTTGCCAGCGGTTTAGACATTAATTGCTGTGTGTTGAGTTATTTTGAGGGGACAGCAAATTTACACTGTTACACAAGCTGTACACTCACTACTTTACATTGTAGCAAAGTGTCATTTCTTCAGTGTTGTCACATGAAAAGTTATAATCAAATATTTACAAAAATGTGAGGGGTGTACTCACTTTTGTGAGATACTATATATATATATATATATATATATATATATATATATATATATATATATATATATATATATTATTGCTGCTGATTATGCATCATTGCAGGAATTTTCAGGTAAAATGGTGCTGAACAAAAGTGAACTATTTTTTAAACCTTATGCCAATATCTCTGTGGGTTTATCGCTCAAACAAACAAATAGTGTCCAAATCAAATTGAATTGTTACTGAAATGCAGTTCTTTTGTGTGGACCATTAGCATGGAAGTGATGGATGATAATATAATACATAATCATAATCAATTCTGCTAATATAATTTAAATAATATATATATTTTTTTAAATGCAAAGGAACTTCTCATTGTGTTCAGTTAGTCCATTAACGTTTTACTTTGGAAGAAGTGATGAGTTTCTTTGAAGCGTTGCTGTACGGGCACCAAATTGGTTTTATGATGCATTCTTGATAAAATTCACGATCCATAATTCCTGAGGATAAATCAGAGATGCAGTTATAAATTAATAAAATTACAATCATTGGCATAAATTGATTCAGTGCTGTTGTTTTCAGTTGAACTAAACTTTGAAGATAACTCATGGTCTTTCTACCCTCACACGACATGGATCCCCAAACATGAAGCTTAATAGGATGCTTAGCTTTCAGTTTCATGACATGCCAACTATTTTTCTTATAAGAAACATGAACCTCAGGAACCTCCTGTGACTGGCCAATATTTCAATCTGGAAATATGTGTCTTTTAGATCTAACAAACCAGTCCTCAAACTGAATCTGTGGAATGATAAGTTTGTACATCAACATCTTGAACCTGAATGTCCAAAGAGTACGGTTCAGGTGACACAGATATAAAATTGGCTGCATACTCCAATCTTTTTTTGCGGACCAGGAAATAACAGATGTAAAGCCCTCCCTCCCTCAGAGAAAGAGGTACATGTTATATGGCCCCTTTGTCCAAGAGGGATCTTACTTCCTGTGCTAACATCAAGCTCTGCTCTGTGCTGAGTACTGTGGTGAGCACACATCTGAACGGGGGGGGTGTTGAGCTCGGAACTACACCGGTAACCCTTTTCCATTGTGGACAGAACCCATGGAGACACATTTTGCAGTAGTTTCCATTCTGTCAGAGCAGAAGCATCAGATTTTCATTGCACTGTGACAGCTCGGTGACCAGAAGGGACTGGAAAGTTGGGACGATATTGGCTAGGAGGGGCCCTACAGAATACTGGGGTTAACTGTCCTAACAACCTGACATCTCCTGATACTTCCCACCATGACCCATCAGGACCACTCCTTCTTTGTCTACTTTGCATTAATGATCATTCTTAGATTAGGTCTACTAGCAGGCTGCGACTGTGGCCCCTTGGCTTTCCGCTGGGAGAAGTAAGCCACAACAATCTCCTCTGTGCCTCCCTCACACTAGTGCTGGCCTGGGCTCCACTCGTGGATGCCCATGCAAACTCGACCCGATGGGGAAGGAACTGGCTTAACACCACCATTTGTTGTTTCACCTTGTGGAACCAGTTGTTGAAGACATTAACTTGTAATATATATTTTCTTTATATATGCTACCTCTGTGTCAAATTATTTGTAAACATGTTATTAGCTTCCACTGTTATGCTGATGACACACAGATGTATGTTTTCGCAAAGTCAAATGACAGACATCAGCTTAATAAAGTTGAGGAATGTGTAAAGGACATTAGACACTGGATGCTTATTAACTTCCTTTTACTTAATACTGACAGAAGTACTCATACTTGAACAGATATGTTCACAAGTCCCTGAGGTCCAAGTCCAGGTCAAGTCTCGAGTCTTTGAGGTGGAGTACAAGTCAAGTGTCATGTCTCTGTGGTAGCATCCAAGTCAAGTCTCAAGTCTTCTTATTTTAGCAATAGGTCTTTCAGCTAGTTATTGTAATTAACATTGTATGAGGCTAAATCAATTTTGAAATATTAAAACACATTACTTCACAGAATGTCTTGTTCATTTATTAAAAATTGTCTAATAAAGCACAGAAGGTTTTACTCATTAATTAAATGTTTATACACAATCAAAAAAGTATTACTGTCAAACTATTAATAATGGTCACTTGGAACTCAATTGTTAAATAATTTTTATTTTTATTGGAAATTCAGTTTGAAACAATCTTAAAGCATGACTAGCTTGATTACTCTCCCTTCAAAGTGCTCTTCCGATGGTGATTTATACGAACGCAGAGACTGTTATCACAAGAAAAAAAAGTGCTGTGTATGTTGAGCTATTTGAGTTGCCATAGTTTGCTGTAGTTCTCAAGTAATGATGGGTAAGGTAGTCTTCCAGTGAGTGCTGGTATTAACAAAACCCCCATGTACTGTATAGATGCAATTTAACTAGGTAAACTTTGCTATTATATGCATATGGTAGCTAATACTTGGGGAAGGGGGGGACATGAAAAGAAACATTTGTACTTCTTGAAAATGATCAGCATGCAAGCCCTGTGTAATGTCAAGCAGAGAGGGGACTCCTAACTACAGTTCCCAGCAGCCACTGCACCTCACTGTATCACAGTCACATGACCACCTGCACCTGAATCACATTCTTGTTAATGAGCACTATGTGTATAGCCACAGTTTGCACTCCACTGTCTTACATTTGTCTTTCTTTGCCGTTGTCTTTGTTGGTGTGCGTAAGGCTCTGGTTTATGTTTAGTGTTTGCCAAAGTATGTTGCCTCAAGGTCATTGTGTCTTTTTGTGTTTTGTTTTGTTCTTTATTAAACTTTAGTATCTGCACTTGCATCTGTCACCACCTTGAATTCGTGACACCCTGACAGCTGTGTAACACCGCAAATTCACTTTGGATTAATTGATTACCAATGGGTGATGAACATGTGCCTTCAGATGTGTCACGCATCTATATACTGTAATAATGCTGGCTTGGTGTGTTTAGAGATGAATTGTGATATTTGCTCCTGCAGCACAGACTGATAGGGAATGAATGAGGAATGAATAGAATCAATAGAATGAATGAATGAGGAATGTGATGTTTGATGCTGTCATGTGCGGTAGTAAAGAGAGAATGTAATCGGGAATGCCAAACCACAATGACTTGTGTTTTTCATGAGTCTCTGTCTTCAGGTTCAAGTCAAGTCTCGAGTCAGTTGTTCATGAGTCCAAGTCAAGTCATTTTTTGTGACTTAATTGTGACTCGAGTCCAAGTCACAGACATGAGATTCCATTTCTTCTAGGACCACATGCAGCTAAAAGTAAGCTTTCTGATTACA
This sequence comes from Ictalurus furcatus, assembly GCF_023375685.1. Taxonomy (NCBI): domain Eukaryota; kingdom Metazoa; phylum Chordata; class Actinopteri; order Siluriformes; family Ictaluridae; genus Ictalurus; species Ictalurus furcatus. The sequence continues at coordinate 25,912,952 of NC_071258.1, forward strand.
TAGTAACTCTGGATGGCCTTTCTGTTTCATCATGACCAGCAGTAAAAGACCTTGGTGTGATTATTCACTCTTGAGTTTTCATTTAATGCTCATGTAGATAATATTACTAGAATAGCCTTCTTTTATCTCAGAAATATTCGCTAAGATAAGAAATATAATGTCACTACACAATGCAGAAAAATTAGTTCATGCTTTAGTTACCTCTATGTTGGATTATTGTAATGCCTTACTCTCTGGCTGTTCCAATTGGTGCTGAAACAAGCTCCAATTAGTCCAGTATGCCGCTGCAAGAGTCCTTACTAGAAGCAAAAGATATGACCACATCACGCCTATCTTATCCACACTGCACTGGCTCCCAGTAAAAATTTCTCATTGATTAAAAAATACTAATATTAATGTATTGTGATAGCAGGCCTGCAGCCCGTGCATAGTGCTCCTCGCGCAACTGTCAGCACAGTGCTGAATGGACAGCGCCATTTCAGCACCCTGTTTGTTGTAGACAGCAAGAACGCACATGGCTGCAAGGCGGAGCGGCAGAAACACACATGGCTGGCAGCGGATGATTGGAGCAGCTTCTCCTCACTGTCTCAGAGAAGAGCAGTGGCTATAAAAGGGCATAGCACACCTCAGCCTCTGCCAAGCCTCCTGAGTCCTGGCCCACAGCCGCTTCAGCCTGTTCATTGCAACCCACACCGGGAAGATAGCAACCTATACCTGCACTCTCAGCACCTCTTCACCTCCACTCCGGCACCTGAATTTAAATAAAAATGCACCCTCTTTGTCACTACCTCTGCCCCCGAGTGTCTGCGTTCTGCCTGTCCTGGTCCTGAGCGGCCATAACTATAGAGCACTAAATGGTCTCACACCACAGTACCTGAGCGAACTTTTGGTCTTTTATGATCCGTCACACCTACTTCAATAAAAAGGTGCAGGCTATTTGTTGGTACCTCGAATAGTGTAGGTTACAGCCGGGGGAAGAGCTTTCTCTTACAAAGCCCAACAGTTATGGAACAGCCTTCCAATTAGTGTTTGGGGCTCAGATACAGTCTCAATGTCTAAGTCCAGGCTGAAATCCTATTTGTTTAGTCAAGCCATTTATGAATAATTTTTCTTAGGTAAAGCAGCAGATCTAGAGGGCTCACAGGCATAGAGTGTTGTGTTGAAATGGGATGTTTGGATGTCGCTCACCCCCACTTTCACGCGTTTGCTCAGGTTATGTCCCAGGGCGCCCTCATGTCTGTGTTACCCTCTAGCAGTCCCTTTAGTTATGCTGTCAAAGCTAGTCTTGCCGGAATCTCTGGTTGCACTCACGCAAAGTACATTGTCCTTAACCATTACGGGGCAATAAGCATACCTAATAATCTCTCCCTCTCTCCCCCTCTCTCTGTTGAGCTACACATCTTACTGCTGAGATACCAGTGATCCTGACAGCTTCTGCTCTCCAGACCTGCCCGATCCACACTGATGTCCAACTTCTGGTCACATGCTGCTGCTGAGGATAGTCCCACATGGTGCAGCACAAAGATCATTGAGATTACTGTGAGGATGGTACCACTTCAAAACCATAAAGATGGCTTTGGACCTTAATTCATATGAACAGTTGGAGAACAGTGGATAAGTTCAACACACTTCATGTAAAAACTTTAATGAATTTCCTGGTTACACAACTGCACTATTTGACCATGTAGTATAATTATTTATTATTATTATTATTACTATTATTATTATTATTATTATTACTATTATTATTATTATTATTATTATTATTATTATTATTATCATCATCATATTTCTGTAAAGCTGCTTTGGTACAATGTCCATTGTTAAAAGTGCTATGCAAATAAAACTGAATTGAATTTAATTGAAGAAGTATTGTGAGTGTGTGTTGGTTTTAAATGCATGTTTAATAATAGTTATTATACCTCAAACCGGTCTGTCTTTCCTATTTCATGCATAGTCAGAGAAGTCTAGGCTTTTGCTGTTTTCACTACTATGTGCAATAATATTAACATGCTCTGACATACTTTTTAATGGATGAATACATTATATCAGATTAGTTTTATTTATGAGAATGTTAGCAGGCAAAAACACAGGACAACATACAATAAATAGCATAAATAATAAAATACAGTAAGAAAATAAATAATAAACTATAATTACAACAAAAGTGAAATACAATTGACTGTTAAAAGCTCCACCTTTCAACCACTATATAACTTATCAAGGAAGATTCTAGATTTATTATTCAGGGAGAATTAGAGGAACAGAAAAGTGGACTGACTAGCAGCTAATGCAACAAATTGTGAGTGATGAACGAGCATTGCCCTCCCTGTTGCTAAATAAAAGATTAGGTGGCATGCTGCAGACGGATAATGGCATTAATGTCATCGATCTGGCAGGAAGAGATGGATAGCAATAGGAAGGAAACCTGCCCCTTGCCTATAGTCTGACTTGAGAGTGTCTGGGCCTGAATCTGCAACACACACACACACACACACACACACACACACACACACAAACAAGCAAGCGCACCATTTTGTATTACTGTAACTAAACACTGCTATGGCTACAGTGAAACAGATTTAGCATAATCTAGGTTAACGTTCTATGATATCAAATACAAACACAACAAATTCTTCTCTCTTACAAAGAGCTGAACTGGGATGTTTCGGATGTGGAAAGTGGAGGTGCAATTCACAAGGCTGAAGAGAAATATAATGTAGTGTGAAATAACACCAACACCATAAAAAGAGGAGTATGTTTCATATAACAAGAGATGAGTATGATCTGGGGATGATCTAAGGATAAAGGCCCTCAGCAGAGTGGATAAGGCCATTGGCCATTCCAGGAAAACTATCAAAGTTATCTGTAATGATCTACAGTAGAAAACTCAACAAGCCTGCAGGGTAGCACAATAGCCCAGCACTGAACATGCTGCTCAAGGCTATGCTGTTAAAAAGATGTTACAGTGGTTTTCCATTCCTCTCTTTTTGTGCTGACTATAGACCTCCACCTGAATATTTTAAGAAATCATCAGATAAATTGTATCAATGTGTCATTAACACGTAGCTTCTTTATGCCAACCCTTAGCTGCTGACACTAATACATGGCTTTGCTCTCAGTCTTAAGCAATTGGAATCAGAAAGTGCAGCCATTTGCTGAGCTGAGCTTCATTTTTTCTGTACTCATGGTTCTTGTAGTATGGGCACTTCACAAAGGAAATGAGGAGCTATTGATCAGTGAGGCACTACAATAGAGCTGAGCTCTCTATTTCACTCCAAATGGGAATTGTGTTCATATACTTTTTCAGTTTTTGCTTCACATGGTTGAGAAAATAATTAGACAGGAAGCAATATTACATATGAATCTCACCTTCACCTTATGCAACTTATGATATGAACTCAACTTTGGATGCCAATTAAATCATTCATTCTAATGAGTCCATGACATCATCAGCTTATCACCTATTTCCCCCTCACACCAAGGGCTGCATGCAGTGGCACTCAGTGTCAAAGCTCTTCCTTGTTGTCATATGTTGCCATGTGTGTTAGTTTTGATTCATATCTTGTCTCCTCCCCTGTCCTGTCATTAGTTGTCTCCCTCGTGTTTCCTGATTACTCTCATTTGTTTTAAGTTTACTCCTTTGGTTTATTTGTGTGTTTATCTGTTGGACACAATGTATTTTTCAGCATTTACCCACCTGTCCTTACTGAGACTTTCTGTTTTGTGTTGTTATTTTCTGGTTCTTAATTTTGTTCTGTTCCCTCATTTGTGTATTTTAGATTATCCCTGCAATTGTTGTTCGTACATTGCCTGACCTCTGCCTGTTTCCCATTCATGATTTTGATTTATGTTTTGGATTTGTTTGTTTGCCCTTTAAATAAAACACTTAACTGCATCCGCATCCATCACAGCCATCGTTTCATGACAGAATACTTTGCATACACCATAGATGCGGCAGGGAAGTGAGAGGGCAGGATTACCATGCTGGCGCTTAACTTGGGCAAATCCCCTTGTGGATTCACCTAGACACCCCAGCCCCCTTTGACAGCATTGCATGCCCACCTGAAGAATTCCTGCTACATTGGCAAGTTTATTTTCAAAGCCTGTTGGACCCCAAGCTTGATGAGAAGCAGTGGCTGAGGTTCATGTTGTCCTGGTTCACTGGCCAAGGCTGAATGCCTGGTGGTCCAAGGGCACCCAGGCCTGGAAAGCATAGCCATGTAGCTCCCTCCAGAGGCTGACTAGGTGGCCACCCCAGCTGATCTCCTCCCAGAGGCCAACAAGGCATCCTCCTCAGCCATGCTCCAGCCAGAGGATGCCAGGGCAGCATCTCCAACAAAGCAACAGCCAGAGGCTGACAGGGCAGCATTTCCCACACAGCAACAGCCAGAAGCTGACAGTGGGACCTCTCCTGCAGACCTCACACCTGAGGTCGACAGTCAGGTGACATGGCAGTTAAGCATGTCGTGTGATATAAAATGAATTGGTGTTCGTTTGTGTGAACGCTTGCAAAATCTCTATTTTTCTGTCCCTTTAAAAAAGAACAAAATGAGAAAATTATGAGACAGAGAATTCAGCAAGTGTGTGACCCCTTGCTCCCGTTTCATCACGGGGGGACGGACACACTTTCTATGTGAAGTGTCTGGGAGTGGAGCATGTCGCAGCAGCTCCACTCACAGCTTGCTCTCTTCTTGGCTGAAGGGAGTTGGGTTTCAGAGCCTTACGGATCTGGGACAGCCACTGCCAAGGCAGCCAGCCAGCTATGGTCCTGGGGCTCTTGTATGGATCTGGAAGAGGAGCCAGAGGCAAGTGCTGCTCTATCTCTTGCTCTGTCTTCTGGGTCCGGCTCTCGCTATATTTTCGAGCTCGCGTCGCAACTCGAAGGAGTTCCATTAAGGAAAGCCAAAACACCCTCTCTGATTCAGAGGAGCCAGAAGGGGGAGCCAGTACACCGAAAACAGAGAGCAGCTCAAATAAAGAGCAAATAAAGAGCTGCTTGAAGTGATTAGTAGGGCAGTAGAAAAACGTAATCTAGACTGGCCCGGGGAAAAGGAAGTGGCTCATAGCAGGCTGGAAGAGCGCTTTCTCCCCAGTAAATATAAATCAGAAAACTCCCCTTTATTCCAGAAGGGCATGGTGAAATATCATGCTTCTGGGGAAAACCTTAGATTAGCCGTATTTATAACCCTATGATGTCAGATTATTCGGCCATTACGAGGAATGAACAGCACGTCTATTTATCTATGCCAAAGGTGGGGGAGGTGCTTGCAAGGGTGGTCTACACCACACACATTCATTCAATATTACAGTTTTTACATGGATTCCAGCCTGGGCATGAATGTCTTGCAGTGACAGCAGGCTCTGACTTTTTTGAACAGGCCATTCCCTAAGTATGATGGAGTGGGTATACTCGTTCTCACAGCATGAAGCTCACACAACGCTGAGTTACCTTTGAAAGGGAACGTCTGGGTTACACATGTAACCCTGTTCCCTGAGAAGGGAACATGACACGGCGTAGCTTTGTCATACTGGGGCATGCCTGTGAATAGTCGAAACGAAGCCTCTAAATGTAACGGCTCTAAGCGGATATTATACGTTGAAACGAAGCCTCTAAATGTAACGGCTCTAAGCGGATATTATACATCGAAACGAAGCGTGATTTTGACGAAACCATTGTGTACTGTCCCCTATTATCGCTCACATTCAAGCATGATATCGACCACTATCAGATCAACTTTCGTATTTATTAAACGTGCTTTCGACCACGTATTAGCAACAAAGGGATTGTGACTTCAGAATCTTTTACTCAGGTATATAAAATAAACAACATTTTTACACATCTTGGAAATGCCTAGACTATAATCTATTTAACAATCCATTCATTTATAACACAAACATACCAGTTCAAGATATAGCCTATTTGTATAATGAAATTCAGCAAAATTCAAGCTATATCAAGAAACAATTGTATGGACAATTACAAATACAATTTCATCTCCTGATGAGGAAAATCCATTTCCCAAATACTATATTAGGATACATTGTGCTGAAGCTTTAATTGGGCTTAAACCTCCACTACCAAATGAGTAGGAAGAGGAAACCTAATCCCATCAGAGTAGTATATTTACATGGATTTGAAGTCATTCATTACACAGGGAAATTTTCCCAAGAGCTAAGAATTAATTAATATTTGCAAAAATTGTAGTTAAAATTTGGAACAAGAAAAATTAGACGGTTGACAAGGATTTTGCAGGGGGACAAACACAACTTGAGGATAACTGCAACATATACATGAAGTTCCAGTTTTTGATTCCAGCATTAATCAAATTTTGTAACAATTCATATACAAATATATGCTCAATGATACACATGCATATAGTATTTTGTAATTGGCTGTATATACCTCATAATGTGGTGTAAAAACACTACACAAATATTTATACACAAAGTTGCACACATTACAATGCTATTTTTTCTAATCAGATATGTGTAATCCTTTTTGTACCTATAATTTCTTGAAAAGTACACAAGTCCTCAATTTCCAATATTATGTGGCAAGATACAATTAAAGCATATAACATACCACATACTTTTAAAAATCCGTAATTAAACAATGCTTCGTTAGCACGTTCACCTCACACCACCAGGGTTGGGGGTTCGATTCCCACCGTGGCCCTGTGTGTGCGGAATTTGCATGTTCTCCCCGTGCTGCGGGGGTCTCCTCCGGGTACTCCAGTTTCCTCCCCCAGTCCAAAGACATGCATGGTAGGCTGATTGGCATGTCCAAAGTGTCCATAGTGTATGAATGGGTGTGTGAATGTGTATGTGATTGTGTCCTGCGATGGATTGGCACCCTGTCCAGGGTGTACCCCGCCTCGTGCCGATGCTCCCTGGGATAGGCTCCAGGTTTCCCGGTGACACTGAAAAAGGATTAAGCAGTATAGAAGATGGATGGATGGATGGATGGAATCTTATGAATGACAGAATGATATAGTTTAACAAACTCTGTGAATATTTTTTAATAAACATGCATGAATTTTAGTAAATACAGACAAAGTGAATAGCTGAAAAATTACATTCAATATTGTAACACACAAAGCAGCCAGATATACCTATGTATTGCTAATCAAACAAAACAATTTATTAATCAGACATCAAATAAATCCCAATGGAATTCTCAGTGTATACAAGCTCATTAGAATTGTACTGTTTGGAGGCTGTCACGTGAGGGAGAGGAATGAGATTCTAAAATTGAATCTGAACTGGACTCACGCCCAATTCTTATAGGATGCACTGGAGATCCCATGTAGCTCTGCTTTGAACAGACAGTGGATATATCTGAATATATGTCATTTCATTTCATTGGCATATACATGTACTATATGATGCAGTCTGAACCAACAATTTCAGTATCAGTAAACTACAGACATTAGCTACACATTCCTGAACACAAAGTGAACCACAATTTACTCATAATTTAAAACCTCCAAATCAATCATCAATATTCACAATAGGTTTGGAGTATGTATGCACTTACTGTTATATGCATAGTGGAAAGGTTTTTACCTTTCAAATGGATATAAAAACTAATGAATCAGTCAACAATGTTACACAATGGCACATTTGTATGAATGAGAAAAGAAAAAGAATCACAGAAATTGTATATTTAAATTCTAGACTTAATCATAAACATTCATATTATGTTTCTTGCCACCTTTCCTGGGTGGTGCATTTTTTAGGTAGCTGCCGATTGCCTCTCTGCAACTGGCAACAGTATATTCATGTCCATGGGCTCGTTCAGCAATATCTGTAACATAAATATCAATAAACACATTCAGCCTTGGAATGCAATAACAGAGAAAATGTCCAATTTCTGAAGGCAAAACTTTCTTTTCAGGAGTTTGCAAAAGGAGGCATATACTGTCATATATGCATTTTTATCCTTCATACTCACAGTGTACAAGGTGATACACTTCATCATGATCAGTCAAAGCCAGCTTCCCACCTTTTGACCCTTTCAACGAAAACATACAGCACAAGCTGTTCTCCCCGATTCTGCTGGACAATGGAGCGAACTGTCTCTCTGATCCTGCTCCTCCTCATTGTCTTCAAGTAAGCATGCTACAAGAAATTCAAATAAAAAATCTCTGGAATACATGGTCCAACATAAGATACAATTCCGTCATTTAGTCACACAGGACTGTATGACATAACATGGCTTGGAGGAACTGGTCGCGTCAGTAGTTTTGGTGTCGGCTGCTCTTCGGGCCACGGGATGTAGTATAATGCACTCTGTTGAATGTTATTATTGTGATTGGAGTACTGAAATATATGTTCATGACTTTGAGTAACTACACAAAAAAATGCACTATAGTCAACATGTGACAATTCCTATAAAATGTCCGCAAAAATTAACATTAGCCAGTACAATACCTCCTTATCTTCTTTAATCCATGACCTCCGCAGTGCATACAACCTGGTCCGGATCAGAGAGGGAGATGAGTGGAAGACGGGGTTTAGCAGAACCTCCGGGCTCTACGAATACCTGGTAATGCTGTATGGGCTTTCTAGCGTGACCTCAGTTTTCCAGTGCCTAATTAACGATGTCCTAAGGGACATGCTGGGACGTAACGTAATCACGTATATCGATGATATATTGATCTATTCCAGTTCCAAGGAGGAGCACGTTCACCATGTCCGTAAAGTCCTGCAAAGATTACTCCAGAACCAGCTTTACGTCAAAGCCAAAAAGTGTGAGTTCCATAAGGACACCATTTCATTTCTGGGGTACATTATCAGCCCTGAGGGGGTTACCATGGACCAAGTTAAAGTGAAAGCAGTAGTAGACTGGCCCACGCCTGCAACCATGAAGGAGCCACAGAGATTCCTGGGTTTTGCCAATTTCTACAGAAGGTTCATCCGAAATTTCAGCTCCATAGCACACCCACTGACGTCCTTGTTAAAAGGAAAGCCCAAACGCCTGCCATGGAACCCAGCTGCCCAAACAGCACTAGATCAGATCAAGAAGGCCTTCACAACCGCTCCCATTATCAAGCACCCAGACCCATCCAAACCGTTCGTGGTGGAGGTCAATGCATCAGAGATAGGTGTAGGAGATGTCCTCTCACAGCGTTTCGGAGAGAAGCCCAAACTCCATCCTGTGGCATTCTTTTCATGTAAACTATCTCCAGCAGAACAAAACTACAATGTGGGCAATAGAGAACTCTTGGCTGTTAATCTAGCCCTGGAAGAATGGCGACACTGGCTGGAGGGAGCTACACACTCTTTCATCACATTCACCGATCACAAGAACCTAGAATATCTACGTACCGTCAAGAGGTTATAACCCCATCAAGCTCGATGGTCACTATTTTTCGCCAGGTCCCAGTTCACCCTGTCATAACGACCCGGATCCAAGAACACTAAGGCTGATGCCCTGTCTCGTCTGGACAACACTGAGGTTCTGAGGAACAATAAAGAGTACATCTTACCACCCTCATGTATTATTAGTGCCCTGGAGTGGGAGCTGGATCAAACGCTAGAGAGCATTCCCCAGTCACAGGTTCCAGCAACTTGCCCTTTGGGAAGACAATTTGTGCCCAAACGGTACCGACAGGAACTCATCGTCTGGGCCTACACGGCGGTTGGCACAGGTCACACAGAGGCACAACACACCTACCAACTGTTCCGGGAAAAGTACTGGTGGCCTAATATGTAGAGGGAGATACACAGAGTAGTGGCGTCGTGTTCATCATGTGCTCAGAGTAAACTGCCACGGACACTCCCGGCTGGCAAGCTCAAACCTCTACCCGTACCAGAACGTCCATGGTCACATATCTCCATTGACTTTGTTACAGACCCACCCGAGTCCCAAGGTAACACAACCATTCTGGTAAAGGTGGACTGATTTTCGAAGTCAGTAAGGCTCGTTTCACTACACACCCTGCCCGCCGCATTCATGACAGCCGAATTACTATTTCAGCATATATTCAGGTACTTCGGCATCCCGGAAGAAATAGTCAGTGATCATAGACCTCAATTCACATCCACGGTATGGTCCAGTTTTATGGAAAAAATGGGGATCACAGTCAATCTCACATCTGGTTATCATCCACAAGCTAATGGCCAAGTGGAAAGAGTCAACCAGGAATTAGGCCGGTTCCTTAGGACATTCTGTGCCTCAAACCCCAAGGATTGGAGCAGATTCCTCCTGTGGGCCGAATATGCACAAAATTCACTAGGTCACTCAGCCACAGGCCTTACACTGTTCCAGTGTGTACTACGTTACCAACCCCCACTGTTCCCCTGGAATGCGACCCCCACGGAATCACCAACAGTGGATCAGTGGTTCCAGAGGAGCGAACAGGTTTGGTCCAACACACACCAGCACCTGAGACAGATGGCACACACCTACAAGTGTAGAGCTGATCACCCCGCAGCGAGCATCCACAGTACCAGCCCGGCGATAGGGATTGGTTGTCCACAAAGGACTTGAGACAACCACATGGCTGCAAAAAACTCACCCCAAGATACACGGGGCCATTCAACGTCCTCAAACAAATCAATGAGGTCACCTACCGTCTGGAATTACCTCGACACAGTCAAATAGCTCCCTCCTTCCACGTGTCATGACTCAAACCCGTCATCACAGGACCGCTATCCACGGAGGTGCCCTTCGAAACCTCTCCTGTACCACTGGATATCAATGGGCAACCTGCATACTTGATCAAGAATATCCTCAAGTCTAGGCGCAGGAGGGGTAAGCTGGAATATTTAATCAAGTGGGAGGGCTACGGACCAGAAGAACAATGCTGGGCTCTGACACAAGACATCCTGGACTCGCAGCTCTGTAAGGATTTCCATGCAGCACACCCTGAAGTTCCACGAACCCCGGGGGAGGCCCAGAAGGGACTCCCGAAGTGAGCCCTTTGGGGACTACGCTTCTGTATTCAGCAATGGTAAGTGACACCTAGGAATCTTTAATTGAAAGTGTTCAACATTATGTCGAAGAACCCGAATTATGTTGCAAGCAAAAACTGAGATCAAAATTAGGAAAATTGCCCTGAAAAAGAAAAGTTAACAGTACTTAAACATGAAATACAACTTTTTATTGGAGCTGAAGTGTACAAGCTAAAATGCCTTCAAGTTTGAAAGTATAATCTATTGCATTCCAACTAAAATCAATTGCACATTTTTGACAGAGTTTCGACTGTAGATTTAGTTGTAGCATTTTCACATGCATGTGAAAAGTGTTAGTAAGATCTGCATTGAATCTGAGGGGGAAACGTAGAAAAAATTACTGATGCACTAGATCTAGCTCACGTGGAGAAATGGGACAAATAATTCTACGATTTCTGTCATGCATCATTTATAGATTATCTTTCATTATGGGGAGGGTATCATGCCTAATGGCCAGGAGCCAAGAAATGTATTGATGAAATAATCATGCAAAATGTTGTTACACAAACTGAAAATGACATGCAAATAACCTTGATATATTATATTACCTTTCAGTTCAAACTTGAACCTTTCTGCAGCCAAGTTACAAACGAATTTCAAAGATAATATTGCTTATTTTACACAGTGCAGAGAATCAATAAAATCCAACGTGGTTTAGGGACGATATCTGCGCTTCGTATGTTTGGTTTTGTATGTTCAGTTTCATATGCAAGAGATTTCCTATTCCAATAAATTGGAGAATACGCTATCAAAAAATGAAATAAAAATAAATCTTAGTTATTACAATTTTATCTACAAAATTCACAGCATTTAAGAAAATTCAGATCTTTCGACTAGCCCTCAGCCCAGCCTGCTTTCCTTGCTCAGTGGAGTGGGCCCTGGAGCCGTACAGATCTATCCGCTTTGATTGGCCGAAATTAACCAATATATATGTGACGAACTAAAAATGAACAATCACATCTAGATATATTTCTTTGAAATTACACAGCATTAACTTAATTAATCAGTTTTTTTTTTCGCATAATTTCAAAGTAATATAGTGTTTCAAGAATGTTAACATTGTTCAAGCTTCTTTTCTACATATATTCGACGTTGATGATTTTTTTCGTCGTGATCAAGCCTATTTTCGAGTAACTGTACCTTTCATTTCATCGGCGGGGGTTCGCTTGACTACGTCGAAAGCATGTTTGTGTTTGCTGGGCTGCATCCTACAAACATGGCCGGTGTGGACTATAATTCCCAGAACACTCAAACACACACACAGAACACTCACTCATTCTAATCACGCGCACCTGCATCCAATTCACAGCACTCACAACCACGCTATATAAGAGACTTTTTGAACACTATGACTTTGCAAAGTATTACACTCAGTTGCTTAGTCTCTGTCATATTTCTAAGACTTATCTTGTAGTTGCTTTTCTGGTTATGGACTTTGTTTATCCTGTTGACCTCGATTCTCTGTTCTGCCTAGTTTTGCCTGATCATTTGACCCTAGGCCGACAGGACAGTGGTGAAGGTGACGCCGACTTGCAAGACCGAGGGCTGCGGTAAAGAGGCCCAGCTACAATGTCCTACATGCAGGAAACTTGGGATCAATGGATAATACTTCTGCTCTTTGGGATGTTTCAAGAGCAGCTGGCGTGCTCACAAACAGCTCCACAAGAGATCACCTACAGAGCCCCAGCCAGAGGTCAATGTGGCAACCTCTGTTCTTGAGTTACAGCCCGAGATCCACAAGGTGGTTTCCACTGCAGAGCCCCAGTCGGAGGTGAAAATGGTGACCTCCTCCGCAGAGCTCCAGCATGAGATCCATGAGGTGGTCTCATATACAGAGCTCCAGCATGAGACCGATGAGGCGGTCTCATCCCCTGAACTCCAGCATAAAGTCAAGTTCCTGCTAAAGGTCCACGAAGTGACCTCCCAAGCCATGTTCCTGTCTTGAGATTGAAGAGATGACCTCTCATGCCAAGTTCCTGTCTGAGGTTGAAGAGGTGACCTCTCAAACCAAGTTCCTGTCCGAGGTCGAAGAGACAACCTCTCAAGCCAAATTCCTGTCCAAGGTCGAAGAGATGACATCTCAAGCCAATGTCTAATATTCTGCTGCCCACCTCAAAACAGTGCTGCACAAACTGCAAGAAGCAGGTTTACGACTAAATGAAGAGAAATGTAAGTTCCACCAGGAGAAACTCACATTCCTGGGACATAGCATCTCCAAAGAGGGGTTGATGCCAGACAACAGTCACTTGGAGGCAATGCAAAATGCCTCAGCTCCATCTGATGTGCCCACGAGATCACTTCTAGGCCTCACTGCTTGGTATGCTAAATTCATTCCAAGCTACGCAACAGTTGAGAGATGTGCTTAGAGGAAATGCAGATTTTACATGGACCACCAAGGCACACAAAAGTTTCCAGAAAGTAAAAGAACTGATTGCGAAGAGCCCTGCATTGGCTTTATTTGACCCTGCTTTGCCCACAATTGTTACAACAGATACTTCGGACTATGGCATATGTGGTATCCTGACTCAGCTACATCCGAATATGTAGAAAAAGAACTGCAGCTTTTGCTTCCAGAACCTTGACAGTTACAGAGAGGAAATATTCTGTAGTCGACAAAGAAGCCCTCGCTTGTATCTGGGCCATTGAGCGTTGGAGAACATATCTGTGGGGCATACAGTTCAAATTCAGATCAGACCACCAAGCCTTGACTACCCTTTTGACTACTAAGGGCATGGGACATGATGGACTGAGAGTAGCTCAATGGTCTGCAAGACTGCTCTGCTTCAATTATGACATGGAGTACAAACGTGGAGCTGACAACCGGGTAGCAGATTGCCTATCACGTCTGCCATTGTCAAATGAAATTAACTCTGACTTTGATTCCGAACCAGAAACTGTAGCTGCCATCACCACCCTGCTGTCAGCTGTTCCTGTCACTGAGTTTGCTGCTGAAAGCTCCTCCTGCCCTGAGCTCACCAAACTGCGCCAATATATTGAGAATGGCTGGCCTACAACATCTAAAACATTGCATGCAGATGTGCTTCCTTACTTTCCAGTAAGAGATGAACTATCTATCCATGACTCTTATGTGCTAAGAGGAACTCGCAGACTGATTGTGCCACTTAGCTTACGTTCACCTTTGGTCACTCTAGCACATGGAGGCCATCAATGAATTGTGAGGACTAAACAACAACTTAGAGACTTATATTGGTGGCCTAAGATGGATTCGCATGTACAGTCCAAAATTGTAACCTGTACCACCTGCTAGCTTAACGATGTGACAGCTAGAACCACACATGCACCACTGATCCCAGTTCAATATCCAGCCGGTCTGTGGCAAAAACCGGGCATTGATGTGGTAGGTCCTTTTGAGATAGGCCCTGTTGGCTGCAGATATGCCATTACAGTAATTGACTACCACTCAAAATGGCCAGAGGCCAGTTTTCTGAGACCAGTGTTCAGCCATAAATGGAATCCACTAGAGATTGTCATAGACAATGGACCTCAGTTCCTGTCATCAGAGTTCAAACATTTCCTGCAAGAAAGAGATGTCAAGCACATTCGCAACTCCATATACCATCCAGAAGGAAATGGAGCTGTTGAGCATTGGAATAAGGTATTGAAGGATGCCATTCTGTCTGCGGAGAGAGAGAGAGGGTTCCATGGACATCATTTATTGTAGAATTCTTGCAAATGTACAGAGCTACACCCCATGCTACCACAGGAACATCTCCTTTCAAGCTCTTGTTTGGAAGGAAAATGAGGACAAAATTGTCAGTCCTTCCACAGTGCAATCAAAACCCTGCCATGAAAAAGCTGAGAACAAAAGTGATGCAAAAAGATAAAAGCATACCTGGACACAAATCGTAAAACAAGCATTTCAAAGCTCAAAGAAAGTGACCTTGTAAGGGTGAAAAAACCTGTGCATGTCAAGAAAGGGAAATCAAAATTCAGTGACCCTATGCAAATTGTAAGGAGAAAAGGGACACACAGTTACCAGATGAGGGATGGATGAACTTGGGACGTGTCTCATCTGGCACCACTACATGCAGATTTCAATCTGGCTGAAAAATCAGCTTCTTCTCCACCACTGGAAAGTGTCGACTCCCAAGCAGAGAGACATCATTGTAGAAGGAAGCCAATGTGGTTGAAGGACTATGTAACTTAAGGTCTCACAGTAAGCAAGAAGAAAGTAATGGTCAACTAAAAGTGAAAAAATACATGTTTATTGGTTCAAGTTAAGTTGAACTGTATGGATACACATAAATATTCATGTTGTTCATGCTTGGTTACTAGAGAATTGTTCTGCATGTTGTGAAATGTATCGGCGGGGGGGGGAGACAAATCATAAAACCTTGAATTAACTGAATGTACTGTTTGTATCTTGTTCAGTGAAGCTGCAGTACAGATTTAAACAATTAAGTCTGGGGGAGATGTTGTGTTCACTTAATACTGTTGGATGGTAAATGGTAAATGCCACTAGGGGTAGGTGTTGTATGATGTGGGGAACTGGACGCATGTAAGGGAGAGAAGAAAAGGGGTTGTTGGGAATGCAATGTTTAAGTAAAGAGCCATGTGCATTACTCGAGTGAGTGACTACACACTTATGTGACTACACAACACTGTTGTTTGATTTGTTCATTGCAAACAGCTGAAAGTCTGTAAATTTTGACAATAATCCTGATTTGCAATGGGGATTGAATAATTTGGATTGCAAGTGTAAATTGGCATCTACCATTTACCAATAACATGTTATTTACACATTTTGTAGTTAACGGCTCTCAAAGGATATAAAGTCATTTGCAACAGTTTGAAACACTGAATGCATATCTACTGGAATGTGTATGTAAACTTTAACACTCCATTGGTTGTGACTTTGCCTTTGGAAGCAGCCAATTATTTGCCTAAGTGAAGGCTGGTGCATTTCTCAGGTTTGTAAGGGGATTCTTTGTGTAGAAAAAAATTGTGCTGCCATCCTCTCACCACCTCCATTCAATCAAGCCTCAATGATCCAACTACATTACAAACCCATAATTAGTGCAATTTCTAAATGCCTTTGTTTGCATGCCTCACTTACCATTTGCACAAAAGCTTCTGGCATCCCCCATTTTATGGAAATAATGGCTGAAGACTTGTCTGGACTGTTACTTGCTGTAGCACACACACACACACACACACACACACACACACACACACACACACACACTCAGATACACGAGTCATTCAAATTTTTTTGTAGCCACTTTTCAAAAGATGAGCTACAGTAAATAATGAATTATTTTAAACCAATCAGGCTCCAGACTTGCCATGATCGGTCTCTGCAATTCACAATAGTTTTTGTCAATCACTAAGTCTCCAAAAACACACAAACCTGAAAGTTTACCTATTTTCAAATTTGAGAAAATATAAATAAAATTATTTTATACTTAGAATTATACTTAGAATTGAGTAAGGATGAACATCTCTACAAGATAATTAATGTCTGAGGTATGAAAGAAACATTTAAGGTAGACCAAGTTTCAATACCATATAAAGAGATTTAATACCACATAAACAGTTATAAAACAAAAAGGGGAATGGGAGACCATGCATGCTTCACTAGGCTTGAGAGCCACAGAGGCAATACCACCTCATTAGGAGCAACTGGCACAGAGCCCCCCCTTTTACTGAGACTTATAGAGGCCAGACCTCCCATTTTCTATTGATAATCACTGTCTTTATATCAGTGCAACAATATCATAAATATTGAAACTAGTGCATTGTTTTGAAAAAAAAATCATTTTCACAGCCCTGTCTCTGTTTTCTCATTATCTGTCCAAAAGCATGTTAGTCAGCATTCTTACTCTGTAAAATTCTGATATGAATCCCTAAAATATCAACTAGATCTTCAATTAAAGAAAAAGAGAAGGTTCTGGCAAGGAGGTTCGGGTTCCAGCATACTTAGTCACTTATAAAATCCTCATCTACATATTGTTGTTTGTTGATGTTAACATCAGTTAATGATAACAGGAAGCAGCTAGAAAGACTGCATTATTGTAGCTTTATTGGACTAAGCCACATCACAACACCATCTCTTTTTTTCTCTCATGGTATGAGCCTCAGGGATGTGATTCATTATCAGAACCTGATGTTAGACACAAGCTGTGCTCTCTTGGACTCCAAACGTAATAAAGCAGCAAAAATAAACAAATCACTTTATATGCATCTCACACAGTACACAAATTTAGAGACTGGAAAATACTGATGTAGCACAATATTGACAAAGAGAGAAAGAGTAGAGAATGAGAGGGAGAGAGAGTGGGCAAGTGAAGAAATGGGAAAATATTGAATGATACATTATAGTCAGATGATTTATCCTCAATGTGTTTGTATTGTTACTGAGTTAAGAAGTTGCTGAGCTAGCCAGTTAGTGATTAATGGGAGGGGTTGATGAGTTTCTCTGTATTTTTGTATCTGAAACCATATTATATATCAGGCAAGAGTGAGTGATTCATTTGATCTGTATCTTTTTATTCAACATGTGCAATTTGCATGTTTTTGAGGTTATCTGCTTTATCAGCTCCATAAGAGCTAAATGCCAGCCTGTCCCTCAATCAACCACAACCTCACTATACATCTCAGCTCAACCACAGTCAAGCCAACCAGGACAGCCAGGAACCTTGGGGGTGATTCTCGATGACAGCTTGACCTTTACAGACCACATCTCAACAACTGCACGGTCCTATAGGTTCATCTTGTACAACATCAAGAAAATCAGACCCTTGCTCACTGAACAGGCTACACAACTACTAGTCCAGGCTCTTGTTATCTCAAAACTGGACTACTGCAACTCAATACTCTTGGGCCTACCAGCCAGCTCCATCAAACCCCTTCAAATGATTCAGAATGCAGCAGCACGCCTCATCTTCAACCAGCTCAAGAGAACCCATGTCACACCCCTCTTCACCTCCCTCCACTGGCTTCCTGTAGCTGACCACATCAAATTCAAGGCCTTGATGCTCACCTAGCCATCGAAAGCCGTCTCTCTTGTCTTTCCCGTCTATTACAGTTTGTTCTATCTGTTATGTCTGTTCGTTTGGCATCTGTGCTGTTTTTACTGTGTATCGTGCCACACTGGTATCATGTAGATTCAGTGTTGACCTACAATCGTCAAGCTTTGCTTAACATCAGAAACTGTATGGGAGGTCATCTGCGATTTTGTCCTACTCTGTATTCTCGTTTTCAATCCTCGTCCAGCCGACCCGCGTTGGAGTGCGCTCGCCGGCTACCTTGCTGCTTTCCTCCTCTAAGGAAGTGCCGCAGGAAGAGAGGGAATTGTGCTGGTGTTCGGGTGACAATCAGACGGGCAATCGCTTCCTCCATACAATCGATGGAGTTTCCCTTGGTTACTATAAGCTTGGAGGGACTCCACTTGATGCGACAGTCATGGGATTACAGATATGTTTTTCATCTGCCTATTTTCCCGGACTTCCTACACTCATCCAATTGCTCTGCTCCTCCAAGATTACGGATTCGTCAGAGAAGAGTGAACTGTTTAAATCTCCGCCAACTGGAATTCGTTTCACCGGATCTGACTTCGTTACCTCAGTCTCCTCTGACTATGGCCTCCAAGGCCTTCTGGCAAGTTCGGTGGGGTTTCTATGGTCCGTAAACAGTCACTTAACATACGGACAGTTTCTGTTGGGATTTACTCGTCGTTTGAGGTACAGTGTGTTGTGTTAGAGTCGACCTCTTCCACGTTATTCTGTGCTTTGATCTATAGGCCACCTAACCAGGACAATGCTTTTTTAAGTGATTTTTGTGATTTTTTAACTTCTATTGTTCCATTGTATGACCGTATATTATTATTGGGTGATTTTAACGTGCATGTCTGCTGCCCTGGTCGACCCTTGGTTACTGAATTTTGTAATATCTTGGATTTCTTTGGTCTTATTCAACATATAAATCACGCAACACATGTCCTTGGTCATACTCTAGACCTTATATTGTCATATGGAACCACTGTTGATAATGTTAATATTGAAGACGGTTCCTTCTCTGATCACAAGCCCATTGTTTTTAATGCCCCTGCTGCCAGCTCTGCCGTTGTGACTAGGCCTTCAGGATATTACTCACATTTTATTAATTCACTCACTGCCTCTCAGTTTAGTGAAAGTTGTCTAGCTAATGCTGTTGAAATATCTATCTTGAGTGCTGCAGAGTCTTCTTCTGGGCCTGATGATTTGATTGCCTTATTTTACACATTTTGCTCTAATATTTTAGATTCCATTGCCCCTTTTAAGCTGAAACAACCAAAGCAAAAGTTTTATTACTGGCTGGACGATAATACTCGTTCTCTCAGACATTCTTGTTGTAAAGCTGAGCGGAGATGGAAGCATCTTCATTTAACTGCGTCCTTTCAGATTTTTAAAGATCGTTTAAGTTTCAGAATGCAGCAAAGTCAGCTAAGTCTAGGTATTTCTCTGACTTAATTACTACACACTGTCATAGACCTAAGATTTTATTCACCACGATAAATTCAATTATTAATCCGAGTTGCCAATTCCATGGGGAATTCTCGGCTGAACTTTGTGAGAAGTTTTTAAAGTTTTTTGCTGATAAAGTAATTACCATTCGTTCTTCCTTCACTTCGCAGTTCTCAGACCTGTCCCTGAATTCGCTGGCCATACCGGTTTCCTTTGATCAATTTCAACATGTTTCTCTAAAGGAACTGTGTGATCTGGTTAACCAGATGAAAATAACGTCCACTTCACTTGATGTTGTTCCCTCTATGATTATGAAAGCAACTTTTTCTGAAATTGGCCCCAGTATCCAGGTGTTGATAAATTCATCTTTGGAAGCTGGGGTGGTCCCAAATTGTTTTAAGCATGCTATTGTTCAACCTTTGTTTAAGAAACAGGGTTTGGATGAAGGTTGCTTTAATAATTATCGACCTGTCTCTAATTTATCATTTCTGTCAAAGCTGTTAGAGAAAGTAGTACAGTCACAATTGCTCCTGTTTTTAAATTCAGCTATGCTATTGGAACCTTTACAATTTGGTTTCACTGCTTTTCATAGCACAGAGTCTGCTTTGTTAAAAGTGTCCAATGACATTTTACTGGCAGTGGATGCTGGAAAAAATACTGTGTTGATGCTACTAGATCTTACAGCTGCCTTTGATACTGTAGACCATAACATACTTCTTTGGTGCTTAGAGCATCTGTTTGGTATCAAGGGTACCGCCCTACAATGGTTCAACTCATATCTTAAGGACAGGCCCTTCTCGGTAGCGTTGGGTAATTTCTCCTCATCTTCCGCTCCTATTAATAGTGGTGTACCTCAAGGCTCCATTCTGGGCCCACTTCTTTTTAACTTATATATGCGTCTGTTGGGGAATATTATTAGGGCACACAATGTCTCTTTTCATTTATATGCTGATGATACCCAGTTGTACAATCCATTGAAAGCTGGTGACTCCATTCAGTCATTGTTGGACTGTCTGGACGACATTAAAAAATGGTTAACAAATAATTTCCTCCAACTTAATGAAGACAAAACTGAAACAATTGTTTTTGGCCCCCCTGAGATTGAGAGATGGTCTCATTAATGAGCTTCGTAACCATTTCCCCTCAATTTCTTCCCAGGTTAGGAACCTTGGCATCATTCTGGTCTCAGAATTATGCTTAACCAAGCAAATAAATTCGGTCGTTAAGAATAGTTTTTATCAATTACGGATTATTTCTAAACTTTTGCATGTCCCTCATTCCCGGTTAAAAACAAAGGGGGATAGAGCTTTTTCAGTTGCTGCCCCTTGTCTATGGAATCAATTGCCACTGGACATCCACCTTGCACCTTCTATTACCACTTTTAAAAAGAGGCTTAAAACTTATCTTTTCTCCCAGGCGTTTTAATCTATTTTTTACTAATTTTTACTATTGTCTGTTTTTATTTGGTTTTATTCTGTTTTCTATTTTTACTTTCCTTACTCTGTTCAGCACTTTGGTCAGCTTTGCTGTGTGAAATGTGCTATATAAATAAATTTTACTTACTTACTTACTTACCTACAAGACCTTGTCTGGAACAGCACCCTCCTACCTCATCTCTCTCCTGAAGGCGTGAATTCCCTCACGCAATCTGCAATCAATCAACAACCGATTCTTAGTAGTACTTACTCAGCGTGGCACAAGGTCCCTTTCAAGAACCTTCAAACTAACTGTTCCTCGGTGGTGGAATGAACTTCCAACCTCAATCCGGACCACAGAATCTCTTGCCATCTTCAAAAAACGGCTAAAGACCCATCTTTTCCGTGAACACCTAACCAACCCATAAATAAAATAAAATAAAATAAAAACTTACTCTGGTACTTACACCTCTACTCAGCGCACTTTGCTTCTTCTGGAACTCAATTAATGGATCTTGCATGGTAACACTACTTGTATTGTTCTCTGCTTGATATCACTTTGCTTGTATTTTCTCATAAGTAAGTAAGTTGTAATTGTAAGTCGCTTTGGATAAAAGCGTCTGCTAAATGAATAAATGTAAATATAAATGCCTGACAGTACTGTGGATAAAAAAAAAAAACAAGCTTTTGTTGATCATGTAACCCATAGTTACTCATTCTCCAAATCTATGAAATTGCATTCATAATGGGGTTCAGCTGGACTAGACTCAACCAGGCCTGAATACTGCAAACCCTGTTCTCTTGGTAATCGATCACCCACTCCCAGAAAACCTCATGGAGTTATGAAATAGAACCCTATCCTGGACCAGGGTGAAAATCTCTGCAATCTAAGTTCATACAGTCTTCTAAAAAGGAAGACACAAACTCAGCAATACCTTCACAGACTTCAATTATCTGATCATCTACTAGGATATGTGCCATCCTTTCTGCGTATAAGCCTTGAATTTCATTAATGTTGGCTCCACTCAGATAAGCAAAGCACAAGAAGGAGGCCTGCTCACCCTGACCCTGGATTAGACCTCACATCATAAAATGGAGACTGTGAAATCAAACATACCTTCTTTTTGCTTCCTGTGACCAGCACGAAAGAATAGAGACATAAATTCCAGCATGGAGTTCACTTCATGCCTTATGATTCCATCATCATATACAGTAGTTGTGCCTTTATACATCACACCACCTATCTCACAACTGATTAATCATTTTCATTTCCTATACACTCACATATCTATGTCCAGAATCCAAAGTTGAAAGTGTGTTTCGTTAATGTATGTAATTACTAGTATCCCAAGCAAACTAGCTGTCGAGTATTCTGAACTATAGTTACCCTTTATGTCACCTAAAGGTAGCTATTAGGCTTTATTATCTGGTATTAGGCCAGTATACCTGACACAGCATTCCTTATAGCTAAATACTGTGTTTGGTATCTGTATGTTGGTCATAACATTTCTGTAATGCTAGTGATGGCAAATTATAACTAGACCGGTACATTTCCTGAAGAAAATGTGAGTGGTGCTTGCCATGGCGAAACCGGGATGGGGCGCCAATACTTTTGCGAGCCGACGGCAAAGGGCGCCAATACTTTTGAGAGCCGACAGCGTAGGGCACCAAAACTTTTGAGAGCTGGAGGCGAAGGGGCCAATACTTTTGAGAGCCGGCCAGATAGGGCGCCTAATATTTTGAGAGCTGGGCACGCAGGGCGCCAATACTTTTGAGAGAAAGAGGTGAAGGGCGCCAATACTTTTGAGAACCAGATACAAAGGCCACTAATACTTTTGAGAGCCGACAACGTAGGGTGCCAATACTTTTCAGAGCCGACAGCGTAGGGCGACAATACTTTTGAGAGCCAGAGGCGAAGGGCGCCAATACTTACGAGAGCTGGACAGATAGGGCGCCAATACTGTTTGAGCTGGACATGCAGTGCGGCAATAGTTTTTAGAGCCGACCGTGTACGGTGCCAATACTTTTGATAGCAGAACAGAAAGGGCTCCAATAATTTCGAGAGCCAAACAGATCAGGCGCCAATGCTATTTAGAGCCGTCCGTTTAGGGCGGAAATAGTTTTAGAGCCTGCCGTGTCGGGCGCCAATTCTCTTAGAGCCAATGGCGTAGGGCGACAATACTTTCGAGAGTCGGACGTGTAGGGTGCCAATACTTTTTAGAGCCAGACAGATAGGACGCCAGTACTGATAGAGCCGGCCGTGTAGTGCAGCAATGCATTTTAGAGCTGACCGTGTAGGGCGCAAATATTTTGGAGAGCAAGCCATGCGGGGTGCCAATACATTTGAGAGCCGGCCAGATAGGGTGCCAATACTTTTGAGAGCCGCCGGCGTAGGGCACCAATACTTTCAAGAGCCACCGGCATAGGGTGCCAATACTTTCGAGAGCCGGACAGATAGGGCGCCAGCACTGTTAGAGCTGGCGCACCAGTAGTGGTGTAGTGCACCAATACTTTTTAGAGCAGACTGTCAAGGGCACCAGTACTTTTGAGGGCAGGCCGTGCAGGGTGCAAATACTTTTTAGAGCAGGACAGATCAGGCGCCAATACTTTTTAGAGCCGGACGTGTACGGAGGCAATTCTTTTAAAGCAGACAGTGTAGGGCACCAATTCTTTCGCTACTCAATGCAGGTCTATGGGAAATTTTCCGACTTTGAGCTTCCGTACCGGGAATGCCGACATTCCGATCACGTCCAAAAGTCATAGCACACCCCTCCTCAATAAGCCGACACCTCACCATTCGATCTCCAACAAACGGTGCGGAACTAGTTTCGCGCCAAAAAAAAGTGGAAGAAGAATAATTATAACTAGACCGGTACATTTCCTTAAGAAAACATGAGTGGTGCTTGCGTGGCAAAATTCAGATAGGGCGCAAATGCTTTCGAGAGCTGGACACTAAGGGCACCAATACTTTCGAAAGCCGGCCGCATAGGGCAACAAAACTTTCGAGAGCCGGCCGCGTAAGGCGCCAATACTTCGAGAGCTGGACAGTTAGGGCGCCAGCACTGTTAGAGCCGGCCGTGTAGTGTGCCAACACTTTTTAGAGCCGACCGTCCGGGGTGCCAATACTTTTGAGCACCACCTGGATAGGGTGCCAATACTTCTGAGAGCAGATACATTTTAGAGCCGAATGTGTACGGAGGCAAAACTTTTAGAGCTTTCTCTTTAGAGGGCCAATACTTTCGAAACTCAATGCAAGTCTATGGGAAATTTTCTGAATTTGAGCTTCCGTAGCAGGAATTCCGGCATTCCGATCACTTATAAAAGTCATAGCACAGCTCTCCTCAATAAGCCGATCGATTTGACACCTCACCCATCGATCTCCGACAAACGGTGCGGGACTAGTTACGCGCCAAAAAAAAGTGGAAGAAGAAGAATAATTATAATAAATAATAATAAATAAGTATGCAAGAGAACAATAGTAGTGCTTTTCAAGCACCACTAATTATAACTAGACCGGTACATTTCCTGAAGAAAATGTGAGTGGTGCTTGCAGTGGCGAAACAGGGACGGGCACCAATACTTTCAAGAGCTGACAGCGTAGGGTGCCAATACTTTCGAGAGCCGGACAGATATGGCACCAGCATTGTTAGAGCCGGCCGTGTAGTGCGCCAATACTTTTTAGAGCCGACCGTCAAGGGCACCAGTACTTTTGAGAGCTGGCCGTGCTGGGTGCCAATACTTTTAAGTTCCAGTTGGAAAGGGTGCCAATACTTCTGAGAGCTGAACAGATCGGGTGCCAATACATTTTAGAGCCGACCGTGTACGGAAGCAAAACTTTTAGAGCTTTCTCTTTAGAGGGCCAATACTTTCGAAACTCAATGCAAGTCTATGGGAAATTTTCTGACTTTGAGCTTCCGTAGCGGGAATTCCGGCATTCCGATCGCTTATAAAAGTCATAGCACACCTCTCCTCAATAAGCCGATCGATTTGACACCTCACCCATCGATCTCCAACAAACGGTGAGGGACTAGTTACGCGCCGAAAAAAAAGTGGAAGCAGAAGAATAATTGTAATAAATAATAATATATAAGTATGCAAGAGAACAATAGTAGTGCTTTTCAAGCACCACTAATTATAATAATAATAATAATAATAATAATAATAATAATAATACGTGACAAAAAAAAGTGGAAGAAGAAGAATTATTATAATAATAACTAGAACGTTACATTTCCTGAAGAAAATGTGAGTGGTGCTTGTGTGGCAAAATTCGGATCAGGCGCCAATACTTTTGAGAGCCGACAGCGTAGGGCGCCAATACTTTCAAGAGCCAGACGGATAGGTTGCTAGAGGGTTTTAGCATGATGCTCGCATGTTTTAGCATGATGCTAGCATGTTTTAGCATCATGCTAGCACGTGTTAGCATAATTCTAGCATGTTTTAGCACTTGTTAGCATGATGCTAGCACGTTTTAGCATCATGCTAGCATGTGTTAGCATCAAGCTAGCATGTGTTAGCATGCTAACACATGCTAAAACATGCTAGCATGTGTTAGCATGTTTTAACGTCATGCTAGCATGTTTTAGCGTCATGCTAGCATGTTTTAGTGTCATGCTAGCATGTTTTAGCATCATGTTAGCATGTGTTAGCATCATGCTAGCATGTTTTAGCATGCTTTAGCATCATGCTAGCATGTTTTAGCATCATGCTAGCATGTTTTAGCATCGTGCTGGCATGTTTTAGCATCATGCTGGCATGTTGCTAGCATGTGTTCGCACTATACTGGCCGTGTAGGGTGCCAATACTTTTAAAGCTGGACAAATAGGGCGCCAATACTTTCGAATGCCAAACATGTAGGGCGCCAATACTTTCGAGAGCCGGACAGATAGGGCGCCAGCATCGTTAGAGCCGGCCGTGTAGTGCGCCAATACTTTTTAGAGCCGACCTTCAAGGGCGCCAGTACTTTTGAGAGCTGGCCATGCGGGGTGCCAATACTTTTGAGCGTCGGCCGGATAGGGTGCCAATACATTTTAGAGCCGAATGTATACGGAGGCAAAACTTTTAGAGCTGTCTCTTTAGAGGGCCAATACTTTCGAAACTCAATGCAAGTCTATGGGAATTTTTCCGGCTTTGAGCTTCCGTACCGGGAATTCCAGCATTCCAATTGCTTATAAAAGTCATAGCACACCTCTCCTCAATAAGCCGATCGATTTGACACCTCACCCGTCGATTTCCGACAAATGGTGTGGGACTAGTTATGTGCCGAAAAAAAAGTGGAAGAAGAAGAATAATTATAATAAATAATAATAAATAAGTATGCAAAAGAACAATGGTAGTGCTTTTCAAGCACCACTAATAATAATAAGTATGCAAGAGAACAATAGTAGTGCTTTTCAAGCACCACTAATTATAATTATAATAATAAGTATGCAAGAGATCAATAGTAGTGCTTTTCAAGCACCACTAACTAGACTGGTACATTTCCTGAAGAAAATGTGAGTGGTGCACTCTCCACCCTCTGCCCAAAAGACCAGTTCGAATTGGTTAAGACCCCTAGAGAGCTGAGACAGTTAGCAAGGTTTAAAAGGTCATGCCACGGTGAACCCGCTGGCTGACAGCAAGGTAGATTCATTTTTGTTAGTCTTGTCAATGTCATCATCTGGTTTTCAAACCTCCACTTCTCTCTTTTCTTAAGTATTACTAATAACTTTAACCAAAGACACTTTTAAGCTGAAACTGACCTGCGACCGTGATTGACTCCACCCAGTCCCTGATCATTGTCTCAACCAGGCCTCCTGACCTCTGACGACGACGACGTCTCTAACTAACTACGGCAAGCAAGTACACATCTTTCCCACGTGTAATAAGCTGGTGCAGTACTTAGGAATCCATAGTCTGTAATCAGTTTTTGGGTCCCTCATAGTGCATTGATGGTTCGGCCAGGTCAGAGTCTATTTTGAACCAAAATTTGCAGACACACTAGCATACTGCTTTGCCTCTGTTGTACTCTAAATCTATTCCTCTGTCATGAAGATGTGTGTGTATGTATGTGCGTGTGTATGTGTGGCATGTGTAAATTTGTTAGAATTGCCTTTTTGTAGTAGGTAGATTAGTTTATGTGTTGTAGAATAGTGTAATAAAGTCTTGTTTATGTTAAAGTGAAGTTGCCTGTGATTCTTTGCTCTTGATCTAAGTCCCTAAGCTTGCCGATTTCGTTACCCTGCTCAGAAATATTGCATCATCACTAGAAGGTATTACTATCAAAGGCCACAAGGGTAATAACTTTCAGAATCAGTGCACAGCCTCACTAAAACTTTCACTGGACAAATAAATTGGTTAGCTGTTGTTATTTGATTCTGGCAACATTCCCTTAATTTAAATTAGAGTAGAGAATATAGGTAACTAAATTTAACTATCTAAATTTTCCTTAAATACAATGGTGGAGAATTCAGTAATTTTAAACAGCTAATTTTCCCTACATTGGTATCACAATTTGGCCCTTGTCAAAGTTACTCAGATCCTTACACTTGCCAATTTTTCCTGATTCTAACACATCAACTTCAAGAAGTAACTGTTCACTTGCTGCCTAATATATCCCACCCCTTGACAGTTGCCGTTGTAATGAGATAACCAATGTTATTCACTTTACCTGCCAGTGGTGTAAAAGTTATGACTGATAGGTGTAAATGTATACTGGCAATAATTACGCACAACTGAGAATCATCATGTATTACCTGTACATGTTACATGTATAACCCCCTCCACTCTGTCTACAGCTGACGTTCGACCATGCCCCCACTGTCATAGTGTGACATCATTGTGACTTTAGAAAGTGTACTCACAAACAGAATTTAAATACTGTAGAAAGAATATGGAAAATGTGAGAAAGACAAATGAGCTTTTAGTCTTGTCTCATATGACCCCCAAAATTTGAGCCTGAATCATTTACACAAATCCTGAAGTAGAACATTTATTTTAGGAAACTGAGGTTAGTGCTGGCCTTATGCACAGTAAATTTCATTACAGAAATGTACAGTACAGTACATTTCTTATGCAACTGAATTCATTGTGCCCATGACCAACAGCAAAGGCAAGGGCCGTACTGGACTATAAGAGAGCCAAAGCGCAGCTACACAGAAAGAATCCCCAGTCACTTCATAAACACCAAGGACAGAAGACGTATGTGGCAAGGCATTCAGGCCATCACAGACTACAAAGGTAAACCACTTGTTTGTGACGGTGATGCCTCACTCCAAGATGCACTGAACAATTTCTACACTTGGTTGGAAGCACAGATCCACATGCCAGCATGGAATGCCACCTCAACTCTCACTGACCAGTACTTTGTCTGCAGTCAGGAAGACTGTCTCCAGAGTTAACCCATGGACAGCTGCAGGTCCTGACAACATACCTGGTTGGGTACTCAGGGAAGTACTTGAGTCAAGCAGTCATGCCTGTGTGCTTCAAGATGACCAGCATCAACACTGTGCCAAAGAAATTGTCTGTGTCCTACCTGAATGACTACCAGCCTGTTGCACTCACAGATATTAACAGGAATTGCTTCAAGTGGCTTGTCATGAAACACATCAAGAGCAGTCTTCCCACTACACTGGACCCATTTCAGTACACCTATCATCCAATCACTCAGCAGCGGATGCCATATCTTCTACCATCCACCTTTCTCTGACCCAACTGGACAGAAAGGACAACTATGTAATGATACTGTTCATAGAGTTCAGTTCAGCGTTCAACACAATCATCCCACAAAAACTGATAAAGTTGAGCCAGCTGGGTCTCACCACCTCCCTCAGCAACTGGACACTGGTCACAATGTCAGGATAAGCAACTCTACCTCCACCACTACCACACTGAACACTGTCACTCCTCAGGGCTATGTGTTCACTCCAATGCTGTTTACCCTGCTGACTTGTGACTGTACTGCTAAATTCAGTTCTAATCTCATCATCAAATTTATTGAGGACACTACAATTGTGGGCCTCATCAGCAACAATGATGAGTCAGTGTACAGGGAGGAGGTGAACCAGCTTTCAGAATGGTGTAGAGACAAATATTGATAAGCCTAAAGAGATGGACTCCTGGACTCTCAACACCACCTGCATAGCCAAGAAGGCACAGTAGCACCTCTGCTACCTGAAGAGGCTGAAGAGAGCCAACCTCCCCCCTCTCATCCTCACCTCCTTCTACAGAGGGACGATAGAGAGTGTCCTACCCAGCTGTCTCACCATGTTCTAGGAGAACTGCGCAGCCTCCAACCACAATATCCTTCAGTGAATTGTAAGAAGAGCTGAAAAGATCATTGGAGTCTCTCTACACACCATCGACACCTCATTCAACAACCACTACATCCGCAAAGCTAGCAGTATTGCGGATGTCCCCTGTTGGCTCAAATTTAGCCTATTACCCAAAAACACTTAAAATTCAACATAGAAGCCAATACTCACATCTACCTCTGAGCCCAGTTGGAGATAGAAAAAAATACACCAGCCATGAGTGAGAAGAAGCAAGGGTCCAGCTTTATTGTTCCATTCCACCACACGAGATCCACACCGATGAGAATTCTCAGAAGTGATCCCAATACCCTGAGCTTAAGCTCCAGTATTTATACTGTATTTACACACTAAATAACCCATATGTTTCAAGAAGACTATGATCTCACTACCAATAGGGTTAAAAAAAGAGCTCATTTACCTTACTCTTATGTTCCAGAAAAGGGCTATTTCACTTACACATAGAATTGAAACCAGGGGTTTTAATTTACACATAAAATCAGAACCCAGGCATTTCTAATAACCCAGAAAATAAAAACCCAGAGTTTTTAGTTACTCAGAGAATCAGAAACCAGAGTTTTGAATTACACAGAGAATCAGAAACCAGAGTTTTGAATTACCCAGAGAATCGAAACCAGAGAATTTGAATAACCCGTAAAATAGAAAGTGGACAGGACTAAACAATCTAGAGTGACCTTGGTCTTATTGTTATCTCGCGGGGGGGGGGGGGGCAGCTTGACTCAGCCACCCTTATAAATGGCTCCTCATGGTTCTTTCTTAAAATTAATTCAATTCAATTCAATTCAATTTTATTTGTATAGCGCTTTTTACAATAGACATTGTCTCAAAGCAGCTTTACAGAAATATCAACATGGTATACAGATATTAAAGGTGCGAATTTATCCCAACTGAGCAAGCCACTGAGTGGCGACGGTGGCAAGGAAAAACTCCCTAAGATGTTTTAAGAGGAAGAAACCTTGAGAGGAACCCGACTCAGAAGGGAACCCATCCTCATCTGGGTAACAACAGATAGTGTGAAAAAGTTCATTATGGATTTATATGAAATCTGTATGGCCTTAGGAGCAGCCGTAGTCCCAGCAGTCTGGAATTAGAGAAGATTTGAGCTCCATCCAGAGGCAGAAAGGATCTGGATCTCTAGTATCTCCATAAATTCATGTGGGGCTCGGCGAAAGGAGAGAGGGAGAAAAAAGATTATTATGACTGCGAAGTAGTAGAACAGAATCTAGTCAGGGTAGGCTTGAGT
This sequence comes from Ictalurus furcatus, assembly GCF_023375685.1. NCBI lineage: Eukaryota > Metazoa > Chordata > Actinopteri > Siluriformes > Ictaluridae > Ictalurus > Ictalurus furcatus. Next base: position 25,943,346 of record NC_071258.1, read on the forward strand.
AAACAAATACGTTTTAAGCCTAGACTTAAACACTGAGACTGTGTCTGAGTCCCGAACACTAATAGGAAGACTGTTCCATAACTGTGGGGCTCTATAAGAGAAAGCTCTTCCCCCTGCTGTAGCCTTCACTATTCGAGGTACCGTCAAATAGCCTGCATCTTTTGATCTAAGTAGGCGTGGCGGATTATATAAAACCAAAAGGTCGCTTAGATATTGTGGCGCGAGACCATTTAGTGCTTTATAGGTTAATAAAAGTATTTTATAGTTAATGCGAGATTTTACTGGGAGCCAATGCAGTATTGATAATATCGGTGTGATATGGTCGTACCTTCTAGTTCTAGTTAGGACTCTAGCAGCTGCATTCTGGACTAACTGGAGCTTATTTATATTCCTACTGGAACATCCAGACAGTAAGGCATTACAGTAATTTAAATTACAGTAAATTAAGGCCTTCCTTGCGAGCCTGCATTTCTAGTTTATAATTTATTTTCATATTAGCTCTATATCTCTATTTTATATATAGTTATACTGCTTGAAAACATGGTTTACTGTACTTCCTACTTCATAATATCATTATATTACCCTTCTACTGTCTCACATATCCTATTATTCTGGTTTTTATAAAGAGTATATATATTATTATTATAAGATATTACCCTTAAAATATCTTAATATTCCTTTTTATTAGTCTTATAAAGTTATTGTAGTATGTGTGTGAGAGGGAGAGTGTGTGTGTGTGTGTGTGTTATGTCTACTTGCCCGCCCTTGACTGTACGAGCGTGTGTGTGTGTGTGTGTGTGTGTGTGGTAGCACTCCTCAGCTCAGCTCGTATACCTCTTTTTGACTTTTTTGACTACTACTGCTCTTAAAGATCTTTAAAGTGTAATTCCAATTTGTCAATGTCCGCCTAATCCCGCTTCTATGTGTCTAGGTGCCCGTCTTTTCTTCTTCTCCCCTTTGCTGGATGCTAGGTCTCCCTTATGTTTATTTTATGACATTTTTTATCCACAACACCCCTCTCATGGACCCTTCACCCTTCTGCCATCTGCCAGAAGGTACAGAAGCATCCATGCCACCACCAGCAGACTCTGCAACAGTGTCTTCTCTGAGGCAGTCAGATTACTCAACACCCTGCTGCCTCCCAATGCTCACATGGGTTAGTCAAACACCTAACCCAGTATGACTCAGTACCACCTTTCTCATCTGTTCACAGACTTAGCCCTCTTGGTCGAGGTTCTGCGCACACCGTACTTTACAAAGCTTCATCAGTCACTTTTATATTATGGAATTGTTTTTTGTTGCCAATATTGCTGCTATACTTGTGCTGCTATATATTACACGATATATTACAGTTTACAGCCCATGTTCTGTATATTTCTTGAGATCTTGCTATTCCAATTGAATTGACGAAGCCAATAGTTTACGCTTCTTTGCGGTTTCTCTGAAAACATGGCGGCATATTCAGATGCACTGGCTTTGCGCTCTCCGACTCGATGCTTATTAGGCTATTTATTTGTTTGATACATTTATTGCACTGTGTTTAGTTTAACCACTAATACAACAATATTTAGCCAGAACAGCGGCAATTTCGTGGATTATCTTGCCGGCCAGAAGAAGAAGTCGGTGGCGGTGCCAAGAGAGAAAACAAAACGTGGGGTGCAGGCCAGACTTCGAATTGTTCTGCACAGGTCATCACTACCAAGTGTTTTCCTCACAAATGTTTGTTCACTTATTAACAAGATGGACGAAATATAGCTGTGGCTTACTGCACAAAGATCTCTAAGAGACTGCTGTGTGCTAATTGTTTAGGAGACATGGTTCAGCGCACTGGTTCCTGACGGGGCTATGGAAATACCAAATTATACATTGCATCGCACTGATCGTACAAAGGACTCCGCTAAGAGCAGAGGTGGGGGGATCTGTATCTATATCAATGATGACTGGTGTACTAATCATACTTGAATAGAAAGTAATTGTTCACCTGAGCTGGAATATTTGCTGCTTAAATCTAGGCCATTTTATCTGCCTTGTGAGTCGTTATCATTATGGCCATATACATCCCTCCGCAAGCAAATGCTAATCAAGCACTAGTACTGCTGCACTCAGTCATTAGTAAACAGCAGGATGCTTATTTTGATGGTGCCTTAGTTGTTGCAAGGGACTTCAATCAGGCGAATCTAAAAATTAGATACTTAGATTATTTTTTTTTAAAAATGATCAGCTTGTCCAGTGTCCTACCAGGGGTTCAACCACCCTGGATCAGTTCTACACAAATATTAAAGACTCAAAGAGTTTTTCCCAGTACACCCCTGGGGCACTCTGATCATCTTTCACTGTTTTTGACACCAGCATACAGACCTGTTATCCACAAGATGAAACCAGTATTAAAGAGTGTCAAAATATGGCCTGAAGAAAACACCTCACAGTTTCAGGATTGTTTTGAACTCTGTGGGACCTGTTTGCACAGCAAGCCACGTATGGCACAGAGGTGAACTTAGAAGAGTACACAGAAAGTGTGCTATTTTTCAACAGCTGTGTAGACAGTGTTAAAACACACAAGAAATTAAAGATGTTTCAAATTACAAGCCATGGATGAACAGGGAAGTAAAAAATCTTTTGAAAGCACTAAATAACGCTTTTAAATCTGGTGCTATCACAGCATACAAAGAAGCTAGGCTATGCTTGTAGAAAGGCACAAAAAATGCCAAAAATACCTAGAGATAATGGGTAAAAATCAATTCAACAGTGCTGACACTCTGAGTATGTGACAAGGCATTAGGAAAATCACTGATTATAAGAACAACTCCGTCTGTCCCCATGGTGATGTTGCACAGACTAATGAGTTTAAGACCTTTACTCCTTGATTTGAAGTTCATAATATCATGACTCGTGCAATAATCCCAGCAGTAGAGACTGAACAGACACGTACGCTAAGCACGCACAAGGTACACTGTACATTGTGTAGGATTAATCCACGGAAAGCTGCAGGTCCAGATGAGGTTCCAGGACAGGTACTAATAGACTGTGCTGGACAGTTAGCTCAAGTATTTACGAATATCTTCAACCTGTCCCTAGCACAGGCAAGAGTCCCCAAGTGCCTAAAGTCAGCTATCATAGTACCAGTACCAAAGAAAACAAACATCAGCAATTTGAATGACTACAGTCCAGTTGCCCTCACTCCAATAATAATGAAGTGTTTTGAAAGAGTGGTCCTTGCACATATTAAGACTGTCATTCCTGCCTCTCTGGACTCACATCAATTTGGTTATAGGGCAGAGATGGAAACTCGAGTCTGTGACTTGGACTCGAGTTGCCCTTCAGACACAAAAAAAATTACTTGCCACTTGACTTGGACTCAAACAACTGGCTCAAGACTTGACTTGGACTTGAAGAGAGAGACTCGTGAAAAACATATGTCATTTTGGTTTGGCATTCCCAAAAAACATTCTCTCTTTACTACCCCACATGACAGCATCAAACACCACATTTTCTATTCATTCCACATTCATTCCCTATCAGAATGTGCTGCAGCAGCAAATATCACAATTCATCTCTAAACACACCGAGCCAGCATTATTATATACACTTGTGACACATCAGAATGCGTGTGTTCATCACCCATGGAAATGCGCTATTACAATAACAATATGGCCAAGACTTAACTTGTGATAATCTTCATGTCATTTAATTTGAAAAGCAATCAATTAATCCAAAAGGAAGCTGCGGTGTTACACAGCTGTCAGGGGCTTGCTTGCTGTCTATTTTCAAGAAGTACAAAGGTTTCCATGTCCTTTTCATGTTGCCCCCCCCCCCCCCATATGCATATAGTATTAGCTACCATATGCATATAATATCCAAGATTACCAAGTTAAATACACTCTATGCAAGATTGCGTCCGTCTTTTGCCTCAGCCAGATCAGTTACTTCCGGTGCCATTGTAACTTCTTGTAGTCTGCGTTGTGTGTTTTCTTCTAACCAAATAAATATGCGGACGACAACTGGGTTGAATCTTCATTTAATCTCTCTCTCCCATGAAGACACGTTGCGGAAAGGGCAAAACAACAAAAATAATCACACAGGCAAGCAAAATAACACCATACACACAAATCAAAATGAGTACATAAGTATATAAATGATGATTTAAATAAAGATGAAACAGGATTATTGAGAACTCAAAATTAAACCTACCTCTCCCATTCAACCATAATGTAAAAGGGAAGAGGAGGAGCCAAAACAGGAAATTACACAGACCAATGACATCATGACAATTAAAAGGGAAAGTACTCACACAAGTAGAGAGCTACATCAGGTACACAATTCCTTTTGTGTAATTCTACACATTAAATGTATGGAATACTTTCCATACCCGTAACATTCACCCCCATAGAATTACACAAAATTTGAAGAACACCGGAAAACTTTGTACACAGGTCATAAGTATATGGTCCACACACAAAACAATCAGTGAAGACAGTCAGCAGCGAAAGCTACCCAATGAAAGGATAAAAATAGTTTGAAATTGGCCAAATTTCAACACATTCTATAGACATTATTAAGGTGCCCATTACACCTCAAACACTTAGACCAAGTACTCAAATAAGGCAAGTTTTTAGTAGAAAAAAACAAATCAAAAAGGCAAGTTTCAAAAACCACATGTACCTATAGACAAACTGAATTCAGACATGAATAACTGAAGACCCAGAATCCAAATATAACAGGGTTTCAAGCTGAACCATAGAATCAATAAGTCTGCATACTGGTTTGATGACTCTCCCAAATCTGCTAGTGAAATGATCACCTGTATCTAAATCAGCTATAGGATCTTGCCTACATGGTACACTGGCAGAGACAGGATTTTGGGATGAATGGTGTTGTATGTAAATAATTGAGAAATAAAACACAAGGAGCTAAGAAAAGTAATTGTAGTAATTGTTTTATTGAGAATAATTCGGACTCGTGGGCGAGTAATCAGTAGGTGAAGTGGGGCGATAAGGGGAAAATGGCTGATAATAAGGGGTATGATCAGGCGAAGAACCATAGCTCGCTGGGGTGTCTGAATAATCAGGACTGGCAGGTGTGAAGGGAGACAGGTCAGAGCCTGAATCAGAATAAGCCATATCATTATCAGCCTGATAATCAGAGGAATGGTCAGGTGATGCAGGAGAAAGAGGGTCAGTCTGAGTGGAAGCATCCACGCCAACTTTAGCCGGACTGATCCTATACCTTAGAGGGTGAGGAAAGGTAGAGGTTTCAGCTGGAGTGCGCAGAACCTCGACCAGCGGGCTAAGTCTATGAACAGATGAGAAAGGTGGTAGTAAGTGTTCAAGTCAAAAACCTCTAAGGACAGGAACAGAAATCCACGGTCAGCTGTACAAAGACACAGAGAGAAACTGGTCAAATGACTAGCTCTAGTAGCATGTATAAACACACTCTCACATATATGACAAGTGTAAGGTAAAGATGAGAAAGGATACAACACTGGAAAATGTATGGCCTAAACAAAATAAAGAAGGGCATTACATTTACTCATACACACATACACACGCAAGGATCAAAAAGGACAGAGATAGGAGATAAGAGGTCAATGCTCAATGTATAAACTAAAAACTCACCCATAATGAAGAAAATGTGAGGAGCAGTGCGGCCAAGGTCTTCTCTCAGTGAAAATCAGCTCGAGAAAGACAGGAAAAGCAGAAGCGGGTTTTTAAAAAATAGAAACAAAGCTAGGGCAAACATAAGGGGATTGGAGAACATCTAAAGGACGAACATAAGGTGATTGGAAACTATCTAAAATGCAAACATAAGGGTTGTTGAAAGTAACCAAAACAGTGACATAATGGGTTTAGGAATAAAAGCAAAACCGGATATATTGGTGTTGGGGAAATAACCAGGGGCGGAGGCTCAAAGAGAACAAAATGTATAAAAAGGGGAGCCCCACTCCTGGGTTTTCAGATCACTCTTGGGACGTCTCAAACTGTGTGGATCTCGTCTGGTGGAACAATAAACGTGGACCTTTGCTTTTTCTCACTGTCTGGTTCTGTGTCTTAGTTTATTCTTCAAGGGCTATTGGAATTAAGTATTTTTAACTAGGGATGTAACGAAATGGAAATTCTTGCCGGAAGCCAAAACCGAATATAATGAAAAAATTGGCCGAAAGCCTGACACGTTTTTTTGCGGGTTTTTTTTCTCCATTTATTTTGCCATTTTTTTTCATCATTGCATAAATTAAATAGTCAAAATGTGCTTTTTACTATTTTGTCTTGCTTTTCAAAGAAAAAAATCAATTACAAAAACTACAATTTCAAAATATTTATTTAACACTGAGCATTTTTTTTTTCATTCCAGCAGGCATAGGCTACCAACAAGGCACAATATAACTTTAAATAAATAAATGAGTAAAATAAAAATATTTTTATGTGGTCATCTTTGAGCCCCCTTTGAATAGCCTATGTTAGGTCTATAACTGACTGCTGAAAGAATGTAACACTCTGTAGCATACAACAAAAAAGTGCATTAAAAAGTGCATTGACAAGAGTGCAAAAAATGGTTCTATTCGGTTCTATATGGCTGATTATATTGGGAATATATACCACTCGCATCCCTGTACACCTCGCAGAGTATTATAGTAGATATAGGATTTGTCTGCCTGCCCTTAAATAAATACATCTTTACCTGCTTCCATACTCTACTCCCTTACGTCTCGCGACATGACAGAAACAAAACAAACGCACAATAAACATCCGAAGAGCACGTAGCTCGTGCACGTAGCTCGTGCATATGCGCACCCTCTCATCAAGGTCGTGACATTTGCGCATCTCACTCTGGTTGCTAGGCTATTTGGTTGCGTCATCAAACACGTCATTGTTTGGTTAAATTTATTCGGCCTTTTCACTTATTTGGCCGAACACCGAAAGTGCTTTTTTTGCTATTTTCGGCCGAATAATTTCGGTTGCCAAACATACGGTGCATCCCTACTTTTAACCTTCAATAAATTTATAATTGTAACAGAGTAGTGGGCTGAAATTGCACCCATAATGGCTAGCACCAGCACCAGCCACAGTATTATCACAGGCGCTGGTGCAGCAACTTGTGCATTTGGCTGCTCTTGATTGGTCAACTGAGAATGCACCCACAATGAAGTGCGATCATCATCGCAAGTAGCCACATTGGAGATGTACGACAAAGAGCCTGTATGTGAGAGTACCTCAGCCTCATCCTGCCCATAATCTGCGTGTTCTGCAGACTCAATCTCAGCAGTCTTGGAAGACTCACCACTGCGTGTCTGCCCAGTTTGACCAAAACGGCATGCTGCATCAGACATCTGTGAAGGTACACTGCAGGTAAGGTGACCAGAATCCCCATGACCAAAACAATTTCTGTTTCAGGCAAATGGAGGAAGTTCACTTGTAGAAGAATATTCCGATGCACTATTCTCTCATTACCAGCCCTGTCCCGGATCTTATAGACGTGTATGGAAGGCTTTGAGGCAACAACAGTGTACATGACTGGCTCCCATTTGTCAGCAAGCTTTCGTTTCCCTCTACAACCCTTGTTAGCCACAATCATTGTTCACCAATGGCTAGAGGTAGGCCTTTAACACTTTTGTTGTACTAGCTGGACTGGTGTCTTTGCTCCACAACAGAATTCTTTTGCGCTAACGTCATGGCAGACTGGAGGTCGCTGACTAACGATTTCACATACTTGTTATAGTCACAAACAGACTTATCCTGCAAAACACTTTGGAACATGAGGTCAGCTGGCAACCTTTGCACTCTACCGAACATTAGGTAAAAAGGGGAAAAACCTGTTGTTTCGTGTGCTGTACAGTTGTACACAAAAGTCATAGTCTGTACCAACTGTGGCCACTTCTGCTTAGACCTAGGTGGAAGGGACCTCAACATGTTTCCTAATGTCCTATTGAAACGTTCGGTACCACCATTCCCAATTGGGTGGTAAGGAGTGGTTCTAGACTTGTCGATGTCAGCCAGTTCAAGAAGCTCCACAATCAGCTCGCTCTCAAAGGTAGCCCCCTGGTCAGAATGGATGCGTTGGGGAAATCCATAGACAGAAAAAACATCCGACAGTTTCTTAGCCACTCTTTTTGCCGTCTGGTCCTGATACAGAAACGCATGGGCTAGCTTTGTGAAGTGATCTGTGATCACCAAAACATCCAAAGATTTGTTTGTCCGATCCTCAGCAGACCAGAAGTCGATGCATACAAGCTCCAACGGGGCTGTGGTTTTAATGCTCTCCAAAGTGGCTCTCGCGGCAGGTTCCAGAGTTTTGCTGAGGACACACCTGGGACATTTCCTCACATAATCCCACACATCACGCTCCATATCGAGCCAGAAAAACTTCTGACGGGCTAAAGACAAAGTGCACGGCTGCCCTTGATGACCGGCCAGGTCGTGAACACCCAGAAGTGCCTGAGATTTTAAGGATTTAGGTAAAACAAGTTGGAACTTCTTGTGCCTGGTGAGTGGGTCTTTAATGGCTCTGTACAGGATTCCATTAAGTACTGAAAGTTTGTCCCACTGCTTCACAACACGCATTGGTTTTCATTGGCACGTTCACGTCTTGATGGTCTGCGCTTCCTGCCAACATAATAAGACACTCTAGCAATGATGGGGTCTTTGTGCTGACGTTCTTGCAAGACTGTCAGTGAAAGGGAATGAAACACTTCTTCGTCAGCACTGATTAAAGAGGTCAGATGTTCAGCAAATGATGTTGCTCTACATACAGTTCCTGTTTCCCATTCATCACAGGAGGAAGAAAGGAAGACATGTCGCCAGCAGACATTGATGTATCTAGCCCAACATCAAGTGGACCTGATCCTAATTTTTGTGGTTGGCAGGTAAGTTGGAACACCTCTTGCACATTTCTATCTTCTCCACTGCGTACTTGTCCCAACAGTTCAGAATAAGGCTCTGACAAAAGCCGTTGACTCACTGGCCTGACAAACGGATCCATACTGAGTGTGTCCGCCACCATGTTGAGTTTTCCAGGAACATATTTGATCTCAAAAGGATATGGAGCAAGTTTCAAGACCCAACGCTGCTCGCATGCATTCAGTTTTGGCTTGGTCATAATATATGTTAGCGGATTATTATCCGTCCACACAGTAAACTCATGGCCCTTAAGCCAGTGACTGAACTTGTCACACACTGCCCACTTAAGAGCCAAGAATTCCAATCTGTGCGCAGGATATTTAGATTGGCTGCGGCTCAAAGCCATAGCAAACGCTATTGGTCTCGCCTTGTCCTCACCAGCAGGGATCTGAGAGAGTACTGCACCTAGGCCATCTAATGAAGCGCCAGTACAAAGAAGAAAAGGACGCTCAAAATCTGGATGAGCCAGTACCACACTGTCAACAAGGGCCCTTTTTAACTCCTTAAAGGCCACATCACAGCCTGGGGTCCAGTCCCGGGGATTCAACTAGCAAAAAGTGCCCGTTCTCTTGTGACAACCAGCAGCTTTCACTGAGCGTTTCTGGCCAGCTGTTAAGCCAAATAAGGGTCTAGCAACATGTGAGCAACCTGGAATAAAGGCTTGGTAGTACAGGACCATGCCAAGAAACGATCTGATTTTTTTTGTAAAGCTGTGGTCCCGTCTTCCTTCATTAGATCCTCCTTTTTGAAAGCAGAGATGACTTTCACCTTCCCCACATCAACTGAAACACCAGAACCATCTATCACATGGCCCAGAAACTTTACGGATTTTCTTAGAAAGTGACACTTTTTAGGTGCTAGCTTCAGGTTGCTGGTTCTCAGTTGAGAAAACACCATCTCCAAACGTGTTAATGCCTCCTGTTCAGAAGGTGCAAAGACCAACTAGTCATCAAGATAGCAGAGAAGACTAGAAAAGTTAAGGTCACCAAAAATGCTGAGCATCATGCGTATGAAAGACGTGGGGCTATTGCAAAGGCCTTGAGGAAGAAGATTATACTCATACAAGCCCATTGGCGTTGTGAAGGCAGTGTATCGTCGGTTAGACTCATGGAGCGGGATGTTATAAAATCCTGAAGTTAAGTCCATGGTGCACATTACCTCCCAAGGCTGCAAGGCAGTCAGCTTGATGGGGTAGAGGGTGGGCATCTTTGGTGGTTTTAGCATTGAGCCAGAGAAAATCAGTGCAGACCCTCAGATTACCATCTTTTTTCCAGACCATAACTAAAGGTGATGCATACTCACTCACTGATTTGCTGATAATGCCTTTCTCCTCCATCTCAGACAACACCTCTCTCAATTTTTGTTAGTGGGCAGGAGGGATACGGCGATAAGGCAGACGGTATGGGCGTTCATCATAAAGGTGGATCCTGTGCACAAAATCCTTTGCCTCTCCACAATCCAACTTATCCTTGGAGAAAACATCATGGTAGGACACAATAAGAGCGACCAATTTCCTCTTCCACACCTCAGAAACCTCACATCCATCCATGTCAATATCCTTCAGATCATAGTCTCTCAGCAATCGTTCTGGATCAGAGGATGAAGCAGTTTCGAAGGGGTCCGAATCAGGAACGTGACAATGGGTTCTACTTAAACTCTGCATAACAGTGAGATCCTCCAGAGCTAGACAGGAAGAAATGTCGGCCAGTTTAGTGTTACAACGAAGTTACGGCACTGATGTTGGATTAGGGTTTAGTATTTTCATCAGCACCCATCGATTGCCCCACATTGGTGTTACTACATGTCCAACAAGGATGTTTCTAGATGCCAAACATGCAGTGGTTGCTCAACAATTATAGTGCTTCCTAGGGAAACAGGTACATTAGCTGGCAATTTGCCCCAAACAAGATACTCACATTTGGGAAGTAGAGTTATTGCCTGACAGAGTTTCACAGTGCCAAGTTTATCGGGCTGTTGAGGCCCAGACCATCAGGAGATGCAGCTCAAAAGTTCAAGGAATTGCTCACACTCAGGATTACTGTTATTGCAAGAAACAAGCTCACAGTACTTGTCATGCGACTTCATCTTCTGCAGAACACATTTGATCACATTGCTTCCAACTATGAACTCGTCTCTTTGTCCATGCACCACAAGAGTTGGAACGACAAACTTAAATCTATAGACTTCAATTTCCAAGTCCTATGTACACTTTGGCACAGTTGTAAGGCCACCACAGCCAACTAGAACCACATTACTGGGAATCACTTGAGGATGTGGAAGGAGTCCATCAGCTTGCAACTTGGACTCACCCTCCTCACTGAGCGTGCAGGGCATACTACCAGAATCCAGTAGCCCCTTTAATGTGTAATGGTCGCAAACTGTCACAGGAGCATAAAACAACTCACTCGCACCAACTCTCTGAGATCCCACATATAACACAGTTTTGTCTTCTGGCAATTGCTTGCAGCTGCTCACAAAAATATTTTGCACATCTGTCTCTTCTGTGAGGGTTTTAGTAAAATTGCCCATGCTACCCCTCCCATCACATGAGCTATTCAGTTTAACTGAGCAGTATCTGAGGGAGTCACAGGGCATGCTACTTTAGGACAGTCACTCTTAAAGTGGCCAGGACTGAGACAGTGATGACATAGGCTCTGACGTCTACAATGTGAGTACGCAGTGTGTTCCTTGGATCTACAGACCCTACATGCATAGCCTAAGTTGGTTTTGAAGTCTGAAATTTTGCCTGCATGAACCGGACTTGATGAAGTGCACAATGACAGGATTCTATCCATCATGCCAACCATGTGCTGAAGACTGGTGTCTGGAGAGAATGGAACAACATTAGGATTAAGTTGATTTACAGGAGGCAGTGACTGGGCTGGCATGGGAACCGACTGCTGAGGAGAACTGGACACAGAACTGGGACATGCCCTAACAGCGCACTGGCTGCAAGCTGACAAAGACATCATGTGCTGTATTCTCAGAGAGACTCTCTTTAGATCCCTCTGATGACTATCCAACCGCTCCTGGACCTCAGCAGCGCTCCACTGCTCAGCTGTCTTAAACTGAAAAGACATAGCAAGACTTGGGTTTGGGCAATGTGAAATAAACATCATGACAGCTTCAGCAGCGGGATCCTCAACACTCTTAGTACGTCTGCGCAAGCGCTCCTCAGCGACATCTATGGCTTTGTTAAGCCGTATCCAGTAATCCATGGGACTTTCATCTGCTCTTGGGATAGTATTATAGAAGTCAGACATAGGCATGTTTGAGTAAGCCAACCCACTGAAGTTGTGTTTCAGTATGTCAAACACTGCACTTGGAAGCTGACTGGCACTCAGTTCAAGGTAGCTTTGCAGAGACACCTTAACCACATCACTCACTTTGCCAGCCAATCTGTTCAGTTCACATTCTGCATTTCATTCTGTTTAAATAACTGCACATCATATCTTCCCACTCATGCACAGTAAATGAATCACTCTTATTGCCCCTGAAGAATGGTGGAGGTGCCAGATCTTGCAGTACCTTCAGGCCTGATGCATCAATGCACTCACTGGAGTGCTGAGACTGGCAAGGTGGATTAAGCTGTACTGGGCTGGGCTGGTGCGCAAGGTTAAGCCTGACTGAAATACTCTCCCCTATTTTCTGAGCCCGATCTGAAATGATGCCCCCTAATGACTCAGGAGTAATGACACGTTCAGTATCTGGGCGCGTGATTGGGGTAGAGCTAGCTGCTGGACCTACAGAAGCACCAATCACTGAATCAACTGCGTGCACGTGGTCAAGTCCCACATTAGCTTTGGCTCTCCCTCTCCTATAACAACGAGTAGTAATTTCAGACACTCCCTCATTGCGACATATTTCGGGTCCACCACCTCTTCCCAATGGAAAGGTGACATTAGATTGTTTCACAGGGCTGAAATTGTCTTGGCCAATATCCTCAAACATGTTTCAAATGTAAAGTGA